>NC_141213.1:6460000-7100000 GCF_054491065.1 Syngnathus leptorhynchus
TTTAATGCATTTATGTGCGTATAAGCGAAAAACGAGATGAGTTTTTTCTTTTGTTGTGTGTGTGTGTGTGTGTGTGTGTGTGTGTGTGTGTGTGTGTGTGTTTGATTCAGCAAACGTAGATTTACATTTCCCTCGCACTGCCTATGAAATGTTTTCAGACGTGGACAGCGTGACTGCAATAAAATATAAGGTTTTGCTCTCCAGCACTGAGACCAACACACGCGCACAAACATTATTTTGCATAGTATTGAAATTGAAAACAGGTAGAGAGTAGAATTTTAATCAAGTAGGAGTACTGTTAATTTAGCTAATATGAGTCATCGAAACAGTAGCCCTCCAAATTATTACCGTAATTTCTGAACTAGAAGCCGCACCAGAATATAAACCGCATCAGCTCAAATTTGGGGAAAATTCTGTTTTGCTATACGCTGCAGGTGTTTTAATTTGTTAATTTCCATATATGAGAATGTGCACAAATCATACAGTATTAAAAATTATCCATTAGCCACACTGGACTCTAAGCTACAGCGTTCAAAGCTTGTGCAAAAAGTAGCGTCTTATAGTCTGGAAAATACGGTATTCGTGTAATATCAAATATCAATTGAAAAATGCACTCGATTTACCATCAGAAATCCCTTGAACGTCTCAGTGATTTACATTTGCAAGCATCTCGTACAATGATACAGAATCCACACATGCGTCTACACATTCAAAGTAGCCTGCGGGTGTGGTGTCTGCGTGAGCTCCAGCTGAACACTTTGTCATTGAGTGTAAGATAGCTATTGATTTCATAGGTTTGACTCCAAACGGAATGATGTCGTCCTCAGAGACTTGATTAAACCCTTTTTGGTGCTAATGCATTTTGTTTTGTGTGTAAATTTATGCACTCATGATGGCATGACAGAAAAGCTGAATGTCAGGATCTTGGCATTTTGTCTCATTCTCTTGTTTCTTTCTTCCTTAAATATCGAACGACAACCAAAGATGAGTAACACACGACCACATCACGCCGGGCAATAGCATGCCACTCAATCCCGGTGTCCTGTGTCTCCCTTGCTGTGTAGGAGGAACACAATATGTCAACGTGGGAATTTCATTTTGCTGCAAGTATAGAGGAAGGCAGCACCGGCGCATTCAAACACACACAAAACACGCACATACATCTTGCCCAGGTCCCCAAAGCTAATTAAAGTGAAGGTAGGCAAGCCGAGATGTGATAACTCCGTGAATCATGTAGAATAGTTGTAATGGGTGACCTTTCTTTCAGCGCGTGTGCAGTGGGCAGAAATCTCATTTGAGAGTGAGCCAGTCCAATTTGCTGCAGTGAAGCAGGTGTCAAAGTCTCACACAGGCAGAAAAACATCCCCTCGGTGCATTCTCTTTTGTTTGAGATCACATGACGACGCAGCGTCGGAAAATTCAAAGACCCACCCGAACCGAATCAAAGAGGCTGTATTGAACCTTAGTGGACTTCACTCGATCCCCCCTTTAATAGAAAGAAACAAAGTGTTTTCTGGCCCCCGTGTTTTGTGTATAGTAGGGATTATATTGGTGGATCAGAGCAAACATGAGAATTATAAACACAGTCCATCTTCATTAGGCCTCAGGCCAGATATTACCGAGCTGGACAGCCTGGAATGTTTGGTCGTCCATTTAGCCAAAGGCGGGAGCATAAGGGCTGCTGTGCAGGGCTCCAACACGCTTTGATCCTGTGCACACGTGTGTGTGTGTGTGTGTGTGTGCACATGCGTGTGAATACGCGTGCGTCTGCAATGTAATTTCACAACCCAAGTACACCAGCTGGTCCACGTTAAACTTCCAAGGTAACCATGGCGCCCTGCGGCTGGTAGAGGGTGTGTGAGTGTGTATGTGCATGAAAACATGTGGTAGACGTTTGGATGCGCTATCCGCCCTTCACCCCGAAACACGGCTTTGACTTTTAAGGAGTCTCGACACCGAGCTTTCGCCTCCATCAGGTAAACAAGATATGGGTCAGTGATTAGACAGACAACATGTAAACATAGACTTGGCCATGGCTATGGGAGGATAAACGTATATCCTCCTGACCGATGAATACCTGGGTCTTTCATGTGCATATGTCATTTTCAGTATCACATACTCTGGTGTAAATAGTGCCAAAAACAATGAATGGAGGAAGAAAACACTACATATTGTTGTAAATCTAACGAAACCACCCAACATTTCCAATTCTTATTTCTTCAAGAATAGCTCACAATAATGTTGTGACGCTTCTTGCAATAAAATTCCTTTCTGGCTCAATTTCTACTGTATACACAGTGATTGGTGTCACTGTGAGGTAACTAATGATTCCAATGGGAACAATTCAAAAAGATTGGATTGAACAAAGTAACAAACAATTCTTATGAGTTTGCTTTGGGACGTTTATTGCTTCAGTTATAAGGTGAAGTAGATGATCTTATTCCCCTCAAGTAAGATTAGACTAGGAAGTTAAGTTTTACATGAAGACATTGTGAAAGACAACTTGAGCCATAAATGTGATTAGAAAGGTAATTTCAATTGTAATATAAACCTTGAGGACTGCCCACAAAAATTCCTATTTAAACCACACGATGCACGTGCATGCATGGACCTCCGGTTTCTGCATTGACAGGATTTTTTATTTATAATTGTGTTAACATCTGACAATGATAGAGCTGTCAGGGATTTGATATTTTACATTGTAACATCACAAATCCCCCCCCCGCATCAATACATGAATGAAAATCCCTAACGCCACACTGTATCGGAGAGAAAACACCACCCAAAAAATATTCACAATGCTCCTTGCTGTCAGCCTTGAAGATGTTTAATCTTCTCCTGAAATGAAAAATCATCCTGCTATGAAGCTGTCCACTTGTGGGACAGACACAATCTAATGAAAATACAGCACTACATATCGTTAATGATATTCGCTATCTTTTCCAGCGCACATAATCAGAAGCGAAATACAGCACAGTGTCTCCACTGTCCTGCCCTGACAGGCACAATTCATCACAGCTTTAATTTAGACCCTTACTGGGGTGTCGATAGGACGCGCACCGACGGGCCCACGCGCCAGCGCCTGCAGGTCCACATCCAAGCAATGGCAAGAGGCTCGCCTCAGCCTCCTGAACCCTCTTATGACCCTCCCGGAGAGTCATCTGATGCAAGCGTTCTTCTCATCAGTCCGCAACGTTACCCATCAAGAAGCATTTGTTGCGTGGTTGCGGTGACGAAGCCGACCGGCCGTGCTCAAGGCCGCTCGCGTCGCTCATTTAAAGCAATTAAGCACTTCTGAATGAAGATGCTCTGCTCTTCCTTCAGTAAGATGGAGAGGAGTGATTCACAAAGCAATTTTTGACCAAATCCTATTAAAGGTGGGCGAGGAGGAGAGAAAGAATTGAGGTTGTGGACTTAAAATGGAAGGCTTTTATTTAAGGACTAGGAGGAATTACAGGCTAGATTACTGCTGGCTTATGTTCCTAGTCTGGGAAATTACATTCCCACTTTTTTGCGGGTGCCCAGGCTTTGGAGTCAAAGATTAGAGTCACCTTAAGTCTCTCTTGTTTTTCACTTCCCCACTTCAATGGGTTGTTCATGGGCTTGTTGTTTTGTTTTTTTTAGAATGACTTCAGGTTTTTCCCTCCACTTTTATTGCTACATCCGGAGTTTTGGAGTGCGTTTTAAGGCTTGGGTTTATGTCAATTCTGTCTGGGTTCTTTTAAGGGAAATTACTTTTTGACTCCAAGATCTAGTCTTAATAATTGATGGAAAGGTAAAGACATGGGCAAGAGTTTTGCGGGATGAAAGTGGCATACCTCAAGCTCGAATAATCAGTTTCATAAAATGTGAAGTAGAAAAACAGCTGTGCCTCATCACAAACTCAAAATCAATCTTTGTGTTGATCAGGCGTCTTAAACAACTTGAACCCTGTGATTCATTTCTTCGTAGAAGAGGTCCCACAATATTTGCCACGGTGTTTTGCTACAACAGGACTAAAATGGCAACCATTCAATAATGTTAAGATTGGCGTTATGTTTCATGTCTGCTGAATATGGCCTCCTAAATTGGTTAGTACACATCTGGAAAGTGGAGAGTCGCCCACTTGAAAAACGTCGGCAGAGTCCATATTGTGCAAAGCATTCAGTCTGCTGGGAAATCAATTCACATGGTTATTTAAACCCTGTGCTGCCACAAAGAAATATGCTAATAGTTGACCAGCCAAGAAAATGTAATTCTTCAGCATTATTGCCATTAGGACATTTGTTTTGGGTCCAAATCTAGCTCAAAAACCTTTCCCAAGCCTTATGTTGAAGCTGAACAAATTCAATTGGTCAGATAATTAACAAGGTCTGCAGAAGCTGGATAATCTATTTACCTGATTCAAATCCTCAGATAATTAGCAAGGTGTGCAGAAGCTGGATAACAAAGCTGATCATTGGAATCAAATGTGTCGCGGCCTTCGTTGAACTACCTGAAACCGATTAATGATAGATGAGAAACAAAATCTCAGCAGCCAGGTATGGACCATTAATTAAAAAAAGTTATTGTACCAAAGTTTGCAACGTTACCCAAATCAAGAACTATGCAATAGGTGTCATAAGGTAAGATACCACATTGTGTATGAATTTTATGACACTGCTTTGCCAAAGTGTAACAACAGGTTTGGCGTTTATTTTAGAAAGGAAGCAAGAAAGCAAGGCGCAGTACGTCTAGAACAGACATCTGCAAAGAATAGACCTACTCATTTGCCGTTAATCAAAACAGCCTGACTTTATTGGTGTAGCAGCAATGATGTGTAAGCCTCTGGCAAAGGCAAAGAAAAACACAGATGTGTGCGCCTTACACACAGACACACATTTGAATAAAAGGTCAAATAGCTTTATCAATAACTGTGGAAAATGTGTTTTGAGAGCAGAAGGAGCGGCTGATCTGACAGTGGCCACTGCCCTGATGAATAACTGCTCGGGGAATCAATAGGAAAGAGGAGTTGAGGTGGAGTGCGGGAACGTTTTGTCATCCAGCGGTACACTCCAATATCTAAGCTCATCCATCAAAAGGCCGCAATGGCACTTTGTCCTCCGCTTTAATTGAAAGCACACTGAAACAAGTTATTTACATGACGGGCTGGATTTGAACGGTTGCACGGCAGCAGGAAACGTTGCTGCTTGCTGATGCGCCTTTGCTAAATCTTTGTGTCATGATGCCGACGCTTTGGTGCATCTGGGCAAGGGCTGAGAGTCAACATTTCTTCACCAGACTTTAGAAAAACCATAGATGGAACAAATTTAAATAAAAGAATATACAGTAAATTACTCGTCAAAAGCTATTCACTGAAGTCATTCAAAAGAAAGCTGGCAAAAACTTACTGCTTATTTTCTTAAGTGACTGAGTTATTTATCGAACATATGATTGATATCTTATTATACTGATGTGTTATTGATATTGAAATCTACCCATAACAGGAATGCCAATGGATTCCGACTTTGAAATATTTAGGTAAAAATTCACTCCAATTCTAAACATGATTGTTGGGCATTGAAGGCGGTCGGGGCTGTGTCACTTAAATTTTGCTCTATACAGTCACGACTCTGAATGACCCCGTGTGAACTTTGAACAACTACTGTGTCAGTAGTTTGTGTGCTTTGTTTCAAGCAGAGCTAAGAAGACCATGGGCCAGCTAACATCTGCTGAGCATATTCTTATGTGTAGCAGTCATAGCAAAACTATCCCTCAGACCACACTAACTGTCCATAGCTTCCCCACGCAGACAAAATGTAAACAAGCTGCTTTTATAGTATTGGCAGACTTGACAGAGCCAGACAAGTTGGGCCAACACCTATCCACACTCTGGTAAATCCAATGTTATGCTTTTCCCATCATTCCAGTGTCATGCATTTTATTGTCTTTTGTATATATAGAAGTATTACACAAATAGTTTGAACAACTTGTGAGTTTTAGTTCAGTTAAAACAAACTGCTGCAGATGAAAATTGTTATTACCTCAGTTCACTTGAACTTAATTTCTTGAGCTGGAAATTCCCCGTGTCCGACAAATGATTGTTCATGAACCAAGTTTCCATTGTAAGCAGAAATCGGCATATGTATGCTGCTTTAAAATGACATTTTAGAAGCATATTTTGGACATTTTTGTTTGGAATAGTTTTTTTTTTTTTTTTTTCATGACAAATGCGGTCCTGTCAGGATATGCCTTCATGCTACCACTCCAGGTGTAAACACAGCCTTTTAAAGCGCGCCACAGACTGTGACTGACTAAAATATTGCAGAGTATGCTGGGATTGCCACCTACATTTACACTAATACACAGTTTTTGAAGCATTCATCAATTTAACAAGAGCAAATATATACAGGGCAATTTCCCTGGATATTGTCTGTCACTGGAAATGGGAAATTGTTCACTTGAAGAAGGTTTGCCAGATTGACCTCCTATTTCGAGACGAAGCCATTGCAGGTTTTCCTTAGAGTGGTTAAAGGTGATGATGCCAGACAAATATTCTCCAACTACATTATAGGATGCCTAAATTCACTGTGAATCTCATTAACATTTAGTTGAACGTGCCAGCACTCATTGCAGATTTTTTGCTAGCTCTTCTAAATGGGTTTTTGCTGATGTGTATTTTCGTCTATAGTCTGTGCACTGACTCTCAACTTGTGTTAATGCGGAACTGGCCCGAGGGTTTAAGCAGCACATTTGATGGTATGTTGACATATGGGATAGTATGGCCAAAGCCTTCTTGCCTCTTGATTCCCTTGACTGACCATACAATCTTGCCAGTGTTGCATTATTTTTAAATATAACCATTGTCTGGATGTTTTCAAAGTGAGAATTTATAAGAAGTGTGCTTTGTGATTTTGTACAAATGAGGAAGAAAAGCTCTGATTTAGAGAGGGGCCATTGATATGGCACATCCTATGAAACCATTCCACTAATATCCTGAGGGTTTGTGGGAATAAATGAGCCGTGGCGATTATGTTCATGAAAAGCAATAAAGATGGGTAATTATAAAAATGTCAATAAGAATTCATCTTTCAAAAATCTATAAACCCATTATGTTCTTAATTAAAAAGATGAGCAAATAAGTCGCAGAAAATTGCATTTTCCTGCACAGGCAACTGTGAAGCCTCGCCTCATGTTTGTTTTGCAAATTCCTCAACAAAAACATTAAGTCAGAAATATTAATCCAATCTATGGTATTGATAGGAATCCCCCTGCCATTAAAACACATGGCTGTGTACTTCATACACACATGCGTCATTAGCCACACCTCAGTTGCAGAACCGTTGGGTCATTAAGCTGCCGCATTTTCAACCTCAAATACACACACATACACACACATTTCCATTACATTAGTTGAGTTTAAAACAATTCATATTTATACCTAACTACACCATCAAGCTGATGTTAAAAACACTTCAATCAAAGCCGGTGGTATGAATAGATGGTGCATAGATGTAATATATAAAATGACTAGTGTATTGATATAAATGTATATATAGTTATTTGGCATTGTCTGATTGCAACTTGCAGTTCCTTATACCCCCAAAAAGCACACAATATTTTACATTTTAACCCATTAATGCCAGTAACAATAAACAACATGTTATAAAAAACACAAAACAAGGCCAGGTTTTAATTATTAATTATAAATGATTGATTCTCACTTGGGAACGGCTCTCAAATGTAAAACTCAAGCCTTTTTTTTTTCTTTTTTAAAAAACATCTTTGAGTGGTCTACAACAAACATTGCGACACACGTTATTTTGAGTGTGTTTTTGCGTGGATGGACATCTCGCGCTCGTCCTAATGTTTTGATCTGCTATATATGTGTGTGTGTGTGTGTGTGTTCACATTGGACATTAGGGCATCTCTCAAAGCAGTAATGGGCTTTGATTCCCCAGGGCTGCAGTGAGATGGCCACTTCTTACATTAGCCAGTCAGGTATGACAGTGCTACGGCTCGCCTTCCCCTTGGCCGGCCCAGATTAATAATAAATGAAAGTGGTATTTCAGTCCTCCAAATCATCCACAGGGTCAAGACTCTCTTCTCGCAATGAACTTTGTAAGATGCGCCGAAGCGCAGCGAGACGCTAAAGGTTAGCGTCTCGGACAAGACAATGGTGCATTCGGCCTGCAAGCACAAGTAGTTGATAAACATCTACCCCGTCTCCACCCCTCCCTGTTGGTGGTGAGCACCTTCCTTTGGCTGCTTCCTCAATTTGGGTGAGAGTAGTATGGCATGGCAGACGCACAAAGACGAAAAGTTAGAGCTCCCACATTGCATACATCTGCTGCGGAGCTGGCATTTTCGATTGATCCCCCCCCCCCTTCAAAGACTGTAATTTTGAAAGCCAGTAACAGAAGATGCGGCAAATATCATTTTATTTGCTCAAATGGCTTCAGATTAGATTGTACTCAGACAAAAATTGTGACAAAAGCACCAATTTCATCTAATTGTCCTGTGACTCAAATATATTAGTGCTGTGTTCCAAATCTTTCAAACCCAAAGACCAAGAATTAGACTGATGTGAAGTCATGCCTCAGTACTTTTGACAAGCAATTTGGTTCATAGTTCTGCAAATTGAACATACACTATGTATCATTTGCTGCAGGCACTTCTAAGTGTCAGGGAAGCAAATTGAATCCTTCAAATCAGTTTGTGTCCTAAAGGAGTAAATAAAATTAGAAACCATATCCACTGCATAAAATGTCTTTCTAATCCCCCAAAATGTCTATTGATTTGTGTGACTCTTTGCGTCAGTAAAAGTCACTTCAAAGCAGCAACCTTTTATAAATCTCCACATGTGCGATCAAGTTGAGTTAATAATGACTCTTTATAGCCCCGTCCAAGACAGCCATTCCGCTTCATTCTTCTATTTACCCTGCAAGGTGAAGTTAACCTTCTTCAGCTCATTGTAGCCAAAGGAGAACAGCAGAGATTAGTGTATTGGTCATGGTGATGTGACTGTGCATAAAGTACACAAGCACATGATAAAAATATTGCTCTCCCCTACAAGTTTATTGTTTCAAAACTCAGTAGCTATTGACAGAACACTCAATTGATTTGTGCGACCCAAGCATATACATGTCCCTTGTGATCCAGCATTTTTGTGCTTGCTTCCTTTTTGCACTGATTTGACAATTATCTGTATATTTTATGACTAATATAGAAATAAAAGAAATAACACTCCACAATCCGGCTTCATCTCCCTGCTCATCTGTCCATCCATCAAGTGTGCTACTTAAGGGAGAATGTCATGAGAACAAAGCAATCAGCCTTGTACGTCGCCCCTCTTTTCATTAGAGGCCACAAACCGTAGCACACGCATGTGTGCGTGGAGCGGCGAGTGCTTATGCACCAAGGTCAACTAATTATTTGGCCAGCTTAATGAAGGTCAGAGCTCGTGTGTAGCCCCATGCTGATGACCTGAACCCAATTGAGATAAATAGTCCTCTTCAATATGCCTGTCATCTTGATTGAGACCAAAAGATACATTTTCTTTGTTTTACTTGTACTTATCACTATTACCTGTGCGCCTATTCAGGTTTGAAAGATCATTTCAAAATCATAATCAGATTTTTGTTTGGCAAAAGAACAAAAGGCCCACACTGTGTAATTGTCTGTAATGGAATAGTAAGTCTTCAAGTCGCTATATAGGCTTGTCATGCTTCAATACAATATGTGTGCAGAGAATGTCATCATTATCGTGATGGATAGGCCAAACCAAATGAGGTGGATTTGATTATAAGAGTTAAATTACATATCCACTTACCTGGATGCTTAATGAAGTGAAAGCGACAACGTCTATTATTCTTGTATCGTGCATGATTAGCATGCTCTAGCAATATGTCCAAGGCTTACTTAGCAGCCAGATACTGGAAAGATTCCACAATTGTATGCTTTCACTGAGATCTTTAATCTGTATTTAGAGAGGAAGGCATGTAAGATTCAAAAATTTAATTTGCGTTTCTCACTTAGAAGCTGTGTAGGCAAATAAATAATAATAATAATAATAACATAAGATGTGTTGAAAAATAATATAATCTCTATATATAAATAATAATAAATACATGATATGTATATATATATATATATATATATATATATATATATATATATATATATATATATATATATATATATATATATATATATATATATATATATATATATATATATATATATACATACGTATAAACTGTATAGACTAATAATACTAATAACCTGTTTTTTTCCTTTTGATTTTGACTGTTCAGTGTGACTCCTAATTTAAAGAGTCAGTCCCAAAATTCTCATCTCTACTAATAAAAAAGGTGTCGAAAAATTCCTGCTCTCCATCAGCCTTAAATTCCCTTTCTGCTTGGCTCTGCAAGCCTCAGCATCTCTAACAAGCAGCGGATACAGCGCTGGATTACTGTAGGCGTTAAATCAATAGCTGCTGGTCTCCGAGGCACGGCTATAGATTATGAATCAGTGTTGGTGAGCAGAGTGCCATAGTGGCGAAAGAGAAGAAGATGACTTGGGGAAAAGAAGGCAAGGTGGAAAATATGAATTGGGTCCATTAATGTGTCATATTATCAAGTCCATCGAGTTCTGCACAATTTAAATTCTCATTTTGAGAGTTTCTTTTTGGATTTGAAATTGTTGTTATATGTATTGAGGAAGAAGCATGAAGGTTTCTTGTCATCAACGGTTGAGTAGTTGTATGTAACAGTCATACATGATTTACTCTTTTTACTGTGTCATACAAATCTCATAACTGTTTCTGGAATATGAAAATGTAAAAATTGAATAAACATGCATTTGATCAGTCTTTTACATGTTTCTACTGATCCCTTTACTAACATTGACTAAATTCTGGTGAGCTAGCACCAGCGATTACACATCACTGGTGAAATATAGAAAATGTGAGATTTCTAACAGACCCCTGCCAATATACAAGTGATTCATTGCAGGGGGAAAAATAAAAGCCCATTAACCTGTATTGAACGTGTGTAATCTCTGCAGTGAGCTGGACTTTTTGCAGCCCTCCCGTTTAATTCAAGGCCCTCTGAGTCCTGTTTACAGATGCTATCTAAGTAGCTTGATTTAACTGCCAATGAATATTGGCATGTGTCTACACCCCATAGACCCTGCTATTAGGGGCGGAGACCACAGGGTTAGCCAAACACAAAGTGAACATGACATTTCCTTCGCCCTTGCAAGTCTGACAAACACACACACATAAGAAGATGCACGTGTGGAAATGTATCTATGCGCAAAAATATACATATCTGTAATTAATTGCATAGCGCCATAGCTCAAACATGTTATCAAGTGCAAGTATAAGCACATGTTTATCTGTTCAAAAAGCGACCATGGAAAGAATCGTACGAAAAAATGTCCAACCTTTCACAGGGCTGGGTTGCTAGACCCATACTGCCCCCTGGCTCGCTTCTCCACTTCCCTCTTCTGTTTGTCGAGCAGCACAAGCCGCCTGAGGAAGAACTCGTCTCCCACCGCAGATTCAGGGTCAGATTACCCTGGACCAACTCCCTAACCTTAACCATTAGAAGGATAAGAAAATATCTGTTCTAGGATCACGGGTTGGGGGGCTCTGGATGATATTGAGGAGCTGTCAGAGGTGACTAAGTTCAGGGTCAGGCCCTCAGGAGCACTGAGGTGGGAATAGTCAGCCTGGTACAGCAAAGTATAAAAGAGAGTTCTCTGCATTCCGGATAAATTAAATAAGATGCTTCCTCGTAGGGGCTTTTAACTGGCAATGTATTACACTTACCAACCAGTATGAGCAAAATATCCCTTAACTAATAATGATACCATGGATATGTAACACCTTATGTTCCGACTGTGGATAATAACAGAGCAGATAGTGTTAAAGTGTTGGTAAGTTGGAGTCGCCGCAACCTGCCAGCTGTGTCTCAGAAGTGGCTTCCACCCTTCTGGGGAGCTGTCAAGGTCACTGGGGACACACACTCACACGTACACACTCCATCAGCGGAACCCAGCAAACACACAAACATGCACACATAGTACCAGTATGATTAATCTGTCAATCACTGCCTCCCATTTACTGGGCTGGCCAGTAACTGCAAAAAGAAACAAGAGCTCGAAAGATCCGTGTGCTATTTTTTTTATTGAAGATGTGCAATCAGTGTTCACAACATTTTACACGCGCACATGCAGAGCAAAATCGTCGTATGTGAGTCCAATACGGTCTCCTTCCTCAGATTTTAAATCCACTTCATCGAACTCGTCCTGATTTTACTTGAAATTCTAATCTGTCTTTTGAAATGAATATAATTCAGATGAATCGGTCGGTGAATAAAATTGTAAACATACTTTACGACGGTAAATCTTTGCGATCAATAAAGTTTATCGTGTAAAACGTGAACATCCCATCGTAACGATTAAAACATTTCACTTGTCTTGTGTAATATCCTTATTGTTCTACTCATTGCAATGCAAATGGCCTGGTGAGATGAATACACAAGTCATCTTGTGATGTTGTTTACTGGATAGGAAATGTCTAATTATTATTTTCCATAAAATTTGAACATGCACTTACTTCTCTTTATGAGCTTGATAATGAACTACCGCAGTGCTCATTTTCCAATTTAGATTGTCATTAAACCAGCATAATAATATGCTAAATCAACATCATTATACATCTAGCGCTCAGATTTAATGACAAGCGCAGAAGGGTATATATTAAATTTAGTGATGCGTTTGAGTGTGTTTTCAATTTGATAATTTTCTCCTTCTCGCAAATGGATGTTTAGCCTTCATAATGAATGTTGCCCGTGACGACATTGGCATTTCACAGTATTAACAGATCTATTTCTGTACACTGGAATTAGTTCAATTAGAAAGTTAGAGGGCACACATAATACGGCACAGGTGTTCACCTCAACTAACAGAGTAACATTAAAAAGTATCATGGCCTTGGTTCATCGGTCACGTAAATTCCATTCTAGCATTATTTCAACATAGGTTAAATTGCACCCATCTTATTTAATTTACCTTCACAACGCTGTTGTAGGAACACGTCGTGACCGAGTAGTCTTATTTTTCCCGACATCTCTGACTAATCAGCTCTTCTCTTGCTGCCTCATGCTCCCCCATTTACTCCTCCGCTCTTACACGTTCTCCCCATCACTTGAGCTCCTTGATCGCCCACTGCCTTGCCAGCACTAATTGCGTACAAGCAGTTCAGATGGAGAGTGAAAAGTCGGAGAATCAGGGACAAGGCCATTAGCGTTTTATTGGGGGGGGGGGGCTAAAAGAGTTAGCCGTATTCCACTGGATCCAATCCGCATCAATCACATTGGGGGAAAATTGGATTCCTGAATAAGAAAACCCCAGGAGAGAGGTTATGCTGTCCGTCTGGATCAGCAGAAGACCTGCTTTTTTTCCCCTCCATTGAGTCACTGTGTGCTGCTTGGTTCTGTTCTCACTTTAGTGAACCAATAGAGCCATAATAAGTATTGATTAAGCTATTAGCCAGCATTACCCAGGCACTGGTAGATACCTCGATTGGAATTACCACCTCAGGACTCTGTAACAGTGTGTCTCACACGGTCGTACACACTAATAGACAGAGTTGCGTTGGCACCCCCCCATGCTGTTTCAAAGAAGCTGATTGAAACCGGTTAGTTAGTAAAGTCAGTAAAGTACTACTCTCTCATCCATTTCCCTCCTTCTCCTTTGGCTCGTCTTCTCGCACTCTATCTAGCGCTGTAACTGAACTCCAATCAAGTGAAGACACAGCCCCGGAATACACAGCGTTCCAATAAAATGGCTGGCAAACACACAAAAGCACATACACACACGTACAAATACACACAGAAAGCGAGGGATCAGATAAAAGAGGCTTGATTGCAAAGGACAAGTTCATAGTGAAGAGTGACACTGGTTAGAGCCAAGCAATCAGAGTTCGCCATCACACAACAGCGAACGAGCGAGCGAACGAGCGAGCGCACACGCCAAAAACAGACACACATATTCAATGGCCATGTGCACCAAGAAGGTGCTCAGGGAACTTGTTAGAGTTAGTATTTGCTTCCAGTCACAAAGCTAATATGTGAGGAAAATGTCCACAACAGTATTTCTCAACTTTTAGTGAGCATGGTGGTCTGAGAAGGAAGTTCACCAGCAGTTGGCACGACGTAACCATGTTCATTGAGCCAGTCAGTGTTGAGTAAAAAAGATGTCATCATCCACAAGAGCCCTTCCAAACTGTATCTGAACTGAACTCAAGCGCCACCTTCACCCAAGGCAGCATGCTTTGGATATCTTTAGTAAGAATTTCTCTGATTTCGTGGTGGCCCATACATTGTCAGGACAAATTACCGCTACTTAATAAGATCCTGGGCGGAAGCAGAGGACAGCAGAGAAGGAGAGAAGAAATGACAAGTATTAATTTGGGATTTTTCACAAAGTGACACTCCAGTCTCCATCCTCAGGCCCTGCGGCTGTGTCACTTCTTACTGATAGACACACACACAAACACGTACACACACGTGCTCCTCTCTCCATACTCCCCCTCCCTGCGGATCATGGAGGAAATTCTGCAGCAATTACCCAAGTCTTTTATCAGTCATTTCAAAGGAGGAAAATTAGAGCAATTGTGTCAGAATGGTCATATGGGCAGAAATTGTACACTTATTGGGTGCACTTATGCCTGTGACTCCACTGCGTGGCCTGATGGCGTCCATTGTTAGCCGACGTCGCCTCCGTGGCGGCTGATTGGGGTGCATAACAGATGCATCACCCCTCCCAAAATCTCCGCAACCCTTTCCATCTTCCAAGGTCTCAACTTCAATTGACCTACCCAATCAAGTCACGCCTTTGTCTCTATTCTGGACCGCTTGATTTAAGGTCTTGTGATTTTGCAATGTTTTACATAGCAGGATTATTGACCCGATTTTAGCTCTGAATCTCGCCTCCTGACAATCTTAGATTCTGATTCAACGTGGATGTCCATCACGTGTTAAAAATGTAGGACACGACGCATGACAAACTGCTTTAAGAGAGGCAAACTTATAATGTTAAGCCTCTTTTACACAAAAGACATGTAACAGAAGATTCAGAATATTTGCCTTTTGCACAGAAGACCTCAACATTGGCCATTATCAAAGGCATGACATGAGATCCGACATTTGCCTTTTACACAGAATCGGGTGAAGCATGACCCGGCGTGCCACAGTCCGATGGATACTGTTGTGACAGAGACAATTGTTTGCAGCACCACAGGGCAAGACTTTCTGAGTGTCAAATTTCACACCCGTGCCTGGCATTTTAGCAAGAGACAAAATTCTAGGGACCAAAAGGCGGCAGCATATCCCAAGACACGAAAGTTTCAGACTCCACTGTAACATTCAAATATACTGTCTCATCATCTTGAACGATTCATCAACCTAGTTTGATTAGAGTCCACGGCTCATTAGACAATGTTGAGATGTACCTTTAAAGCTAAACGCGACACCCCCCTGTTCGGGCTCTGAAGATGATGAGCCACACCGCTGTGGAGCGAAGCTTCCATCTGCGAGAAACACCGACTGCTCACAGGGATCTTTCCTTAAACGCTAACAAGATTCAGGCAGAGAATTCTAGCAGTAAATGCTAAGTCTATGGCTTAATCTTCGACTGGAGCCCCTTCACACCGCAGGGAGCTGCCAGGCCTCTCTATTCCCACTCCACTGGCCACACATCTCCACCCAATCTGTCTTAGCATATTGATTTCCCAGCTGTCTCATTGGTTCCTAACATAATTATGGCTGGCCGAGCTCCGGGCACAGGCACGGGGGCTAATACATTTACACCGGGCCCCATCAGCGCAGGCTTATATTCATGTCATTGAAAGAGGCAGATCTACGAAGAGAATTCGGGGGTCTTTGCTGTAATGAAAAAGGGAATTAGCTGGCTCGACCTCCACCGCATGGAGGGATCAATAGCGGCGTCCATGAAAATATTCAGTGGGACATAAAATGAAGAGAGGTAAAAGGACACATCTGCTAATCAAGCCTTTGATTCCCCCCACCAGCACCCCATAAAAACTAGTAAATCATTTCTTTTTAATTCACACGTTACGAAGGCAGACACAAAAAAAAATAGAAAATAGGTTGAGGGAGGAAATAAGGTCACAGTCCATCTATTTCACTTCGCCTAATAGTTGTCAGAAGCTGACCTAAAACACCAAGACGGTATTTTTCTAAGTCAAGGATGAGGTAGAGGAAGGGTGGGCAATTTATCACACTATCTCATCCTCTCCCCTCACCCACACACCAATTGTACAGAAGCGGCGAGGGGTTCCTTTTTATTTAACTTAAAAGCAAACTGCATCTTCATACATTAGATATGCATGCGATTAGTGTACAAGTGGCTCTTCAAATGATCATGTGACATTATTCAAATAACCCGAACAGATGAAATGACTGCAAGGTTGCTTTTGTGAAGTGGACAGTTTGTGCAATCGTTTTGCAGCTTTAAACTTAAATTAGAATTGTATTATTAGCTTAGCACTGATTTGGTTCAAGGTTGGTTCAAAGCAGGCAACTCAGCCTTCCAATTGCCTTTTTCAGTTTTTGTTGTCCTCAATTGAAACAAAAAAAAAAAAATCTGATATTTATTAATTTATTTGTCAATCTTTCATTTCTCTGTGGCATTTTGGACAGTCCCCAGCAGTTGCTGACAGTTATTTTGGCTCCTGGCAGCACAGACATTGACTGTCAACGGGACGTCTCCTTTCTTTTATTCATTCGGTATTTGCTGAGAGATGCTGAATGCGAGTCAGCCCTTTTTCCCTGGAGGTTGGGGGAGTACAGCAGGGTGAGAGTGGGGAGGACAGTCGGGTGAGGGTGGGAAGGGAGGGGTTATTGTGTGTTGGACTGTCTCTCCAGCCTTCTGCTGTGTGTGTTATTCAATAGGACAGCCTCCTGACCATCACTCTGACATTCCAACACATCCGTGGCCTGAAAACCTGATCAGGAGGTCAGAGAATGACTGCACCTGCTCACCTTTGTGCATGAAAAATAATTAAAAAGAAAAAAGGTCATTCAACATGTGTACATGTTCAGTTTGGGTCAGAGGTTTCGATGCAGGCACGGGGAGACCATACAAACTTCACACATGAAGGTCGGAGCCGGAATCAAACTCTGCACGTCTGAACTGTGAGGCGGACGTGCTAAGCAGTGGCCCACCATGCCTCCATTATGATGAACTCAAATTGTCTTATTGTTACGCTATTATCATTAAAGAGCTTCATGAATTACCATCTGCCTATTTATCCTAAAAATCAGGCTTAATAACTTGTTCACTGTAATCACACACAAATAAATTATTATGAATAAAAAAATAAAAAATCCACCTGGAAAATGACAACTCCAAAATTGATTAAAGTATTCCTTGTAACAAGGTGTGCAGATTAATTTCCATCCACGTTTTAAAGTGCTTCAGCGCTGCTACTTTTTTTTTGCTTTTCCTGAAAACAGCGGAGATGAAATAATGACAGCAATTAGATTACTATTCTTAAGAATCCATTAGTCAAAAAACGACACCCAGGAAATCACACAATGCATTCTCCCTCTAATGCAATAAGGTGCCAATTATAACACTTATGTGGCATAAGTGGACTCGTCTTCCTCTGCCAGGATGAAGAGAACACAAATCATCATTACCCTGTATTTCTTAATGCTATCTGCACTTAGAGACATTAAGAAGACACTAATAAGTTTAGCCTTTGCAAACAGAGTGCAAACGTGTGCTTCACTTTCTCACTCATTGTCCTTGCTTGCCTCATTAGTCGATTGGACCTGCGCGCTGAGCATGCACAATTGTCCTATAGGACTACACTGCCATTTGTTATGCTCACGCTGTCTATCATGGCCGACTATTTTCATTAAAAGAAATATAATAATAATAACAGACAGACAGAATAATAATTGCCCCCAGTGTCCTGAAAGCAGCCTGCGAGTTTGGAGGGGCAAATGCTACTTAAAAAAAAAAAGAAAAAAAAAAAAAAAAAAAAGAATGAAATACTTTGTTGGGCTACAGCAACTTCTCCATAACTTCCTCTCATTGGATAAAAACACAAAAAGAAGTAAAGAGAATTTGATGTCAGTAAGGCAAAGCCATGGGGAATGGCAGACAATGATGAAAGCAAACTTGGGAAGAGCCACAAAACACCACACACACCCTCTATGACATCAAGGGCTAGGAAAAGGGAATTATAATAACGCTGCCTTTTCTTTTTTAATTAATGAAGACAGCTATTTGGTAGAAGGCAGGGCAAGCTGTGAGCGATCTCGGATGATTGGCAAACTTCAAACAAAAATGAGAGAATCTACCCGTATTGTGCGCACGTATGCTTGTTGTTGCCTTGAGTAAATAACACATGCCCATCAATGCCCTCAAGTGGACTTTTGTCTTTTTGTGTGTGTGTGTGTGTGTGTGTGTGTGTGTGTGTGTGTGTGTGTGTGTGTGTGTGTGTGTGTGTGTGTGTGTGTGTGTGTGTGTGTGTGTGTGTGTGTGTGTGTGTGTGTGTGAGTGAGTGAGTGAGTGAGTGAGTGACATTTGGGATTTTCTGCGTTACCAACTGAGCAGAGGGGAAATGAAGAAGGAAAACATTATTCATACAACATATTATACAAGTTATTGAGACTTTGAGAACTTCCCTCATTTCCACTGAAGTTGGTTTTAATAAGGTTCCATGGGAGTTGATGCTTCAGGGTGTTGACTAACGTAGTGTGTGTGTGTGTGTGTGTGTGTGTGTGTGTGTGTGTGTGTGTGTGTGTGTGTGTGTGTGTGTGTGTGTGTGTGTGTGTGTGTGTGTGTGTGTGTGTGTGCGCGTAAGTCTCGTGTGAATGAGTGTGTTCTGTGTCGGGGTGGCACGTGGTGTGTATTACACATGAAAGAAAGGTCAAGCTCAAACACAGAGCGGGGCTAAAGGGTAGCGGCGAGCTGTAGATAGAACAAAGAGAGGGATGGGGCTTATCAAAGCTATCACTTGGAGGTAGAACTGCTAGAGGTCACCAAACCCTTGACATGACGTACACATCTAATGTCTCAGCCAAGGATCAATACAACTACACTCAGACAAACTAGATAGGCTTAAAACCTGTGTAGCCCCACTAGGGTGAAAAGCAAGCACTCACTCATTCAATGAACGCTGATGGCGGGAAAGAAAAGTCAAAAAGTTCTGTGAATTGAAAGACAATTCATTAAACAGGAGTTGGGATGAATAAATCAAGGCGTTTCTTTGGATGCAAGGGAAAGAAGTTTGACAATGTGATTATGATTTTCTTGCTATGTTTGCACCATCAGATGGAATAATGCGATGAATCATGCAAAGTAGAACCGTTGAGAGATCATTGCTGTTGATTGTTATGCATCCCATTTTGGCATAAAAGTACACAGCTAGACCAAATCGAGTCAGTTGATCCAAACCCGGTGGTGGCTCCTCAATAAAAGATGCTAGGGTACCACCAGCCCAGCCCAGTCCCATTGAAAATTAAATGAATCATTCAATGTTTTGATGTTCCGGACTTTGAATTCAAATACATGTTCCTTTAACTTTTAATTGTGGATCTCTGTTCCACAAGGTCTAAAGCATAGGTGTCAAACTCAAGGCCCGGGGACCAGATACGGCCCGCCACATCATTTTACGTGGCCGGCAAAGACAAATTGTGCATCGACTTCATGTCTCAATACCAAAATTACAGAATGTCTTTACGTTTTAAAAATAGAGATATTGCTAGCGTTTTTTTTATTACCGTTCATCTTCTTAAACTATTTGAAGTTTTTACCCCTGTCTGATTTCCAAACTAGTTCTGCATTTGTTTTAAGAGTGGTGTTTGTGAATGTTTAAGGTGTGTGTGTGTGTGTGTGTGTGTGTGTGTGTGTGTGTGTGTGTGTGTGTGTGTGTGTGTGTGTGTGTGTGTGTGTGTGTGTGTGTGTGTGTGTGTGTGTTACTTAAAGCTGACTGCATTTATAAGGGCCAAAAAGGGTCACAAAGTGTCAGAAACTAATGGAGGACCTCACTCTCCACCCCCCGTTGTGATTACCCGCAGAAACTAATTAGAAATAACGGCTAAAAAGTTGTCTCATTTATAACGGTGGTAATTGCTCTTCCCTCATTGTAGGTTAAGTCTTTTAAACAGTGTCTTACATCAGAACGTGCTCATCCTCGTCATCTATAATTCATGATATACTTTGCACCAAGCAAAGCTGTTAAATATTTAGCGAATCATTGCCTTAAACTTAATCACTCTCTGATAAATGCATGTTTTTTCTCCTTCAGCTCTTCAGTCAAGAGGGTACACACTCAAACAACTTGTATAATCTATTTTTAATTTCTCATTTTGCAAATTAACATAAGACCACTTAGCGCCGTGTATTAATTGCAGTACATTGTTAAGTGCGCCATTATGCCGATGCGAAACAAGCTATTATGATTGTACTTCATAAAGTATTCAATATAATCCATTTTTAAAGAATGCTAAAACATTCATTTGCTACACTTGCTGCTAATGTCTTTCCTCATCAAACTAATTCCCTCCCCCCGTTGCCGCAAAGTAGAGCAAACGGAGGACTGCTTTAAACTGACTTGCCGTTTGGCCTAGAGAATTTCACTTCACTGCAGAAAGTACAAAAAAAAAAAAGTATAACAAAAAAATAGTCATCGTAATTATTTATTTAGAACTATTTTTGCATAATAAGGTTCTTGATGTAGAAAATGGGTGAAGCGAGATTTAAAATGTAGTCATTCCTTGATTATCTTAATTTGAGTCTTCATATTTTCCTGCACGTCTAATTTGGGCATTATTTGATGCTAAAAGAACTTAAACTTAACGACGTGACGTCACTTTTAGTTTCCGTCTCCATGAAATGGCATCACTGAGAAACACTTGTTTCATTTCTGCAAACAGTTCTCCCGACTCGAGAATTGTACATAAAAGTCAACTCATCCTTTGAAGACACCTGACCCGCAGACGGGCGGGGACCGGAAAGGTGTTTGTGTGTAAACTTGTGGTATTGCTGGAAATTGTTGTGCGTCAAGAAAATTCAAAACATTCGTTGGAGCACGATGTCATGTATTACAGTGGTTTGAACTTCACGTTTTTGTTTGATTTGATTTCAGGCGAGCCAGAAATGCTTGTTTGAATTCCAACTTGCACGGCTTTTGGCGTATGTCTTCAAGGTTTCACTCTATCTGCAGTTTATGAATGCATTTCCTGTTTTGACATTCCGATTCTTGACTGCGTGATAATAGCGCGGGCATTCAAAAGAGTCATTCATGTTGTCATAAAATGGCACATGTAAATACACGCAGGTTCTTTGCACGTAAAGCCTCTTTTCCTCAATAGACAAAAAGTATCTTTAGAGATTCCAAAGAAGCCATTTGAATGCACATTCCTCTCATCGTTTCTCTCTCCGACTGCATCTCTCCCCAGCTCGCGCCGAGGCACTCCATCTCCCTGATGTTTAATTCATTGCGTCTTTCCATCATCCTTCCACCTATCTCCACGGCTGTGTCAGGTAACAAACAATGAGTTTTTGATGTGAATAATTTAATGCGTGTACGGCAAATGGCGGCTCTCCGCATGGCTCCCGCTGCACGTCGGGCTGTCATTAAGACACCTGATTTCCCCCAAGATTCCTTGCAGCCTGCCTGCCAGATGAAAAGGCAGCACACGTGTCGACATTTCTCCCCCCTTAACATCTTGGGAGGACGACTATATTTTTAGACAAGCTAAATGAGACAAAGACAGTGGTAAGCAGCAAAAAGAGAAGGCGAGAGCAAGACAGAGGGAGGGTCGGAGGAAGGAGAGTGATTGTTTGGTCGTACATATTTTCCTTTTCTCTCAATCTCGTCTGATGTCACAACATCAAACGTTTTCAAAAGCGGGCGGAAGCACTGATTCAATATTTTCTCCCACCCCGTGCCGCTGTGATCCTGAAACTGCTCTGTGGCTAGATGTTGACGCACTGAGCGAAAATGATGGCGGCGACATCAAACACAAACGTGCCGTGGATAATAACAGGCAGATCGTCTCCCCCCCCCCCAGTTTCGCCGTTTTCTCTTACGCCAAGACGACATATGTACTATGTTGGATATGCCTAAGGTGAGCGGGCAAACAATTCATCCATTTTTTAGCAAAGATCATTTCATTGAGCTTATCGTCATTCGGAGAGGGAAGAAAACAAAAGACGATACAGACTGGTCAATGAGGATGATTTTTGCTTTCAATAAAAAGGTTTAAAAAAACTGCAGCGAAAGGTGGCGGTGTGGTCAGCTGACAGGAGAAGATGAGGATGTGCACCAATGGCTGGTTGACGCTGAGAGATTTGCGCTGATAGAAAAAAGGACAGTGGATTTGAAAACAGATGAAGGACAAGGTTGTAGCACAAAGTCTGATACAAAACTATTACTGCCATGTGAAATTGAAAAGAAAGAAAAGACGGGTGTAATGTAGTGAAGGTGGATATGCTTTTAATAAGCCATTGTGGAGATAATTTAGGGATGTGGGGAGGGGGCTGGCTCTGAAAGCCTTTTAAAGACTCCCTTCAATGTACGATTCACTTTCATCACCTCCACTGTGGCCGTGTTGATTGTGTGAAATCGGCAGGAGGGCCTTCAATTATTGCATCTCATCTGGGCTCGCTCACACACACACACACACGCACACACACACACACACACACACACACACACACACACACACACGCACGGACACATTAATAACATGCTTGAAACATACATGCTATTCTTGGACAATAGAAGTATATGTTTTTTTGTTCTTACACACACACAGTCAAATGATGATGTTCCCTTGATTTCATCCAAATGACTGGGGAGAAGCGGAACGGATACACAAAAGGCACATGGAAGAAAGCAGCAGAGATGGAGCAGAGTGTTGATTATTCTCTTTGTCTATTTTGTTATTAGCAGATGGTGGCTCGATAATGAAGTAGGTATTTAACGGCTGTCGCACAATAAGAAAATGACGATGCATAATAACTTTGGCAATGGATTTAATATGTTGTGTATGTGGCTACCAACGTTGAACCCAACTGACAGGTAAGTTTCCCTGGAAGCTGTGAAAGTCACCAAATATGATCAAACTTTAAATCTTGCTCTACAGATTTTTGATTCCGTTCTTTGGGGGTCATCCCGCATACCTTTGAAAATATTTCTTGAGATTACACCTTCTCACTCCTCAGCGTCTTGCCTCCTTGCACTTAGGTCCACATTGTATCACCAAAGTGCCTTCGTAAATACAACACTTGACAAACAAACTGTACATCAGCAACAACAAACTTGAATTGCTGTAACCTTGAATACAATCGTATGGGACGTAATGCAAAACCTTCAGTGCAACAATAGTTCTTCTTACTCTATATGCACTTCAGCACACACACACAACCGATTTTAACAACGTTTTAACAATCCTCCCTTACAAGCATTTGGACAAATAAAGGTCTCATCTCAAATAAATGGCAGCTACTGTTGTGTAGTTAGGTAAATACCCCCCGCTTCTGTTTCGACAAATACCATATTTTGTCATAATGTCTGAGTGGCGCCACATAAAATATGTCAAATGTGTGAATATTAAGTGACAGATGGAAGGCTTAATGGTATTATGAACATTATATCAGTGTCTGTTTGTGTCCCTATTTCTTTTTCTACCTTGCCTTCACGCCTCTTCCTCTCATCCCTTGCTTACCATCAAATAAATTTGTCATGAAAGACCTCAAATGCATCATTCATGGCTACGCACACGCAAACGCAAACGCACACGCACACACCGCTTTCAGTGAATATAGACTCGTACAAGGATATGGACGGCTCTAAGTCCTCTTTAAACCAAGCCTTTATTTCCCCCGTCGCTCAATGGTGTGTGCGTATGAGCACAGGCCTGCGTATACTTATGGGACGGCAAAAATGCACCACTTGAATGTTTGTGTGCGCCTTCACGGACGCTGGTGTGTCTCTTTCCTCGTCTTAATTAAAAGTGAGGCTCCAGTCACCAAAGCAGCCGCTGGGAATATTTTTAATTATTTGCCACATCTCGCCTTCTTTATGTGATTACTGACAGCGAGCGGAGATTAAGCGACAGTGGGGTTATATTTGCAAGCAGCTACTGTTTGTCAAAGACGACAGAAATACTGACTGCTGTAAAATACGTACGCATGACTGTATGTGTGCATCACTGCACGCTTGTGTGTGGTTCCAAAACAGGTAGGCAAGTAAGCTTTTTACAAACTTACACCGACCAAAGCAAAACAAGTCAAGTATGGTTGAGATTTAACATATTTCAACATTTACTTGGACCAAATTTCAGGTCAGAGTTCAGATTGAAATAATGATCAGATGCACTCTTGCATGTTCATGAATCACACTTTTGTCGTTTTTGAACTTGGACATTTTCTAAGGCACATTAATTGTGTGAAATGTTTTGCAATGGCTCATCTTAGAGGTGTGTAGACTTTATATAGCCACTTTAAGTTTATGTGTGCGAGTGCATATGGAGCACAAGTACTCTTGACAAGCAGCCGTGTTTGATTGAGGATTCGAAATGGGTAGCAGTGTGCATGCGTGCGTGTGTGTGTGTGTGTGTGTGTGTGTGTGTGTGTGTGTGTGTGTGTGTGTGTGTGTGTGTGTGTGTGTTTGCCTTCTAGGGTCTCTTGGTCCCCAGGGTGATTAAAGAGAATAAATATGCTTGATTACAAATGTCCTGCCTTCCCATCAACTCCCCTTAATGTATGCAGTTTAATTGAGCGTCAAAAGCAAAGTATGACTTATGGCATGAGCAGACAGGCCAATATCTCAGAGAGGCTGCGAGGGGAGAGATTATTTGTCAAACACCACACGAGGAAAAAAAGCAATATCAATCAGGTGGGGGGGGGGGGGACTCACCATTTGAAATCAAATTGGAAAACCTCATTAGTTTCTTATACGTTGATCAGTTGGGATTTGAGACTTTAAAAACATCAACAAAACACAACTGTAAATAATTACACTTGCATATCCATTGCAATTGGAGCAACTTCAGAACCTTTTCAAATGCATAGCCCAAAGACACCGAACAGCCAGTCACTGTAACCAAATGGAAATTTACAACTATTACCTGAAAATCAACTTTATCCAGATTCCTAGCAACAGCCATTGCATGCAGAAGAAATGTGTAAAACCATTCCTATGTCCGTCTCACCTCTCACCTACGTACTTAAAGCAAACACATACAGGTCCTGGTCTTCGTATGGGTTTCTTCTAATTGGCTTATTGTCTTGAGGAGCCCGTGACAGAGGCATACTTTCATAGGAGGCTATGGAGAGGGATAGTTAATTTCACCCGTTTCCCTGTCCGGGCTTCGCACACAGCAAGCCCTCTCTGGAGGGATCATTAGGAGTCTGGCATTCTGACTCTCGCTCTCTCTACACACCCATACATCCCAAACTCACACTCGCAGACATTTACACACCACTGGTCAACAACTAAACACACGCAGCTAACCTTTAGAGGGAAGTGAAACAAGGATGTTATGGGCCAGGCAAGGAGTCAGGGTCATAGTCAAAATGGACTGTTGCTCAGACTATTCAGACATACATGACCAAGTCTTATGCAGCAGACTCAGATTTGACTTTTTGACATGTACTATTACCTTTATCTTCATTTCAAGGTGCTAGAAGAAAATGATTTGCATGTGATACAAAATATGATTTTATATAATTTTTTGATTTGACATCTCATAAATATAAGCAGCCCAAGGGGCTTGAGACAGTGATAGCAAAGTGCAAGGTGCTGTTTCTGATATTCAACCAACAATATAAAAAGTTACCTGCCAGCTAAGAGTGATGAAAGTCTTTCTCCAGAATTGCAAACAGGTCATGCCAAGTTAAAATTGCGAATGGGAAGAGGGAGATGCAAGATTGGACCGTTGCGGCGACATGCAGTCAACCGGCAACGTCCGGGGGGGTGGTGGTGACTTCACGGACCATAAAAAGCAGACACCCCCATCCCTCGGGAGCTCCAAGTCGGAATACGCCCAGGGAGGGAAGGGTTACTGCTAATTTACGAGCCCCTCTGCACCTTGGTCAACAAAAATAAAACAGCTGTGGTAATTACTTATTCATTATTAATAGGTAGCATTATTTATGAGCAGCAAAAAGAGGCGCTACGCGGCCATGGTTTCATTCGTATCCCAACAGGACTGATGCCAGGATGATACGGTGAAGACCCTGCCCGAGGCACTCTTCGAGCTTCTCCTGCCCAGGCCTGATCTACTATCCCCTGGGTGAAGAGTAAAGGGCTAAGGGGCCGATGTCAAGAGATGGAGAATGTAGACCACAGAAAAAGCCATCCAAATGCTTTTGGTGTACTCTATACGAGAAGTGACCCCCCTACCCACCCCCCACGCTCTTGCATACGTTCATTCATAAATCCAAAGGCGGCAATACATCTAGTGATGGCTGCAGGCTGAAAATGTTGTGTATGGTTGAATAAGATGTCTGGCATTAGTCAATAATCGAACGTCCCACGATGGCATATTTCCCAAGGATGCAATGCTAATCGGAGAATCAATCAATAGCGCAGCTTCTCTTAAACACCGCCGCATAACATCCCATTGGACAGAATAACAGCAGGAGTTCTAATAGCTCTCGATATGATGGGAATTCTGGTATTTTTAGGCATTTGATCCTTCCTGAGGTTCATGGATTTAAAAGCTTTGTGTTATGACCGTGAAATGATACATTTGCAGGCCTGCTTAAAACTCAATTTAACCATAGCTGCAGCATTGCCATAATGGCTACCCTCTATTTCCAGAGCTCTCCCAATCAATAACAAATTGCTGAAAGCACAAATGATTCCATTTTCTGCTAGGGGGAAACGAGAATGATGAGAAAATAGGTGAAATTGATATGTGAGGGAATATTATCAATGCTCTAAATGTCAGCAGGATGAGGTACTATGACCTTTTGGGCCAGAGAGGGGGGAAAGAGCGTACACAAAGATAAACCCCAAAATGCGGACAAACAATCAGTCTAAAGCAGCAAATGTGAAGCTTGTTTAGGGATTACTTTTTTTTTTTTTCCAGCAATGGATGGCTATCAACTATTGCTATCGAGGGAGAGTAATCGAGTAATGGTGGAAGTCCTTGCTTTCTCTCCTCCATTTGATTGAGGTTTGTAAACTACATTTACAGCTACATTTCGTGTTGATGAATTGAAAAAAATGGTCACACTCAATGCCACCGTCTATTCTTGCCGCTTTACTTCACATATCTGATTCTATACAGCATAGTATTTGATTTGATTCAGTAGATCCCAGCTATTTTGCGCTAAATCAAGATTAACAAGTGTCCATAGTTTAGATATAGATTTAGTTATTAGTCATCAAGTAGAGAAAATACGGCACAACAGTGACATTAGCAACATCATGTCCCTCCACAATTGATGATGGAAAAAAATAGGATGGCTTCAGGGATTTCTGGCAAGTACTGGCTGACATGATATGAATATGCACAAACATATTAATATTGCAAACAAAAACATTGTATCCCCTCCAAAAGTATTGGAGTGCAAAGGAGCAAGCCATTTTCAACACTTTAGATTGATCAATAACTTGCAAAAGCTAATAGTAACAAGAGGAATGACCAATAGTATTGATTTGTGAAACAAAGGGAAATTGATTATTTTATTATATGTTGTTTTTTTTAGATTCATTTTTTTCCCTTGTTAAATGGCCAACCACAACTGGCTTTATCGTTCACGTATTTTTGCAAGGGAGTGTATTGTTAATGATGAAGAATTGAAAAATATATGGATCTCCACATTTACTGTACAGTTTACAAGTGATAAGAGAAATTCTTTTGTTGTGTACAGAGATAAATTTGACCTTATACACATCAGCCCTCCATCCTTTTACGGGTCTTGCATACAGTTATTGTGTGGTATTCTTTTATTTTATTTTTTTATTATTATTTATTTCGTGCAAGGGCATGTGTATGTTGAAAGAAACACTTGATTCCAAAGAATAGCCTACATGTATGTATGTTTGGGGCAGTAAACAACATTGGGAAGGTATACAGAAAAGCAAGCTTAAATGAACGGAAGGTAAATAATGAATATGACCTGACCCTGCCCTCACCCAATTCTGTAACATCTGAACAATATTGTCTTTTTTGTCCTCCCTGTTTGTTATAGAGGATCTCAATAACCCTCAATCTTGGTCATGGACTAAACTTGTATTCGTACAGATTGCATCAAACTCACTGTAGATTTTTAGTCACATTCTGAAGATGCCCAATTATGTTGGAGGGTATTCGATTACAATGTTTATTTTAAATTAACTTTGGAGCAAAACAATTATAATTGTCACATAGAGTGAATCCTATCACAATTGTGTGTTTTCAATTACTTGGACAGGTTTTTTAAGCATTTCTGGAGACTCTCTGGAATGTGTCATTTACTTTTGGTGCTTTGCTGTGATGCAATGATCACCCCCACACAGATATAGGGCACAATGTACTAATTTCTCCTAAGCAATGAAGTGGAGCGTATTGTCTTTACCATGGCCAGCGCTCTGTAAAAATCAATGACAGGGCACATAAAGCTCAGCCAAGGCCCTGTGAAACCTCGTTAGTTTAAATGCCTGCAGGAGATATGTGCTAATAAATGAAAACACAATTAACATTGCACACTCTGGCTCCACTGAACTCTGATCTGACCATTGCAAGGACATACCCTCTAGTGTTTTTATACAATTCTGCTTAATTATATTGTATTTTGTTATGTATGGCATAGACAAATTTGAGAAGGATGCTCAAGTTAGTTGCCTTGCTAACTAATCAGACTCAATGGTTTTTCCCTGCTTGTTTTGCCAACTGGCATATAAAAATGATGTGATCTTTGAACTTCACCATACATTCTGAAAGGATGATTGGAAGGAGTAGAATTGTGGAGTTGGGACATGTGCACCAAAGATTATGCCTAAGAGGTAAGAAACCGATATAATGGACATGTTTTAGAATAATGCAAGCTGCACTTAAATTTTAATTGGCATTAGTTTACCATCAATTAACCGGTCAAAACAAATATTTGGATTCAAGAATGTGTTTCGACCAATTAGAAGAGATGAATAATGATTTCGGGAGTTTTTGGAGTTGTTAAAATTACTGCCGTTGTTTTGCTATTCAAATATGTGGAGAAACTTGTTGCTTCAATATGTTTTGTTCTCTGTCACACAGAAGAGTTTGTTTGTAAATGCAAACTGGATTCAGCATAATGTACATTTACAAAACTTGTTTATGTGCATGGAAGTGGCCTGGCAAGTGTGTTGACCATGGAGGTGTACCACGGGCCATTTGCAGCGGCCCAGTGCGCTTACGAAATTGCTTCTGGGTGTGAGGGTGCTCACAATGTTCTGGACCATTAGCTCAAATAAGTCACAGCCAAAACTCTCAGTATCTGTCTCACTGGCCAAATGACAAACTGCATCCTCCCAAATCCCAAACAGGTAAGAAGAGACACAAAAAGACAGAGGAGCTACGAAGATGGATGCCCAATTCTGATTGTTCCTGTAACTGAGTGTTCTAATTACGCAGCACATTGGTGTGATGATTGGATGATAAAAAAACAAGCCACAATGGCATTTTAACTTTTTGGATAAAACATCACTAATCAATAAAGCAGCAAAGTAAACTAATGAGTGGCAAATTCATTTTATTTATTTATTTAAAATATGCCCTTTTAATATGCTAACTTATGATACTACTCATTTGGTCGGAGGGCACATTATGAGTCATATTTTGTATTCTTAATCATTTTTAATGATCTTGAGCCAAGCATTACATTTCAAATTGGTGTTTGTTGTGGCATTTTTATAGAAATTAACATTAAAAAGTGCCCGGTTTTATGAGCTCCCAACTAGTCCATAAGTCAGTCATAAAAAAAATAAAGAAGAACTGTTCACAAGTACCTTCCCAATTTAATAAGCTCAGAGGGAACATAAAAGAAGTTGCGTTTTAAGATGCTTCACAGTGTGACAGTCGGCATCTGTGTGGGAGAGATAGCACCTGTGACTAACCTCTGCTTGTGCGTAAATGACGAGTAAACGACATCAGCCTTGACCAAAGCTAGCCAAAACCTTTTTAAAGAGAAAACAATTTACAGCGAGCAGTGAGGTGCACAGACACAATTTGATTTACTTGTGTTCTTCGCTCTTGGCATTCACTACCACTTTCAGGTGAAGACCCCAAAACCTGTTTGATTTGGAAATATTGCCAAGAAGAATCAATTCAAATACGTATACTACTTTTTTTTTTTTACTAGCTGCCAGTGAGTTACCTTAAAATGTATCTGCAGACCAACACTTGAGGACCACTCAATGAAATATTTAAATATGTCTTTTTTTCACCTCATCTACCTCATCTGGCCCTAAAGTCAGGATTCATGATGTATGTAATGTATACAACACCAAAAACCAGCACAGGAAATCATATTTTGAATTTGACTTTTTTTATTTTGGGAATTTTCAAACATTTGGGTGTTTTCTTTTAATTGACTGTGCCATTGGTAAACTTTGAGCTTCACTAATAAGAACATCCTGCAAGGCCACTACTTTAAGCCAGAGATTTAACCGTTAAAACCTGAAAGAAAAACAGCGCTGAACGTCTCTGGAACTCCAACCCACCCGCCTCATTTGTCTTGACTCGCCGCCGCGGCCGACGGAACAATGACTTTTGTTTAACCCCGTTTGATTTCCCTTTTAGAGTTGATCCCTTGACGAAGGGGGCCCATTATCGGAGAGGCATGTTTCACTAACGAGCGATTGCTAATGAAAGCTTTGATGTAGGATTAATTACACTCTAAATTGAATGTCTAATTGCTTTTATTCCCTCCCCATGAAATATGCTACGGCTGCCACTTCAATGCCATCTGCTATAATTAGAAAAAAAGGGGAAACAGCCATGGGAGGAGTTGGGCTCGGATGGTGGGCGGCGGGTTATCAGGGTTGCCGATGAATAAGACTGTGCACATGATGAGACCTGTTTCAGACAGCAAACTTGAGCCTTTTGTCCTGCTCCCATTTGATCTGGCTTTGATTTGATCTCCTACCCCGTCCTTCCGCTTCTTGCCTACCTTGATTGCACTTCACTGATACATGATGAGCTTTTCCGATTGAAGCCGGCCTCGCTAATTGCATCTACTGATGAGTTTAGGCGTTAGCTAATTACATTTGTGCACGGTGTGATTGATCAAGTGTGTATGATAGTGGCTCATTACGGTGATTATTCATTTAAATGCCAGTCGTAAACACACAAAGACGTGCTAGGGTGAACCGTTTTTAGGTGATGTAAAAATCATATCTCTTTATGGCCACCACGTATTTCGCAAAGGATTAACGATATACTATATCTGAATGGGTAAATATGTGACAATGGTAGTGAGAATAAATTTGAGAACTTTATGCAAACCTCTTCTTTTTGTAATATGTGGCGTATCTTGTAACTGAATCCAAAACCATAAGTGATTACTTGGCAACATGTTGTCTGTCATCACTTCCTTTGACCCTAGATCAAACACACGTCTGGCATATGCCGTCATTGTGGCCGTACAGTAAAGCATGTACAAGGCCAATAGGTGCTGCATAAGGCTTTTATATTCCTTAATAGTATTATATTCACATTAACATTAGAATGAACGGACGTGTGGCAGGTGTGCTTAGTGGCGGCATACCGCCTGTGTAGGATAAGACAATGACACACTTTGACAAGAAACAGCGCCAATTGCTAGCAATTGTCCTGGCAGAAAAGATGAGTGTTCAATAGCCACACTGTGTGTGTGTGTGTGTGTGTGTGTGTGTGTGTGTGTGTGTGTGTGTGTGTGTGTGTGTGTGTGTGTGTGTGTGTGTGTGTGTGTGTGTGTGTGTGTGTGTGTGTGTGTGTGTGTGTGTGTGAGAGTGTGCAGACTCCCCAAGGAGCAAATGGCTTTAAGCAACACAAGCGTCTGATCAATACATCAATATTCAGCTTAGAAGGTCTGACGACACACACTTTCTCCACTCGCACGCACACACAAACAAAAGCGCACACACTTGGGGAAACACTCACGCGCACGTACACACTTCAGCGCGTAACCCCGAGCAAATCGATTGTACGCCGCGTGATAGTGACGCCACGCGCCGCCATCATCGGTGCCGTGTCTTAGACTTGATGCGCATACGCTCACAGTTATAAAAGACTTGAGTCCACAAAGACGGCTTTGATTAACATCTTGTCCATTCTTTATCCTCCAGCGTGTGTGTACAAACGCTCATGCACTTGTATCTCCTGACCTCACGCCTGCAGCTATAGCATATTGGATGGATGTCAGTTTATGTCGGCATATGCATTGTGTTTATTGTGATTCTAATGAGAGGCTGAAACTACGGTATGTAAAGCACAGAAGATAAAGCTTGTGTCTTGGTGATAATCCCACTGTCCACGCTTGACAAACACCGATTGGTCACAGTTCGAGGTCTGGCTCGTCAGATAGCGAGCTGCCAACGCGTGCGTCAAATTGTGGGATTATTTGAAAGATGGTGAGCAGACTAACGTGACATCTATCAATATCAATACATTGGCAATTGTTTGCACATGTATTTGTTTTATATTATCCTAATCAAAAGGGTTGTTTGTATGGCGGAACGGCAAAAAGTGGAATGTTTTAAGGCTAAGAGTTTCCAGAAAATAACTGGTCATAGGCATCTCGGGATGCAAATAATGTCTACAAGACAAGGTATAATTGAAAATTGCTGCTTTACAGTTGTTAAAAAGAAACCATGGTAGGCATGAGTTTTTTTCTTTTTTTTTTAAAAAAAAACACCAATAATGTTGAATGAGATGAGGCTACTTCACTCTGAGTTCAGATTCATTAGTGTTTTTCTTAACCCCTCCCTCCCGCTCTGTCTCTAGGATGTACAAACGTACTGAACATTCTGTACATAAGACCATTCAGTGAAGTATGCATAATTCGATTGCATATCCAGATGATGCGATTCAATTACGCAAAGGCATTTAAAGCAATCACTCTTGCGGTCTTCATTCATATCTGTGACATCGTTTGACCATTTTCAGAAGCACTTAGCCTCTAATGAGCCAAATGAAAATGAAAATAAGGGCCTGAGAGCATCACATTAGACTATGGAGATTTCAAAAGTTAAATGGGGTCTCTGTTTACATTGCTTGAATTAACTGACTTGTACATCACTGGAGAATAGATGCATCATAGCGACTTTCAGCACTCAAGTTACCACTGTATCATCATTCCATACAATTACGTCACTTACTTTTCTTTATTCTGCATGTACGGCAGCCTGGCTGTCCCATCTTCCTCTGCTGCAATTTCAAGACGGGTTCATCATCCATTTTGCAGATCATAATTTGCAGTCGGCACGATTAGCTCCTCGTGGCTGATTCGTACCTGCAAGACACAAGTCAGGTGGGTTAAATAGTATCGTGGTATCGGAGCATTTTTTCAAATGCAATTGTGACCGTAGAGGGCACTGTTATTGAAACTGGCATCGGTGTATGCAAACATAAGATAATTACGGTATAGCTCGTGCATGCGACACATGACAGTTTCTCCCCTTCTCAGATTAGTTTTTTTGTTTGCCGCTGGAAAAATATCCCTCCGGTGCATCCAATTTCGGAAACTTAAAAACGGCACGAGGTGATATCAGAGCAATAAGAGAAGCGTAGCATGCAACCTAAGGACTAATCCACTGATTCCCATAAGGGGAGAGGGCGACTGGAAGGGCTGAAAAGTAATGAAAATAATTCTTTCAAGGTTTAACCTTTTTACAGGGTTTAACCTTTAAGAGGTCACCAGACGCAAGCACTATCCCTGAGAGAGCTGCTGGGTGTTTTATTTACGGTTTGAGGTGAATAACAGTCCAGCTAGCGTCTTGCTGTTTTCTCATACATTCAGCCTGCACAACATCTACTGTATCTCAATTTCCAATCTCAATAACAACTATATGCATGCATGGATCAATAATGTCTGATGTCAAGGCTAAGAAATATTTGCTTTGACTTGCAATGCTCCTTAGTTTCACTGCACCAAAAGCCAAAATCAAGCTGTGCCCTCTCACTTTAAAGTTTTATCAAAAGGCCATCTTTGATAGTCTATTCTGATCTGTGGGTCAGACAGCCTTTCAAGATGGAAAAGAAAACTACAGTGTGGCTTTTACAAACTCCACACACATCAGACTCCTCTCCCATTCACTCACACAGAGCCAGCTAAAATACAGATGGATATTATATTTTTATTCAGAAAGGGCCGTCTGAAGAGAACAATTTAAAATGTTTCGAACATCCTTAACACTAGGGTAGTATTTCAAGATGATATGAATAATTGACCAAATATGTTTGTCCCTTTATTTGGTCATCTAGATTGCACAGTGTTGTAAACATTTGCACCCATAAAAACCATGGTGTGATCATTTTCATATTTTAAAACTTAAAGCGAGCTGATAAAAATTGCCGGATCCAATCTAATCAATTTGAGGCAGACTACATAAAACATTGTTGTGTTAACAATCAATACCTGGAGCATGGTATAAATAATAATAGGAGCATGAAATAGGTTATTTTCCACCAGCAATCAGACAGTAATTGGTAGACTGCTATAAGTTGAAAATGCATACTGTCCACTGAGGAAAAAAGTGGAAATAAGAATAGAAAAGAAGTGAAGAAAAACATCAGCGGTTTATAGACGTCAATGGCAGTCAAAGAGTTAAGGTAATATTTAGACACCGCTCACCATCTGCATTTAAGATTGCAAGCCAACGGTAGAGATAGCGGAGTCCGGCCAAATGGCCGCTCACTGGCAGTTCTTGTGTTAAACAATGAAACCATCAGCTAGGTAACAAGAGTGGGGACAGCAGCTCGATACCTCTATGAGAGGTCTCCAATAATCAGCTGTGTTGGAAGCGGCCAAATACAAGCAAGCAGTATTGACAAGACGCTGGTTGCCTTCAATCAGTTTATATCTACTGGCAGGGAAATCAGCTGCACTCCGCACGGGCCCACAATGATTCCTAATGGAGATGTCAACCGGAGAAAGCGAGCAAAGGCAACAACAAGGAACGGACGCTAAAGGGAATATGGGGCACTTACGTGACAAAACGGAAGAAAATGTCAATAAAAATCATGAGCAACAATACTATACTGAGCAAACATACCCGCCTCTCTGAAGCAACAATCAATTAAAGATCCCATGCCATCAAAATGATTAGTTTTTTTCCCTCCCACACTGTTTTATGCAAAGGTCAAAATGAGTCTGACGTGATTTGTCGTTTGCATGCAATATCATTTGAAAGGAAGAACCTTCAAACCCCAGTGGTGCTAAAGCTACCAACACCTCATTTACATACTCATTTCTTGTTAGATCCTGGACTTTCATTTTTGGTTCAATATGTTGAACCTCTTCACATATAATCCTCCCCACACAGTAGCTGTGTACAGTAAAATCCAAGCACACAGCACAGAGATTGGGTCATATTAGGGTCACAAATAAATTGGCTAAGGGCAGCAGGCCTCACAGCTCCAAGTTTATAGAGGCAAATTAATTAACGGGCCATGCGGCACAGTCAAGGAAACACATTACGGATGTAGCTGAGATCACATGGCAAGAACTATTTTACTAAATACAACCGTGCAACTGATTTCCCTGTCCATGAGCAAAAGGTCAGATGCAACACAGTCCAAATATCTGATAATGAAACTTTTAATACAGTATACATTCTTATTCATAGGAGCGTTTTTTGTTTTTTTTTCCTGTCGCCTCAGCAAAAATGCTACATCTTATTAAAACGGGTGACGCATGTATTCCTAAAACTCAACTCAGGTGGAACTTGAAAGGAAAACAAACCGCATTCAAAGAGAAGGTTCTACTGAATATTTTTAGAAATACTGCGTATACTGTACATCAGAGTAGAAGTGAATGGAGTGAGGCTTCCTTGTCGAGGTGGTAAAGGTAATTTACATAAAGGCATTTCATATTCAATGAGAGCAAAAAGGTCTCAATTTTCTTATTTTATTTCTTTTAAATCAAATTAATTTTCAATACAAAATTTAGAAAGCTAACTACCTTACATGACAGAGGTGATTAATTTGTGTCACTTTGGTCACTAAAGAGCATACACGCACAAAATTTCACATGCATTTCCACTTTGTCCACTGAGTGCAGAGCGAATGCTGAATCATCAAGAGCGGAGAAACTCCCAACGCAGCCGCTGCCATTCAGCACACACAGTTCAGCCACTGATGGGGGGAACAGTTGGCAGCTCGGGGGCCTCGGGCCAACCCCCGGCCGGCCATATGGCAGACGCTGTAGCGCGGCTGTGTCAGACTCGGGCATGTTTTAACGACCAATTAGGCTCATTAGGACTTGATTAGAGACGGTGAAGCCTGGGGGAGCCATGGAAGGGGGAGGCGGGTGGATGCTAACAGTGATGAGAGGTTGGTGGGGAATATGAATCTGTCATGAATTGCAATTTTTTTTTTTATTGCAAACTGTTATTTTCTGTTCAAATACACCTTAAAAGCAATTCTGGTCGAACTCTTTGATGCTCTCTCTATTATTAAAATTTGATATTACCCATTAAAGTGGAACAGAAGTGGACGTCGAACAACATCAATTCATTGATACTTAAATAATGTTCAAGGTTAAACTGTTGTTTCCATCGGAGATTATAGTGAAGTGCTCAAGGCTCAAATGTCACAATCATAAAACTTTAATTAACTGTCCAGGCACGGTTAAAATGTGAATGTTCTCAACTGTTAACAACGTCAACAATAAAAGAAAACTGTTTATTTTATGAAGTTTATGCAGTAAACCCTCATCTTGTCAAAGACCTTTGGATATTTTGTGTTTATTGTTTTAACCTCATTATTACTGACAATCATGTGTGTGTGAGCGTGCATGTAGATGTGTGTGCGTGCGTGCGTGCGTGCGTGCGTGCGTGTGTGTGTGTGTGTGTGTGTGTGTGTGTGTGTGTGTGTGTGTGTGTGTGTGTGTGTGTGATGTGCAGCGGATTAGAGCTCTAATGATAATTTTACATATGGTGGCTGGATAAACCTGCCACTGCGTTCAGATCATAAATCCAATCTGAGGATGATAATCCTTTTGCCAGATGAGGAAATAAAGCCAAATATTATGCAGAGGAAAAGATGTTTGTGGTGGAGTTTGCACAAGCATGTTTACCACAAGTAAACCGGGAAAATACGTTTTCCATATTTGCACACCTATCCTTTATAGAAGTGCTTCAAAATATACTAGGTTATTTGGTTCAACTGAATATATCACATACAGTATAATCATATTTGAGTATTCTAGCCTTCTTCATATTATGCATCTTCCTTTCTGTTGTTATTAGCATGTGAAGTCACCCAGCACTAATCCGACAGTGTTGTTATTGAGCTCAGGGCCATGGAAATGGACAGTGTTGTAAAACATGCAGAGTGCATCTAAGTCAGATTAGCAGTCAAACACCCCCACAAACATTGTGGCCATATTCAAATTCATATTTGCATCAATAGGCTGTTTTCTGTTATGGACTGCACAAGCAAAACACACAGAAGGACAAAACGGAGCATGTAACCCCCCCCAAAAAAAGTGTTAAAGCAAAAACAAAAAAATAAGTGAGGTGGAAAAACATCATTCAATTTTTCGGGGACAAGCTAGGCAAAAGGCTGAATAAAATGTGGCCAAGCGCAGATTCATGTTAAAAATGACACAATTAGTTCAACTCTGACATCTGTGTTAGTCACGCACGGCTTCCCTCCTTAGAATCACATGAGGTGATCAGACAGGCAAATACTCCCAGGGCCCACATGTGTATGGTCAAATGAAACACACACAAACATGAAGGAGCCATGAACACACCTAATGAAACAACAGCGGAACGGCATCATAAAATGCAAGCTCGTGTGGAGAGCGGAAACACAAGTAAAAGCTTCACACTCTAATTTATGATATGGACAGATTCAAGAACGTCAGGAAAACATGCTCTCATTCCACAGACTCTCGCACTGAAAAATTGATCTTTATTTTCGGGGCAATGCATTTTGAAACAAAAGGGAAAAGAAAGTGCAGGAAATGAAGACAATGAAAAGTACAGTACACAGATCACTTTGAGTTTGCACTTTCAAAGCCGTTTGAATTTTAGGCCCCCTCAAGAGATGGCAGGGATAGGCAAGGCCTGATTTTATTAATTTCATCTGTAGTTATGTTTCTCCTGAATAAAACATGAATACTCCCAGGAATAAGGGAATAACAGAGAGTGAAAGAAAGCCAGCTACTTCTCTTTTAATTAGCAAGCAATGTGGGGCTCTCCAACCATCCCGGCTATAGCGACTTTTGGATTGCCCTTCAAGTGTTTCTCTGTCAATCAAGGCATTTTTTTCCCTGTCTCCAAGCAACTTTTAAATCTTCTAACTTGCACTCGCTAAACAGCGCTAAAGAGAATAGTCAATGTAGTTTCTTGCTTGTAGTCTAGCTAATATGCCATTTTCCAATCTGCTAGAAAGCAAAGCTGGGTGCTGATTGATTTCATTTTATTTTTTAACAAACTATATTACTGCAAAATTATCCCTACTTGACACAGACTCGTGTAGGCCAGGTAGCCTCCCGAAGAATATATATATAGTCATAGTTTTTACTTCCTTGCCCTCGGGTGCAGCCAGTCTGAGATCACACTGGCAGGTTCACTCGTGGAGCTCTCAGTCAAAGACACTTGCAGCTGCAGGTAGAAAGACAGAGTTTGCTTCCAAGGCAGTCGTTTGAAGCTGCGTGCCACAGTGATTGCTGGCATAAAAGTCAAACGCATATTTTTCATGTCAAATTAGCTTGGCGAAACCGTTTTAGACAAGTCAACCTCCAACCTGTAAACACAAATATTTACTGTGTATTTTTTTGTTAGCAGAATCAATGCAATCGTTGACTGTGGATTGCCGGTTTTAAATGTCTTCAAATAAGGGCATCCAATAGGGCTGAGGCCTTTATTGATGCAAACTGTTGCACATTTTTAAATAACCAGCTAAATTAAGATTTATATTTTGAAGTTTTGAAATTTTCTTGGTGTATGCATGCAAAATGCAAGAGAGAGCGTTCGGCTTAAAGATGGAGGAGCCAAAATGGATGAGAGTGTGGGCGCAACGAGGAATGAGAAAGTCCCACCAAGAGTGAAGGGCCTCTGTAATGATGGAGAGGGATTACCAGAGAAGTCAGTGGACTGGGGAAGAGGGGATAGGAATAAAAGTCAAGTCAGAAACTACTGTATGAAGGTCAAGGAGAGGAGGAAGTGGCGGAGGTTAGAAAGTTTATTTCAGAAGTAAATGGATTCAGTCAGTGACAAATTATTTTTTTAAATAAACAAAGAAGCTTTAAAGCGACATTTCACATTATGACAGAAATAAATTACATTTTGTTGCCGAAACCTTATCATAATTACGGGCATTTAATAAAGTATTTCTCATATAATCACTGTTCAAGCTTTGTATTTACATCTAGAGAACAACTGAAGTATATTTCATTTGCATCATTAAATTGGAGATTGGGCAGTGACAATAATAGATAAAGAGTGTGTTTATAATAATGATGATGATACAATAAAACAAAAAATATTACCTGAACAGAAATGCAGCTTTCAATCGAATACCAATGAAAATGCTGAACTTTTTTGTAATAGCCAGAATAACAATTACAGCAAATTCTCAAATGTATTTAATAGTGTACTGATAATGTGCTAGTATGTATTCTATGCACAAGTGATTTCATTTCAGACACATAAAAAATAAATTGTGGAGACAAAAAAGAATCGAGGATTGTAGTCTATTTCCTCATCAGTCGTTGAGCAGATGATTTGAAAATCAGCAGCACACAGAGTGCAGACATCTAAAATGTGAAATGACACATTGAGAGGAATCGAATCAGTATGTTTTATCATTTTAATTAACAGGAGATGAGCAAATAAATTGAAATGTTTATCGACACGTCTCAGCTCAACAGAGAAGCCGCCTGCTCGGTGGAACATAAAAATAAAATATTGAATGTGGGATGTGTATCATCTCCATGCCGTTGTACGGTCTACCTATGCCTCCTATTGGTCTGATGGCTACAGTCCACAACAATCTCAGTCCTTACGTTTGAGGGGGAGGTAGGGACGAGGCGGTGATGCAGGGGGGTGGCAGGCAGGCAAGACAGATGCGGGATGGGGAAAAAGAGAGGGTGCAACGGATGGAATGACGGTGAGTGACAAAGAGGGAGAAAATCAGGCGAAGGGGAAGAAAGGCTTTGGGAGGGGGGTTGCTGTGCGTGTGTATGTGTGTGTGTGTGTGTGTGTGTGTGTGTGTGTGTGTGTGTGTGTGTGTGTGTGTGTGTGTGTGTGTGTGTGTGCGTTAGGGGGTGCAAGAGGAGAAAATGGAAAGGGAGGAGGTGGGGGCGGGAAGCTTGGAGGGAGAAGGGAGATCTTATGAATGTTGACCACTGTCCCTCTACATAAATCTGCACATTAACTGCATCAAATGAGGCTCCCCATGTTTTCTCATCTTCTCCCCAGCATCCATCCAACACACACACACACACACACACACACACACACACACACACACACACACACACAGCACCAACCCCGGTCGCCATCTTGCATCTGATTGGCCGATGTCGTTTAGAATGTCTGTCTACATCAGGGGACAAGCCAGGGACCGCAGTCCTAACAACACTTCCCCCTGTCAAGCCCCAATGCCTGATGGGTAGAAATGAAGCGAGTTGCCGCCCGCGTTGCAGAGAAGTGTCACATAGTTAATATCCACCAGGAATGATGACATACTATTTGAACTGACAAACATTGGGAAAAATTTAGGGGTTCATCTTTTTTTAATGCAATAAATGCAATGTGAAAGAAAGGGAGAAAAGAAAAATATCAATCCGTAATATCACAAACGATTATCTTCATAATATAACATTGCAATATTGTGTAAAAAAAATTCTACTTTCAGCCAAATAATAATGCTCGGTTTCGCTGATACTGCCTGAGAGGTATTTCTTTAACAATTTGCCCTATTTCATGTAAAGCACAGCTGTGTGTCTTATATACGTTCTGAGAATTTATTTGAGCTGCATATTCCTTTCCAGAGCACATCGGTCGGTGTTGGATTGAGTGACCAGATGAGAGGTGAAGATTTACTTGCGAGTGAGATGTCGAAAAAAAAAAAATGGAGGAAAGCTTCGAAGGTGAAACTACCATGACGCTGTGGCCTTGTCTTTTAAAACGGCGTGGTTACCGCATACAATGTTCAAATTATATTTTCTTATAAAAAGGGCAATAAAAAAGTAATGACCTTCTAGATTTCTAAGCAGACAAAAAGCCATTTTGAGCAACGTCCATTTGTAATCTTTCTGTAATTAATAGGCACCTTTGAATAAAAACTATTTTCAGGCACTTAGAAAAAAAAAATAATAATAAGCTTAACTCTGCATAAACAGTGTGATGTTCTTTTACCGTCTCCCTCTCTTTTGCTATCACGCTCTCTCCGGGTAATCCTACTTTTGTTGCCGGTGAAGAGGAAGGTGTCGAGCACCAAAGGGAAAAAAAGCCGAGGGAGGATTGGCGTCAACCGGAAAGATCAAGTGGGTCATCTCGGCGTGCTCGACTAAGTGTTGTCCACCTCGTATGGCCGCAACCCCTCCTCGGGAATCACGACATGTTTCATTTATGTGCCTTCAGTGTGACCAGAAAGGACCCCGGGAGGGGATTTTGCTAATTTTTTCATCCACACCCGTCGTCCGACGGCCCGTGAAGTAAATGAGAGCACAGGCCTGCCTTTGTGCACACTGTATACAATAAAAGGGGGGATTTAGAAGCCGGCCGACCAACCGCAGGGGACAAACAAAATGAATGAAGTAGAGCAGGGTTGAGGACTCTTACATGGCGGGATAGGGAGTAAGGGAGGCAAGGGGGACTGACTAATGCAGGCCCTCCATAACCTCCTGGCCATCCCGTCATGACGGGACAGCCCATATATAACGCAGACACGTTTGGTCTCGGCGAAAGGTCATAAAAGGGTAAAACTTAAGAGGAATGATGAGAGCGCCGCTGTCATAAAGAAGAGACAAACAGGTGCGTTCAGGGAGGCTTGGTGGGTGGGGGGGTAAATGGTCATTCCGCTCTTAAAGCAGCACTAAAATATTTCGCAGTGACCTGAACTAGGGCTCCAGATTTATTGCCGGGGTCAAAACTCAGTTCTGATCAATAGTCAATCAGAGTAATCAAACACCAATTACATGAGGAGTATGTCCAAACATACGCTGGGAACAATGTATTTATTATTTCTCTGCAGTCTGGTCTCAAGAATCAATAAAATTCATTTTGAAAAATTAAACAGCGATTTATTTAGTGGATCAAATTATGACCAGCGTTATACTGATCATATTTTAGTGTGTATGTATTTTATCATTAATAAAGTAACTGACATGATCTTTTTTATTGTATCTATTTATTTTTTCATGTTTTTTATTTAATTTATTTGTTGAATGTTGAAGGGGGTCAATTTGGTATTCCTTCTGAATAAAAGCTTAAAGTAAAGAAATTCTGCAGCGTCTAAGTGTATCTTGATGAGCTCAACACCTGCAACTTGCATTGAAGATGTAAAAAGAAAAAAATAATGTGGTGTAATGGAAGCACTTAATAGACATGAGAGGTTCAGACTTGAAAGCTCCATCATTTCCCTAAATGCATATCCATTTTGTTTATTGCATTTGGTCTTCATTTATAAAAAAAAAAAAAAAAAAGTCGGAAGGGCAAGAAACACGAAAAACAATAATTATGCTGATGGCTTAAAAAAAAATCATATCAAAATTAAGAATATTTATCAGAAGCAAGTGCTCTGTAATCCCCTGAGTGCTTATTGAAGTTCAATTCAAATGCAGCGCATCAACACACACACACACGCACACACACACAGCAAAATCAAAAAACATCTTATATCTGCTCTTTTCCCACCAGATCTCTTTTTTTTTTTCAAAAATATCTTCTTCGATTTTTACTGCCTCTCCTTGCATTATTTTTAAGGAAAATAGGCTAATTGCACCGGAAAAGCTCAAATGGAAGCAAAATAAAAAAACAACACTTTCAATATCATAATTTATTAGAGATTGGATTTAGAATTTCCTCTCATATTTGATGAGTTCCTCCTTTAAATTCCGAGGGCATTTTTACCTATCGAAGCAACGAGGCTCTTGTTGTTTCTTTTTTTCCCAGTCCAGATATGCATGCCTGTAAGTTAAATTCATACATTCACCAGTGACATCAGCAAGAACTGGACAAGGGAAAGGAGGGAGGGAGGACAACAATGTGTGGATGTGTGTGTCACTGGAGGGGGGGGGCATGGGGCGATTTTTCTGCCCCGTAACCATGACAACCCTCATCTCTAGAGTGTTGGAAGGGAACACACTCAGGATTGTGATGTCCCCCTCGATATTTTGGGTGTGAAAATCTATCAGTACTGGAGGTAAATCAATGAAGATTATTTAAAAATGTACATGCATTTTACAATTAAATTAGTAGTGTATGGGAGTGATTATTTACTGAATTTTTTTTTTTTTATGCAACTTGGGAAAAAAAAACTCCAAACTGAAAAAAATCATCTGAAAGAAGTTTGAATGACTTCAGCATTGACAATTTTTTTTTTCTTAAATTGAATTCTCTATTGCCCGTTTCAGCAAATACTTAATATATTCAAGTAATAATTTGTCGACTCAACTTCTAAACAAGCATGCTTCATTCATATTCCAGGCAGTGGCTGGTATATAGGCACGACTCCTCCTATAGTAGAATATGAATGTCAGAGGGAACATTTTAATCATTTGGCAGGGTAGGAAGCCCAATCTCCAAACATCCACATTTTGACACACAATCTCCCTCTGCTCTTCTCTATCCTACGGTTTCATCATCTCATCTCACACCCTTCGTGTCTCAGGGACCTATTAAATCCTCCCCCCTCGCCCCCTCCCTCAGCCGCCGGTACACCTCGCTCTCCCCCTCTCTTTCAAATGTCACCTTCATTTTTTTCTTCTTCATATTCCAGGGCCCGGCGATGGCATTGTAGATGGTTTAATTTTTGCGGCCCTCGCTGTATGGTCTCTCCTCTGACGCGCAGAAGATGATGAGGCCCGTGTTTATGCACCGTGGGAACGACGGGGCTGCATGTACCAGTATAACAAGATACAGTTAGGCCTGATAGTTTTCTCATATTTGCCTAAACCCTTTTTGATTCAGGGGTTGTCCGAACTCAAGAATTACACGTTTATTTTAATCCTTTCAACTCTAAACTGATATGTCCCCATCTGGATCAGTCTCCTTAACTGCAATCTCATGTTGTAATGGATTAACTGTTCATAAAAACAACAAGCCTACAAATGGTTTGTGTTAGATTCGCGACTTACACAATTGGAGCGCTTTGGCCAGGGAGAGTTCTTTGTCTGCCAGGCATTTATGGACTTGATCAAACAGTCCACTGTTGACTTCAGAGTTTGGACGTTGAAAGAAAAAAAAATAATTTGCACTATAAAGAGTTCTCTCAGGTGGTTTTCATTTTTTGGTGTTGCTGATTTGGATTTTCAATGTTTTATTCAACCCATTAAACTCTGGAGTTTGGAACTGTTTGTTTTGGGGTTTTTTTGTAAAAAAAAATATATATATATCTTTAGAATCTAATATTAGAACCTACCACTGCATTTCATTCTTTAATTCCGAGTATGATGAAACTACTACATGAATCAACAATCAATGCAACACAGTGGACAGGTGAAGCCAATATTTTTCTTTCTTTCTTGGCAGAAGAACATAAAATGGCGACGTCAAAGTAGAAATGTAAAGACAAGGGAGTCGATAGGTGCGAGAAGATATTTTTAGTTTGCTGGCTGCAGAAGACAACAGCGTAGGCTCACTTTACACATTGAGAACATATCAGCGTGAAGAAGCTGTGATCACTGGTGCTTTTTCTCTTAATGCCCCTTGATAATGTCACTTTGGTACTGTAGCTTACCTTTACTCTTCCTCCACCTCTCCCTCTCTTCGACACACACACACACAAACACACTCACATTCACCGCAGGCTTTGCAGTCTCCAGCTGCTGCCAAGCACTGCATGAGGGCATAAATTGTTAGGTGTTGGCCAGTAATTCTAAAATGCAATCTTCTCTGCTCCTTCCCTGTTATCGCTTTCTCTCTCTCTCTCAATCTTATTCTTTTGTCCTCTCTATTCTCTCTCAATGTCGCTCCTACTTTGTTTGTCTCTTTACTTGACCTTTCTCTCTGCATCTCTGTTTCTTTGGTTTTAGCTTTGTCTTGCAATATGTCTGTCCTTAACCCCCCCCCCCCCCCACCCCCACCCCCCCCCGCCCACCCTTCCCTGTCTGTCCGTCCGTCTCCCTCAACAACCCCCTCTCGGTATTAATGATAGCAGCAAAAGGTCACATGACAAATGAGCGGCAAACAAATCGGAACGCGTTCGACTATATCTCTATTATGGCTCTGCTAAGGAGAAGGCCCCCGTGCCACGGAAAGAGAAGCACGTCCACTTTCTCTATGACGTTCCTGCACAGTGAGTGAGACTAAAAATGTCAACATTTAAAGACAATGGGACAGTGAGAAATAGGGGAAGACCCAGAGTAATTAAAGCAAATGGGGGTGGGGGGGCAAGGAAGAAAAGGTGGGACAAGAGGAATAAAAATCCCCCTCTCCCTTCATCCCCCTGAGGAGATGAAGTCAGGGAGTATATGAAAGAGAGAATAAGAATGAGACAGTCAGAGAGCGGGCGGAGGGAGAGACTATTTGTCTCTTCTCTTGACACAGCAGGATGATAATGCATTTTAATGACAAGTCCAGAGACTGCTTTTATGAGGCAATGGACACACGAGTACATTTTTGGTCAAAGCCAAAGAAGAAGCTCACCAGGGCTAGACATCAGTTCCTGATCACTTGGAAACTTTGGCACAAGGCAATTTGGAAGCGATCAGAGGGAAATGTGAGGTGTATTAGGCAGAAGGGCTTATAGGAGCTAGGACCCGACGCGACATCCATCTTGCCTATGAGAGGCCTTCATCAGCAGCCATCTTCTGGCTGGCCCAATCAATCTCTCCTCCTCACTGCTCTCCCATCAACACTTCCCTCTCCCCAGCATTTCACACTCAGGTTTAATTTGCCCTGTCTCGCCTGTGAGTAAGAGGAAGTGACCAACTGGCATCCTGCTCCAAAAGAAAAACTAGAAGCTGATCAGGAAGTAAGGAGGTGATAACACTTCTGAATCTTATGCCAGTGTATGTGCTGCACTCACTGTGTGTATGTTAGCACAAATGTGAGATTCAATATTCAATCTGGACAGAAGAACAGACAGTACCTTCGCAAAATAAAAATTGGTAGGACGCACAGTAGCTCTTAAATGAACTGATTCAGTCTCCAGACGCCATTCGTACAATTTCCCATATTATCTTATCCCTATCATTTACCACACATCAGTTATCATTGAGCCTCATTTCTGAGGTCTATTTCATCTTTAGCGTATCCGCCGATGATGGAAAAGTGAACTATTCAGCTTGGGTATTACTTTGGGCGGTGGCCTGATCTCAAAGCGACTACAGTTGAAATTGCTTTAATATTGCTTCATTTTCAACCCGCTCTTGCCATCGCACTTTATATTGCAAAAGTGGCATCAGAGTTAAATGTTTAAGATGACTAATGTGGACACTCTGACCACATCCAGTAGGTCCAGTTGTGCAACTGTCAAATATATGCCAGCTCGAGAAAGTCAGACTGAAAACTTGAAGAAAGTAGAATCATGTTGGAATACTTTCAAAAAATTCCAGATAATGGGGGAAAAAACAGCAAGTCATTTATTTGTTTCTATGCAGATGGTTTGCAGAAAAGCCAAAAGACTCGACATGTATAAAAAAAACAAAAAAAAAACAATTATCATTAGGTCTGTTGTGCTTTGGTGAAATGCACACCGATAATTGTGGATGACGAATTGAGCTAAATGCTTGTATAATTAGCAGATTCCTGACGATGCTCAGCAGTTAGCGTAGGACTGCTAACAAAGAACATGTGAAATCATGCATACATGACATTTATTACATGAAACAACAACACCCGCCTCCCGCTTAAAAGGAAGACACTGATCCACGGGGTAATGCTTAATTAGCCCAGACACTGTAAAATGAGCATATGCACCCATTCACGTTAACAAAGACACACACAGACAAGACAAGATACTGCCAGCAGTATCATTCGGTGGAGCAAAATAAATAAATTCATAAATCATTAAATATTCCCACAATATATTTGGATGCAAAAAAATGTAATTCATCACAGAGGCTACATCCAAGACCCTCGTAAGATTAAAGACGGCACATTTGTTGTTCTGTGAGTCATGCACAGCTACTCAAAAGCAGGAAATGTGCTTAATCGCCGCCCCTCTGAGATGTCGATAGATTTGCATGTTAGCGCTTATCAAAAAGATCCAAAGCAGTCATGCGAAGAGTTGGCGATAACCCCGCTCCTTTGTATGCCTCCAGGCCACAGTGATAGTGATCTCCTGCTGGCATAGAATTAGCCATAAACTCATTTGCGGTGCCGTGACCCGGATTATGGAAAAGGTGGGTCAAGGAAGATATGGCATTGTCTGCATTTATATTCAATAAAACAATGAAGGATGAAACCAAAAGCTCAGCAGGTGGGGGCCTCATTTAATTTGCATTGGCATCGAGAAAAAGAAAAGATTAAGATAACGTCCACTGCAAAACAGCGGCAAAATATCGCTCATGAAATTCAGTAAATGTATACGGTTTCCAGACTTTTTATTTCACATACAACAAATGAGAAACTGTAAAAGACAGTGGCATTTACATGTGCCATCACTTGAACGGAACATCTTAAATGACTCTGAAGAGCAGATCGCTTCCAGCCAAGTCCTGCCGGCAACTTATTGTCAATGCTGCATTTTCATTACCGGAGAATCATCGCATCGTGTGTGTGGGGGGGGGAAAGAAACGGCAGTATGAAAACAAGAGAACGAGTACGCATAGCATGTGGAGGCCATTATTTTTGGCGTGCTCCAAGGCTGGGAGAATTAGAAAATATCATTCTGTCAGGGTGATTTGATAGTGCGATGAAAAATGTCAGAAGTGGAAATGACAAATCATGGTGCTGAGGAGAGGGGACTGGGAGACAGGGGATGTCATTTGTCATGAGTGCCATTTGACTGCACCCTCCCATCCCCAGCCCCCACCCTACCCATCTGCCTCCTCTTCCACACCCAGCCCAACATGCACCTCAACTCTTCTGCCTCCCCTCGTCGTCTCTCCTGTCCTTTTCTTTTCCTTGTAATGATCTATTTGAACGCATTGTGCCATCTCTCATCTTTCTTCTAGCTCGAATGCAGCCATAGTGTGCTTGTCCCTCCCCAAAACTGCCTCAGCCTACCACCGAGTAGATGAAAATCCCAAACCTCCATTTTATGATTTGGAATAATTAGTGCTTTTAAAAGTACAAACAACTAATGCAAACAAGTTTTATAAGGCCCTCATTATGTATGTCCAACTGTCCTTCAAAGCATATACTTCCATTTTAGACCACAGGTGATGACACACAGTGTCCAGAGGCGCAAAGCCATGAACCAAGAGGTCTCAACAACCTTGGATTGCGAACGGAATGATTTGAGCACATGATTGACAATAAAAATCTGATTGATGTGTGCATGTCAAATCTGGCAGCGAAATTCAGCATTACTTTGAGTTACGAAAAGATACAGTTGCAGCAAGAGAATATTTCAGGATACAATTATCATCGTATTCCTCTTTATATCTGTTAATCTAAGATATATTGGATGTAAAGTCTTATACAGGCATTAAGAGAAAAAAAAACAGGAGAGACATAGCTGCATATCAAGTGGACAGCCACACGCATTAATATAAATACATACATACATACACAGACATGCGCGGTCCAAATGTCAAGCCTGGTGACATTTAAGCCTTTCATCCTCTGCTGTCTCCTTCTGATCTCAATACAAAAAGGTTAGTGTAGCTACTCGGGGTCCCCCCCGCCCCCCAAAACAATCCTGTTGCATATTTCTGTTTGAAATGTGTTATGAGAAGTTTGCATGAAATGGGGGGAAATTAAAGGCATGTGACGGGTCGTGACCGACTATGGTGTCACTGGTTGTGATTATAGTGGAATCTCAACTCTCAAAAGCGTTGAAGCTTGTAAAATTTTGGGTAGATTCTTCCGATGCCAAATTTTGTCGTAATTGCAATTTATTTGGTTGAGAGTGTTTTAGTATCATGGTGACAGATGTTTCTTTTAAGATATGTCAGTACAGTGCTTCAGTCAAATTTTACTTTGGGATACTACTTCCTGTTGTCCTTTTTTCATTGGTAATACTTAATACTACAAACTGAAATCAAATGGGATTTCCCTAATGTTTTAATTGTTTTGCCATGGTGGTATCATGATACTAGTATCAAAAGTCAGATTTTTGCTCATGTAACAGCACCATTAAAATGGTATAATGACGCCAAGAGCTTTGGCTGACAATTCACTTATTGACCATTTCTCTCTCTCGCTCATGATGATTGTCTCGGCGTCCCTCGTTTCCCGCAATTCATCCCTTCACTTCTGACAGCTTCTTCTGCCCCAGCATTTTCAAACCATCGTGTTCTCATATTTCCTCTCTTTGCCATTAAATCTTTTATTATCAAACTGGTATATTGCTACATATTTCCTGGTCGAACATACATTTATGAATTTGATCTCCCTCTACGCATCTTGTTCATTAATGTTTGAACATGAGTGTATTCTTGTGAATTTGGAGGTGGCCGGAGCAAGAGTTCACGGGTAAAGTGGTGGTGTGTGTGTGTGTGTGTGTGTGTGTGTGTGTGTGTGTGTGTGTGTGTGTGTGTGTGTGTGTGTGTGTGTGTGTGTGTGTGTGTGTGTGTGTGTGTGTGTGTGTGGTGTGTGTCCTCCTCAGCATGGTGTGTAACGCCATCCCCTTCCTTAATGCTTGGGTAATTAAGGAACGGCTTCAAGGTTGCATGGACACAAGACAATCCAGGCCTAATGAAGTATCGATCGGGCGCGTTGGGGCTCGTGCTTGGACTAAGACAAGATGACATTCATTTACAGCAGGTCCACTGCGGGGAGAGCAAACACACACACACACACACACACACGGGCAGCCCAGACACATCACAAAGGCACGTTGATGACAATATAAGAGACTCAACAGCGCTGGGTTTTAATCACAAGGGAAACAATGAAGAGCCACGTTTAATGCCACCGGCTTGATCTGTGTGCATGGTGTGTGTGCATGGTGTGTGTGTGTGTGTGTGTGTGTGTGTGTGTGTGCGTGCGTGCGTGCGTGCGTGCGTGCGTGCGTGCGTGCGTGCGTGCGTGCGTGCGTGCGTGCGTGCGTGTCTATCTTTCTATCACCTTCTGAGCAAGCAATAGGAGGTTCAAAGCAATCTCCTACTGAAAACTACAGATTTTACAAATAGTGATTATGGCGGCGATAATGATGTTCCTGCCATCAGCCCGGTCATTACTGTCTGCTGCATATGAAGAAAATGTGTCACATGGCACAATCTATGTCATCACCATTTGATTTCAACAGGAGCATAATAGGCCATTTTGCACTATCGCCGGCCGCAGCGGATTAGATCGACATGTTAATTCTGTCACATTTCATAGAAAGAAAAAACAAACCTGACAAACTCAATTTATGCTTGGAACAGATGTTTTTAGTTTAAATATACATTTTATATTGTCTGATTGAAATTATTTTTTGAAGCCCATGTGACATTATCTTGTATGAATTCAAGCAATTTCGTTCAGACCATTACAGCTTGAAGCACTTTTATAATTTGAAAGTACCCATTCAGGGACACTCTGACCTGACAACACAGTGGCTGCTGGTAAAGTAGCCAAAATGAAAAATAGATGGAAAAAAAACATCACTGGTGACTTTTATCCTTTTTTGTTACCTTCCGGAAAAGCATCAATTTTGCTATCTGCAATTGAAAAACTCGCTGAGATGTGTTCTTAAAACTTGAATCCACCCAATGTATATATTTTTTAGAGTCAAAGGTTATCTGGAGCCTAGTGCGGCTGATTCTGAGTGAGCGCATTAAGCATTTGCCTGAATATCTCTTGATTAATTGTGTTGGAAATCAAGGAATAATTCATCATTCTTTTATGAGTTTGTTTTTGTCAGGATTTGTTTCTTTTTTAGTATAGGTCAAACATGAGCTTAATCTATTCAAATAAAATCTTCTGCCAAACCAGCTCAACAAGATTAGACAAACACTCAACAGTCAAAAACAACCATCGTTTGACTTCCAGCATACACAAATGAGTGAATAGTAAATAGCGTACTGTATTTTATTGCGAATGTCTTATCATGAGCATCTGTGAAAACTTTAAGGACATCTAATTCAGTTTGAATTTGTGCAGTTGTCCTAAATAGTATTTGTTGCACCCTTTCTGTCACTTTGTGTGAGTCAGTTCCCACCTCAGCCTGGAGCTTGGTGATTATGTGTCTGATTGACATATGCTTGGATTCCCATGTATTGGCCTAGTTCTTCACTTATCTTGATCTTCATCCTCAAGACAACTTCTCTGAGACTTAAATGGACAGACAATCAGAGTGACACATGCAGATGTCACATTGAAGTGAGTGAGAGAGAGAGAGCGATGACAAGATGAACATGAATGATCTTGATTGTCCAAGAACAGTTCTGCGCAAAGTTGTTCAAAAATGTGCCGTTTTATTTCTTCTGCCTTTTTGACACACAGTTTTGGCGATATCCAACCTGGTCGGTTTGACTATAAACAATACAAAATGAGACTAATGCTGAGATTCCTACTTTATTTGTAACCGTTACCATGGCAGCACGTCTAGATTGACTCCTTAAAATGTAAAAAAAAAAAAAAAGGCTCCGGACACACAACCACAAACCAACACGTTCCCAGAAAACTGCAAGCATAACTTTCTCATTAAACCCTTCATTATTGCATCAAGTAAAACGGCAGCGTTTGCACTTTTCACTCCCACGGCAAAATGTTCCGAGCTTATTATTCCCCTTTGCTTGTATTCAAATGTATTTAAATGAGAACAGTTTAGACCCGCTGCGTTCTGGCAAAAGCCGACTAATGGTGGAAGCCATGCGAAGACCAGGCCAACTTCCATCTGTTCCCACCGTTCTGAGGGTGTAACCTCACTCTGCAGTGCAAGCAACTTTCAAACCTGCAGTTAAATCGCTGACTTCATATTACTATATAAGCCCCCCCCCCCCCCCTTCCCTTCACTCCCGCCATGATCTGACGGCATACTGTGAATTTTTGAGCAGCGCCAAAATGCTCTCATTTGAACCGATCACTCCACTCACATGCAAATGTGGCAGCCAGGTGGGGGGATGTTTTCCGCTGGTAATTGGCGGTTCTCTCGTGGAGACTCCGGGTGTCAGTTGGAAGTATGTTTTAAGCCTTAATGGGTTTTGACGGGTCAGATCAGAAAGCGCCTGGCGTGCAACTGTGTATGAATTTGTGTGTGCACTTCCATGCCAAAACCTGATGCATTTTTAAACAGCGCCAATTACTCCACATAGGGAGCTTTGCTGAAACATTTTGATTGTGTAATACCTGTCACGTATGGAGACATCAGCATTCATTAAACTCAAAGGCATAGCCAAGTGATAGCCAAGGTAAGCCTGAACAAAAGAGGGAAGCAGCTCAAAATGGATGCTAAACGCACCTGACTTGCAAGGGTCAAATATAACCTTTCATATGATAATCACATGCGCTCATGCCCATTGCATAAAAGTCATTTCAGATGTCTCATGAAAACATGGGGAAAAAAAAAAAACAACAACTAGAAAATTGGATCAGAGTGTTTTGACAGGGTAATGTTTTCAAAAAGATTTCAGTTTTTGTCTTATGTAACACTCTAAAATAAATGTGGGTAAAAATATGCAAAAATATTCTGTAGATTCACGGCGATACAAGTCTCGGTCTTTGAAAAGTTAAACAGCCGTGGCCTTAGAATTCTATTACTTTGCCATATCATATTTAGCTATTAATCATTTCACATGGGGAACATTCAGAGTGTCTCATTACTATGCATGTGTCACTGTCCCAGCAATTTAAAAAGCAACTTATCATTTGGCTCGACAATGAAGGTGCAGCCGAGGCACCAGATAGTGTTGACACTCCAAGTGGTTTTAGATTTATTGTGCATAATAAACACATGAGCAGGTTTTGAATGAAATCATCCGATGCATCTACATCTAGTTTTACTTTATCTGCAGCCAGCGCATTCATAAACCAACGCCTGAGCATACAGAGGTGCTTTGGCATGCTGATAGATCATAAATCATGTGAATTATAAATCACGGTTTGTTTGGACGCACGGCGGAGTAGTCAAATTGCTGTCCAGTTTATGAAAAGTTTGCATTAATAGGAAGCGGCCCTCCTGGGTGCTTGTAAACAGAAACATGAGGTGGAGGGCTAACTAATGGCTGACTGCTAATGTTTCTTCAAACGGGTATCAATCCGTGGAAAAACATTCCCGTCATGGATTCCGAATTATGAAGAGCCCTTTCGCAACGTCAACCGACACCTGTAGGACACAACAAGGTAGCTTCGTGAACTTGAATAACAAAGTCGAATTTATTCATTTATTTTTTCTAGCCAAGAGTGCTACAATGAGGAGTCGCACCAAGATTTGGACGCAAAAATGTGCCTCAAAATTAAAGTTTTACATGAACATCAAAAACATTGGGCTACAAAATTTGGCTTTCGATTGGCTGTAAAAAAAAATAATAATAAAATAAAATCAACATATCAGGAAAGTTGCAGCGGAATGCAAATATTACAATGTGCCGTGAGCAGCAATCAATTCTCCATGTATGGGGGAAGATCTTTTCTTTTTTTAATAATGTATTTAGCAGTACATTGCTAAGCACAAAAAAAAAGTCCATGTGAATTTATGCCCATTTGGAAAAAAAGTAGGACAGCATAATCCTGTAGCACAAACCCAATCTCAGAGATCTGAAGAGTACCTGATTAATTCTTTGGTATTAATCATGTAATTCTTTCATATAAAACAAAGCTTAAGCCTTATTTGCTAAGATAGTTGACCTTGACAGAGAGTTAAGACATTACAGCTTGGATTTAAAATGCATCTAAAGATTAAAAATGATGGTTGACTATTACCGAGGATTATAAACCCAAGGAAAATTGCTTTTCTATTTTGAAACAAAACTGATTTTAGAGGAGAGCTCCAGGGTCAGGTGCTATATGAGGTGAGAATTTGAGCAGGGAAAGATACAACGCACTTTTGTTTCAGATGAATCACGCATGCTTGTTTTCTTATTTATTTCTCATAATTTGACACACACACACGCGCCTTCTCTTTTACCCAAACACAAAAATTAAAGTAATACACTTGTAAGAGAAACAAGATTCATGGTAAATTTATGCTCGGCTGCTTGAGGCTACAAGTCACCTCAGACACGCGCAGTTTATTTGATCTCTGCTCGTTGAGGGGAAAAAAATCCTTTATGACTATCAAATATGTCTCACCCTTTCACCGTGAATCTTGTTTACCACTGTTGCCGTGTGTTTATCTGTGAATGAAAATGACTCGGGAGACACCATACGCTCGTTTGCCCCAACAACAACACGTTTTTTGCTTTCATTTCACAGTCTTTATACAGGTGCGCCAAAAAAGTAAAGTGAGAGTACAAGGTCGTTTTCAAAGGTATGCGTTTTATGGTACAAGTAAGATACAGGTTCCTTCCCTATTATTTTATTTCAATTCATTGGTCTCCGGGCAGCCTCTAGCAGATGACACTCATTAAATACAGTATAGAAATTGATTTCCTCAGCGGAATAATTTGAAAGGCTTTTTTTTTTTAGGTCAAGCAGTCATCATTTATTTTATTTCTTTTCAACGCCCACTTACTTGCCAGTCAAAGATTATAATAAAACACGTAAAAACACTCATAAAGCACTATCTTAAGATCATATAGAGTGAAAAATAATAAACAAAAAAAACACTTCATAGAGGTTTTAGGAAGATTAGCAAGAATCAAAGGATTAAATTGACATGTTCTGTTTTTGTGTTTTATAGAAAATGAGCAAAAAGATTGTACACATGAAGTGTTAGCCAGCAATGTTATCTCCAACTTGTATTTTGAAACTCTTCCTTGTTTCAGCATGGGGTGGCCTCTCATTAAATAGACACTTATGTCATTTTTTTTTTTTATGGTCATAAATACAAACGGTGTAGCCTCCATTTATATTTTCAGAGCAGGTTTATCACAAAGTAACGTGACGGGCTGCAGTTGTGAGCTTGCTTCCTTCCTCCCTGTTGTTCAATGCACCCATGCGTAATTACGTGCGGGTCCGATGCCAGATAAGATCAGTCAGCAGCCTGACTAGCACTCAGTAGCAGTCCATGCTATGCTCGGAGCCGACTGCGGGCTGTATTTGACAAGATCAGACATACCTTCCTGCCCACCTCCTGACTGTGGCTGAGCCCAGGCTGCTTGACATTTATGACTGTGTGCTTTCATGCGCCTTCAGCCGAGCAGACGCTCCCTCATCAGCATCAAAGCCTCATATCGCACCTTCTCTCGCCAATGAGGACTTGGTCATCATTCCTGACCACATACTGGCTGTCTCTTAAGGTGTGGGGCCAATCGTATGGACAAAACAAAAAGTTTTCATTCAAATACTAGTCCCTAAGAATTTCAGGAGAATCTAAATTATATGAAATATCATTTATAGTCGATTAGGATTTATACCAATGCTTTCCTGAGCCTTCTAATTTCTGCCGACAGTAACCGCAGCTCTCAAAGCGTTTTCCCGTCAGGTGTTCACTTGGAAGGATGGCAACATTTGCTGTGAGAAAAAGCAGGTGGTGGCCTCTGAAGCAGCTGAGCCCAGGGGACAGCACGACGCGACACTCACATACAACTTGTGTTGACCTTGGGGCTCTGGGCAAAAGACCTTCAAGGTATATGCAAAAGCTCAAAAAGAAGGCTTTACGTTTGAAGTGTGTGTGTATGACTGTGGGGTGGGGGGGGGGGGGCGAGCATCCTTTTCAAAAGCAGCCAAGGATACCCATCGGCCTGAATTCTATCAGGCTCTTTGATAGCAGTGTTTATAATTACAAACAAACCCCATCATGGTTAAAACATTGCAAGATAAGTGTGTGCGTGTGTGTATGAATTTGGGATTGCAGAAGCAGCAGCAACAAGGGTGGCCTTAAATCTCATTTTGACATCATCAGCTGTAATGACTCACAATATCACCTGGAAAGCTGACACCAGACATGTCTCGCAGCGTGGATATTATGTATGTATATGTGTGTGTGTCCTGGTCATGTTTCAAAGGGAAGACTAATCCTCAGAAATGAGGCATGAGATCAATATTCCCATGTTTAATTGGATGCTGACTGATTTGCTTCAGAAATAGCCAGCACGACATCCCTCTGTCACGGCAATGCAGGCGCAACATGTCTGCCAATTTAAGTGAGGGAGGAGAGCATGGAAGAAAAAAAAAAAGGTGGGGGGGGCGAGCGGTGTAGACAGACAGAGGGAAAGTTAAAAAAAAAAAAAAAAGAGAGGAATTGGGAGCAGACTTCAAAGTGTGAGGACGTTATGATTGCTCTTGCCATTTAAGGGGTGCTTGGGGAAAGAGAAAAGCCCTCAGGGGGGCGTCCCATCATCATATGCCCCACTTGCCACTGTGATTTTGTGATTTCTGTCCGGAAGCCATCTTTTGAGAGGAACAGGAGGGAGTTTGGGGAGGGTTGCTTAGTTGGTGGTGGTGAGGGGGTCGGGGGGGGGAATGCTCTGAAGAGAAAAGAAGGGGAGGGAGAAAAGGACAGGAAGAACATGGGAGGGTGGGATGTAGTGTCCGGGACCACTGTCAAATGGTTGAGGTGTTACCATGGCGACAGTCATCAAGGGTCTCAGGACACCCCGGGGGGATTGGGAAGGAGGAGGGGTCTGGGCAGGGAAGGCACAGAAAATGGTAAATTGGAGAGAGAGAAAATATTACAGAGCTGCAGGGTTTGCTTCAATTATTTTATTTTTATTTATATTCTCTGACCAACAATGTTGACACACATCTACGCCACAATATTGTCACGGAAATGTTCATTCATACTTCCATTTAAACTGTTTATATAAAGCATTAGTTTGTGTGGATGCCGAGGACATTAATATCATGAATTAAACTTTTTATTGTTATGTGGGTTAAAACAAAACAAAACAACAACAAAAATCACCCCCTGCATAGTACTAATCACAAGACAATACATTTGCTTGACTGTGAATTTGAAGTAATTAAGGAAATAATTAACTTCTAGCTTCTGTGCATCATCCCAAGCCCGTTGCAAAGTTTTCTGCACTTTGGTTCAGTAGTTGCATAACCACGCCACCACAGACGTTCACAAAAATATCATCATCAAACAACCACAATTGCAGAATCGGTGGATAGCAAAGTCAAATAATATAACCAGTCTCCCTCTTTGGGGATGAATAAGTTCCATCAAAATGATATTGATAGTAAAATAAACACAAACCAGGCAAACCATGATACGTATGGATGTATAAGATCAACTCTGATTTATATTTTCCACTTTTAAGCGCCAACAACTATTGATCCACATGGATAAGTATTAATGCCGATATCTTTAGTAAAGTTACATTTAAGGATCAGCAATAAATTTAAGCAAATCTGTCCAGAGGATAAATTTCCCTTCCATGCTTTGAAAACCACATTCCTCTTAGTTTGAGACACAAATGCTCGCAATAATGGCCCATTTTAATTGATCGACTATAACCAGATGGGCATTTAATGCTACCTGTAAAGCTGTCAAAGAGCCAATAATCTTGCCCCGGAGGTGATATTTAGCCGAACTTGAGCTCATCTCGCCGCCGTCTCGATGAAAGTCTAAACCCTCCGCTGTCCGAGATCCTTCATTGCTCATCAATAAAGCGATCAATACGCGGACATGTGCCTATTGACTTGTGTAATGATGATCGCTCCACAGTCTCACGCAAATATGGAAATGCTGTGAGTACACACGTGCGACTGCAGGTCAGAAACGCTCATGCAAATGCCCACAATCAACACAGACAAAGTGCAAACTGGGAGTTAATCAGAGCAAAAGCAAGGTGCTCAGTGTGGCCATGTGTGTGCGTGTGTGTTGGCTCGACTGTGTGTCATAACAAATAAAGTAGACTCTTCTTGTATAGACTTTCCAAGGTGGCGCTTGTATTTGCTTTATTGTGACCCTGATTCGGCAGTGAGTGACATTCATCGACTCGGCCCGACCCAGACTGACTCACATCGTAAGACGCACTGCTTGACTGTCACTCAATTCTTTCCCGCTGTAATGTATTTCTAATACATGCATTTCTTGTGACACGTCGGGGTGGAACAAAAAAAAAAAAAAAATGTAGGTCACTGGGCGATGTTTGACAGGTCCATTTGACAAATAACAGATAGGGATAAGATTACAGGGCAAACTTGGTAGAATTTGTAGTTTGGCTTCCTAGAAATATGTGCTTCACAAGAAACTTCTAATTATGCTTGTTCAAAATAGGTTCCAAAGTCCCTGATAGCTAAAAAAAAAAAAAGAAAAATCTATATGTTCATATTCCATTTATTAAAGTGCACAAGTATACGTTTGGTCATATCCACACGTTCGTTGATTAAATCCCAAGAGTTTGAAAGAAAAGATGATGTTGGGAAGAAGCAATAGGGAAAGAGTGTGAGTACTCTGAAAAACTTTGTTACTGCTTTTTCATTCTGATCTTGCATTGGGGCATTGTCAGAAAGGAAAAATTCTGTGCTGTAACCCTTTTCTTGAACCCAGAGAATCAATAAGAACAAATCGGATCAAATTCAAACCGTGTCAGTGTGAATATTTTCCTTAAACAGGAAAAAATTTAGTCAATTGGGCCTAGTCAATTGGTATTAGTTTGATGCCGCAGGGTGCGATTGGAGCGCCGCAGTCCTTTTAAATTTTCCAACAGACTCGTACATTATTTCAGTGGGAACATGAAAGTTAATAGAGCGCTCAATGACATGTATTTCTTAATGGTAAAATCTGTCCTAAATAGGACCATAGCCTCAAAGGCAAGAGAGAGGCACCTTAATTCATTAAAATAATCTTGGCTTGTCCCGATACCGACCGCTTTGCGCCGTGACACACATCAAGCAAGGCATTGTTCAGGAAGCCTCAATAAAAGCAACACTGACTTAACAGGCAATTGTGTCTGTCTTTCTCCGAGTGCACTCTTAGTCACGGACAGTGAGTTTATTGGGCGGATCAGTGTCAAGAGCACATGCGTGTACGAGCGCCAGCACGTACACACACACACACACACACACACACACATTCTGTCTTTAATAAGCCCGCAGTTTAATTTAGGCCTCGTCACTACAATGAGGCTTCCAGCATCAGACAGCAAATTGTTCTTGTTCAATGAAAGAAAAAAAAATGGTGTCTTCTTGTCTGGATGGGAAGACAGCGGGCAAAACAAAAGGAGGAGGAGGAGGAGGAGGAGGAGAAAGGGAGCGAGGGAGAGGGGGAGGACAATGTGTGTGCAGCCAAGTGTGTGGTTTGTATACAGTTTATACAGTGCATACAATGAGGCACGGACAAAGTGTGTATGCATGTTTCCCACCTACTGCAACTACACAATGACGGACATGTTTCCAAGGCAGGTGGAAGAGGAGGGGGGGGGGGGCTCAAAGTCTCTACAGCCTCTTGAACATGTTGGGTTAAATAAGCCAATTGTTCTTTAAATGCTTAATCAAACCTTCATTAGCATAGCTGTAATTACACTCGCCTGGTGGCTGTGGCCCATTGACATGAATTCCCATGTTAATTATTGTAATTGCCTTGCTAATGCTATGAATACTTCAAAGTTATGCAAATGTTGATGACGCGTAATCCACTAAGTGTTTCAAATGGCCGTCATTATGCGCACATGAACACACATGACAAGCTCATTGTGAATTGCTGAGTGTGTTTCTGATGGAAGCGCTCATAATTTAGATCAAGATATATATATACACACACACACTAACACCTCCCACAGCTAATCAAGCTCTCACATCAAAGTGTTACATCATAAGAAGCCCTCGACAAGAGTCTAACACTTTAAGCAGGGTGGTGGTTTGATTAACACAAAGAATTAATAAGGGGATGCAAAAAGCACGCACACACACAGCAGCGGTGGCGGCATACTATTCTATGGTGTAATGACCCTTAGTTTGGATCTATCTCACACTCACACACACACACACATCAATGAAGGCCTGTTGACTGCTGTAATCCCATGCTAATACTCCAGGGAGTCAAATCAATGTGACCTCGCAGTCTTTGTGCATAAAGCCACACGATAATGAGGTGGGTGTCGGGAACGCACACACAAGCAGAAAAACACTTGTTTTTCTAGAAAGGCCGACCTCTCGCAAAGTGAGGATTAATGAGACACTAAATGAAGGCTCCATTTCCTCCATATGAACAATGGTATGCTTGCAAACGTAGCAAAAAATAACAACTGGCTTCTTGTCTTGGCCATGTTGGGTTTCAGCACTATGATCAAGTGAGCACATTTGATCAGGTTTGCTTGGATTCAAAACAAATGTTTTTTGTTTTTTTTCCAAGGCAAGACACTTTTTGCTGGTTTGAATATCTTTACCAACTGACATGTCATGAAACGGTTTTTAAAAGAGCCACAGCATCCGCAGCAAACATGTAAATTTGCACGATCACGTGGACAGCTCCCAGGAGAGTGCCACTACAACTTCCACCACTTTATTATTGGTCAATTTGGAGGCTTCTTTCACATGGGGTGACATGGCTTAGGAGATGTCACAGCCCAACCAATCAATACCACTCTGAAACCTCGGGACCCACCGTGTGCGTGCGTGCGTGCGTGTGTGTGAGTTGTTTAGGGCTGCAGCAGCTGGACTCTATGCTTCTGACCTGTTTACCGGACAGTAATTACAAGAGAAGAGACGTTCGTCCAGCTCCCGCTGACCGGCTAATGAATTAACACAAGTGGGAGAAACTGACAAATTTGGCATGATCAATGTATTTTCTGACTGGTGCTGGAGAAAAAGCTTTGTTTTTCCATGTGAGCATTACCTTGCCGTTGCCTTGGGCAGGATAGGCCTGACGAGTGGGTGAACAAGGCTCACTGCGTGTAAGCAATCCCAAGTGCGAGTTTCCCTGACAAACCTATTGATTCTATGGATTTCCACCCAAAGTTGTGATAATGATACATCATGGGCAGATTTGTCAGGACAGACTGCTGGGGGAAGAGGTGGCAAAGCAATTTGCAGCTTCTCTGATTGTTAATACCCCCGATGAAACAAAGAGCAAAAGAGAAATACATCCCTCCATCTCTTTGCCCATTCCTCCATCCCGCTTTGCAAAGGTGTCTTGTTTCCCGGTGCGTCGATATGGATGTATGAATTTGTTACAGGCGGATTGGGCACAATGGATCGGCTTTGCTGCTTTGTTAAAGATGAGGGCGGGTCCAGGCATCGCGGACTTTGCCGTGTTTGGCAAGAATGAAGCTCAAAAGATAAACCTTTTGTGCGTACGCTGTTTTTTTTTTTTTTTTTCCCCTCTCCCTCTCCTCCGGGCTCTGAGCATCTTATCATAACAGCTGAATCCCGAGGTGTTTTGTAATATTAAAACTATCTTTCACTCTGTGGCTGAAAGGTATTTTAAATAAAATGTATGAGCTGTTCTTTTCACCTCGACGGAGTATAACAGATCAGCTGTGAGATTTAGAAGACTGTTTGGAGTTGACCATTGCTGAGTGACGCAATATGTGGAGTGTTGTGGAGGATATTTCAATGAGGTGTGAGCTGCTTTTTGGCCGACGTACATGTTGGAGTTTTGAATGTAAATAATCCCCCGTGAGCAAAAGTATACCCCGGCCATTTTTAATTTATTTCCATCACAAAAGTCACTTTTTTTAAGCCTCTTAAAATTGTAGAAAAATTACATTTGTGATGTGCTTTGCATGAAAGGCAATAATTTATGGCAGTGATTATTGTGACGACTCAGCAATCTTCTCCGACATGAAGGCATGTTTTTGCCCTCCATTCTAATCCACTACATTATAATTATCATTTCATCTTTTGGATATGCGAATGATTAGAGTAGTGAAAAGAGCCATTTGGCAGATGGCTACCATTTCAAATGTGGCCTATGTGGTCATTTGGGGGTTTTCTGTCATGAGACGCATCTTTGATTTAATGAAATGTGGCTTTGGGGAGCTTTCTTAAGAACATACGATTCAATCGCTTCATAAATACCAGCCTTAATTAGGGTAATGTATTGTCACTGCACGTGTGTTTTATTGAGGCTGGAATTCATTCATGGCACGTTGTACACGTTAACAGTAGTGCTGTTGTATTTTATTCACCAGTCATAAATATGTTGAAGCACACTGCTATGTTTCACATCATCATTATTAGATGCTAATCATTCATCTTTCTATATTGCCTTTCAAAAAAAAGCTCAGTATACAAACAAATGATTATGACCTTACAAAATCTCAGCAAGCTGTGGTTATTAGCAACTGTCTAAAAGTGACTGATCCTCATTGTGCAGCTTTTTTTTTTCAGATAAGTTATAAAAGGACACATCGTCCCGTGTGCCTTTGTCATTAAAGAAGATGGTGGAGCTGCCAGTTGGTCGTCCAATCCCCAGCCGTTACGGACAAATCAGGATAATAACACCTCCCTTTAAAAGAAATGACCGCAGCGTGGGACTGCCAGCTAAAATTAATTCCACCTCTGACCAGAGGCGAGAATACCCCACTGCTTTAAACCCTACCTCTCCTCAACACATACTATAAAGACACACACACACACACACACACACACACACACACACACACACACACACACACACACACACACACACACACACACACACACACACACTGCACTTAGCTTGTGTGGCACCCACCACAGGGTACAGCAAAGCGCCGCAAATGTGCGCATGCGTGTCTATTTTTGCTGCTGGTACCTTTTTCGTAATGAAAGAAGAGCATGGGATCTTTTTTTTTTTTTTTTTTTAAATGTAGTTTTTACATCATAAAACAAAAGTCAAAGTGATACTGTGTTCCTTTAAATATTACGTAGTCTGAATGTTTTTCATTTGAACTCTGGTACTGAAATCATCTATATTTGCTATATATATATATAGTAACATATTTGAAATCGGCTTCAATTTATGTTTAGGGACACATGAAACCTTTTCTGATTGAAATGTATTGGTGAGCAGTGCTTTTAATTCAAGCACGCCTGCCGTGGCAGCAGGCGCTCACAAATGAAAAGGTTGCTTGACGGCAGAGTGTGAAAACACCTTACGCATGCGTGCACGCATGCACACATTCCGCTTAATATTGAGTTGTCCTTCTTTGCACATGCCACTCAATATTCAGTTTGGATTATACACCAAGCAGCAGCCTGACCGATTAATCGGCCAAAAATTTTAAGAAACCACTATTATTCCCACAAATTCATTAGGCCTTTATGTTTATTTTAAATAATCAACCAATTCATGGTCAATCGGAATTTTATTCTGACAAAAATCTTAATTGACAGACCTCAAAATACATGTCTGAATTTCCCTGAAAAGTGGTATAACTTTGAAGCTTTCTGACTATGCACATTCCACAATTGATTCTGAAGCCAAGTAAACAGGAAAGCTAAATATGTAGTTTTGCTACAGCTCATTTTAACGTGAATAGTAATTGCATGAATGTGTTATGCATTGCAGAAAATATCCGCGTTACAGCAGCTCAACCCACAGGCTGTCAAAATATGTACCTTTTAAATGCAACACTTGATACCACAGCATTAGCTCCTCCACTCGAGCTATATTGATTCACAACATCGATATAGCCTGGCTCCCTCTTAATACGTTTGGACTCTAAAAACAGCAATATGTCACAGCTACTTGACTGTAATTCTTCAGAGTAAACGCTAGGTCCAAAAATAATCATAATAATCATAGCTATACATAAAAAATAATAATAAAAAAAACAGCATGATGACTGGCTTTTAACACCCTCAATTTCAGTTTTATTCAGACCCGTTGTTAAGTGACCTTTTGCCAAGTTATGTTTAAGTGACATTCATTCTTTGGTCTCAGGGTGCACTTTGTCTTTGTTTGCTGGTGTTTTGACAATTTAAATGGATGCTTTACGCAATCATCAAGCTCACCGCGTCCATGTGTTCTGCATTCATTCTGGTTGCAGAATGCTCAACATTCAAATGTGTTCATTTTTCAAATGATTTTTAAAAGTGATTCAGGACTCTTCTGATGATATAAGGGCTGTGAGGGATGCAGGAAGTAGCTGCATAAGACTCAACATATTACGTAGCTCAAATATCAAGTGAGGCTTCAGCTCTTGATTTTAAATGAAGATACATTGAACTGGAGCGACGTTACAATCTATATTTTGTGAGATGAAAACATCACATGTTTTATCCGTTGAGTATTCATTGCTAACTTACTACACTAACGTTGCATCCAAAATAAGATCAATTTCTATGATAATTATTCTTCACTTGAATATTATGACATCATATCTGATGTTCCTCCAACCGCTTAATCACTGTTGTGATTTTATCGTGGCGAGTTACTTCAATGTTTCCACCGCGACTGAGGACACGGCTTCGCAATGTGTTGTTTGGAGGGCAAGTCTAAACTCTGTCATGTTGATTAGCTGGAGGTGTTAACACACTCGATACTGCCTCATCTCATTCTCTCCACGACTGATCACTGTCACTCTGTGTCTCATAAGTGCCTCTTTTCCTCAGCCCCCCACTTCCTCTCCCACTGTCTTTGTCTCCTAATTTTACATTGCATTCAACTACTTCAAATTACATCCAAACTGTGCGTGATTAAATAAAAAGCAGGTGAACCTAGAAAGAAGTTCAACAGAATAGCCAGCTTGTTGTTAATTGGTCCTCCATGTGTTGCGGGTGTCTTGTAAGCATGCAGCAGCCATCAACAGATTGCCTGCCTGGTTGGCAGCCTGCAAGCAACCGCCTTTATGCCTCTGCCACTTGACATCTTCATTCACCGTGTTTGATGATGGAAATAATTACACTCAATTAGCACTTCATTAACGATGCTGAAACAAAAGGACACGTCCCTGGGCGCAGCTCGTCTCCTCTCCCCGCGCAGCCCCTCCACTCACATCAGGGGAAAACAAAACATGTCAGCTTTTGACAATGTGCCATCTGTCCCCAGGCCAGTAGATAGGCTTAGACACACGCTCGCTCGCTCACAACCCCCTCAGCACCCATAAGACATGCAGCAACACTAATCGGGTCCTTAGGCCAACATAATTACAGCCTGCCATGTTAATTACCTAACAATTAGGAGTTGTCTTTACAAAAGGGGCAATCACGGAACTAGCTTGTGAGTCCCGTGTTGACTTGCCTGCCATTCATACTTTGCCACTCTCTGCACACATACAGAATATGAGTAATACATCCAGAATTGTTTTACAATCGCAAGGTGGGCTGGTTTTCACTTTTAGGAAAGAAAGTAGTCAAGAAATTCATTATGCCGCAATCCTCGGGGCAGTTATTTGAAATATAATGCAAAATAGGCTGAGGGGGAATTATTAAAAATATAATCATACTGGAGGAAATTGAACAAAGTGGATGTCTTGTACTGCTCTTTGTCTTTGTAATTCTGCCTTGTTATTGGATGAATAATGATAATCCTCGCCGCCTGTGATGCAAAATATAAATCTTTATGCCAATTTTGATTGGAAACAAATTGGTGAAGCAGGTGCAGCGCTGAGACTAATGATCAATAAAAAAATTCTCATATTTCATCATTTTTGTAGGACAACCGCCCCCCCCAAAAAAGTTACCAGAATGAATGAAAAATGTGCACCCTTTAGCAGAGAAATCATCCATCACTGCTCCTATTGAATTTTCCATATTAAACCTCCAATATGGAAGTCATATATAGGCTGATAACGCAATCAGATTGAAAAATGAGGAAAATTCTCCTCCTGCCGATAAATGTATATCATGGATTAGTGCACTTGGATGGTTGCTTCCTCTGGGGAGCAAATGCATTTATTTGACCTCTTGCAAGGAACCTTGGACTTGCTCCTGTTGCTTTGAAGCCATGTCAGATAGTAACATCACATTACATGATCTTATTGATATACTTCTCATTAGAATTGCTATCAAATTCCATATGATATATTATTATAATGTTTTTTTTAGCTTATCCTAAGGTTGGGGGAAAAAAAGAGACGACAATCTAAAAGGAATAGACTGTCCTTCCAACTTTCTCTTTGCCAGCATCCCCATCACTGACCACTACTCCCATGTAAGTCCTGGCCACAGACAGCTCTCTAATAGGCCCGGCTGTCTCCTTCTTAATTTGCTGAAATTGCTAAATCAATAGGTGTAGTCGTAGCCACCCTCTCCCTGTTTTAGTGGGAAAAGATAAAGTCTACGGGAAGGCAATCTTCACTTTCAATTTGCTCCCTGCTCAGCATTGAAGCCAGAGTGCTTATTACTCTACTTAAAGAGGCTGTACGGCTGTCTCGTAGTGGGCAGGCCCAGATTTCTTTGGCTGGATTTACACTCAAAGTTAATTTTATTTTTACATATATTCTCAATCAACAACCAAATCATGACAAAATATTCATTGCTCGTACCTCACTGGATTTTAAGCAGCAAAGGGGTCTAACGTGTTGCAGACCCCGTAACACACACTCAGAAATAAAGGTAATTGCGTCAATTGTAGTGAAATTCCAGTCTTTAAAACTCCTGCAGAGCACACATGGACGTTCCAGCTGACAGACATCAGAGTTGTTTCCTGGGGTGCTAAAAAAAAGTATGGGCGTTCCCATTGTCAGTAAATTCTGCATTTGTAGATTTGTATGAACCTCGGCTTCCAGCATGTGAAACTGAAATACTTAGTGTACGTAGTAGCTCAAGACGCCGCACAAGGATTATGTGACAACATCTTGGCTAAATCCTTTACTATTGTATCTGGATGCCACTAAAGTTTTCCTGAAGAGTGCAAATTGAAGGGGCACATCTGGACTATTTTAAGATTGTTTTGATGCATGACTTTCAAGAGGCTATGGCTCAATGCTTTCATACATGCGAATCTACATTTGCAAATCGGAGTGGATTTATGTGTGCGCGCTTGAAAATATGTGTGTTAAGCCGCTCTTGTCAGGAGGATCTTTTGTCTCAGGGAGCCTGTTCGTCCTTTCCTAATCTTCCCTTGATGCTGCCTTTACCCATAATCCTTTCTTTCATTAACTGCCCTCCTCATAGAGCGCCACCTTTATTGCAGTCTTTCACTTTCTAATTGCACAGAGACAAGCACCAGGGAGGTATGTTTGCGTGTGTGCGTGTGTGTGTGTGTGTGTGTTGGAAGGGGGGGTGGGGGGCGTTCATGCATTCATGCATCTGAAGTTGTGTTTGTGAAGGCCAGGCCAGGAAAAGGGGAAGGGCAGAGAGTGAGGGTGGGCTTTGTGCCTGATTGCTCAAATAATTTCACATGTTGAAAAGGATTTAAAGAAAGAAATTTTAATCTGGATATTAAGAACATTATATGACAGAGTTAAATAGGTCATCGTTGTGGAAATGCTCAACTAATATAAACAGGATTTTATTATTATTATTATTATTATTATTATTATTCGAGTGGATTTTAATCAAATGTTTTTTCTGTATCATTAACACCAAGTGAAAATAAGTAGGGAGAGAACAGGGAGGGGGACAAGTTCAATTTGAAAACACTCAGTGATGCATATGTATGAGGGAGCGTGTGTCACAAATGCACTTTATGATAAGGCAAATAATTCACAGCGCGCATCACAGACATCAATTTAACATATTCTATCAGCAGAGTTAAACGCCTTGTTTGCTGATGCCATACCACAATAACCCATCCAACAATACTCAGCCCCCCCACCCACCAAAGCTGTCTCGTTGTTCCTCCAATGAGCAGCAGCCTCAGAGAGGGCCAAATACTTTGTTACACACTGGCCTCTGTTGGCTGACTTGACACTTGGTCGAATCAAGAACACAGCACAATTGAATTTCAACAAATGCATTTAAAATAGATTATTTACAGATGTCATTTTTAAAAATATCACAACGGGGTTTTCTGTGTAAGAAGGAAAAGACAGAAAAATAAAGTAAATTATTGTAATTGCAGAATTATTCCTAATTGTGCATTTGTTTTGTTAAGAGCTTTTTTACATTTCCCAAATGCTGAGAATGGTTTTATTTGTGTTCCCCCTAATTCTTTTTTTTTTTTTGCACCCAGACAGAAACATTTGTTCAGGTCTGAGGGTATGAATATCCCCCGTCAGAAACATGGAAATTGACTCCAACAGTAATATCCCTCAATTAATGTTGGGAGTTTTCTTTTTCCAGGGAGAAACAGCCTGTCGGTACATTTTTGCAGCTAAATACATGATTACACTTAAGCCCCTGTAGTTAGCTGCATTCAATTTCCAAACACGAGCACAAGGTCACACTGAGGAACGGCAAAATGGAGGAGAGACAGAGTGAGGGATGGAGGAATTTCCAACAGAGGACGTATCGTAACCACATTTTTGCCACGTTTTCAAAAGCAGGTCGGGAGATCCATTTCACTTGTTAAAAGGCCATGCTCATCGAAATGAAACAAATGTGATGCAATTATTCAACTCATGTTTATTATTAAAAGCATTTGTGAGTTCCTTTTTTTTTTTTAAACAGTTCTTTTGAGGCTATATCTGTTTTTACATTTTTTAAATGGCTCGATCATTTGTCCACGACCCCTGGGTTCCCTACAGACAGATTGAAAGGCCTCTTTTCTCTTAATAATCAAGTAAGATTTTTGAGAAATCTGGACAAATCAACCTTTTACTGAGCTAAGTTGTACAAGGACAATCCCCACAAGACATTCTTTGCCAATTTTTCGGTGAATTTATTTTGCTTGAATTGCTGGAATTATTATTTATTTAGAAATTCTTCAAAATATGCATTCCTCATCACATGGTGGAAATATTCTCTTATCTCCCACTTCAAAATATGCTATTCTAATGTTTCACGTGAAGAGAAAAAAAAAAAAAAAGGCAACAGAGAGGTTTTTTTGTGAGATGGCATTCGTCATGGCACGTGCACGTTTCGATCGTCACTGTGAACAAAAACATCAAACGTATACATCATGGTAGTCATTTATTTGGTTTGCTCTGACAGCTTTTCAAGAGTTACTCTTCCTTATGCAAAGGAACCCATGCAGTCTCTCCTCCTCTCAAGTGATATGAACTGCTGAATATAAATGATGGGGAGTGGGGGTGATTGATAGACCCTCCCACTTGCCGCCCTGCTAGACAGATTGAGATTCAGACAGACAAATGCATCCCTCTTCCTTATACATTTCTTTTTGTCTATCTCGCTTATACACACACACACACACTCCGCTGTCCAATCTAATCCGTCCTTGATCAGCCGTAAATTCGAACAATTCTCTTTTCAGCCAATTACAAAAAAACTGACCAGCCAAGGCCTCAAGTTCTCAGTAAATCAATCACAACAATAAAAAAATATGTGCCACTTTATGAAATATCTTCTGTTCTGTTCTTGTCATTTCAAACTAAATTCTTGATGACAAAACGCTCGTGGAGAAATTGTAGATGGACAGAAGGTGCATGAATACATCAATTCGAGAGGACCATTCCACTTGTAATAAGTTACTCCAGCCATTTTGCATTTGTCAAGGTGTCAACTCTTTCTCCACCACCTCCTCCCAGTCTCAACGTGTGACAAGCGCCTGCAGAAAATTCCAGCTAACCAACAGCCTGATTGACAGCGCGGCTCACCTCCACGTTAGCATAGCACCGTCGCACGCAATGAAGACACACCAAGAAACACAACGAAGAGGGCCGTACGCGAGCGGAGGAGATATATGCAATGAATAAAAATGAATATTCACAAAAAGAATGGGCTAGAAGGCATGTCAAGTCAGACAAAGGGCAAATACGTACAAAAGAACGTTATTTACCGGGCCGATTCCATCCGTTTGCCTCTCCCCAGTGCCCGTCTGGCCAGGTGTGTGTCAGTGTATGTGAGCTTCTGTGTGCCATTTCTTTCAGACAGGAGACTGGAAATGGGGTAGAAGCCATTACGCTGGGAGAATCACCCAGAGCACCCCGAAATGAGGGGCAGGGGCCTGTCAGCAAGCAAGGATGTGTGTCCGTTTGTGTGTGTGGTGATGCTGGTGTGGTGTGGAGTGTTTGTGGGGGGGGGGGTAGCAGCAGAAAGGGTCCAGCCGGTGACCTTCTTCCAATGACCCCCACTCCCCTGCCCATGATTTATTTACAGCGCCCTTATCCAACCTCTGCTTGCACACACATATACAATAATCAAGAGTTGAAGAGATGAGGTCAAATATGCAAACGAAAAAACTTTTTTTTTTTTTTTTGGACTCGACAGGGGAGGATAGACAAGAGAAAATGTCGCTTGGTACAAGGAGGACAGATCTGTCGCCCCCATCTTGCCGTGTCGAGGCATTTTATTTCCCCCTCCATTTGGCTGCTCACTTTAGCTCGAGCCAATATGTCTACCTGGCATCCTCATCCTAGCCTTCCCATCACACGTCTTGATAGATGCCACCTCCTTCTTTTGCATCTTTGGCTCTCGTTCACTTGCTTCTCTCACTTCTCCATGTGGGGAAGGCGGGGTTTTGCCGCGATGGTGAGAGATGAATTCCCGATGGCTGTGGCAAAATCTTCAGAAACAGACTAACAAAGATAATTTCCCTTCATTGGGTGCATATGACCATAATTGCACCCCTCCTATTTTACCCCCTCCGTTTCCGTCCCTAAGCAGAGCGGCAGGAGGCTATAATTTGAACCACCGGAGCCAATTATGCAGATTAGCTTGCCCCAGGTTGACCGATGACCTTCTCCCCCGTTTACAATTGCTTACAATATGCAAATGAGCTCAGGCTTAAAGAAATGCATTCAGGGGTGTCAAAACAGCTTTGGACTAACACTGTAAAACCTCGCCAGGCCAAAACAACACAGCAGCCACTATTGTGTTCCTAACTTCTGATAATAAATGTAAATGTGACACTTTGCCGTCATCTCTATCTCTCTTTGTATTACTCATGCCCCGCCCACCTGGGTACAAAGATGGAAGCTGGCCTGTCTAATTAGCCATGTGGTTTACCTTGGCTCATGGGGCCGGCCAGTCGGCCGGCCGGGCTGCCTGAGTTTAAACGGGGAGATGGACGCCGTAACCGTAGACTGTAATTAGAGAGCGGCTCACTGAGGGCACAGTAGTGCTGACACAGAGCCTCTGCTCTACTCTGCCCGCCACACACATGCACAAATACATACGGCGCAAGCTCTGGATGCATGAAGACAAAAGGTTCGGGCATCATCAAGTGCTTCCATCCATGACAGTCAGTGGAATAAAGCGCACACTTGGTATGGAATCTCCCTTATTTCTAGTCCTAGTTGTGCGGTTTATTGCAGCAACATGTCCCCAAACAGAGTAGCAATTATGTCCTTTCCCCTCACCTCATCTATTCTTACAGAGTCTTTTTTTAAACACCGCCTCTTGCTTTTTACCATAATGCCGTCGTCCCATGATTTATTACTTCTTTCTTTGGTTTCAGATCTCCTTTTTTTTTTTTCCATTACCATTGTTAGCTTTGTGGCAGGGCCTAGTCCTATTTAGGGCACAGCATATAGCCACCTTGCCAAAGACAACAGGCATCGTCGCTGCCACGCACGTCCGCAGCTGCAAGTTGAGCTGTTTATTCCCCGTAAAGTTAACTTCATCAAAGCAAGAAACAAAGAGATGGAGCCAATCAATGAAATTCATTAATGAAAGCTGAAATGCATTTTATTCTTTTCTAATTACACGCATTGTAGCTCATAATTGAGCGGAGGGAGGGAGCTGAGATTACTGCGCGTTTGTGTGTCACTACTGTACGTGCGTGTGTGCATAGTTGTACTGTATGTGACAGTGTGTGTGTGTGTGTGTGTGTGTGTGTGTGTGTGTGTGTGTGTGTGCGTGTGTGTGTGTGTGTGTGTGTGTGTGTGTGTGTGTGTGTGTGTGTGTGTGTGTGTGTGTGTGTGTGTGTGTGTGTGTGTGTGTGTGTGTGTGCGTGTGTGTGTGTGTGTGTGCAGAGACTGCGACAGAGAAGCATACAAAAATGGATGGAACAAATAAAAGGCAAAAGGTGAAGTTATGGAATGAAGCAAATGTATTCTTGCATGGTATCACACTGCCCTCTAACGGTCATATTGCACATTTCATTCAGCTGAGCTTTTGTTTATGATGAGACCTTTTGTCCCATTTTTTATTTTTTATTTTTTTAATCGAATCACATTTGTGCATACCCAAACAAGTACACTGCGTCAAGACGACATGCACAACTTTGATTTGAGTTTATAGTTAGCTACTTCTGACTAGATTTGTCTGACTTTACTGGCATCTCCAGGGACAGATTTTGGCAGCGAGTTCAACAGCAAAGACGAGTGTTGTCACTGAAGAGAAACGTATGAAGCCGGAGCAAAATTGACTTGATTTTTTCCTCTCTATTTCTTTCTTTGCGCTTTATCTGTCAGGGAAAAAAGAAGGCATTGTTTTGTCATGAATGCATGTCATCACAACAGTTCTTTTTGCCAAACGTTGATTGTAGTTGTTGAGATTAGAGCGGAGCATGACAAAGAGTGCGTACTTACAGGTGTCAGTGTTATTATCTTTTGTGACAACAACGCCATCAACACTGAGGTTGAGCACCGTTCCCCATATGATCAAGTGCACAATCAAAGCTTAACTTAAGAATGACAGTTGAGCACAGAAATCCACCGAGGCCTAACAACTGGATCTGCACTACATTTAACACTTTCAAAAACTCGTTGTCATTTCTGCATCACCTTGCTAAGCAAAAAAACGGTGATTTAAATAAGAGAATTTCATCATCGCCGGAAGAAGGGATTGCAGAAAGGAAGCGTGTGTCTTCAAGTGATTGCCATCGTGCGTGAGCGAGAGGGAAGGGAATGACTTCTCATCTAGCTAACCTGAGCTAAGCGCCCTGGAGAAACAAATGTTCCAGCTCTCTGATAGGACAATTAAAAGCAGCGGGGGCACGACGCTGACGGGCGAGTGTGCCACATCCATCATGTGAAATAATCGCTCCCAGTGTGTGTCAGTGAGTACATGCATGCAAGCCAAGGTTACTTTAACCGATTTTTTTCCCACACCGATAAGGAAAACGCTTCTCCATTCCACTTTTTTTGGCAGTTGCAATGTCATCAAATTGTAGAACAACTTCTGAGGTGGTTTTAAAAACGCAGGCCGAGCAGTGTCGACAGATGTAGGTGTTTCTTAAGAGGGCACACGAACATTTTCTGGTGAGGAAAAAAAAAAATACATACAGTACCGTTCAAAAGTTTGGGTTCACCCAGACAATTGAGCAAGGGGTTTAACAACCCATTGGGCAAAAGGAAAGTAGGCATAATAACTGACTCTAAAAATCCAGCAACCGCGTGGATTGATTTTTGATTCATCGTGTTTTGAAGCAGTGAGAGAAAAATATTGAAGGACACGAGCAACACTTTTCTTGAATTTTTCATTCATTTAGATGCAACATATTTGCATAAAAATCAATGTTGCCTTCCACATCATTCATAGACAGAATGAAGAATCTGAAGTTAGTGCTCACCCAAAGTCCCCCCCCCCCAAAAAAAAAAGAAAACTGTCACTGTAAGCGGATGAGACCTTATTATAGGACTTGTGCGCGAGGCGAATTTGTTTCAAGGAAAATAAACAGAAAGCCATGATATAAGCCTCGACTATTAATTTGACAAGTTTTATGTGTCCCTTTGGTATGCAAAATAAGGACTATATTTAAATAGAGGGAGGAAAAAAAGTTTCCGGATATGCACTGCAACGGAGCTTGGCATCAAAGTGAAGCTGTTGATTGTCTAAGAGCATAATTAATACAGCAGCTAATCCAATATGCCATCTAGCCAACCCAGAAACGTCCAATCAAATTGAACGTTTCCGCAGTTGAGCAGCTTTGAGACCACCGAATGAGCCACCAAACCATGACACTATTAACTAGAAAAACACTTGGAATTAATCACAAGAGAGGAAAGTTGTGATTTTTCACAGCGCTTTTGTTTAGTTAATTCCCAGTTGACAGCAAAGTGCTCCACTTGGCCGGGGAAACTTCCTGGCGGGGGGAAGATTACTTTTTATCCCTAATTAAGGCAGCTAGCTTATTTGCATAGCTCACCAAGTCATAATATATGCAAATGTACATTTACATTGGAGATTGCTGCATGGGCACTTAATGTGGCCTAAATATGTCCATAAATACATGCTAATGGTATTTTAAGCCTTGATCGTCCATCTTTTAGTCTGTTCAATTCCACCAGAGAATGGCGATGTATGTGTGTGTGTGTGTGTTATTTGAGTTTTAAATAGCTCCATGAACATATTATTGCTACGCTATTCATTCCTCTAATAACAAAATGCAGGTGTACAAATCAAAATCGTTTTTCAGAAAAATTTGAGCAAGTTTGTGTTCATAATTCCATACGGACCTTCTCCGTCGATAAGATTGGGGCGAGTTCAAAAACGAAATGGAACTTCAGCAGCAGCAGTAGCAGCATATGCATTTGAAGAAACACATTAGTAGCAAATGGTGATCTATTCTACGCCCTTTCAGTTGAAGGCAATCATATATACGAGGCAAGCAAATTGGTGGAAAATCTATAAAAAGAGCTACCTTTCTAAATTAAAAGGGGGCAGGCAGCAGAGAATTGCAGGTTGCTGATACTAATTGACTCATTCTATTCCTCCCTCGGCTTGGATTGCAGCTGCAGTGAAATGCATGCGAGGTCTATGATCTTTCACTTCTCTCTGGTCATTTGCAAGCCTCACTTATCCTTCCAGCGAATGATTTCATTTGGCTTGGAGTGCTTTTGAGGGAGGAATATCACCAGATGAGGTCAACCTAAAAACCGTGAGCCTCGGAATTTCATGCGCTTCTTATGGATATTAAGTGCAGTGATGTAAAACAAGCAAGGCTCTCGACAGCCAAGCCATCGCCGACGTTAAAAGCCGAGCTCTCCGTTTTGCTTTTCAGACAATGAGAAAGAAACACGGGCAATTGGGATTCTGGAAAACAATAAGCACTTTTCTTTTTCATAATAGCTCTTTTTAGAGAGCTGTTCTTGTAATAATGTTTTCCTAAAATGAACGGGAGATTGACCAATCTTGAAGAGGACGTGCCTTCATTATGCAGACCATAGAGAATTCTATCTCCTACCCGCCCTTCACTTCACTCATTGCCTCAAGGCAATTATTTAGCCACTGTCCGTACCCGTACGGCCATAAATGCTTCCAAGTTTGTCGATAAACTTTGCGGGTAAAGTTTGTCCACCAAAATCTCCCAAACACGCACGCAATAGCACCATGAAATGAGTCGGTCCTTTCATCAGCTTCCTCTCGGCTGCTCCAGCCGGCTCGTACACCTTGCCTAATGGATTTTCAAATGCAGGTACGCAATTTCTTTTCAGACTTGACAGCCATTTCCCTTTGTGTTCACAGATGGGTATCGGTCACTGAGTGCTTTGCTTGTGTTGAGTCGAGTAAAATTCTGCAAACAAAAGTAGAGACTCAAACAGAACTTGATTGAAAAGGTCAAATGAGAAACTTTGTATGCTGCTTCCCATAAACAAACAAAAAAAAACACAGGAGTACTTTTATTCTTCTTCTTTGTCCAGTTTTAGATGGTTTTCTTGTGAGTATTATGTTCCAAGAAAAAAAAAAATGAAATTATTGGTTCTTTAAATGGGCCATATTAAATAATCTTTACATTTTCTATACGGGCTGTATAGATCAACTGAACCATTGCGCAATTGTTGCACAAGTATGCACACGTGGAATTTGACCACGGGTGTGTAGACTTTTTAAGACTTGAAGATCAAACGGGTTTTTTGAATTGCTCTGTTGCTCTTCTACTTAATTGTGAAATAGCTCAAATAAATTGTAAGAGGCCATTCTGGTCAGCGTCAGGTGAAGTGAGCCAAATTCCCGTTACAACCTGGCCGTAATTGAGCGTGACGTCCTGGCGCCCTCGCCACACCACAGCGACAGTGTCTTCTAATTAACTACAGAGCCTCTGACAGCATGGTGCCACTTCCATCTGGGCCCCACTCGAAAGGTGCGCCACATCCTGAGGGTTCCCGTCAGGCTCGTCGGTGGGACGTGGCCCTCTTTGGCACGGCCTTTTTCTTCTGATCAAGCTCAGGAAGTCAACATCAGACAGCATTGTGCGGAGGGAGTTAGACAGTTTGGGAGCAAAGGACCGGAGAGTTACAAGGCCCGGGTCATTATGAGAGAGAACTCCAGAGCCTAGCGAGATCTTCATTAAGAAGTCAAATAGAGTGATCACGTTCCAGCGCTTTTGAATGTTTGACCTTTAATTTGGCTTTTTGTAATTAATCTTGGTCATAGCGTCCCATCGTGTCAGATGGCCAACATTTCTGGAAGTTGTCCAAAACAAAACATATCAGGAAAGAAGCACAACCTTTAAAGCCTGCATGTTAAATTTAAGCTTGGACATATTTGAATTTAGTTCTACCATAAACCGTGTACAAGCTATAATTCTTTTTTTTTTTTTTTTTTTTTTTTTTTTTACAGACTTGTCCCTCTGTGACAGCTGACTCTTGAATTCCCCTCAATTACCCTCCACTAAAGCTAGATTTACAGAAAGACACCAAAGTGCAACAATATCCTGCAAGAGCAGAGGTATTTAGCCTGTTGTGTGCCACGCTGCGGGATCTGTCTTGTAGTCTGAGGTGCGTCACAATCAGGTTAATTGGACAGGTGTTTGCTCGCCATTATGACGCTAAATCCTGGTGTCAGAAAAAAGACCCCCAAAACAGCACGACGCCCCACAAGAGCTGCTGAAGGATTAGCTTCGAGGCGCTTTTGCATGTCATAGTTAAGAGAAATTTAGATGGGGGGCTGAAAGAGAAAGCGGGGGCGCTAGATTAAAGAAGAGTAGCTCTCGCAGTGTGTGGTAAGCGGGAGTCATCTCTTGTCAGCCACCCCTGGTGGGACCACGCAGAGAATCAGAGACAGACACTGATTCGCCATCCACCTCACCAACACACTCATTTAGTCAAGGAAAGAAAATATGGCGCATAAACAGCGGGGGACTGCCACTTGTTCCTTTTTTTAGTTAAGACCGTGCAACGAGGAAATGTCAAATAAATCGGAAAAATGTTGAAGAAAAAGGGCAAAAGACAACAACTTTTTCCATTGGTGATTGGATGTGACATAAAAGGCTTGAAGTGAGCCTCATAGATGTGAGCATAGATGTGTATTGATTTCACCTAAACGACGAGTGCTGCCGGGCCACTCGTTCACGCTCCGTGTATTCGACCAGTCGGCAAACACAACACAACACACGTTTCCGTCATTAAAGCCAACACGTGCAACACCCGCTCACAGCCACTTGAAGCTCTCCAAAATGACCTCGTGGAGTAAAGTGACGCTCTTAACACAACAACAGGTTGAGAACGGAGCACAGCTCTAACAAGAGGAGCGGGGCATGTGATGAGCTAGCCGGACACCCTCCATGATCTTAAACCTGCCGAACTACTTGAGCTTAAAATGTAACCGTGCTTTTCATTGGACTCACCCAACTCCACCATTCCGGGAGCTTGAAATTTCATCATAGCTAATTTATTGTCCCCATTGTTGTAGCAACGTCACAACGGACAATTTGTCTTCGAGGGCCACAGAAAATGATGTGGAGGGCCATATCTGGCCCCCAGGCCTTGAGTTTGCTCCTCTAAATTGTGTGCATTAATTGTTGTGTGAGTGACAATGTTTACGTGTCATCAATATTTGGGTTAATGTCCAAATTGTGATTTTTATCAATGTATGGAATAACTACAGTACAAGATAACGTCATGACAAAATTCGCATCATTTTCTACCGCCAAAAAAACCCCACATTGTCGTGTGCGCGTGTGTGTGTGTGTGTGTGTGTGTGTGTGTGTGTGTGTGTGTGTGTTAATTAGATGAAGGAAGGGTGGAAGTGATCAAAGGAGGTACTTTGCACTCTTCTTTCTGTTACAGTAGTGTGTGTGTCTGTGTGTGTGTGTGTGTGTTGCTGTGCGTTGGTGCATGCGTACGCATGTGTGTGTAAGCTTTGATGCAGTAAGCTTCCTGCGTTAATGTACTACGGATAAAAATACTACACCATGTAATCTGGCATTTATCCCTCGAGAGCAAAAGCCAAAATGTGACGCATGTCAAGAAGAGGAAGAAGACATGGAGAGAGAGAAGAACAAGTGGATGAGCAGAGGAAGAGTAACTCAGGTAAGAGAGCCGGCTTGTTCAGAATTGCCTGCTTACGTACAACAGGAATGGCCACATTTTTTTAACTTTCTTACACACACACACCTCTGCTCAGCCAAATTTATTGTGTGACATGTCACACACCAACATGATAAGGAGAGAAATGGACTCACAGGCCAGTCATTTTCAACAATGAACATTATGTGCACACACAAACTCTCAATTCAACAAAGTCCACAAACAAAACAAAAATACTTGACAATAGCGTTTTTTCACTTACTATGCATGTTGCTTTGTCCGACTTGTGGCATTCCTTGCCTTGAACAGTCCTCTTCAAATCTGGCTTGTATTCCATAGTTGCTACTCCAAGCAATTATTTTTGTTGCATGTCTGATGCCATTCATTTTGGTTTGTTGTTTGTTGGACTCGTGTCTTGTCCGGGTGCTCCTTGTCTGATCATTTTGCGTGTGCTGCTCTTGCTTTTGCATTTTTGTTTCCAAATGCACTTTATGCCTGTTTTTGTTTGTTACTCTGATCTTTCCAACTATTTCTGGATGTAAAGGTTTTGTTTTGTTGTCACATTTTCTGCTCCATTTTCCAAGTCATTTTGTTCAATATGAAATTTTGAATCAAAGTTCTTTTTAAAACCTCATACTATTTTATATACTTTATAAACATGCATGTGTTTACGTGCATTTCTCCACATGTAACTAATTGGGCAATCCTAGACTGTGCATGGGTTAAAAGCTCCTTTCTTTTTTTGACATGGCTGAAGTGTAGAAAACTTAGCAGTGCTGCAGAGCACACGTCAATTCGTTGGGGAATCTTTGAAAATGATGGTTGAAAATAAATGAGCATAAAAATGGCGCTGTAGGAAGAACCCTTGTTAATGAAGAGTGAAATCAGCTACTGTGTGGGTGTTTTGAGGACACAAGAAGCCCAGTGACTGTATGACACAGATACCTGCAGAAGGAGCTAGTTTGGTCTGAAGAACGTGTCAGAGGGCCCTAATTGTGCATTTCTTTCTTTCTTCTCCTCTCTGACATCACCTCAGCGCCAACTTCACGTCACTTTGGAATTGAGAGCAATAGATGATGCTTGGCACTTTCCTTCCTCCCATCTTTTCATCCTCTAAGCATGTCCAACTTTTTTTTTTCAAGAGCTCAACTTGCCATGTCAGCCTCTTCATAACCACGTGCAAGTGGCTGGAATAGCAACTAAACTGCTGCATCCCAAGTCTGAATTGTTATTTATTCAAATTATATATTTTTTTCTCTCATTACTCTCATACTTAAAATAAATGCTAAAACAAAAATATTAGGCCAGTTTACAATTTTAGCACATTACCGATGTAAAACTGAAGCATCATACAGCAAGATACCGGCCGACTTGTATCACATTAAATCTGCTTTGACTTTTTACAGGACATATCATCTATCGGTTTCACCTACAGTATGTGGTTTGTGAGGCTGAATATATCCAGCAAAAAAAATTGGCAATGAGAAGCAGGTGGAGTGTACGTACAGTGAATGCTACAGTACACACACACACACACACACACACACACACACACACACACACACACACACACACACACACACACACACACACACACACACTGACATGCACACAACTGCTTTGTTCCCCAGGGTAAAGCCGTCAAAAGCACTCTGATTTTGAATTAGCACTGATTGGCTGCCATTTGCAGCATGGCCCATGCAGCTGAGACCACTCAAAACTACACACACACACACACACACACACACACACACACACACACACACACACACACACACACACACACACACACACACACTTACACTTTTATGGTTAGGGCATCATGTTTCTCTAAAATGCTGAGTTCTCCAGGCTGTGTAGCTGTTTTAAGAGCGGCGGTAAAGGATAACTGTGTGTGTGTGTGTGTGTGTGTGTGTGTGTGTGTGTGTGTGTGTGTGTGTGTGTCTGTGTGTGTGTGTGTGTGTGTGTGTGTGTGTGTGTGTGTGTGTGTGTGTGTGTGTGTGTGTGTGTGTGTGTGTGTGTGTGTGTGTGTGTGTGTGTGTGTGTGTGTGTGTGTGTGAGCGATTGCGTGTCCATTTGCATGTTCACATCTGTCTCTATGACTGCTGTGGTTGTGAACGTACCAAAAAAATGTTCATATTTTTGGGACCGGTGCGGGGGTGTGCATACTTTGTTGAGCCCTGTTTCTAATTTACATGAAATGGCGAGCTGAAAATGGAAGACATTTTGATGGGAGCCAATCTATTCTCTGGCATTTACAATTTGTGTTTTATGTATTCCTTCTTTGACCTGATCTGTTTTTCATCCAAATGTTTTCATGCGACTCATAGAAATGTACTAAGAAAGACTGCAATGTGCACACTGCTATTTAATCAAGCAGTAGCCAACCATCTCATAGGCACGGTTTTACGACTACATTTAGATGCCTAAATAAGCGATTATTGTTTGTTTAAAAAAATACTGATGTTTCCCTGATGGTGATTAATAATCATGATTGAAATATTTATCAAAATGATTGTGGTCACCTTTTTGGCGGTAATCATGCAACCCAACTGCGAGGCCAATGAATTATATTCATGTTGCAAAAATCAAGAAGCTAAAATTCATCATTGTCAAAATTGTGAATATTACTTTTGTGGATTCTTAAAAAGCTTAATCAAAGGGAGAACATTGATTATTTTTGAGCACCATATCACTGCTTGCAAATGTGTCTCAATAAGCTTATGCCACTCCAAACCTGTATGGCAGGAGTATGTACCAGAACATAAAGGCAAACCAGAGAGTAACAAATCATGAAATTATATCAAGGTTTTTCAGTCCAATTTCGAGGCCTCCCGGATCAAGTTCTTGTACAAAGCAGTCGTCCATGAGTGTGGTCGACAATAGGATTGAGTGGCCATTTGTGTGTATGTGCACGCTCTTGTGTGTCTGTTTTCAGTGGGCCATCGCCACTAAATGTATTGATAGTCCATCAGTGCACTCTAGTGATAAATTGTAATATTGCAATACGGTCCAGTATAAGCACTTGCACGTTGTTGTTTTTTTTCCTTAATTACTCCTTTGGACAGAGGTCCTTTACTGTGCTTTTTTTGTGAAAAAAAAAATACTTGCATCATTGATTTAAAAAATAAATTCACCATTGTAATAAATAAGCACAGTGGAAGCAGGTGAAAGTTCACCCCGGAGATCTGTTACATTCCAGCATTAACATTGCAGCCGCATGAAAACAGAATCTGCTTATGTAAAGATAAATGAGCCATAGTACATGGTTTGACCATGCCGAATCAGCATGTGCTGTGGTTCTGGGAAAACATGCAATTTGTGCCCATTTCTGATGACATGGCAACGTGGGTCAGTTCACCGTTTGACCCGAAACTAAGACGAATGTTGCATTCCTCATTTGCCTACCTCTTTTATCCTGCTGTGGGGATGTGAGCATGAAATTGACATCATTCAATAATATCTGGATTTTAGTAGCAGCAAAGGTCAGCATTTTGATCACTATTGCCAATACCGATACCAAGTCCTTAAATGTATGCGATTTTCATTTTGTTATTTTAGTTTCTGCGTCTCTTAAATTGTACGGCTTCAGTCCACTGAAACAAAATGTTCTAATTACAAATGGACTGTTATTACCCCAAGCGAGTCTGCAAAATGGCCATAAGTAAAATGATGCCTGTAGAGCGTATTGTCTTGACTTGCGAAGAAAATGGTGCAAAAAACAAAAAAATGCACTTGTACAACTGTACCACTAGAGAACGCTGTTGCATAAAAAGACGTCTCGAAACATCTTTATTACAGGCCGCAAGTGTCATTTTTGGGCTACTATTAAAATACTGTGGCCTGTCTTAAATATTGGCCTTTTTTGCTTCATAGTTTGAATTCAGTCCGTCACAAAGCTTTGTAAGTACAAACAAAACATTCTGTATGTTATGTACCTGCATCAGTCCTGAAGAGCCCAAGCCGTAAGAGTGTGAATGCAATCTGTATTGAAATGATTTCATTGAATGAGCCACAAATTGAGAAGTCAAATGGTGTGAGCTCATGGCATTGGTAAATACATTTCTATCATCTCTACTTAGTTGAATTTTACATTTTGAGAATGTACATTCAATTTGACCTCATTACTTTGTCTTTTACCTGTGATCCAAATTGACCCCCATTGCAGTCAAAGGGAGTGATGATGGTGCTTCACAAAGTCACAGGCGTCAATGAATTATTGACAAGTGGGTGTGTTAAATAACGACGCCCGAGAGCCTCTCCAATAACAACTGTCACGCAGTGTGACAGCTGCCACCACAACGGCAAAAGATTCTTGGGGCCCTTTTCCTGCCCAGCCCCCTCTTTTTCATTAGCTGACCTACTGCGGTTACTATGGGAACCGATGTGCATGGACTGCCATGCAAGATTTGGAGTTTTGAAATTGTACACACAGATAGAAACCCCAACATATACTCATATATTGTTTTAAATATCAGAGCAGCCTACAGGATTATTCACATTGTGATTTCCCTTTACATGACAGCATCCCTGTATCAAGATGATTTTCATTCTTATTAAAATCTTAAAAAAAAAAACATCTCCAATAGAACAGCGATAATTAAAACCGATTCTATAACTACTGGTAATGGTAGCATCACTGCTTGGAAGAAAACCATGAGAATGATCGTGTTCATCCAAAAGTGTTGGAAAAGGTGTTACTCATCCATTGAAAAGAAAATGTCAAGTGGAAATGTCACCTCTTGCAGAGATGCAGTTGACCATATTTTTGGTTTATCTGACATTGCTACACTTGACCAACACAAGTTGATGTGTTAGTCCTAAAGAGTTATGGGCCCGACCCTAACCCACAACAAAAGAGGAAGCAGTCCAGGATGTGCAAGTACGTCTCACGCATCTGTCAGCTTCACTCTAGCTTTGATCTGATGGGCCTTCTACAAGTCAGTGTTATGGACTTATATAAGCTTTTTACATAAACCTCTGTGTGCCAAAACAGGGAGGGAGGCGGAGTGTTGGGGATTGCTGCAGCATTCAAAAGGGATTTGTACTGCACCAATTCCTGTCCTACCTACACATAATGACTTTTTAGCACCCATCGTTTGATTATTATTCATGAGTCTCATGTGGAATATGTGTGTCAATCAGTTGCTAGGCCTTCTTTGGAGTGCTCAATAAAAAGCATTGTTAACCTCATGTTAGCAAGACCAAGCAGGAAGTGTGATGCCATAACAAGGACACTCGGGGAAGTGAACAAATGCTGCAAGGGATTTGCCATGACGGTAAACAATGAGAGCCTGACATTAACATTGATTTCACAGAGCAGAGGGAAGCCACGCTTTCGAACAAACACATTTATTCATTAAATATGGAAAATGGTAAGATTTCACACTGTTGTGCGTCAAGCAAAATAAAAGGGACAATTTAAATGTGCTTTTCATTGTGGTAGATGATTGCACAAATGGGCACAATTGTAATGAAAGAAGGCAGAAAAACAGCCCAATGCCATAAAAGTGACTCGTTTTAACATATTTCACATATATAGTGGAAGGAAAGAGTGTCTTGGGTGATCATCAGAGTCAGAAGAATAACATGAAACCAGAACAAAATTGTAAGGGTACATTTGATGTGGCGTTCATGAAGAGAAATTGAATATTTTGCCTCATTTGAGTAGAAATATTTAACTTGATTTTAAATAAAAAAAAAAAAAACACCCAACCCTTTCCTAAAAACAGTCACACACACGAGAAGAAAAATGCTTGCATACTAAACCTCTTTGTACCTAGCAAGAAAATGCTCGCACTGGACTTGGGGTCAGGTTACTTTTTACCATCAGCCAAGTAAATGATATGTGAATCCAAAAGCCCTGCCATGAATCAATAATCACAAGTGTGATGGAAGGGTACCTTGTTTTCGAAGCAGAGAAAATGTACACAGTCCAAAATGGCTTTGCATATAAAAGTCCCTCTGTTTAATCGAGGGCGAAGAAAATACCTGATCACATTGTGTCACTATTAAAATACACTTGGGGGGGGGGCTCTTCATGTTTAGAACAACTTTGCGGATGGGCGAGGGGGGGGGGAATTAAAAACTATACAGTCATTTGCTTTGCTCCTATAAAATCCTGCTGACACACACAAAAATATATAGCTACTCATCCATGATCTACAAAAATGTCAAGCTACATTCACTTTTCATACACACCTGAAATAGCCCCTCATTTTTTTACAATGTACTTTTTCAGCAATGGCTTTTCAACATTTCAGTCCAATAATAGGAACGGTTAGGTAAATCTTTATTTGAAACCCTGATGGAATTTTTGGGAGTGGGAGGCAGGCATCTTCTGGAAGAAGTTAGTCCCACTACAGCTTGTTAGATGGAAATGAACAGATTAGAAAACTGGAGCAGTCACAGTTTGAATCCGTGCAGTAGGAGAGTAAGGATATATATATATAAAAAAAAAAAGCTGTTCAAAAGAAAGAAAGCACTACATCCAGATATGTTGTTTTTGCACATTTGTAGAAAGCCGTCAGGTGGAGTTGCAAGAACAAATTTTGCCGTGTGTTTGTGCAAGTGTTTGTTTGTGGTCCCTGACCTTTGCATGTGCAGCCCTGAATGCAGACAAAGAGTCATTTTTGTGTCAATTGAAGCACATTTCCAAAAACATAGTCAAACTTTTGTGTCCCAACTTCCCCATGCTGCAATCGGGAAAGTCCAACTGGAACGCTCCATCATTGAAGTCTTTGCATGCAAAGTGTCAAAGTGTGATTTTCTGTGCTCCACAAAGAGAGAAGCTTTGAAATCTGTGCTATATTATTGTTGTTTTACATGCAAATGTTTCATCAGGATACAAAGCTGTGATGTTAAAAAAAGACATTCCAGTCTGTTTCAAACTTTTTAAGGAAGAATACTTTGGCTCTAACGTGGGATAGTTCAAGGGTCATACAGTATTGTTGTACGTCAAAAGGAAATTCATTTAAATTTGTAATTTCATAAAAGATTTTATAAAAGCAGCTTATTTTTGCAGTATGTACTCATGAATTGGAGCTTTGAAATGCTCCAAAATGCAGCTAGGCCTTTTTTTTTTTTTTTTTGCAGGTAGTTGAGAGATGAACTTTTCAGAGTTCATGGATTGTCAAGGGTCAAGCTTCCAAGTTCCAGTGAGTGCTAAAAGACAATCTGGATTTTTTTTGGAGTCTCCTTGCGACTTTTCTCAGGGTGAAAAAAACAAACATGTTATTCAATTGTAACCTTTTGGGAAGAAGAGCTTTTAAGATTCAAAACTGCACAGGGCAACATTTTTCTTGGCTAAGGAAAACCTTTGGCTCTGTAAAAAAAAACAGCACAGGAGTCAGCCTCTCAAGTCCCCAATCGTAACTACTTCTTCGAGGCTCTGCTTGTGGGGCCTGGTTTGTTTCCGGGACGACGCACGGGTACCTTGGATACGGGGATTCTAGTGCGAGGAAGTGCTTGGGTCTTTGGCGGCGACAATTCTGCCTCCAGGACAGACGAGAGTGCTGATTGGCTCGCCGACTGAGGCGGCGGCGTTTGTCTGGCGCTGACTGGGATCTTGGATTCCCGGGGAAGACTGGCGCTGCCTTTCATTGACCGGAACGAAGAAGAGGACGAGGAGGAAGGAGGGCTGAGTTTATATTCTGTGGACAAGGAGGACGAACTGTTTTGGTCGTCATCGCCCTCCGGTCCCTCCGGGTCATTGTAGAAATCATACAGGCGGTCCCCAGAGCAACTGTCACGTGACATCTGGTGCCGCTGCCCACTTTCCTCAGGTGTCGCCGTGGGTGTTGCGGAGGGTGTTTCCCAGTAGCCTTCGTCGCTGAGCGGTTCTTTGTCTCCAGGTGATGCCGGATGACGACCGTGAGGTAGGAGGGCTTTGGCCGCTCGACTTCCTACTCCACCGACCACTGGAATCTTACTGAGGCCCAAAGATTTGACCTGTAGTGTCTTACGATCCGTTGAAGATTGTTGGCAGCTGGTGGAGTTGAGGGTGCGAAGGGGGTAGGTGGAGGTGGGAGTGGTGCAGGCGGGTTGGAGTGATCGGGGCAAAGCAGGGGAGTTGTCACCCATCGAAGGTAGCATATGCCAAAGCCCCTGCATGTCAGCATCGTCCACTCCCTCCGGACTGGCCATTTCCTCCCCGCCACCCATATAAGCCACCACCCCACTGCCCACTGCGGGTGGTTGAGGTGCGGGGGGCACCCGGGCGCGAGCAGGAAGTGAAGCCGGACCAGGAGATGCAGTGAATACAGATTGTGCAGAAGAAAGAGGGACTTTTGATGGGGATCCACGGGTCGGGGCGCAGGTGAGCGGTCTCCCAACACCTGATCCGCCTCCCGCTACCCCGCCGCCACCGCCACTGCTGCTACTACTCGTACCACTTCCCCCATTGCCAGCCATCTCCTCTTCTGCATCGGCAATAATATCCCCACAGCCCGTGAGTGAATCAAAGCTCTTAAGGGATGTGACGTCATTGAAGAGAAGAGAACACAGACGGTCCACCGAGGGTTCCGAAGGAGGGTCGCCGCTGCTGCAACACTCCAAAGGGGGTGTGGCGAGTGAGGGGGTGAGGCTGGAGACTGAGGCTTTGGCTTTGTTGGCGGCAGGGTGCAAAGGGGAGTCGTTGGGTGTGTAAGGAGAGGGAGAATCTGGCTCAGCGGATGGGCCTGGCATGGCCACGCACGGTGTCGCTGTCAAGGAAACACTCTTACTGTGAGCCTCGACCGCTCGGAGGTTACACTCCGCCTCTGTCTTGCCACTCGGTGTCGGTTCAAGGATGAGAGTGATATCCTCGGCCGTTTCAGTGGCCGCAGCATCCACATCCTTCTCCTTCTGGGGTTCCGACTGGTCCCCATCGCCTTCGTTTGTTTTGTCCTTACGTCGCCAGCGGATGCTCGTGAAAAAGCCCTTCAAGCCCCTCCCTCTTCGCACCAGTCCCGCACTGTTCTCATTTGACCTAAGACTCCCACGTCGCAGTAGAGAGAAGAAACTTAAAGATTTACTGAGAGACCTGACAGTTCCTGTTTCTAGCGTAGACAAGCCCTCCCCTCTGTGTACATCAGCATTATTGCCGGAGCCGATGAGCCCATCGTGTGTTTTGCTTCTCACCAATTCGCCCGATGACATTGAACCGTTCCCGTTGACAGAATTCCCGGTGTCCGAATGCCCGTTGGTCCCGTTCAGCGTGGCCCCTTTGTTCCTGAAGGAGAAGAAGCTGGCCATTCCGGAGCTGGTACGTCGCTTTGCGAAGAGCTTGAAGGCAGCTTTGTTGATCTTCCCGGTGGGCGGCTGGGGGTCACACGGAGGGGCCGCGCTGGGGTCCGCACACTCCGTCTGCACTTCCATTGTGTAGCTTTATGGCTTCCCACTCTGCGGGCTCCCACTAGCACTTGCCTTTTCCCTTTGGGCTTTCTCTGGATGCGCATCCACTCTACCTCTCTCTCTCTCTCTCTCTCTCTCTCCACACTGCTTCCAACAGCTCGTTCACTCCCACTCTGGCTTTCTTTATCGCCTGCCTGCCTGCAGCTTTTCTCTCTCTCTCTCTCTCTCTCTCTCTCTCTCTCTCTCTCTCTCTCCCTCTTTCTAACTCCCTCACTCTTGGTGCTGCTCCTCACTGTATCCATGGCAACAGGGTGGGCTAAGCAGCTTTCGTCAACGTTGGCAGGGCGGCGAAGTCTGTCCTCCCCCCACCACCTTCCCAGTCACCAATGCACTATTGCCCCCCCCCAAAAAAAAACAACTAGACATTAGTTTTCACACCCTTCCATCATTGTTTCTGTGACTGCTGCAGATTGTCTCAATGTGTGTGCACAAACATATCGAATGAATACATTTAAGTTACACCTTCCTAAAAATATATATATATATATTTAAATAAATAAATAAAATGAATAAATAAACTGAATAAAAAATATTCCATAAAACTTATTAAAAAAAATATTGGGGTCGATCCAGTGAATACACTTACACAGTTTTAAAATATTAACCACAATACTGACATAAAAATATTACATTGAACTCATTTCACAACTTGATTATTTGATTAAAATATATAATTTATTGTTCACAAGTTTTAGTATATTCAAGTGTATATGTCATTTTTGCCACCCCCCCAAAAAAAAACATTGCCTATGGGGGATAAACAAAAAACTCCCATGCCAAAAAGCCTGAATCAAGAGGCCGAGGCACCCGCCGGGCTGCTGATCAACAATTTGAGCAGGCTTAAGCCCGGATATAGATTTAGAGACATTTTTCAACACTGTTGGGGTCAGAGAAAGAGCTCACAGACTTAGCACTTATACCGTTAAAGCAGTTATTATTGACCATATGGTCCTGAACTGTCCACCATATGGACCCACATAGGCAAGTGTCCCTAATTCATTTCAGCTTTTATTTACCTTGCATTGTGCATTCAGAGTATAAAATCTCTTTCCTGAGATGGTTCTTATAAACTTTTAAGCTTAGAATTGTCCAAAATGTTTTGTGGGAAGAATAATTAGGGTGGGGGGGACTGAGGAGTTGAATCCAACATCTGATTGATTCATGATTTGATTTAGAGCTATGCTTTTTGTCACCCAGTGTTCTCCTTTCAGGCCTGATCTACTGTGGGTGCGCTTTTTTGTTTTTTCCTGGTAATTGCACCCAACCCCCCATGAATCTCCCCGATCCACCGACCCAATTACAAGCATCCTTCTTCTCTCCTCCTCCTTCTCTTCAGTCACTATGGGCACCGCAGGCGCTGGCTCCTCTTCCAGCCCACTGCTATCAAACAATGTCTGCATTCATGCACCCCCGGGCGGGGCGACACACAAACACATTTTCCAAAGGGCTTCCCCTGGGCGAGGCGAGGAAGCGCCATGGCTTTCACCCGTGAGGCGTCATCACCTCCTCACACCGGCGACTGCCCGGTCGGGCACAGAGCGAGAGTGCTGCTTCTCAGGTAGATGCAATGTTTACTATTGCAGAAAGCCCCGGCGGGCATGCTAGCGGGTCAGCTCAGTGCTGAGCAGCAGATGGCTCATTGATTGATGAGTGATAGCATAGCCAAACAAAGGATTCTACTCAGGACCCAGTGTTGTTGTTGCTACGTATCGCCCAAGGTCACTGAGAGTTGTGTGCATGTTTGTCAGTGGAGCTTTGAAAGATGTTCATTTCTGCAAGCACTTATTCAATTAAGTATTTAGAGGCAGAGTGAAAGAGTGAAATGTACTGTGTTATGCTGTGCTCAGCTACCCTGAGCACCATTGGGAAGCACTTCACAAATAAACCATGACTACTCTAATTTGCATGGAAGATGGCTGCACGCATGCCAAGCGTGTTTATCCGGACATCTTTCAGCTTTTACCATTTGTAATCTGATTGAGGAAGTCAATCCAATCAGGTGGCAAATCTGTGTGCTGCAATTCTTTAGCCTCAAGAAGCCAAAAATGTGAATAAAAATAGAAATACAAGGTACTTCAAATTATTTTTCTACAGTATATGATGGTGCCAGTGTGAGCATGCAGCATTTGAATCAATTCCTGTTGGACAATTTATTTTGAATTCAAATTACTTGGTCGTCAACCAGCGTCACAGAAGACAATTCCACCGGGGTTAGGAAAATGATGATTTCGTTCTTTCAATGGAACTACTTGTTTTATAAAATACTTGATGAGCAGAATGGTTGATGTGAACCAACAGGATTTTAGGATCAATGCGCATTAGTAAGTCTGCTGATCTGATCAATGTGAGATGTGAAATAGGATCAAATGATCAATGGTGGCAACTGTTTACAGCTGAAACCCTTCAAGGTCCTCGAGCCGGGGTTGGCTTATCCTCAGCCACCAGGAAGCGAGTGGAATAACGAGTATGGCCAAAATTTATGGTTTGGTATTACTTCCAGTTTGATCTAAGATTAGACTGGCTGGGAGCCCTCTGTGGGGATTGAGTATTACATATATGTACAAAAAAAAAAAGGATTACTGTCCTTATCTGGTTAATGTGACATTCGTCATCAAATCTCAGGACAGCACGCATGTCCATGCATTCAACCAGATTTCTTTTTTCAATCAAGTGTGCAGTCACACACAATGAAACGAGAAACTAATTTTATAGTGGATGAATTATTTCTCATTTATTTTTCGATAGTGAATCCCAACATTCATTTAAAAAAAAAAAAAAAGAAAAGAAAAGCAAATGCATTTCTACAATTGTAAGATATGACATGATAATGAGGCTTTCCATAGAGCTTTAGACTATACAGACATATAGAAGATGGCCCATTTAGGACCATTTTGTAATCAGCACATAATCACGTGAAGAACAAGAGCTTTTCCGCACATTTTTCAGTAAATTGTTATGATGCGCCTGTCTTTTCCTCACAAAATCCCCCTTTCTCAGCAGGTCATGCGCGCCACTCCAAACTCCAGACTCACAATAGCCGGCTCCTCTTTGGCCACATCGTTATCGTATGTCCCTTCCAGCTCGCCGTAGCTCTGCTTGCGGCTCTCGGATCCGCTGCTGCCCTCTACTGTCCGCTCGATGTCCGTGCTCTCGGTGGCCTCCTCGCCAACCTCCTCGTGCTCGTCTTCCTCCTGCTGCCGACGGGCCTCCTTGTGATTCATGGGCGCCCCCAAGATGAGGGAGTCCGGGCGCGGCGGGAGGGGTTTGTCAAGTGAGCGATGATCCCTGGTGGGAGGGGCCGCCGGAAGGTTGGCGGTCACGACTGGCGTCACACCGAGCTGGTGGAGCCGCTACGTGCAGGAGGAGGAGATGACAAAATTATTATGGATTCCCAAGTGTTACAACGGACAAAAGTCATCATTTCGTGTCTTGAGCTGAGTTCACTTTCATTCAAGCAGTACTGATGTGTGTTCACTTACACTCTCCAGTGCTTGGAGCTTGGTCTCCGCTTTGCGACTGTTCTCTCTCCCGGTTAGAATGGTCTTCAGGATGGACTGCCGTGGGTGCATGGAGCGATCAAACTGGTGGTACATGTTTCTCCAAAACCTTACACACAGAGATACACACAATATCAACTGCTGGTGACAGAAGAAAAAGTGCACAAAAGTTGGTACCAACTTGAAATGGTAGGGCAATGTGGAGGGCTCCAGCACAGGCTGCGTTTCAGCATATGCGGGGCTGTAGAACGGATTTAAGTAGTTCTGTTTTTCGCTCATCAGATGCGCCCACAACGAATGAGTCCGCTCTCTTAGCCTGGGACACAAAAACACAAGAGAGTCCCACAAGATCAATATTAACACCACAACAATTTAGGAGCCTAACCACCTATATTGAATTTGCCAAGAGGGTTTTTCTATTCTGCGTACTATTACGTAGGCCCCATGTCAGTGTATGGCATGAATGAGAAATTCTAACACGTAGACTCACTGAAGGTCTTCTCTCTGCCTCTGGTTGTTGCCGAGGAAGTTTCCATACTGACATGAGTGAACGTGCTCGTGGATCTGCAGCAGGAACCATTCGTTGAATTCGAATGCCTAGAGTAAAAGAACTCGAGATCAAATATAACAGTAAAAGTGCCTTGCATGTGACACACGTGCATCCACACAGACACGCACCTGAGGGAACTGCTCAGATAGCTGCCAGACACACTCCAGGAACTGAGTGAAGATAGGAGACACTTCCTTTGGGTCTCCATCCAGTTGGTCACACCTAGAAGTTGCAGTTTACATGACAGTAACTATTCATTAATGATCAAAAATGCTACTCAGTTAAAGGAAAGTAATTTCCCATTTACACAGTTGAATTGAAACTTACATGAAAACTTACCTATCTGCAAACTTGTGACCAAATGAGATCCAGTCTTTCTCGATCAGCACCTAAAAGTTCAAACGACCAAACAAGGTGAGACAGTGGCAAGCGGGAATCGAGAACATCAGAGAACGGGAAAGGTACCATGAAACCCTTGATGGTGCGGTAGTAGGGGTCCATGAGCAGAGCTCCCAGGGAGCAGACCTGAGCTGTTCGGTCCCACCCGTCCGAACAATGAACCAACACGCTGGCTCCTTCCCGGGTCACTGCCTGGATGATTAAAAAAGTGATGCATACAATATACACTGTGCTTTATGGGAAGTGCTCCACCCTTTCCAGCAGTTGGTGAAATAAAAGCAATCACAAAATAAAAAGATAGATATAGCCCAAGTCAATGGTTAACACCTCACATTTTCATTTACGAATCTTATGTAACTCACAATACAAATTAGTTTTGCCATTTACCTTAGCTAGGAAGATTGCTGCATCTACAACAGCCTTGATATGCCTCAACCAGCCGCAGCTCTCCAGTCCTACCAGGTAGTCACTCATGGAGAGGGAACGAGCTCCAATCACTGAGGATCACAAACAAATCAGATCGCCAAAGTTAAATATCTGCAAACGGATGCCATTTAAAGCAGCGGAGGTGTTGGACCTTCCAGCAGCTTTTGCAGACTGGTCCTCATCACGTGGATGTTCTCGATGCCCACAAACTGAAAGCGAATGTTGGAGTAGTTGTCCTCATTCTCGTAGCCTTTGCCCGCCGCTCGGTTGGCGAGCGCGTTCAGCTGCAAGATGGCGGTGAGATTAAAAAGGGCAGCGGCATCTAAACTACTAGTAATAATCAGGTTTGGTCTTACTTTTGGCCGTGTGTCCATGACGTAAACAAATCGGCTATTGTGGTTAGCCTTGCTGATGGCCTGTAGCATGCTCTCATCTTCTAAACAGCGTGCGCTGAAGCCAGAGAGAGGCTGGCTGCATCGGCACACTGCCGCCTGCCATGATGGACACACAATACCAGATTAGAAAAGAGTAGAAATACATGACTGAAAATGTGCAACATTAATTCATCAAATGTTACACAAATCAGGTTCACGTACCTTCTTCTCTTGATAGAAGTAAGTAAGCACTGGGAAGCGTCCTTTGCTCCTAAACTTGGAACTGCCCACAATAATGGGCTTACTAGCTGTGATGGGGACGTACAGGTCACGTGGATAGGTCTCACAAATCTGAGAAGAAAGGAATGCAATCCTTCTTAAATTATTACCTAACATGGAAAAGGGTCTTTTTATCTCATTTTGAAGTAGGACGCTCCATTTTAGGGCCACTGCTGAGGCTTTAGCGCCCCCTTCTGGACTAAATGCATAACACGTTGAATGGTGTGCTCCCTACTGTTCAAATCACATATAAAGGTACTTGGCTATTGTTTATTACAAAATAGTTCCCCCAGTGTATTTTTTTTCGTCACGTTTTACGGAACCAGAACATCATGGACCTTGTAGTCTCTGTTGACGTCGGTGAGTTGCCATTGGTCGCAGGGAACACCCATCCTCTCAAACTCTGCTCCTAAGTCAATGAGCTGCCACCCTTCCTCACGCTGTTGGTCATTCTGCTTGGGATTGTAGGAGAACGCATAGAGCTCCTCATACGACTCTGCAAACAAGGAAGGAAATTGTCGACAGACACCTACAAGATATCAAGTTAGTGTCTTAGAGTGAAACCCACCAGGTCGCAGAAGGCGCAAAAGTGAGCTGTAAACATCATGACAGTCACGTTCACGCTGGAGCACAAAGTGGACCACTCTGAAGTTACGACATTGAATGACCAGTGGACAACCCGAGGTGGTGAGTGAGAGCTTCTCCACGGATGCAATATGGTGATGCAAAATCTGCAGAGAAGAGTGGACGTGTGTAAGGTAAACAAAATGACGGCTGTAGGTTTATTTTACAACGGACATCTTTGAGGATGATTATTAAGGTATAATATGGGGATGCATTTGACATCCAAAACATCACGATCCACTCACCCAAACCTCTTGTCCGGCAGACGTTGAGTTGTTAGAGCCGCTCTCCACGAAGATGAGATGCGTCGCCGTGAGGTACAGTGTGCCGTTAGTGGATTTGTTGCTGAAGCGGTCCAACAGACGCACCTGCTCCACCTACAAACATGTCAAACGAATCAGGGCATACCTATGCAAGGACGTCATTTGGGAGCGATTTTGTGGGGTGAGGATTTGGGTTGACACCTTGAAGAAAAACCCTTTAAGAGAGAGTTTGTGCAGCATGTTGCCAGCCGGAGCGCCAGTTAATCCTGACCACCTGCTGCTCACCAGCCGCTAACACAACTGAATGCTAACTGAGGACACACAATACAAACTCCATCTGCAATGCAACTTGTGTCTGTATGTCATCACGCAGACCAGTTCATGGAGGAATGAGTTAAATATTCACTCATGCCACATTTTTTACACATCGAAGCAGTTGTGTTTCCCGAGTTAGATCTACATAAACAGGTTTTACGCTCACGTCTCCAGAAAAGTGCACACACAGCCATGCTATTCTTTCTACCAAGCTGATTTCTTTGGCCAAAAGGTATTTTTGTCAGCCATTGCTGCAAACAGTCGAAATTGATGATTTATCATTGCAGCAATTCTTAGTGACTCAGACATTCTTCCTCCGTTTCCTTCTTCCTGTCCTTGTCTCAACAGTGATGAGAGCAACTATGCTCAATAAAGGAAGTCAGTAGCTGAGCATGTACATTTAGGGCGTCAATGGTGTCAATTATTTTCCTTAAAACAATTATGCTAATTGTTTAACTATGCATGTGACATACTTGGATATAGGGGTTATAATTATAAATAATTATAGCTAGCAGGTCTTTTCACATCTTTTGCAATCATACAAAATGTTTTAAAAACATGAACAGCGCCCCTTGATGGTCTCTTTACAATCTGTAGCATTCAGCCTGATCTTCCTTAAGCGATTTAGCCTGTGGTGACTGACTTTGACAATCCAATTTTGTGCCAGTGGTGTCTCTCTAATGTCACAAGAACAGCAATATTACGGGGCCTCCTCGGAGAACACACAAAGATTCATATAAGTGATGCAAGAACTTGGTCTCTGCGGGAAAACAGTGCTTTCTTATGCAATGCAATTATTAATTCGGTTTGCATTGACAGTTTCTTTTTTCTTTTTTTAAGTGGATCAATATCGTGAGGGTGTGACAGTTCAAAGAGTACAAATGAAGTGGTGCAAGGTGAAACACAACAGATGCTTGTCACGTCCCGAGCAAGCTAGCGACACTTGCATGGATGCACGATCATATCACACGCACTGCGGGTGCAGTATATGAAACGAAACCGAACAAATCTTGTTTTCAATGATCACCCTCGATGTTAGGCCGAGCTACTGTCTTACTGCATTTAGCTAGAAAATGTTAGCTACCTTCGGGGTTCGGATGTGCTCCATGTCTCCGGGTCGTAACAGCTGTCAGCGACTTCAGAGTTCACGCAACGCCTTCCACATATGACTCTATCATTGATCAAATCCTATTTTGAATGTGTTACACATTCCAAGAGCACGATGTCGGGTGCATTCAGTATGTTTATTGTCAATTACTTTACTCTGGCATCCGCGTAAAGCGATCGGTAGTCACGCCTATGCCAAAGGTGAATGACATTTCAAAATAAGAGCTAAAATGGAACTGTCAACCGAATTTGAAATAAAATAAACAACCTGATCAAATTATATATTACGATAATAACTATATATTACACTAGAGGTAAAATATGACAGGAATTTGACTTGTATTTTGTCACTACATATGTGTTTTAAATGTGTTTTGAAAATATGCTCTTACGCTTCCTACAGCTGTATTGCAAGCTTGGACCGCACGTCACGTGAGTAAAATAAGGTCATGCTGGGTAATGTAGTTGACTCTATTTTTACCCAAAATGCAATGACATTTTGTTGGTAGCAGGCGGGGAATAGGAAAATCCACGCCATGCGTGGATTTATCCTTCGATCTTTGTCAATTTTTTATCGTTAAACGGGATACTCTTGGCTCAGACACCGTGGAAACCAACCGGACTACTTTGAAGCTGTTTAAAAACGATGGTGTCTGTAAAAGAAAAAAAGTATACGTTAAAATAGAACTGTTGTGGCCCACACGCGGGAATTTCTGCGAAGCTAACTTGCAGGCTATCGGCGATGCTGCGTTGCCTGCTGCTGCTACTCTGCTAATGTAGTTTAAGTCCAGAATTACCCTTGAAGGTCTTTAATGCTCATACCACAATGTCTGGATTTAACTTTGGGACGGGAACACTCGGTTCCACCAACACTGGAGGAGGCTTTTCATTCGGAGCAGCAACCAGGTAATTGAAAAGAATACGACCAAGCTAACAAGCTAGCGCAACATTCGCACGCACTAGTTTGAGCTACCTTAACATGAAATATCAATGGCCTATTTCACGAAATACTTTAACGAGTGGGTCGTCATTGTCGTCTGACTTCAATTTGAACTCATTTTACAATCTGTCCTGCTAACGTAAACCTCTGTCAGTAAGACCTGTGATGATTCGTCAGATAAAATTGTCTCCCTCTCCCATTGTTTTTCTAAGCGCACCTCCGGCCAGTACTGGTGGCTTCTCGTTTGGTAATGCATTGGGTGCCACCCAAGCCACTACCACCACCAGCACCCCATCGCTTGGTCTAGGAGGAAGTCTCTTTGGTCAGAAACCTTCTGCAGGGTTTTCATTTAACACGCCTGGTGCAGGTAAGTCACACCACTGCAATCTTCTTTCTTAGTTGTGTGAGTTAGTTATTGATCTCTATTGCCATCCATTTGCACTTCTGTAATTTCTTCAATTTAAATGCTACCTGATTTATTCATTTTTTTATTTCAGGTGCAGCTCCCACTGCTGGACTAACATTAGGTGAGCATGTGTTTTAAAACATGTCTTATTGTATCCACAAGTTCAAACACTGCTAGTAAAGACAGGATAAGTTCTAATTCTTGCCTGTGTCCAGGGGCTCCAGCTACTACTACAGCCTCAACTGGCTTCAGCCTAGCCTTCAACAAACCCACTGGCTCAGCTGCGCCGTTCTCCCTCACTGCTGCTACCACAAGCGCCACGTCTGTCCCCGCTGGCACAGGTTTATCATTTGGCTCTGTCTTGACATCAACGGCACCACAGCAGCCCGGGGTGACGGGCTTCGGGCTCGGCCTCGGGAGCACGACAAGCACAGCAGCTGTCGGAACAGTTCCTTCGCTGGGTGCCAGTCTCTTTTCCAGCACGCTGGCTACAGGTTAGCAAACGACACATAATATGATTCAGAATGCTCCATCAGCCCGTCTGTTCTCTGTGTATTCCAGGTTTGGGTCAGACCACTCTTGGAGGAGCAGGAGGCTTAACATTAGGTTCTTTATTAGGGACTTCAACAGCAGCCACGGCAGCCCCTGCTTCCTCCAGTATTGGCTTGGGCGGGGTTGACTTTAGTGCCTCCTCTGAGAAGAGTGACGCCTCATCTGGAGCCAATGCCCAGTAAGTTAATTATAAAACCTTAAGACATTTTTTGACATACAGTGGAACGTCCAAAGTCAAATACACTCCAATCCATGGTGTCTGTTGATTTCCAAGAATATATGTCAGTGTCTGAGTCAAATACACTCCAATCCATGGTGTCTGTTGATTTCCAAGAATATATGTCAGTGTCAGAACAAATACTAAATTATCTTTCTCCTCTCAGGGACAGTAAAGCTTTAAAGGATGAGAACCTGCCTCCAGTCATTTGTCAAGATGTTGAGAATTTCCAGTAAGTATGAATTAAAAGTGCCTTGTAACAGTTATTTTCTATATTATTTTGTGACAATCGTTGCCTTCATTCAGTCTAAAACTGTGTTTCCTTATTTCTCCCCCAGGAAGTTTGTCAAAGAACAGAAACAGGTCCAGGAGGACATCAGCAGGATGTCGTCTAAGGCGATATCCAAAGTCCAGGATGACATCAAGACCCTCAGGCAACTTCTCTCTGTCAGTGCCAGTGGGCTGCAGCGCCAGGCTCTTGCAATTGACAAGCTAAAGCTGGAGACTGCACAGGTATTGTAGCTACAGACGTAACCTTTACACATTGACCTAAACCTAGAATGATTTAAAATCTTCTATTCACTCAATTAAGGAACTGAAAAATGCCGACATTGCACTTCATACACAAAAGACGCCTCCTGGACTTCAGCATGAAAACACAGCTCCTTCAGAGTAAGTGGCTTTTCACGACTTCCTTTTAATTCATTTCATCAAGTCAGTCATGGAGAAAAAATGAAACTTTTTGTTTAGTTATTTCCGTTGCTTGGTGGAGCAGTTTGAGGTGCAACTGCAGCAATACAGACAGCAGATCGAAGAGCTGGAGAATCACCTGACCACACAGAGTAGTGGTTTTCACATCACCCCTCAGGGTCAGAACCGTTAATACTCTCTATCGGCTGGTATTTTTTATATTCGCTGAACACTTTCCTTTGTAAAATCCTGTCCCCAGACCTGACCATGGCCATGCAGAAGTTGTATCAGACGTTTGTTGCCCAGGCCGCCCAGCTCCAGTCTGTACATGAGAACGTAAAGGTCAGCGCAAACTGATTCACCCTTAAGTTTTTCATGCATCTCACAATTTTCCTGGGGCAAGCAGGGGGTAACGTCATATATTTGAGAAACACCAAAGTAAACCTGAACTGTACTTAAGCCACTGGTAGCCACATGCAGTTTGGCCATTTCATTCATAAAACTATTTTCCCACATACCACTAGAAAGCGCTGTATTTAAATGTGCATCATATCATATGGCTGTTTTTCTTTGGTCTTGTGTTTTAGATCTTAAAGCACCAGTACCTCACCTACCGCCGGGCCTTTTTAGAGGATTCAACTGACGTCTTTGAGTCCAAGCGGGCGTCCAACAGGAAGTGGCAGAGCACGCCACGCGTTACCACCGGTCCGCCCCCATTCTCAAGTGTGCCAAATGCTGCAGCGGTGGCCATGGCAGCCACACTGACCCAGCAACAGCAGCCAACTACAGGTCTGACTGCCTACAAGTTTTAGAATGTTCTCGCCTAGTTTGAAACGACACCAGTTTTCACGAGTATAAAGTTTTATTGGTGTAAAAAAAATGGAGGAAAAAGTTCTTGCTTGTATTGTTGAAGGAAACCCGTAGAGAAAAGGGAAAAATGTCTCTCCTTAATTGGAAATAGTTTTATGCCTTACCGTCACATCTCTGATGCCTCACTGTATGGGCTGGATTGATTTATCTAACTCGCCTTACGGTACAATAGCAGTTTCAGTGGACTGAGCCAAAATAATTGGAATGTCACACAAATGGCCAAGAATAGTATTGCTCCATTTTGCTTTAATTGAGCCCACCCAATCAGTGTTTTTATTTCCCATGACTAGGTATTTGACTTTTGAACTAACAGTGAGTGACTAAGGATGCAAACTTCAGCGTGGCAGCTGCTTTAGTTTCATTTTCCCTCTTAGTCTATGTTGTTAATGACCACCACAAGACTGATTTTAATAAAGTTCTTGGTTGTTTCTAGTAGGAACATGTAGGATCTATTTTCTAAATAATGCTGCAAAAAAAATACGGTGGTTCTGAAGCATGCCTCTTATGTTGTACAGGGTCCGGCCAGTAATAGGCATCTAAAAAAACAAAACAAAAAAAACCCACAACAACAAAAAACACTTATCTAACTATTATTATGTGGTATAAAACACACGAGGTCTGTCAGCATCACACAGCAGTCATTCCATTTTCCACTAAGTACCTAAAATAATATCAATGTACGTGATATATTCAAAGCAGTAAAACTGGCCAGCATACACGTTTTACTGGTTGTACATACAATGCTGGCAATCATTTTGGTGAAATCTGCACACTAATAATCCAATATTAATCTCATACAGTATTTATGATATCATTGTTCTACCAGCTGAGCACTTCATAGCACAACTTCATAAGTGACTTTTAGCTTGTTTACCGTGACATCAGGGCACACTAGTGGACATTTGTCTGTCTGTCTTGTGAAGAATCGGAAGCAATATTGCACTGTGGAGGCAGCGGCAGTATTTCTTTTTCATTGGTCCAACACTTGAAACAACCTGGTTGTAGTTTTCACATCTTTGTAGCCAAAGCTTACATATTCCAGTGGAAATTATACTGGTCGAACCACAACCAAACTGTTAAGCTCTGCATTGCTCAGATGTGACATATTACCGTCATGCTGCATTCTATAAAAGGGATAGGCGCGACTAAATAAAATGTCTTTCAGTATTTCAATAATTCATGGTCCCTGCTTGCACGCCATGAAACTCCGACTCAGTAGGTGGGCCCTTTCCGGGAATAGGGCTCATTCCAGTCACAATTTCATAGCACAGGCTTTATGTATTTATTTTATTTTGCGGGAATAGAACATTTCACACTTGAAGAAGAATGCCTTTATTCAACAAAATTAAGATATTCCACCAGTGAGAGGCTGCTGCCATGCAAGGCGCTGCCAGGCACCACAAATTAGAGTTCAGTGTCTTGCTCAAGGACACTTTGGCATGGTTACCAGGGGTGAGGATTGAACCCACAAACCTCACGCAGTCAAATGTAGGCAGCCTCCCTGGTCGACAATATTTACGTGAATTAAAAAATATATATTTTTAATGGCAAAGAGCTGATCTTTTTATCTGTATTTGGGTTGTACTGATGACATAGCAGACTCTGATACACATCTAGTGTTTGTGTGGAAGTTGACTTGTAGTAATATAATATTGGAACATGATTGCGGTGTGTAGAGCTGAGAAAGATTTTCGGAGAATTGTGTCGACACACCAATATTTATGGATTTGAGTGTTTCACCTTTTTTTTGGGGGGGGGGGGGGGGGTCCTGAAGAAGTGCCAGGCCTGCTCTCGCTTTGATGAACCGACTCGTGTGTGTGTGTGTGTGTGTGTGTGTGTGTGTGTGTGTGTGTGTGTGTGTGTGTGTGTGTGTGTGTGTGTGTGTGTGTGTGTGTGTGTGTGTGTGTGTGTGTGTGTGTGTGTGTGTGTGTGTGTGTGTGTGTGTGTGTGTGTGTGTGTGTGTGTGTGTGTGTGTGTGTGTGTGTGTGTGTGTGTGTGTGTGTGTGTGTGTGTGTGTGTGTGTGTGTGTGTGTGTGTGTGTGTGTGTGTGTGTGTGTGTGTGTGTGTGTGTGTGTGTGTGTGTGTGTGTGTGTGTGTGTGTGTGTGTGTGTGTGTGTGTGTGTGTGTGTGTGTGTGTGTGTGTGTGTGTGTGTGATGTGACATCATAGTTGTGATGTCAGGTATTTTCATCTCTGAAGTGGTAATCCATACTTTTGCCAGTACGAACTAAAAGCAATATTTTCTGGAATGCAACGCGAGTTGTCATATTAGAGTCAATCACTTTTTTTCAGTATTTATTGACTTCTGTTTACATGATGAGAGATAGCGTCATGGACAAAACAACAATACTTGTTGTTTTCATGTAGATTGTTGAAACTGTGTGATGCTACATGGTGCTGGCTCAAAGATTCTTTACATTTGTGCTACTATGCGTAAAAGTCAAATGTGCCAAATGACTCAGGACTACAAGCGAAATTGTGAAAACACTGTTGTTCAATGGTTAGTCATAATTAGTGCATTGAATTCATTTTAAATAGAAATACTTGATTGCAGGATCATTAGGCATCACAAATAAATATTTTGAAGCTTGGAATTAATGTTATAATTAAGTACAGATAGTTGGCATTTGGAGGCGTTCGGGCACGAAATTGTTTAAGCTGTGTCCTGACCACACCTTTTTTTTATTTTTGTAAATCATACATTGGTATCTTTTTAACATGTCTTCCACCACCGTACTTAGCTTGACATTTACACTGGTTGCATTAGTGTTAACACTGTTTGGTACTTGAATTCAGTCGCCGCTAATAAGAGTACAGTACGTCTGTCTCTTTGGCTTTCAGACTGTTCCTATTCTATGATTTGATTCTTTTTCGAAACTACCTTTCTTCTCAATATGGCTTCTTAGAGGTCTGAGTTAATTGACAAGGACTGTTGAGTTCTTGACACATTTTAAGACAAACGAATGTGCATGAATGACTCCTGATAAGCAACACTGATGGAGAGTGGTTGAAAGTATTGCCGGTTTGAAAACCTACAATTACTTCCACTCAAACTTCTCACTGACTTATGTTTTTTAGAAGTTTACAGTGACTGGCAGCCCTGAAATGCCAAATCCTTGTGTCTTATCTCACGCTTCAATGCTTTGACTTGTATTTAAACACGTATAACCAATGCCTGTTGAAAAAGTATATTTAATAATTTAATATATGATTATGGTGTGCCTTTTAAACTATATTCAATAACAGTGTGTGATGCTTTTTTTTAACAGAAGCTGGTTCATTCACTCTGAAATCTTGACTCTTTGGAAACTTGTCAAATGCAGTTAGTAGCAGTTAGTAACCTACTACTACCGATTGTTCGAAACTTGTTTGTTTCTGTAAATTGACCTGCATATTTAATTGACAATAAAACATTTTTTTTTAAACAAAGAAATGGTTGTCCGTGTTTATTTTCAGCTGAAGCAAATTTATGTGAGAAACAAAGACAAGTTTTGGAGTGAAAGAACTAGCCACATGTTTTCACACAGTCAACAAAAGATTAGATTTTTAAAACATATTTTAACTACAGTGGAACTTCCATAGTTTAGTGTGCTGCAGAAATCAAAGCTTGAGTTGTGTAAAATGATTTTTTTTTTTCCCCATACGATGCCATCACAGTAGGATAAGTAACACCTCAGTATATGAGTACACTCATGTATGCAAGTTAATTTGCTGGGAGCTTAAGAGCCTTGCTAAACACATTCATTTACCGTCTATTACATGCATGCAGGACATTTTGAAAAGGTCATTTTTTATTCGATAGCAATTAGATTTTTCTAGAAAAATATAGGATATTTTAAGTTTCTTCTATTCCCAAAAAATATGGTACTTTCTCAACCGGTGTTACCATTTAGGTTCAACTTTGGAGGTTCCACTGTGTACGTAAACTAGCAAAACTGTACCTTTAATAATCTACTTTTTTAAAATGAGAAAAATAAGATTGACTGATGTTTATCTGTGGCAGATTTGAGTTTTTGTATTGTCAGTCTGTAAGTAGGGGAAGACGCTCTGTCAAAGAAAGCTTTAAAAAGAGTAAAGAATGTCTTCGTGTGCCGCAGGGAACCAGGCACCTTTGGGAGGAGGGTTTGGCAACCCCTTTGCCACAGCAGTGGGCACTAGTTTGGGCTCGACCACTTTGGGAGGTATTGCCTAAGTTGTTTTTATTTTTTTTTATTTTTACTCCTCCAAGTTTGATAGTGACTGTGTGAGGTAGCAGTGAGTGTTGAATCTGAGCTTGGCTTGCCACTTCCGTCTTGGTGTATGGGCATATGTGCGTTCAAACCACCAGAAAGCTGCTCTTCTTGGTATAGCAGCTTTGAACTTCATGCAAAAAAAAAAAAAAAAAAACCACAAACTACTTTACCTGAAATGCAAAGTGTTCTGAACGCACACCGGATAGGTTCTCTTTGCTTTGCCATGCTGTATGCATTCAGTACAGAGCTTTGTAGCTATCTTGTGCAGGCTCAGCAAGTCTAAGCTGCGCTCGGGCGTCCGACTGACTGCCATTGTCTCACTCTCCTACAGGTTTTGGTGCAGGGCCAGGATTTGGTGGGGTGGGGACAGGGGGTTCTTCTTTTGCCTTCGCCACCACCACTAAGCCCACAGGAGGCAGTCTGAGTGCAGGTACATGTGGAATGGAACTCCCCATGCATGATTGGTTGGCATGAAGAACACATGTTGTGTGTCAGTATTTTTTAGGAGGATGTAGTTGGCTTGGTATCCAGCAGTTATTCAGACTGATTTATAGTCATGTCATTTTTCATACTGGTAAATGATCTTAATAGACATTCTAAAATGATAACACGTTGTTAGAATACCTGATCTACTCACATAGCCTATGTTGTTGTTGTTAACCTACCCCACAATGGAGGAAGCTTGTTTATGCTCTCGGGCTGCTTTTCTGGATTCAGCACCGGGTGTCGTGACTCTGCAGGCAGGGTACAATGTGAAATCACAACAACAACAAAATTCTTCCCCCTAATTCTTTCCATTTTCTGTTTGCCTTTTCCAGGTTTTGGTGGTACCAACACCTCAGGCTTTAATTTCAGCAACCCTGGCATCAACCCCTCGGCTGGACTGACCTTTGGCGTGTCCAACCCGCCTGCTGCCGGCTTCGGTACCGGGGCGCCTCTGCTACAACTCAAGAAGCCCCCCGCTGGTAATAAACGGGGGAAAAGATAGAAGACTTAAAGAAGCTTTTGATTTGGCTTTGTAGCTTTTTTTTTTAGGCTATTTTCCCCAAATCATACAAGCACTGGACAAACTTTAGGGATGTTTTCGCACTGGAAATTGCTCTAGGATTTCCTGTTCTATTGTCCACTGCCTCTTTCCATTCCATTCTATATTTTAACTCTGGTCTTCTGTTGGGTGGGTCTGCTCGGTACCATACGTGCCACACATTAAAAATCACCATTTAAAGACAATAACTACATCATTCTAAAGTGTCATTTATGACCTAGGACCAAAATCATTTCAGTCGTGAAATCGACAATGAAATGTTAAACATGAACTTATACCACATCGCTTTTGGGAAGGTCCGACTTTGGCCAAAGTTCCGTCCAGAGAATTGAGCTAGGTTTAATAGACAGCGCCTTATTAGTTGGGCAATTAAGAGTCCAGCTAGGCATACTTTTATTTTTATATCTAGAGATAAAAAATGAAAAGTATCCTGACAGTGAGTGAATCTTGATAACTTTTTTCCTTTGCTTTAGGGTTACCAATTTGTTTGGTAGTTGATTTTCTTTCTTTTAGTCGGACAAATGAAGCTTTTTTTTTTTTTTTTACCTGGATTAAAAAAAGACTAATTTGACTAAAAGAAAAAAAAAAACTATGAAACTTAAATGAAGATAAGATGAACTTATTTGACGGTATTACCAAATGATTTCAGTTACACAAAATGTGCTGTGTATCCCAAAAGAATTAAAATCTTGAGATGCACTGTGCAATTCTGATAAACTTTTGTCCTGTGACTGCTATTGTGCCTGTGTACCATTGAAAATGAACTTCTTTGTCGAGGATTTTTTTGGAGGTCAATGTCAAAATCCATTATTACTGGTTGTTGTAGTTTTATTTTTAAATCACTAATCTGTATGACTATTTTCAAAAAGTCATTTGATAATAAACTTTCGTATACGATGTTTTGCCTGATGTGGCATTATACTTCAACAAAAGTTTGCAAGAACAGAATTAAGTTTATCATTGATTGATCCAAATGGTTAACCTTTCTACACTTAAAAATACAGCAATAAACTTAATGTATTTGTATAAACAAAAGCAAAAAACTAACTCCAATATAATAGCCTTTTTTTTTAATATAAATATATATTTTTTCCTCTTGTACTGTTTAAATGAATGCATTTTACACCAGGAGCGGGAGATTTGTATTTGCAAGATGTAGTACTTGCCATACCGGCAGGGGGCGGCATTGTGTCGAACTGAAGCCAAACAGCGCCTCCTTTGAGAAAGCGGACGGCGTGGCCCGTCGCTTGGCAACCATGCTGCTGCAAATGAAGACTAGCCAAAACGCGTTCAACGATTCAAGCATTTACAAACGTTTGGTAGTAAACATTTCCAGCTCAACAATTGTCCAGGTAAGAAATATCATCTCCTGTATTTAGAAACAAAAATTAATAGTCCTTGTCTGAGTGCTTAATCCCGAAGTACCTACCATTATTCTTCAAAGTGCTCCGTCTTTTTATTTCCAGAGCCAAAGTCGTGGTCTTTAAAATGCTACTTATAGGCACCTTACTTCACTCAACGAATTCCTTTTAAAAGTCGTCGACGGCTTAATTTTGTTAAGCCGACTGCTTCTTATCAATCATCAGGGTTACTCCAAATAAATCGACGTTTCCATGACATCACCGACGAAGCATTGCTAATCAAGGTGCACGTAATATTGATGAAAAGTATTGCGTTACGTAACCTGCATGCCTGCATGTAGACTTACCTGATACCACTGCTACTAATTTCAATTGTAACCAGTGGAGCTGCACGACGTTTTAAGTAAGTTGGGAATGCACCCAATTAATTGCTCGTCGCTCATTTTGACTTGACTCCGTTTGTGTTTGCAGCCATGCCTCCTCCAGAGACCATGTTCTGTTCCCAGCAAATCAAAATCCCGACGGGATTGCCTGAAGTTCTCAAGAACTTCACAAAAGCAGCCATCCGAACTCAGCCCAAAGACCTTCTTGTGTGGTCTGCAGCGTGAGTTCATTTTTGCAGAACTCTGTGTGTGCCTGTATGCCTGTCACTGTGCTGTACAAAAAAAAAAAAAAAAAACTCAACCTTTGACCTGTGTGTCTATTATATTTGCATTGATTGGCTTTAATTGGATCCCGCGAGCTTATTTGTCATTGCACGTCTGACTTCCCCTTCATAAATGTAAGCCCTACAAGGAATAATTGATTGAATATGTGTACCCCCTCTGGTCTATGACTGGCCAGTGAAGCTTCACGGGAATTAAAAAGAGTCACATAGTTAATGTAATGTGTGTTCATAAATAAGTAACAATCTACCGTACTGTGTGGGACAGAGCCTATTGCCGCCCAAGCTCCAACTCTCTGGAACTCCCCTGCCAATTGTAGCTATCCCATCTTCTTAATGACACGAAGACAGCCCCACTTAGCTCAACAAGCAACCCTGGGTACAATATTTCAAATGTATATGAGCTCAATTGGAATACTTGTACTAATCACATGCTGATTTTTGACAGCTACTTTGAAGCATTGGCTAAAGGAGAGACGCTGCCAGTCAAGGAGAGGCTGGAGCTTAATTTTGACAGCCAAGCCAAAGATGCTAGTCTGACTCCAGGTCTGCTAAAGACGCTTCACAAACAGGTATTTTCACTCATAAAGGTCTTCACATTTTTAAGATAGCAAAAAACATCACATTTTCTTAGGGTGTCGTTATTTTATCAGCATTATTCTGACTTTTTTTTTTATGTATAGCTATCCACTGCAGAAACATGCAACAGAGCGATGTTGCAGGACAAATGGCAAGCTTTATGTCTGCCCATGGAGCAGCTGGAGAACATGTTGATACTGGGCAACTTTGGCATGGACGTCAGCTGCATGGAGTTTTTTGCGCTAGGTTGCACTGCTCTGGGAGATGTAAGATTTTTGCATGATTACTTTGTTTGAGATGTAAAACGGATATTTCGTTCGGCCCTGAGTGATATAAATCAACGTATTACTACTACTGCAAGGGGGCAGAGGGAGGGAGCTCGCACAGTAGCTCATTTAGAGTCATGGAAGGCATTCACGGGCAATGGCCTCCAATGACATCCACACTGAGTGACAGTAAATTTCAAGCATGGCAAACTCTTGCGGATGATGTGCTCAATGCTCGTTGAGCTGGAAAAAAGAATGAAGTTAATGCTGTTCATCACTTTGACCACACGAGGGCACTCACGCTCTGTATACTGCTGCTTTAGTGTGGATTCCAACGTGCCGTGTGTGTATGTGTCTTTTCCAAGTCTCTCAAGACCTCCCTCAAGGTCGCCTGTGAGATCCTGACTGAGGATGAGGAGGGGGGAGCCGCAAGGATCCCCTTTGAGATATTTTCATTGGTCTGCACTTACCTAGCAAACCTGGACCCAGATATGCCGCAGAGCCACATCAATGGCTTCCTCGCTAGTCTGGAGCCACAAGTGTAAGTTCATTCTGATGTTTTTGCATGGTGTGTTCTTTTCTTTTTTTTTGTAAGATTTGGTCAGCTTGTATACTGTGACAAGTGAGAACTCTGCAAAAGACATACTGTCACTTTGGAGTTGAGCCAAGTCCTGAGGTCTCAGACGACCTATTGAGATAGACTTTTTCTTTCCTGAGAGCAAGATGCAGAACGGAATTGTTTTGGGAGTTTCTACATCGGCAGGAAAGGAAGCTAAAAAAAAAAAAAAAAAAAGACTCAACAAAATGACACTCACTATTAATGAATTGGCCTGGCAGAGCTCCTTCGAGCACATAACCTCAAATTACTCCCAATTACGGCTTGATATCCTTGCAGGGCTTCATTCACCATTATTTGGCTTTAAGTCAGGTTTGAGTTTTTTAATGAGTAGCAAGAGACATACAGAGCGGATCTATATAAAGTGTCAAATGCAGTCTCCGGAGTTCATCGTTATACGTACTGATGACCTTGAAGCTAATACTGCACAGCTAATACAGCTTATAATGTGTGTGTCATGTCATGTTTCATAACCCTTGAAGCATGACATCATGGCAAAGCACCTCAGCAAGCTCTTCTTGACCATTCCTTAAAAATAAAAAAACCCTGCACATCTCCAGCAACATGGCAAATGTGGCAATGTAGTGCAAAATAGAATACGAGCGAGCGAGACAAAAGGCCTCCTTATGAAGCCCTGGCTGTTGCGCAATATGTTACAGAACAGCATGATGGAGGCTTTATGTACTGAAGAGAAGATTTAGCAGTCACTTTATTGGCTACAACAGCATTGTTGGACATTTACTCATTGTGACACGGCAATGTTGCAGAAAAGCGCAGTACGGCATGATCAAACCTCTTGACTTCATCCATCGGGAGGATATGCAGCCGCCCAGTGACTCATCGGACAAAACAGTGTCATGACTTCGGAGTGTGGAATCTTGAAATGCCTGCCAGTATATGCTCAATATTTTTCATTTAAAAAAAAAAAAAAAAAAAGAATTGTGGAACTGTATGAAATCTTATAGAGAGGGAACCACTACTGTGATTAGTAATCAGTCGAGCACAACCCCTCCCACCCAGTTGTAACCCTCTAATCTTATTGAAGTACTGATGATGTCATCATCCAGGCATATTTGGAAGATGCTTAATTCATTACTGAGACAACACTAACAATGCATTTTGTTCAACAGTTAATCACTCATTTCCAAAACTCTCTATTGAGTTGTTGACACGGGTGTTATCGTTTGATTTGTGTGTTTGCACAAATGCAATAATGTCTCTATTATTCATCAGAATAAAAGAAGCGATTTGTATTGACTGTTTGAGAATTGCCAAAGATCACTATAAAAAAATAAAAACATCATTAAAGGGTCATTGCGAAGTAAGACTTGTTTATTCTTTCACCGATCACCGCTGACATTGCTACTCGCCCATCCCTGTTTTAGATGTACAAAATGTCAACATGTGTTTAAAACACTGACCTGCGCTCCTAAATCTTACATGCCTTTGAGATTCTTGTCCCAAAAGGCCTCCATAATTAAACTACAACTTCCCATTTACGGTTTGTTCGTCAATGGTCCGTCCGGAAAGTACAGTTGTGTTTGTCCACAAAAAAGAGCCACGCGAGACAGCCATTGAATTTTACAGCCCTTTGTGGCCGTCTGAATCATCTACCAAATGACTTTGGTTTGCTTTGATTTGACATGAGAAAAAAAAAAAAAGTTGCATGTGAAATTGATGGTGTGGCTATAGTTGTGTTAATTGCTACTTCTCTCCGCCCAACATTGCAGTGTGTGTATATAAACATGTTTTTTTCCATGTACTTCTTTACGCTTTCAATAAATAAACCAGGCAATGTTTTACGTCACATTCACGTAAAGTGGCAATATTTTGATGTCGTTTGTGGTCTTTTGCTTTTAAAAGAAATCCTGCGTGTAAATATGAGCATGGTGACTGTCACCCACACAACACCATGCCTGATGCTACCATAGCGATGATGGGCCAGCCACATGAGATCAATCCCAGCTCTCAACGGGGGGTAGAATATTAATAGGCTCACACTGGGACTGTTATGCATTTGCTTCTTTTTTTTTTTTTCTCCAATACAGGTGACGGTCACAAGCAAATGACATTCAGGAACCTGGCAAAATCGCATTTGAAGGAAATGCTTCATTGTCATATTGATGGTTTTAGGAGAAGAATGAAATACCAACCAGTCCAGCCCTGGCTGCACCTGATCAAATAAAAACGCACAAATCGGGGTTTGGGCGTTTAACAGTCGTACACTGAGGAGAAACGTCGTGCATGGATTTTAATAGAGATAAATTGAGGGGCGGTGCTGTGCAAGGGAGAGGGGAGGAGAGGGGGGCTGTCCCGGGGCCAACTAATCGGATTAGAAAACTGCATGTCTCTCTCCCCGCCCTACATGTCAAGTTTGGGTGCAGGTTTTTTTTTTCAATTGTGTTCTCCACCTTCTCACACGCCAATTTTGGAAGCAAGACCCAAATTAATGTTGCGTGCACGGAACTCCGAAGACTTGACGATGGGCACGCGACCAACTCATCCGAAGCCCGTGTGACAGACAGCGCGACACCGAATGAGTGAACGCATGAAGAATATTTTGGAGCGACGACGTTTGATTGGAGAGCAACCCGGAGGAGACGGCCAGTCTATGCCCGCGCCAGGCTCGTCTGGCAGCGGTCGCTCCGGCCGGGTCAGATGGTGCTGATCACGGACGACAGGGATGGAGGAGTCGCAGCGTCGCTCCGGGTCAAGCAGCTCCAGCAGCTGAAAATCGTTCAAGTCCACCCGACCATAGGTGAGGAGGAAGACCATCTTGGCTCCTGTGAGGAGGATGAAGAGAGCGAGGAGGAGGAGGAGGAGGAGGACGACGATTTCGAAGAAGTTGACTTTGAGGACTTGTGCGACACCAGGAGCATCACGTCCGATGACTCCTTCTACCCTCCCGATGATGTGGAGTCTGAACGTTCGCTGTCCCCGGCGAGTCCTGAACCCGTGTCGTTCTTCCGGGCGTGCTGCACTAACAACCCGGCTATGCTCCGGATCATGATACGGCATGGGCTTGCGGAGGACGAGGTCAAGCAGACGGACCGGAACAATCGGGTGGGTATGCACGTCACCAATAAAAACAAACATGATCCAGTATTTACACTTGACTTGAACTCAAGTAAATGCAAGGCCAGGGCTTTTCACCTGGACTTTAGAGACCAATAATGAGACCATTTTTCAATTGTAAAATTGGACAGACACAAATAAATAATACAATGATCACAAATGATGATAATTATTATTATGAATGCAGCAATATAACAATCACACTAATAATGTAATAAATTGTGAATGTAAAATGTAAAGTATTTTTTAAACTACCGTCATTATTTCTCTTTATTATTATTATTTTTTTTAAAGGGTACATAATTACAGGGGCAATAACAACTGACATGACCTGACAAATAGATGACATGGATATAAAACTAGTGCCATTTTTACTTTTATTTGCATGCTGTATCTTGCTGATACACTCCGATCTAAGTTCACTAGGGTGCATCAGATTCTGGAGAGAAATAATTAAGCCTAGGCTTTGTACAGAGGCTTACTGAACTATTTTAAGGCCTGGCTGGAAGGATACAGCCTGACCCCCATGTCATACTTTACTGTACTTGTACACTTTTCCCGAATCAAAATGACAGCGGAAAAGCCAAAGTTAAAGACGATCACTTCTAATTTGACCCCCAAATAAAAAATGTAAAGTGAATCATTTTATCAAATGGTCGCTATCATAAATTCACAGGAAACTAAAAGTGAAACACTGTTTTACATCATATTTTACTGGCATATATGGGGAGGGACATAGTGTCCTTTTAACCCCTTCTGGGAAAGACTGTGTCCCTGATTCAACATACTCACGCACACACAGAATCCATTAAGTTTAAATGAGGCCACTGTTCTCGTTAGCCCCCTGCTCACCTCCTGTCGACCACATTTTCCAAACAGGGGGGAGCACAGGAGATGCAGATACAGAATGTTGTTAGATTGGATGTGTTGAATCTTATTTGCAGGACAACAGTACAAGCAGTATTATTGTAAGTCACCCAGCTAATGTAACTGATTGGAAAAATCAAAGTCATGCACGTGATTTGATATAGCACCAGACAGGAGTGTTAACGCGTTCATTATTGACTGACACTGGCCTCCGGTCTGATGGCTGTACTGTTACATTATTCATACAACCAGCGACAAAATGAATATATTAAAGGGTCAAAAAATCAACAATAACATTTTTTCAGTTTTTAACATTTAAAATCGAATGTGCATGTTGGTTCCAATTCTAACGTAAAGGGGAAGTCCATTACTGCACTCAGCACTTTTCCAGATTCATCAGTGTAACAGCTAGTCCAGCTGTCATTTCCAAGACAGCCACACCCATGAAATGGCAACAAGCCTCCTTTAAAAACATGACACAAAGTGAGAAGAAAGAAAATAGAGCTTTACTTTAGGTGCATCTGCATATTAATATTTATCATCTGTCATGAAATATTGATAGTTTTGACGGATGTTCATAATAAAGTCAAATGCGAGGAAAACCGCAATTTCCGTCAAATCAAGCGCTGATCACTTCAAACTGCTCTAGCCTGTTTTCCTTTTTATTTGGCCTACGTGAGAAAAATAGGTTTGAGTAAGATACTAGTTTGCCGAGTAAATAACACAGGCGCATTTATGAGACAGGTCTCTACATGTGTACAAGCAAACAAATCTACGTGGACCAGAGCCATGTAGTTAAAGTGAACTTTTTCCAGACAATCCACCAATTATTCCCAACAAACATTCCCCCTTTGTCTCCTTGAGGCTCCCGGCCGGTCGGGCGGGCCTGACGACGCACGCTAATGCGATTACATGCACTCAGATGACAGCCTGGCTTGTTTTAGTAGTTGTGTTTATTTTACATTATGTCCATTACGCATGGGCTATAAATTCTGGATTAAGTAGCCTGCACTAAGGGAAATACCAAAAACTCTGTGGTGATTTTATTTCAAACAGCTGCAAATATATATATATATATGTGTGTATATATATATATATATATATATATATATATATATATATATATATATATATATATATATATATATATATATATATATATATATATATATATATATATATATAAATAGATTTATTGATTGATTTCTTGAGGATGATATAGATTGTTGCTCTAAGACAAGGTTGATTTTAATGCTTTCCCTGGAGCTGTTTACATCAATGCGCGTCTTGCTTGGCTATATGCAAATGAGTAAACATGCAGCCAAACTAGAATTGAAGTGTAAATATAGTGCTTCTATTTAAATTTGTTCCAGTCAGAGGAAGGATTTTGCTTCACAGTCACTCAGCATGACTTTTTGAGAGAGAAGGAAAATGAGAAGGAGGAAATATAATGAAACAATGTAAATAAAATGAATGAATTATAGTCCTTCTATTGTGGTTAAATTGAAACCCTTCAAAACAGCTAATAGTGTGACCTTAAGTGACTTTCTACTCCCCTATCGTGGACCTCGTTTGTATTGGCTTATGACGGCCAGGAAAATGTTTACTTTTACTTTCAGTTGAATTTTCCAGGGTCATCACCGTGGTAAACATAAGCTCCCACTCCCACACAGAGCGACATTCACACATAGGCACACAAACTCCTTCTCTGGCACGCAACATCAGACGGGCGACTCTTGCTTATTTTTCCGCTGAATTCAACATGTCTCGCTTTGCACTAAAAACATGTCGTAAAGGTCCGCGGCTGCTCGTGCTACTATGCTTGACTTTTGCATCTTTCGGCCCTCAATATGGCTGGGCAAAGGTTTGTGTGTTTCTCTCTCTCTCTCAAAAAAAATCACTTTTTGTCTTCTCAGACAGGGCTGCTGGTTGCTTGTTACCAAGGTTATGTTGACGTTGTCATAGCGCTGTCCCAGTGCCCGTATTTGGACGCTAACTGGCAAGACAGCGAGGGCAACACGGCCCTCATCACTGCAGCGCAGGCAGGTAAGTCACACAAACACAAAACCATGCAAAACCATTTCTAAAACTATCATGATGGGCTATTGTTCCCCGTGTCTGTCTTTAGGTCACATTACAATCACCAACTACCTACTCAACTACTACTCAGGCTTGGACATCGAGAGGAGGAACTGTCACGGCTTTACCGCTCTCATGAAAGCCGCCATGCAGGGCCGCGTCGAATGCGTGCGCTCGCTCATGATGGCAGGTGAGTCGGATTTGTTTGGAATGCCACGGAATTGTCTTTGGAGAGCCCAAGAACTCCAAAAATTCTCGTCAATGAGGAAGTTAGTAGTATAGTATGCGACTCATTTCCTGAAAGCGCAATGCTCCTTGCCTTGTTCCTGTCAGGGGCCACCCTAAATGCACGGGACTGTGGCCGCCAAATGACCGCCAGGGAGTGGGCCGTGTTCACTGGCCGCTACGAAACCGCCTGGGTGATGGGCCGACTGATGGAACGATCCACTCCGGGTCAAATTTGTGATGCATACAGGTAAGAATCAAAGTTCCCCCTCATGATGTTGGAAGGCATTATAGCCAAGTAACTTTCTCAGTCTAGAATGGCCACCCTTGGCATCAATGGTGGCCAAAGCCCGGGAGCCCCGAGGCTGTATAAAGCGTTTGACCGACACGGTGCGGGACATCTTCAACATCGCTAACGTCACCAATCCTGAGGACACCGGTGTCATCGACCACCTGGTGTCTGTGACCACGGCCATCAGGAGTCCATTTATCGCCGTGACTTGTCATACGGTGAGAGGCTGGAAAATCACTCCCTCTTTTTTTTAAATTAGGACCTTTTAATCTAAGTTTGTGCCCACTTGTCATCTAGGTGTGTCCCGACAGTCCCCCAAGTGTAGGCAAACGGCGCTACGCGGTTCCCGAGATCCTCCGCCATCAACGAGCCAAAGAGCTCAGCGCCATCAATCCTCACAGGGTGGACAGCCACCTCAAGCTGTTCCAGAACTCACGGGTCACATTGGTACCCAAGCCGCCGTCGGACCGTCGGGCCAGCCTTCAGACGCAGGGCACGGCGCCACGAGTTCGGAGCTCCAGCCTGGGAATGTTGCCGTATAACGGAACGGAGCTACGAAGGACCAGCCTGCTTCCTCTGCACATGTTGCTTAGGAGGAGCAGTGTTAGGCCGGGATTCACCATACCCAAGGTGAGAGTGTCCAAGGCCCCCGCGCCCACTTATGAACCTGAAAAGATTGGCAGGAAGAGCAGCACCAAAGAAGGAAGACACCTGCTGCAGATCCCCAAGTGGCGATATAAGGAGCTCAAGGAGGAGAGGAAGAAAGCCGAGGAGGCTGAGAGAAGGAGGCTGGAGGCATTAAACAAAAGACAACTCGCTGTTGGGGTGAGGAAGTAGGTTTTTACTTTTTTGTTTGTTTGTTTTTTTCTGCACTCTAAACCAAAAACGGATAATGGCTTGGACGTTATTTGACTCAGGGTGACTTGACTTACCAGCAGTATTCCATGAACACGACAATGATTTGATTTGTATCATGAAATGAACTTTATAAGATTTTAGAAGCGCTCATGTTATTTGCAATGATGTCACAAAAGGATCGATAGATAGATATATTATACTTGAAAGTGCTTGGAGCTTTAACTTATTTGTCATATTTATTGCTTTTAAAAGCAGCCCTAATGGCCAAGCCTGTATTTTGTTACATTTTTTTCACACCAGCATTTTTGTAGTTTTTCCATAGTAGTGGGGCTATAAACATAAAAAGTCTCTTGAAGCACAACAAAAACAGCTTCAGTACCTTTGTAAAAAAAAATATACCAAATAAATGTAATATTTGTACTAGACTATTTTCTGGAAAACCCCAAAACACGAGTAGCAAATCTGACTGCAACATATTTCACAATGACGTATTGAAAATACTGTATTTTGTAATACGAAATAAATGAATTTTATTTACTATCATTTCAAAGCTGTTGTGGTTCATAACACATCAGATTGTGTTGTAGGATTTACAAATCATCAGTAGTAGCTGTTATTGGTGCCATTTCAGGTGAGTTCAAGAGCTTTTTCTTTCTTTTTCCCCACATCTTGTGACCTACAAATCCTAATGGGAGAGTGCTGGATGCTCGAAAAGAAAATGTGTAGATTCATTTAGCTCATCTTCTTTTCATGCTTAGTGGAGAGCCTTAGGGATTTCATCCTCTAACTCACAACTGGAAACAACTGTGACAGCAATAAAATAAATGGAAGCAATAATTCCAGTGCTAAAAATATCATGTTTTGGCCTACGGTCATCGTTGGAATAGTGACAAAGCCTAAGAAAGCACAACAGAAGCAATGCGTTCAAATATTTAGAAGCATAAGTGATGATTTTAATTTACTGCATCGATAATGTATACAGCATAGAACACAGTCACATAAATAACACTGTCTATTTTCCATTATTATTTTCATATTTGTTATTTTATGATAATTTTATGATTCATTCATCCATCTCACAGGACAGAACATGTACCAACAGATTATGCAACAGTGCTAGGAGAATAATTCAATTCAACTCCATTTGATCTACTTAGTGCAACTTCCCAAAAGAGCTCCTCACACTTTGCATGAGCAAGATCTTCGCAAGCAATGTAGTCATTCATAGGCCTATGTGATTACACTATTCCAGTATTGAAGTATATTAACACTGAATAAATGACATAATATTTAGGTCATGGGTGTTGCTGAACCAGCTGTTGGCCTCCAGTGGAACCTGAGATTATGACATACTACAGGCATGCTCCTCCTCCTCCTCCTCCTCTTCTCTATATGACCCGGATCCGTCATTTATTCAGAGGGCTACATTAAAAAAAAAGATGATACTGATTAAATTGTTCTTTAACTCCTGTTAGTTCTTTTTGAATGACCAGGAGGCGTTGAGAATTTTTGGCCACACTGAGACATGGCTTGGAGAGAGCAAATCTCAGAGATTGGACCTGACTCCACCCACCACATTGAAGCCATCCACTTGTTTCTATGCCAAAAAGAGAAACCAAGCAAAGGTGCGCGATTAAACTCCAAAAATTGAAACAGACTTAGGAAAGTTTTTGATGATTGAACTTTATTATTGTGGGTGCTGTACAACATGTTTCCCGCAGAGGGCACCAATGCTCTATAGTTGAAGATTCTATTACTATGCTTTGAGTTATTTGACGGTTTCCAGGTGAATTAGGTAGTGGGTAACAGCAGATGGGCCATGGGTTTCAGAAGTTGCAATAAGTGGGGTGGGAGCAGTACGACACGTTTCCCGCAGAGGGCGCCAATGCTCTATAGTTGAGTATTCTATTACTGTTTCGGTCCTTTCATAGTGTGTTATATTCAATGTTAAATAAAGTGTTAAAAATAGGAGTGTAAAGAACATTTAGCATATAAATGGAGTCTTCTTTTTGATGACCTTGGTTGAGGTGCTCATTGCATGTCTGGTGTGGAGCTGATTGCTCATTAGGTGTGTTGGCACATTTGAGATATGATTATTATTATTTTAATAAACATTTGTGTTATAACTTGTCTGGTGTTTTATTCCTTGTTCGTTGTTATATGAGTTGGTGTCAGCCAAAATAACAAATATCAGCATAACAGGTTTTTTTACAATCTTTTATTCAAACACAAACACATTTGGTCTATTAACACCATCAACTACAATCCAACAAATACAAAATTAAAACACCGATGTCGGCATAACGTGTCGGCTGACATAGCAGCAACGCTGAAAATGGTGGTATACCTAATAGAGTGTCCGAGTGACGTCACAGATCAACCAGGTAATCAAACAGTGGGGTGAGGGCGGGTGTGGCACTTGACCATGATTTTTCCCTAATGAAGTGGCCTGTGATTAGGTACATCTGAAAATGACGGTGTACCTAATGAAGTGTCCGAGTGACGTCACTGATCAACCAGCCAATCAGAAAGTGTGGGTGAGGGCGGGTGTGGCACTTTTCACTTTCACTTAAACTTTTTCCCTAATGAGGTGATTAGGTACACCTGTGTCCGTGTGACGTCACAGATCAACTAGCCAATCAGAAAGTGGGGGTGAGGCGGGTGTGGCACTTTTCACTTTTATTTAAGTTTGACTATAATTTTTCCCTAATGAAGTGGCCTGTGATTAGGTACACCTGAAAATGGCGGCGTACCTAATAGAGTGTCCGAGTGACGTCACAGATCAACCAGCCAATCAGAAAGTGGGGGTGAGGGCGGGTGTGGCACTTTTCACTTTCACTTAAACCTTTTCCCTAATGAAGTGATTAGGTACACCTGTGTCCGTGTGACGTCACAGATCAACCAGCCAATCAGAAAGTGGGGGTGAGGGCGGGTGTGGCACTTTTCATTTTTATTTAAGCTTTGACCATGATCTTTCCCTAATGAAGTGGCCTGTGATTAGGTACACCTGAAAATGGCGGTGTACCTAATAGAGTGTCCGAGTGACGTCACTGATCAACCAGCCAATCAGAAAGTGGGGGTGAGGGCGGGTGTGGCACTTTTCACTTTCACTTAACTTTCCCTAATGAAAAACTTTCCCACTGTACATCGGAGTAATCACTGGACCCATGACATTTGCATAGCCACGCCCCTTTTCCACAAACGTTATGCAGAAGTGAGAGAAAATTGATATCGCCCAGCCCGTGGATAAGGATGGGTCTCGAACCATAGTTCCATCGTATCAGAGGCCATGACGTGACCTCTTGAATAAATCCTGCATCATATTAATTTGTATTGATATGAGTATCCAAACATCCTTGCCAAAATTGCTTTGAAAATATTCATGCTTGGTGGTTGATGCAGGTTTTCAAAGGCAGTCTTCAGTCTTGAGTTGAGCTTTGTCCTTCTGTCACTGTCATGGCATGGACATGGACAAGTCAAAACATGGAACCTTGGCAAGAACGCTTGGTTCATTTTGAATTGAGCTTTCTCGTTTACCGTAGGCAGGCCAGTTCTTCAGGTGCCTCTCTGTCGCCGTCTTCTGGTCAGTAAGTGAAATGCCGTCGTTGACAATTTCAGGGAACACCCAACATATAAACGGGCGGAATAATAATATTGTATATTTATTTATTTATTTTATAGCTACATATTGTTTTGATTTCAATATTGATTTTAATATGGGTCATTTTTGACCCACTTTTGGAAGAGTGCAAGGTACAGTCACTCATGCATCTAAGGTTTAATAAGCATTTATTTGTCAATACAAACACTATACAAATAAGACTATGCAGTCATTGCAATTATATGTATTCCTTTCAAGTTGAATTGACAGTATTTTGCTAAATGTATACCATCATACATATATATATATATATGTGTGTGTATTATATAAACATTATATATCTAAATGGATGGAGGAAAATTTGGTACCTTTCCCAGATAGTGTGTATGCACGTATGGAGGCTGTGTCAGGTGTAATTTGGCATTTTGTCTGGCTGAATCAGGTTTATATTGCGCTGGGTGCTTTACTGGGTTAACATGAGCTGACAGGACACCTGCTTGCAGATGCAAGTGTGAAGATGGATTACATGAAATAACACCTGGTGTGTGTGTGTGTGTGTGTGTGTGTGTGTGTGTGTTGGGAGCTTGGGAAGGAAAAGTAGACATCTCTTGGAGAGACACCTTTGTTTCTTTTCCAAAACACCAGCTGAGCCCAGGATGCACTTATTTGCAGCATTAGAGTAACGGAACCTCCAGACTAGTTGTTGAATTGTGTTCACTATGTCTCCATTGATGATAGCCATTGTATTCCTTTGTTCAGACAAATTGAGCAAACATTTGACAGTTTCGGCAGCAACGTCCGCCTTCTTCACGTCTTTTTCAGCTGTTGTTACTACGAGGGCGTGACTCTCCTCCAATTTGTCTGAACAAAGGAATACAATTGCAAACCTCCAGATTTTTTTTTTTTTAAACTCTTCAATAAATTCAACATTTAAGATTCTCTATATTTTTATTTACTATGACAAGCACAACCAATACCAAACTCCAGTTGAAACAATTGAAGATGTAACTCAAAGAGAAATGTGAAAGACAGCAACAGTGAAATTGTTCATTTCAAAGGGAAATGACTTCTGATTCATCGCAAAGAGTTTTGTCTTTTACTTCCTGACCAATCAGTCTAAGTGCATGGTGTCCTGATATGTTTAAAACACACCAATCTTGTGCTAAAATGAACACTAGCACACAACCAAAAAGATGGAATGTACTTTTTTTTGTTATCTTGAATTTACATATCTGCTTTTTTGGGGCAGCAGGGCTTTGTTTAGCGTGCTCTAGCCAGGCCTTGGTCTGTTAAAGCTCCAACAACATGGGGGAAAAAAAAAAAAAACAACAGCATGCATACTTGTTGCTTTTGATATCAGGTATACATACACTCACAAAGGATTTGGCTTCATTAGCTGCTGAAATAATAATTAAAAAAAAAAGTATGCAGGCACTGCTGGATTATCTTTGCTTGAAGCAGTTTGCTTGTGCAGATGCCATGAATAACACTGCAGTGATGAGGAGGATGCAAAAGCGATATAGTTAACAGTTGACACAGCTAACTAAGCAGTTGATACGCAATTATTTTAAGACACCAATAATTCAGTTCAAAGGAATCTTGCCTTAATTAGAACCCGACCAATTAGTGGGTGCACTGCCGGAATGTTTATTGGTTATAACGCTCGCTCGTTTTCTTTTTTGTGGCTGTCGTGCAATGTGGCAACTGTCTGGCTATGAAAATAGTTTGCCGTTTTGACTTTTTTGTTATATTATCCAAAACACGTGGCCTCGATTATTTGCTTTTAGGGTCTTTTGGTCTGTTGTGTGTACAAAGCCTTTCATCTTAATAATTAATTCACTGGTCTATTATTGTATTGATTCGTGTGAGCTACATCAATTATGACTTTAACTTAAACAAAGGAGACAAAAGTGCACGACAATTAGCGCAGCACCGATGCCAGGCAACTTATAAAGACTGGATTGAAACAATGGCAATACTGGTATTAGGCCACTGCTACAGACAACTTCCACATCACACAACAGTTAACAAAACCAAAAATAATACGACTGATCAATCAAAGGACGTATGCCGAGCAGGAAACCGTGTTCAATTGGGAAGGCCGACTGGTGGAGTTAGCATGGCCACAGCATAGCGAGCGCCCGCCCGCCCGGCTCACTTGCGGGGTTGATGGATGTGCTGGTTGATGTGCTGAGAGGGGGGCAGCTTGGGGATGCCAGGCTGGGGCTTCTGGTGCGCCACCTGGGCAGCAGCCGGGGTGAAGTCCTTATCGCCCTGAAACCAGCAGCCAAAAGGATGTCACAATGTTACAAGAATACAAGTATGTGAAGGGGAACAGTAAAGCCGCCATCTGCTCTGCAGCCGCAAACTCTGACTGATTAAAAAATAAAAATCTCATCACAAATTGGATTAGAGAGGGACTTTGCTATTTCAAAGAGGAATGGAGTATTTTAATCAAAAAATAAAACCAAGAATCTGTTAATATCTGCTCCAGTTTTCTTCCCTTATGTTTCTCTCATTATTCATTATGACTATCAAGTTAGAATTTGATTCAATTATATTCCATACAAACTCATTGTAAGATTACAAGCACTTATATTTCCACTACATTAATATTAAATCTCTGAATAAATGTACGAGTTACCTTGGTAACCACTCCAGACACAATCACCGGGGCCTTGGGTGGACTGAAAAAAAGAGAAAAGCAAAGTTGTTTGATTAAAAAAAAAAAACAAAAAAAAAAAACCACAATACAAAATGTTTCGTAGCAGGCCGAAGGGTGCCGAAAGGGCAGAGAAGGACACGTGGAGCCAAACGCCTCCATAACAATAATAATGGATCATCACAGAGGAGGCTGGAGGTGGGTGAGCGTAGACAAAAAGAAAGGGATGACGGCAGAAGAAAAGACGAGCGAGACCAGCGCACGCCTTGACCTTGACGTGACAAACGAGCGCCGCCGTCTAATTTAACAGCGTCGTCACCCCGCGGTAATGGTGACTGCCTTCACAAATCCCCCTCAAAGACATTTAGGAACCTTTAACAATACTATACGTAGCAATTGAAATTCATTGAAGTGAAAAATATGAGGATGTTTTTTTTTTACTGATAGTAAAACTGATTCCGGTTGCCATTCATTTTTCTTTTTAAGTTCCTAGTTTTAGAACATGAATTTGACCGATTAAAAAAATAAAATAAAAAAATCAGTGGGAACCTGGAAATAAGAGCACAATTACCCTAACCTATGACAAATTAGTTTCATTCAATTCCACTGATTACTACCTAAATTACCGAATTGATGAAAAACATTTTTAGGATTTTTTTTTGGGGGGGGGACTAAATGTTGGTGTGCAGAGCCTGCAGGGGGAAGCAGAGAGCTGTGGACTTTTGCCTCAAAAAAGAAAGCATGAGAAAGAGAGTGAGGGCGAGACAAGGAAGTCAGGATGTTAATACAACACTCAGAGTTCAAAGAGTAAAATATGTCATTATATAAAAAAATTTTTTGTAAGCAGCAACTCTTCGACCCACCCACAGCGCCGTGCTTCTGCAGTGCAGAAAGTTTGTTGCCGTGGGCAAGGAGGCGGTTGCCATAGAAACTAACGCATGCTGCACTTTCTTCATTTGTCGGCATCTCGCCACTTAACTTTAAATCAGAAGAGAGAAAGAAAAAAAAACTTCAAAGGTGTGATAAACCCTTGGCTTCTGTCATATTTTCTTCCATGGAGCTGACCTTTTGTGTTCTTCCGATCCTCAACTTTCCTCCTCATCTGCCATGTAAACACGGCTCGCCATCACTCCACCTCCCTTTGCCCCATCTGTCCATCTGGGCGAGATTGGTTTGGGCAGGTGCTCCCCTGACTACAACGCTTCAGTGGCCGCAGCTGATGTGAAATTTACCCACTAGCCACCTGCTTGACGTCCATCACTGTGACTCATGGAGGGAACAGTTCGAGTGGGGGTTTCACTGATGGAGTGCAACTATGGCTCTACACACCAACTTTTTTTTTGTGAACAAAGAGAAGAGTAAAAATGAGCCATTTTCCTTATAAAGCCAGTTACCATACCCATTTTTTCCTTTCTCTCTTTAGAATATGACTCCATATCCTGTGGCGCCACCGAGTGAGGAAGTGCACAACAGCCTGGAGATAATACTATATATCAGCAATATATTTATTTTTTGAGGAGATAACTGTTGAAAAGAAATATCACTGCATTTGTCCAGATATGGATGGCTAATATTTTGGATACCCGATTTTACTCCACAAGAAGGCAGATCTCTGAACGATGCAGCTCATTATTATCTTGGCGGAGGCAGATATTATATATTTTTTGAGTTTGCTCAGGTGTATCTAATGCTGTGGATGGCGAGTGCATATAATTGGGTGTGACCCAAAAAAATATGCATAAAATGACTGATCTGATGGGAAATTTCTCTGCTGTGCAGCGGTTGTCAGCTTTTATCAGCACACAACCTGATAACGCAGCATGTGAAGATACCATCTGCACCCAATTTATACTATTTGCAAATGGGAACGGGAATTCAGTATTGTATGGTGGTTGGAGAAAAAATCGTGTTGGACTATGTTAGAAGTGCTTGTGCATTTTAGTTAGGCTTACCTACTGCTCACATACTGCTCTTCATCATCATCTTTTGGTGGGGGTTCCGGAACAGCAGTCGCCTGGTGCTTCTGCACTATCCTCATACCGCCGGCCTTGACTGCAACACAAACGTGTTTCAGGAAGACATTTTTAGTCATGAGAGGGGGTGTGTGAATAGGTCACGTTCATCTTGTGGGCTGCAACAAATGTTAAAAAAACATCCCTCATCCAATCACAAATCCTGCAGCATTGGTGACGACATTTTCATGCAGTAGGGCTCGAGCAATTTGCTTGCACAGGCGGCCTCATTTCAAAATGGCAACTAACCCCCCCCCCAAAACTCTGAGGTTGCTCATTCAAGTTGCTGCTGTGTGAGCACCACTTTTACTAAGTTCAAGAATGTATCAGTCACTGAGAAGGGAGAAGAAAGTATTTTCTTCAAAATCCTAGCATGTGCATTGCAGCAATTCGTACTTGATAGTGACCTTTGAACTCAAAAGAGCTGACATTGGAATGTCACCTTATCTGTGTGTTATCAGTGCAGCTGCTGAGGCCGCCGTGGCCTGTCCACGTACACGTTATCTGTCTGTCTCTGTCTGTCTGTCCGTCCGTCCACGGACCTGGCTGCTTACTGACCTCCACGTCATCACTACGCTCTTGTCACACGCATCTAAATAATCAAGTGATCATTACAAATGCGTGCTGTGATTTGAGACGTTCATGTAAATACACGGGAGAAATAAGGAATGCATAGACTGCACAAATGAGTCAATTGTCGACCACGAACACAAAACTAAGGTTATTTGTTTGGAAGTGATTTGTTTTCATGGGTATGTGGCTATTTAAGTGCATGAAAGCACATTACACACAAGTAGAAACAATAGGCCTTGAGAAGCAGTATAGACTGGAAATACAAACAACCAGCTTTACCTGCAGGAGGGTGTCCACCCCTGGTTTCGATCTTTTCTTTCGGTGGAGACGACATACTTGAGTATGTCGATGACAAATCACAACATACACTTGAATCTTCTCGCTTTATAGTGGCCTGAATTCAAGACGGAGCTCCAGTCCAGAGTCGTCAACGTGGCTTTTTCCTGAGGATTGTTTAGGAACGATGCGTCATGACGTCACGTGTCAAGCGTGCGTCATGACGTACAACGTACATTGACAAAACTTTATTGACAGAAAAAGAGTAAACAATACAAGATAAAAACATTTTTCATATTTAATGAGAAAGTGCTTAAAGTCCGCGTAGCAGCACTTTTAAATCTACGTTAAAATTTTGCAAATATGCAATATAATAAATATTTTCTAAATGTTCTTCTTGCATTGGGTGTTCATTTTAGTAAGCTACTTTTTAGTTCTTTACTTTGCTTTTTAATGTCTAATTATTTTGTCTGTAAATGCTTTTGAAAATTGCACTTATAATGTGAAGCACATTGTAAATCCATTAACCACTGAAAGCACATTGAATTACCTTTGGTATGATATGCACTACATAAAAAAAAAGCTGCCTTGCCTTACTTGCATTTTATTCTGTCTCAGCATCAGCTTAAAGTAGTTTATTAATTAAAAGACAAGTACCATTTAATCCATCTGAAAATTGCAAGCCAAAGCGTTAGTGGCAATCTTGACAAAATATTGGGCCTAAATTGGAAGAAGAATGTCCCCTGAGGAGAGTGCTGACACCAAATCAAAAGGCCAGGGGTTCACATACAGGTCAGGACAATGAATTGGGAACAGTGTTCTATTATGTACTAGTAATTTGAAAATGAAAACTCTGATTCAACAAGACAAGTTGATTATGATGTGATTTTTACCGACAACACATCAGCAGGGAATACGTCAAGCAGAGAGATGTTACTTTTAAACTTACCGGTACAGTCAATCAGCACTGACTGACACATCCATCTGGCACTTTCTCATTAAACATGTCCACGAAAGAAATTGTACTTTACAAAATATAGAGCGTTGAGGGAAGGGCTTGCATTTAGGATTACATTACATTCTTTGCTGCGTCCCATGAAAATTGCATTGACCATTGTGTTCATGAAGAAGAAAAGTAGCACTTCAATTCATTTTACTCTCCAGGTGTGAGCACTTTGTGCCCTGTGGGAATGATCTGTAATGTCCCTGAAGCAGAAAAATAACACAGAGCTCCATCTAAAGCTCCACCATTACCTCTGCTTTCCTTTATGTGCCATTTTGGGCACTCCCTCCATGTTCCCCTTGACTTTTTCCCCTCAGATGTCATAGAAAGAGTTACGACTCAGAGCGGAGAGCAGTCATTTACTCAAGAGTGTAACTCCATGGTGTACATTAAAGCAGCTCAGGGTGGAATCCTTTTTCAGAAGTCAGCGATCTCAACACCTGCCCATGGCTGATAACTGCGTGTGTCGGGGCCTTAGAGAGGAGGGCCGCTCGGTCGACGTCTTGGAGAGAGACAGAATGAGGACGTCACAGGTGAATGCTTTTGCTCAAGCTGACAGGTTCATGCACCTGCATGCACGTGCCCTCTCAAATGCACGAAATCACGCCTTGGACAGGCATGCGCACGAGGAGTGCACGCACAGCCACGCACACCCATCTCTGCAGGAGACAGCTGGCTTTTCTGCAGCAGGACTTACACGCATGAAGAGCCACGTTTGGAAAAATATCATCCTTTGTAATCGAGTCAACTGAGTGCTTGTCTCCAAAGAATGGAGAGCTAGACTATAAAGGGTGGTTATTAAACAGAATATGCTGGCAATCAAAAGTAATTACCTGGTGTGAATACCGTCGCTCCAAACAGCAATCTTAAACGTCATCAAAACAACGGAGAGAAATTGCACTCAGCACCACACATTAAACTTACCTCTTGTTGACAGTGAAGAGCCAATAACGGCCTCATTTTCAAAGCTATCTCCTGTTTTGTTGGGAATTTTCATTTCCTTCAAGCTTTCGGTTGAATCGTCCCCAGAACGGAACCAACGGCAACGGAAAAACAAACCATGAAACAAAACGCAGCATTGACAAACAGCAGTGCAAAGACAATAGTCAATATTAAGGCTTCATCTCGCCAAATGTCTGCTCATAAATGCCAACCGCATGCTGTTTCAGATCTGCTGAATGCATAAATAAGTGTCTGTTTACTAAAGTGCTCCTCATTCCACCTTAAAGGTGCTGCTGATCAAAGGCTGTCGGTCGGTGTTGCTTCCAAGTGTCAAGAAAAAAAAAAAAATGCAGAGGATGCACATCTAAGGGGGTCGTCTGGGTGAAAACCTAAGAGTGAAAAATGTTTGAAGCACAAACCTTTTAACGAGAAAGAGGGGAAGAAAAAAAAAAGGGAAACGTTCGACACGACTCAAGAGTGCCCGATTTCTGCAGCCGGCTCTTACGAGAACATGTAGCATCTCATTTGACTCAAATATTAACTGGTTAAGTCTAGTTTTGGCTTTAGTGCTTCCTTTTGAAAACCAATGATTAAAGAATAAACATTGCCGTCACCATGGTAATTTGGGCCTCGTTATTAGCAGCATCTCTCGGACCGCAACGCAGAGCTGTCACTCCACGCCAGCATCAAAGTGAAATATAAGCTCCCCCATCGTGTTCCGACATGGCTAACTGCCATGCTGCGTAAGTATATTAGGTTTTTATCAGAGGAAGCAACAGTGATATAATAAGCACAGTCACATTAAATATGCCCACAAAGCCTGTCAGTCAAGCTCCCATTAATTATGTTTAGGAGCTGATCAAGATGTTAACAATGCTGCTTGATGGAAGAATCTGTCCAAAGGCAATGCAAAATGACATTACTGTATTTCGACATGCTCCATGATGTTTCAACATATCTGTTAACAACTATTGAGACTTTCAAAGTCCTAGACTTTGGAATCTGAGAAGAACCTCAGCTGTTCATGACACAACTAGAGAAATAAAATGATTTTGAAATCCACCCACCATATATATATATATAGTAATATTATTATTATGATGATTATTATCATATAGTTTTATTTATTATTTTATTTTTAACAGTTCATTTCTGCACCACTGCAAGCACGGTGTAATTCCTCTTTGACATTGTTAAACTGAAAATTAGTACTTGTAAATGAGACCAATTTTACAAACCTCTTATTTTATACAATTGGATTCTGTACCTAATAATTATCTTGTTGTGGTGAGCACATGCATATTTATGAAATTTGCCGAGGAACTCATCACAACAGTGAACAGCAAAACACCGGCTATTTTGACCAGCGGATTGAAATGCCTGATCGGAATAAAAATGATTCATGTTTTGAAGAAATTTCCGCCACGTAAACGTAGCCACTTTTAGGTGATCTCAGAAATCAGAAGGACTTTTAGCTTGACTTTGACCAGCTCGAGGAAAAGAGCAGCTCTTGGAAAAGTAGTATAAGTGCACCAATCTTTTTCCACCACTTCAACACAAATAAAAAAAAAAAATCAATGACATTTTTGGAAAGAGTCTTTTTTTTTTATTTTGATTTCTCCTTGTGTTCAAGTACGGTCCTTTCTCAGCAGGGTCATTTAAGAAGCATGGATACACAACAATACACAACTCGCACCAGAGCCTGAGCATCTTCAGCTAGGATTTCTCTTTAGTCCCATCAGGGCGGGCGGGGCACCGGGGAGCTGCAGTTTCCACGAGTAGAGCAAATGAACTCAAGTTCTGTTTGTACACCACGTCATGTTATTTTTTTTTCCCTCTGCAAACATTGGTTGCGCTTCAGTGACACGGATATCTGCACATAAAAATTATATATTTATATTCATATATTTATAGATTTATCATTCTATATTAACAATTCATTCTAGTGATTTGACCGTGATTAGCAAAACCAGACTGACTGTCGGTAGGAATGCCTTGCGTGGACACTGTTTTGTACAGAAACCCACACCCGCGCGCGCCCACAGACACACAACAGAGGCATACGCACACTACTTCACACATGCATGCATAAATACGCTCACCCCAGTTAATGTGTCTACGCACAGGCCACGCATTCTGTCACCGACATGCACACAAACGCACGCACACTCATCCCCACACGCGCCCACATTTGCTCAGCCGACACCGAGGACAGCAGCTCTGCACTGCACATCCAAGTTCCCAGCAATATCCAGATCAGGGGGCATAGCCACAAAAAAAGTTACAAACTGCAGAGCGAGACATCCAGTCAGTGTCTGAAAACAGAGTCAGAAAGTCCCTTTAAAGTCATCCAGGATCCAATCGAGCGGAGTCAAACTTTGGCAAGCTTTTCTTGTCCTTTCTCACTTTAGTTTACATTGGCTTGTACAATATTTACTCCCGTCAAAGTGATGATGCTCCCCGCTAAAGACAAGACGAACCTTCCCAAACACACACACACACACACACACACACACACACACACACACACTGTGCTTGGAAATGTTTTTTTCTTTTTTTTTTCTTTTTTAGGCAGTGAAAAAGCACTTCTTGCTTCGGAATTGAACAACTCTCTGCACGTGTGCATTTCCATTTTGCACCAAAATATTCAATTAGATGAAGGTCGACAATCACAAATACTGCAAAGCTGGGATTGTGCTGACTTCCGCCGCGGTGATGAAGTCTGCATCTTGTGTTAGTTTCAATATTTTTTTTTTCCGACTGCTTTTCTCTTAAAAACAAATGCATTGGGGGAAAAAAAAAAGTGTGCGCACCGTTACATCAGCAATACATAAAATGACATCTTGAAAAATCTAAAAAAGTAGAAAAAAATAACGACATTCCTTTCAAATAAATCCAGATGCAAAGTAGGGGTTCGAATCAGTGCTACGTTTAGATGAAGTGGGAAAGACCCACTTTTCTCCTCATGTGCTTCCATTTTTCCTGACCTCTTCCAGAAGCCTCGTGCAAGTCATCCTCTCCAGCTCTCGCTGCCTTCAACAAAAGGTCACGACTCCTCCCGCGAATAAAAGCCTTTACTCATTCCATCGGCATTACACAGTCATCCCTCGCTTGTCTCTTCTTCTTTAGTCATCTCCCTTTCTTTGCTTTCTTTCTCTATTTACTCTGCCCACTGTGTTTTTGGCTCTTCGCACGCCTTGCACTCACTCAGTCGAGCGCGGCTGAGACTCAAGACAAAGTGAGCTGTGGTTAAACCAAGAAAAAAAAATAGACAAAAAAATGCATGCACATGCACTGTTTGTCACTTGACCTGACGATTACTCTTTCTTGCTTTTTGTTTTGAGAGAGCATACAAAGTCCTTGTCAGGGTGTTCAAGACTACTATGCAAACTTGATGTGCTTGGAAAGAAAAAAAAATCCCCTCCACATACAGAGACATTTTGAAATCAACATCATCCTCAGTCGAATTAGACCCATGAGTCAGGCGAGGCTGGATAGTGGCTGGTCTCGTAGTTCAGTTCGCTGTACGGCCGCGAGGCTGAATAGAAGTCTACATAGTTGCCAGTGGACTTGAGGCCCAGATGCATGCGCAGGTCCTCCCGGGGGTCCCGGGGAGGCCCGGCGGTGCTGGGAGGCTGCTGGGGTTGGGCCTGTGCTTGGACCTGCGGCTGAGGCTGGGTCGGCGGAGGCGGTCCCTGTTCCTCGAAGTAAGCCTCGTCGAAGCTCCTGCTCTGGCTGTGAGGGGGCGGCTGTGGAGGCAGAGGCTGGGGGAAGGAGGGAGGGGGTGGGTAGTGGTCGTAGTCTTTTAGCATGGCTGTTGACGGACTGTCCTGTTGAGGCTGCGGGGGTATAGTGCAGGGCTGAACTGGGGCCTGTTAAGGATGCAAGGGGTCGTGGGTGGTTGAAGAGCAGCAAAGGGAGGTGGAAGGTGAAGTGATGGGAGACAAGGCTTTCAGGCACCAAAGGAAAACACATGCTGCGTATTCATTTGAACATGCACATCTCTTGCATTGTGATACAAAATACATTTTAAAAATAATCTGTGAATGACGAGGTCTACTATAATGTCATCTTCTGTTTGCGTGACATGCTTTTTTGACAGGCTGTAGAAATGCGTTAAAAAAAAAAAAGGACTGTTAACTCACCTGAATTGGCTTGATATCATCACTGCTGGTCAGGTATGAGTTTCGGAACAATGTTGATGTTCCACAGGACACTTAAATGAGGAAAAAAAACCTGATTATTAATGGCAAACTGGATAAAAAACACTATACAATTCAAGGAACTAAGACGAAAAGAAACATAGCAAAGACGTTAAAAGAGAGAAAAGTGATTACGTACGAACCAAACAAAAATAAAAACACAACACAAAGAGCCTTCAAAAAAAATGACAACAATGCCAGTGGCTGAAAAGAACGACCCTCAAAACACACACACGTGCGCTCACACTGATATTCGTACACACCTGCCATGCCATCTTTCCGGGATGTGTGCTCGCCTTTGTTGCTATGGAAACCGGCGTTGGTTGCCGTGGAATCGTAGTCCATCTTGCGTTCCTTTAGACTCACCATCTCTCTTGGAGAGGCCGGAGCGCTTGCTACGCACGCACATGCACATGCACACACACGCAAAATAATGAGGACAGCATGAGAATTCACACCTCTGCATGGCCACATTTGTGGATGCATTCTGGCTTTTCAAGGTGCGTAATCATTATTTAACATTTACCATGTCAGCCTATACAAACTGCTCAAAAATGATGAAAAAGTTTGGAGGTGACCCAGACAGATTTATGACACTGTTTTGGGATAATATTTGACCAGTTGTTGTGTTACCTTTTCAGTTTCATACACATGAACGCATTATTGCACACACGCATAAGAGCATTTACAATAGTTGAAATTGCTGATTTACCCCTAAATGTTGGCAACTTCCGTCCGTCTCTCTCTCTCCCTCCCACCTCACCCCTTTTCTCACTCTCGCTCTCTCGCACACACACCATGTAATCCCCTTCTTGCATATTCAAAGTGCTTACTCAGTCCCTCTTATCTTGACACATGGGATTGGCAGAATGCTGGCCTACCTACCTGCTCGGCCGCCCGAATATCAGCCCCCTCAGTTTGCTTAGCTAAACATTCCTGTAACCACTCCACATATGTGTAGCGCATTAATGTATTGCAAGATTAGCCAGAGGCTTCAAAGTGAAGGACACTCAAAAAATACTCAGTCTGGAACAGTCCAGTCTGACTTTGCAGGTAACTGCGACTGCAACTTTGCTGCATCATGCCCTGAGATTTCATCTTGGAACATTATTTAGCTAGAAGAGCAAAATGCATATTATTTTGAACACAGCATAAAGCCCTAAAGGTATGGAAATGATACTGTGTCAATCAAACTTGAGCTCTTATACAATGAGTAAGTGCATAAGATTTTCAGTCTGCTTATATGAAGCAGACGCTCTCTGTATAGAAGGAAACATTTTCCTCACTTCAATGCAAGACTTCAAAAATAAGGACTAAAAAAAAAAAAAAAGAGAGAGATCCTTTGTTCTCTTTGGCGTCCCTCCTATATCACGATGACAGCAGCGAGGCAAAACTACCCAAATAGAATAAAGGTTCTAAAACAGATTTTCTCAAGTGTCTTTAGAAATTCTCTTTTTTTTTATTTGAACACAAAAGGACTACCTATTACGATCCAAGTCTTCTGTGCTTGACATTTAAAAGCAAAAGAAAAATTCACCCTCTCTTATCTGCCTCCCAGTTTTTAACAAGAGACTGTATTGTATGCTCACACAAGCGAAGCGAGGCCAACTTTAATCCAAAAACAGAGCTTTATCTTGTTAAGGACATTACAAAGAACTACAGTCAATTGGGGTGGCTAACACGATGAGGTAAAAAACATCCACTCCATAGCCACATCACCTATGACTTCTTATGTATGCTGAATACAGACTGAGTCGTGCGGACGACTTTTGCTGGCAATCGTGTTATCTTTGGAACGTATTTGAAAGTGCGTCCTTTCATTTATTCTGGACATGTTGCACACTAAACACCATCTTGTGTTCTCCATATGTCGTTAAACTAGTGATGTCACTACTTACGACGCCATTCCTACACAACAACAGCCTTGAAGGTTTTAATTTAGTCACACAATGCAGTATTAATATTTTCTTCAAACGATAATTACGTTACTAGCTCTGACCACAAGATAAATGCAAGAAGAGAGGGCTTTTTTTTTCCAACACTGAAAATATCATTTTGACACCTTGGGGTAGATTCCTTTAGGGAGCGCGCTTTGACCTGACACCCGCAGAGATGTTGCCAACACCCCTGGTTACCGTGGCAGTCTAGCTGGAAGCCTTGTTCTATCAGTTCTAAACACAGCAGGATCCCCACGGCGTCCATGTTGGATGCAAAGGTCTCCTTCTCACTCTGTCTTCCTGCAAGCGGCACAGCCTAACACCTCCCCTCCAAACTGTCTTCTCCCCCAATCCTCTAACACACACTCCACCAACATTACCCCCCCTCCCTCTTTTTTGATGCGTCTCCAGGGTGCCAAATCATGGAGCATATGCAGGCAGAAGATACAGATGCACATTCATGTGTGTGCGATCAGACGTTAAAGGGACAAAGAAGGATTAGAGGAAGAGGAAAAAGGTGGAGGAGAGGTGAATAGACATTATACACATGATCACAAACCTGCCGAACATTTCAATGTCACCGTCCAAGGTCAAATCCTCATCCCTGCATTAAGAGTGGTTTAATACCTCATTCTTCTCTCACACTCAGTTTATCATCCCTCTCTTTGCTGTCACCACATACACATACATGCATGAACACACACATGGATCCCTCGCTGGGTCCTTGAAGAATCCTTAAGCCGGGAGGAAGGAAAAGTACTTTTCTGCCTCATCAGCCTGCTAAGCCTGATGCGGAGAAAGCGCAGCTAAAGGCTCCTTGACGACGGATGCTAACAGCTGGCTGATGCGCTCTTTGCAAAGCGTGGAGGCCACGGGCAGGCTCAAGCCAAAGGCTAGCGCTAATCATGCTTTAAGTATGTGAGCGGTCAGCACAACTTCCAAGACTGACCGCTAAATGTTCAATGATTATTTATGTATGTATTGGAAAGTTTCATAAATTTAAAGTCATACAAAAGTCATAAAAAATAAAAAAAATAATAAAAAAAAGTATGTTCTGTCAAATAGATCGGGTTATTAACCCATATTTTAACTTTCAAAACAGCAGAGCAAACCATTCAAGAAACACTAAAGTAGCAAAAAAAAAACCCTCTAAACATTAGGACCAAAAAGAACTTCGTAGGAAATAGTCAGTGAATGCATGCGTATGACATCTTTGATAAGTATGAGAAATAGAACAGATTAGTACCCTGTATTTTTAGTACTTTAACAGTTCAAAGAAGACGTTTGTAAATGAACGTGAACTCTGCAAGGTCCCAGTGATCTTTGCAAGCAGTGAAAGATTGTACAAGGTTACATTTAGTTCAAATGAAATATTAAATCTTAACTTGACTGAGTTCACAGGAAGAAAAATGTCACTGCATATAAATATCTTTGCTGCAGTTATGCAATGATGTTGACAGCATACACACATTTGACCATGTTTGCTTGCGGTTTACTCACCGGAACGGTTGTTTGGAGACGTCCTGATGGGGGATACGGAGGGAGTTCGAGAAGAAGAGTAGGGTCTCTGTCGGTCTCGCTCTATTGTGGAGGCAGAGCCCACAAAGTGATACTGGGAGTAGCCATCCTGGAGGCAAAATGCACAAGAGGAGATAGTTGAATACATCTCAGGGTGCAAAATAAATGATTATTATTGATAAAAAAAAAAAAAAAATAGTCATCATAAATCTATGATGAACAGTTTGTTAAAAAAGCAACAGCTTCATTGAAACAATTGTCCTTTGTAGTTATCTTCTGCTGTCCCTTCCAAAATGTACTTTCAGTGCCAAAAATTGACATAACCACATCAATCAGCACTTATCAACAATTATTCTGAACAGGAAAAAAAAAACAACAACACCCACAAAACAACTGGCCAACACAATTGAAGACATTTGCATCAAGCCTGAGCATCATCTTATTACTTTTCTGGCAGGGACATTTTAACACAACAAGTTGGCATGAATAATTACTGCAGAGCCAATGGCTTTTCTCTATGCATGTGTATTGGTTTAGCAGTGATTGGAGCAAAGCACTTTTCAAAAATGGATTATGATAGTCTGCAACAATCACAGAGCTGGAACCCAATTCAATTTAGCATTAAGATAATTGGCTACCTCTGAATACAAACCACAAGTAGATGATGAAAAAGAAAAAAATTGGAGATGTGCTCCATCATTGCTTTGCTGTCTGGGGGGCATGAGCTTAGCAATGGTTTCTGACGTGCGTGCGTGCATACATTGGGGTCGGGAGGTGCTGGGCTGAAGCATTTAAGTGGAAGTACAGGCGAGGAGGAGGAGGAGGCAGAAAGGGGAGGACAAAAGATGACAGCAAGTAATGAGAGCAGAGAGGAACGAGGGCGGCGTGGCTCAGTGGTAGAATGGTCGGGGGTTCAAACTCCAGCCATTGTGACCATGTCCTTGAGCATGCCGACACTGAAACTTGCTCATCAGTGTGACGTTGCAAAGGTAGAAAAAGCCTTACACAAGTGACAGCCCGTTTAATGGCAAGGCAGTAATGAGCGAGGCAAGCAGAAAACCATCCAGAGCAATGGATCAAGAAGTAGGCTGTGTCCTCCCTTGACTTTCCCGCCGTAGCAATGAAGACAAATAGAAGGTGGATCCTCACACACCCGGTGCGTCAAAAGTTGGATCCATTCCAGCCATTTATACTCTTATCATGTATCCATCAGCTCACTCTTTCTCCCAGCCAGCACACATCTCATTATAAGCCATGTAACCTCCTGATGGTACATGCCGCTATCACGCAATTGGACGCTGTCAAAGTGTCATGTTGCTCAAATGAACACAGTCACTGAGTATTGAATAATGAATGCATTTGGCGCTGAGCGATGGGAGCAATCTGCCGCTAGTGGATGCGGATCGTTTATCGGGACCTCCGATTGAGCCGCCGGGGTCTTTCAGGCCGTGCGCAGGCCACAGCGGGAATAGTTAAACATTCAGGTGATTTCATTCACAAGATTGATTCTACAGGAGAATACGTATGGGTTGCTTTAAGGCAGATTAGGTGAAATCGTTATTAGCGTGTTTGACTCACAGTCAGGAGTTTGGGGGATATTTGTGGGCTGACCTGGTCCCTATTCACTGTCGATAGGGGTCAGAAGTCAGTTTAAGTTAAGGTTAAAAAAAAAAAGTCGACATTGGTCCGCTTCTTGCAAATGTCAGAAAAAAAATAAAGGTGATTGTGTTGTTCAACCATTCTGCATATTGTGGCTGCAGAATGAACTTAAGGTCATGCAGCTGCAAGGCAAAATGTGATTGTAGCGCTAACTGAAATGGATTCTTCTCTCGCAACCTTAATCCTTACATTTTCCGATTTTCACGGTGTCAGATGCTCTGCCTGACCTTTGCATGCTTTATTTTCCTTGACTAAAATACCGTCGCTGGCTTCCAAATGAGTAATCGCAGCACCTTTTTATTTGTTGATTGCATTCCTGCTATTTCTTTTTTCATATAAAAGAGGACAGCGAGTTCATTTTCAAGTCATTACCCTGGATGAAAAATAAAAAAAAAAGTTGAAAAGAAGTTTTCAGCTCAAGTTCTTCCACCGTAGTAAACAACTGTGATGTAGCGACGGTGTTGCTTGTCTCATTGCTGCGACGACGTGAAAAAGAATATCTCGGCACGCTATGACATTTTCTTTTCAAATGGACTCGCTCCATATCCAGAGCGTCACACACAGTGTGACCTCACACATACACACCTTCCAGACCTTGTCATATCACACTGACACACACTCACACTGTCAATTACACAAGCCCGGACCATATTGAGAATCTGCCACACTTGTTAGACAGATCATCTCTCACATCCTGAATCACAACTGTCAAAAGCATACTTGCACAAATGACCAAAAAGTACTTCAGTGTGTGTGTGTGCGAGGGCTGATTAAGTCCTGCCGGTCCAATCAAGAAAACGTTGTGACTTTGTTTTTGCTCATCAGTCTGTGACCGAACAATACTGGACATTTGTTGTTGACGCGGATGGTGGCGTCCCTGCGAGCAAGTCAAGCACGAACGCAAACCCAAAATGAGGACAGAAGTCATAGAAACCAAATGAATTTGGGTACAAGCGGCGTTTGAAAACACACTGGAGACTTTTTAAACAAGATTTCTCTTGAAGGCAAGCACCAGTATTGCTGAAAACAGATTTAGGCTTTGGTTTATTCATGACTACGGCACCACTGATCTTTCAAGTCATCTCAGACGTTGCAGTTGCTGCTTATTTGTGGGCACTCAGCCAACTAACATCCACTGCCTCTTCTGCAATTCCCTTTTCTCCTCGATGGATTTGCTATAGGAAGTGATCAACTCTACTTAGACCGTCAAACACAAGACAGAAAAACAAACAGAAGGACAAACATACACAAACTGCATATTGAGAGAAAATGTGGGTATGCAAGTCTCAAAACACTCAGGATTTCGAGCTGCCCCCAAAAATCCATAACCTCATATTCGCATGCAAGAAAAGAATGTAGACGTCTGGATCCTGATGATAAAGCCCAGGAGTGGATTTGGGAATGGAAGAGTTGCTGCAGCAAAGTAAAACTGTTTACCAGGCACAATTCCCATCAGCTCTTAAAAGCAGTTTTGTGAGTGACTCTACAAAATGACTAGCACTTCCACAATCTAAACTCTGTGAACTGAACTTAATCAAGATGCAATTTGTCATTTCAAAAGAACATGAGAACAAGAACATATTTTGTTGTTGCTGTTAATGGCGCTTGAGTGAAAAAGCCAACTTACATAAACAAGCTCACAAAAACAGTCCTCCACTAAAATCATCCTAGTTGCGTGATGCACATATAAGATTCTCGATGAACGGGAAGCAAGTTTACTGGTAGCCAACTGTGTTACTAGCATTCAGTCTCAATGGGTGATAAGAAGCAGCCTGGTGGGCCAAAAAAGAGCCCAACAATAATAGGCTGCAAAGAACACACACTGTAAAACACATTATCGATTTCTTTTGCTGCATGCTATATTAACAGTTCTAAGTAGAAAAGCCATCGATCTTTAGTTTGGAGCTTAGACTGACCTCAAAGATAGCAAACAAACTGCGCTTTGGTCATTCTTGTGTGCATAAAGGTTGCTGACATCACGCAAGTGCACGTTCATTGCTATGGAGACATTTTTTCACAAATAGTCCTCTTCCAGCTGGTATTCAGAGGTAGTTAAGGCTCAACCCTCACTTCACCTTCTAAATTAGCTTGTGTGTCACTCCTCCAAGACATAACATGGACGCACTTAACTCAATGGAGCAAGTACATTAACCTCTCCACTAATGTAAATACATATTTGTTCATTTACATGCGGGAAGACTTGATCCGGGAGGTTCAGGTGCTGCTGTTTTGGTTAGCAACAGAGTTTTAACAGTTGTCAGTTGGGTGCTGCTGTTTTGGTGAGCAAGTTCAACCTCTGTTTCATGTCTCTGTTTAAGCTTGTATAAATGGAATACAGCATTTGATATACATCGTGACAGCAGTGTGTTACCTTCTTGTAGAGGGAGCGCAAGTCTCTGTACTGCCACATGCTGCTGAGCACCTGAGAGGCCGCCTTAACCACCTTGGCCGAGTGTCTGAGGGGAGATAGTTCATTGTTACATCTCCACCGCCCCATTACTTCTGATAACATCCCAAACTGTTATTCCGTTTGCCGTCAATATCACCTTGGAAAGATATGTGGAGGCTGTCGGCTCTTTAAGAGTAAGAGGGCCATTGCTCTTTTCAGCAAAGGAGTTAAAAAGACCCCACCTTTTCCCTCTCTCCCTGCCTGCCTGCCGTTTCTTGCGGCCATTGCCTGGTCACTTTGTCTACAAAATGACTTCAGAAGGTTTCCGCTCATAAGCAATGTCCCTCTAGAGAGCAGATGCTTGCAAAACGAACTGTACTCTCCTGGTATCAAACATCACCCTTTGCTTAATTTCCGCTTGTTAAAGACAATAAAAGTGCTTGAACGCCTAATGTATAGTTTGGTTTTCTGGTTGGACTCAGCTGATTGTGTCTCAAGAAGATGTGAGCGTTCATTGCAACTTCTACACTTCTTTTTATTTTTGGACAATGGTCTCTGGAGCTCTTTAGTGAGTAAAACAAAAATGTGAGGCAAGAGGTTGCTGATGAACATTTTTTTTTTCTCAGTTCACCTATCTTGAGCTATTAGAAGCTGACTAAACTCACAGAGAAATTTGCACTTTCTTCCAGCCACGGCCTCATTGCTCTGTATAATGATGCCCTTGAGCAAAGTTCTGTGAATAGTCTGTCCTTCGCTCTCAATGTCTTTTTCTCTCTCTCTCCCCCATGCTAACAATAATTCATCATGTGATGTTTAGTTGATGTCACTTCTGGCAACCTCTGACTCGCTGGTTGTCATCTCCTGAGCTAGATTATTCATCTGGATACATTTGAGATATAATTCCACATGTATGTGTGGCGTAAATAATTTTGCTGTATGAAGTAGAATCCTGAACTAATAAATGGCTAATCTGGTCTAATCATGCAGATTTCCTTTCTCTCTGTCCTACAAATATGCTCGCATTGGTCTCAAGCGTTTCCAAAAATAGCAAAACATCAAAGTGACCTTCATGTGTCAACTCGGTAACACTCACTTGTCGCCTTTACTGCGGGCGATGCCGATCAGTTTCTCAATCCCACCTGCATCCCGGAGGGCTTTGGCATTCTCCATATTTTTGGTGATGACTTCATGTAGTGCGCAGCAGATAGCAGTGACCGTATCATCCGACATGGCCTTGCTGGGTGGACCCGTGGTACTCGAAGTCCCGCTGCTGGTGGCGTTGTTGTTACTGCTGCTGCCTGGTAGCCGATGGATCAAATCTCGCATGGCATATTTACCTGAGAAAGGAAAATAGATTTCATGAATTCTTTTTTTCTTGAATACAACATTTATAGGTCTATTTTATTTTACATGTACACATAAGAGGGAACCACTATTGAAAAACAAAATCAAACATATTTAATGAAAGAAAAAATTCAATTAAAAATGTATTCAGTGTGGTATTTTTTTTCCTCATGTAGCCACTATTTGATAAAAATAAATAAGAGAAAGTGTGGATCACAGGGAATGTTTAACCTCATTTCTGAAAACTTTGAAAGAAATCAGAAGTACAGCAAACACTTCTGACTTAACGACGCCGTACGCTCACGCACCCCGACTCGGCAATCATTCAATGGACTTAAATCAGAAAGTGCTGTGAAGGAAATTTAACAAGTTAACAGATCCGTTGAGTGTCTAAGTAATAAAGCAAACGTCTTGCGCAGCGAGTGAGTGCTTGGATAACTCCATAAAGCTTTGGCCTGAGAGGGCTCACTGTAAATCCTCTCACACGGCCACATTAATGCTCACGCTTAGAATGCAATAAAAGGGGCTGCCTTGCCATATTTCACTGAATAGGCTGCTGGCATATGAAAAGACAGAGAAGGAAGGAAATGACATTCAAAGGATTAGCTCTTGGACTAATTAAGGAGTTGCGGGAGATTCAGTCAGATAGGAAAAGCCATAACACCAATGCGCAAGAACTTGTGAAGACATGCAAGTGACATGACAAGCAAATTAGAGACCAGATCATGTCAGGTCAACCATTTGTGGACATTTAGTTTGAAAGGTCACATGTTCACAATACTGAGGTGAGAGTTGACAACGGCTTGTTGTTGAAAATCTTCATTAAAATCAGGTAGAAATGTTCCTTGGCCAGCATTTTGAGCAAATTGTTGACCAACTAAGTGTCATAAATTGAATTCAACTGAGGGTTGCTGGAACAAATGAGTTCTTCCTGGAACTTGTATTTCTAACACAAAGTGCATCATTATTGAAACATTGTTTCACACAATGTCACAATGTACTTTCAAATATGCCCGGCCCTCTGTGAAGAAACTTTCAGGCTAAAAACAGAAAGTTCCATCCTCTAGTGGACACTTCAAATCTGTTCTGGATGCAATGAAATCTAACAACAAAGCAGTCACATCCCCGAGAGCCCCAAAACAATTATAAAATGGAATATTTGTGGAGCCAGTTTTACAATAAAAGCATCGGGCCTCCACCCACAAGACTTTATTAGAATTTCGCCAAAATAGCACTAACTGTGCTACTCAAAAGAGCTTGTCGATTTGAATGATTACTTTAAATCATATCAACAATAATAATAATCATAATAAATACATGAACAGTGAAGCCTTTGAAGTTGACTGAGCCCAAAGACGTACAATTTGTAATTGGGGCAAAACATCCAGAAAAAAAAAAAATATGCGTCTCAAGTCACTTGAATCTTCAGAGCTTGAAGTTATGCAAGACGTCACATAAGATCTTAATTATTAATTAGGTTGTGTTTGAATTTTGTTGGCTTTTTTGACACTTGAATGAGTATTCAACATGAAAAAGATGATATTCAACAGCACACGTTGGCACAATAAAATAAAATTCCCCTAGACCTCAGTGAGAATGGAGAATAATCAGGATGTTAACCTTCAGGTAGAGCAAACATACAATTATACAACACTGATGGAGAGCTCGTGTGCGTGCGTATAAATGTGACACACACACGTACACAAACTATCTATGAGAATGAGTAGTGGGTTAATTGACCCAGCCTTATCTCTGCCTGACAGGATAAGCAGAGGTTAAACGCTTGTTGTCTCAAAATGATGTGACCAACTTGAATCACACCGACTGATTCACTTCCTCACAACGGCTTTCGTTTGATGAATTTGGACGCGGCCGGCTGAATAATTCATCCACGGCCTGACTAACTTAGTGACCAGCTAATTTAGCGAGTGGCGCGCCAGATAATTAATTGACCGTGCCAGTGACTGACAATTTATTGACTGAAGTACTGATTAAGTGAACAACTCCTTTATCAAGCTCATAGGAACAAAGGGCAAATATTGTCCTCAGTCGATGCAAAATGAACCATATATAAAAGCCTTATTCCCATTTATTTATTGACAACATTACAGATTTGAGTTTTGTCACACATGCCAAAGACAAGCTGGGACCATGGAAACAGTTTCACTGGTGACCTCAAAGTGGTGATACGGCAATAACACAAAGCAAGCAAATGAAGATGTATTTTTCCCTGAGTGAGTAGCAGCTTTTATGGAAGTAATATTTTTCTTCCATTTCCTTCCGTTGATTGTGAGATGCTTGTTTGATATTGGACATGTTGCTTCTCGCATCAATGTTGATTATATGACCCCCGATATAGCCTCAATCATCTGGGACACAGATTTATTTATGTGTTATGCTGCTCTATTCAAGAATTTTATCAGTGCCATCATGGCTGATTTCATTTAAACAAATCCATTTACCCGCAACAATGGAGTGATTTGATTGTTTACTGGGGGGCGGGGGGACTTGTTATGGAAGTAAAATTGGAGGCAATTGTCTCAGACAGATGTTATGTGAGATGAAGCATATGGATTGCTGTAAGTGTTCTGTTTAATGATAGTAAAATATATTCATGAAACAATTATCAGTATTTGTTGGTCTAAAATAGCAGGCCTACTTACGGAATGAAAATCGATCATAAATCTTGATGATCTTATGATCGAATTGAGACTTTGCATGTGACTATATATCAGTTTGGCAAGAGGGGGCGCCAGAATAAAAGTAACAAGCAAAAAATGCAAATGTCATTATAAATGTGGAATCAAACTGTGAGGCCAAATTGATTAAAAATCAAGGTCTAGTGATAAAAGAGTTACAATAGGTCCAAAGATGAATAAAAACCTCCAATGCAGACACAAAAGTAGGTTATCCCAGTGGGACTTGCTGGAGGCCCATCATCTTTTAAAAGACTAGCCTTCAAAAGTTTTTTTCTCACAAAAAATAGACATATATTCTGGACCTGTTAGACAAATGATCAGCGTGTGATGCCCTCCCTGTGCCTGAATGTTTCAGTCTTTTAATTTCATGAACATCTGCCAATCACAACTCCTGACTTCAACCACTCACACTTGCGTTCAAGCACTTAGCGAAATCCCAGCGGCACACTGCTGCCGTTTCCACGGTAACGTGTCAGGAGACAGCGTCATCAGGGCGAGACACAAAGGCCCAGAGAGAAAGAGAGAGCGTGATGTTATGAGCTCATGTCTGAAACTGTATTAGTTGTGGGCGTCAAATTAAGAAGCTATGCTTGGAGAAAGAATATTACTGGGTGGGGAATGGAGAGAGGGAGGGGAGTTGGATGAAGACCATGTGAGCATTTATTGATAGACTTGTCATTTTGCTTGACACTTACATTATATTTGACTTCACATATTTAGTATAATCCCAAATATTGCTTTCCCTATTTGAATGAAATGATTCCTGCAAAACACAAGTGGAAAAAAAAACACAATTAAATGGAGCTGTGAATTAATTAAGCGTCTTGAATTAATACCGATTCTGAATTAATCGCTTTTCACCCGGCATTAACTTTGTTTTGGTGGTAAGCGCAGCGTGTGTTTATGAAAAGCATCACAAAATAGCTGCTTTATTTGGAATAATGTGACGCCTGCTTGGCATTCCCAATTCATGTGTGTCAAATTGCCATCTCCGAGTCAACGGGTAAGAATTGCAAAGACGGACGGCAGAGCGGTAAATGTGACTCATTTATCGTGACACGGGCTTATGGAATATTATACAAACAGGTATGAAACACAAAAAGCGATGAAATGAATGACGCTAATGACATCAACGCGCCACCAAATTCCATCTCTGTTTATTTACCTTCAAACTTGCCAAGCAGCGACAACATCAAAGTCTGTAATTCAACATTATTTGGCAAAAGACCAGCAAGAAACATTTTTGTCACCCAAGGATAGTTTTTGTCTTGATGTAAAGAAACAGTAGTTTGCTGTGAGCTTTGAGTCGGTGTGTGTTAATAAAGCTTGTGTTCAAGGGGCAAGCAAGATGGGGGCTGGTGGTGTCTGGCCTCTACCTCTTCGCTGTCACCACCAATCACGTCACACCTTGCCGAGAGCAAACGCTCGTCTCTGAACCACATTTTGTTGTCATCTCTCTTCCCCATATTTTACAGCGCATTCAAAACTCCTCAGAGGGATGAAATACCTCATTGTTGAAGTGAACCAAAAAAACTTGTCATCCAACAAACAAGTCTTTCATTTTTTAGTGACTTGAGTTTGAAAATACTAAATTATTCATTAGTCTTTCCGTAAAAGTCGTATTTATTAGGGGACTCTTGCCATAATTCTTTGCTATCTCTTTCTGCTCTGAAGAGGCTAATTAAGCAGTGCAATAAAAGTTGATCAATTGCCTTCACCTATTTGAATCAATTAGCCAACTTTTTAATGATTTCCAGAGGAGATCATATATCGCTCCCATCGTAAAAGATAGCTCATCCAATTCCGTGACTGTTACAAGAGGCGCTTTTTTTTCCCTCCATTAATTTAAATGGAGCCTTTAGGTCGATAATGTAACAGCTCGCGCGGATTTGCCGCAAATGCCTTTTTAACAGCTTTAGTTTACATTGATTGAACGCATTATAAGCTTTGACATAAAGTTCTGTACCAAGTAATATGTCAAGTTACAAAAAGTATTGTTGAAGCCCAAACTAACTCGCTAAGAAACAAAAGTAAAAACTTGGCATCTGTGTGAACGGAAAGCCATCTGCTACCATGCAGCAGCTAAATAAATGTTGCATGGGAATGTGGCGCTTTGACAGTGGCATTACTCTGTGTTCTTCTACCACATCAACAGAGCCCAAAGAGACTCCTGAAATTCTTCCCTGCAAGTGAGGGAAGTGTGGTTGCTATAGAAACCACTGAGCCCTCCAAAAAGCTGCAATAATTAGACAGGCAGAAACACACAGAGACACTTCCCTTCACAAGTATTGGAACAGACAAGCTAATTTCTTGCTTTTTTTCCCCCCCTGTCAATCTCCCAATCAGTTTGGCTTCATCTTTCATTAAAATGCCAGACAAAATCGTTCTGTAGACTCTTGAGTGAATTTTGCTGCTGCCGTCATGTTTTTCATCAATGCGCTAAACATTATTAAGCTTGTTGCAGAAAAAGCCACGCACACCATTAAGACAGTTTTCATTTAGACAGTTTTCCCTTGATTTTTTTTTTTTTTTTAACCCTTGTGGACAAGAGGTCATATTAAAAGGCCTTCAAATAAAATGATCCCAACTCACCAATTAACTCCTTGTTCCGGATGTCCAGCGCCATATTTCTTAGAGCGGTGGCCACGGCGCACACAACTTTGTCGTTATCGATCCGCAGTAACTCCACCAAAATGGGAAGTCCTTTCTCCTTACGGACAGCGGCCCGGATATACACAGACCACTGTGATGAAAATACAAGCATGCTGTTAAGCCATTGTTCATCAAGGAACTCTCCACTGCATGGAAATGTATACATTTTCATTCTCAATATGAGTTTAAATGATCAAGAGGGAAATAGTATCTTTGGGGGCTCAAGTAATACAACTGACTCTATTTGGGAGAACGATATGAATTGCAGAGCTCGGAGACCACTCAAATGAATTTCTCAATGCCTCAAGTAATGCCACCTTGTGGGTCATCTGCAGATAAATGGATATATGTAAACGATAATCCACCTTTTCAAATCACTTGAACTTCAACCCATTATTGTCTAATCCAAACCCCGATCGAGGGAAATACCTTGGGGGAAAAAAGGGCGAACAGCAAAGGGCAGTCAGTCATCATCTTTGGAAAATTTTGCCTTATCTGAGAAATAATAAAACATATTTCCCTTGAGTGTACCATCTACTTTCCCACTCTTGTACCTCGAAGAAACTCACCAAAGCAAAGACATATCTACATTTGCGGAGCTATTACGCTTGTCCACAATGTGTCCTTCACTTCAAGTTTCAAACTAAGTACAACAAATCTCATGGGAAGTTGTCAACCACATTGCCCATTTGCAATCAACAATGTCCCATTTGAGTTGTGTCATTTCAGGGTGACACTTTGTCAATTTCTGTCTTGTTGCACACCAAAAAAAAAAAAAGTTTTAAAAACTATCTCCAATTTTGCCCAAGGCTCTACTGCATGACTCATTCATTATTACCAACAAGCCGGTCGCTGTTGAACCCTGGGTGGACTCCTGTGTGGGCTCAGATTTAAAGCTTTATATTAAAGTAGTAATTCCATTCCCACTATAAAATAAGATAAATCATAGACTTCTTCATTTCTGCTCTAAATGAATTGATGTCAGTGAATATACTAAGTTCACCAATCCCACGCGAAAACGTTGTAATTGCCAGCATTACCTTCCAGATGCCAGCAGCCAGGTTTTGCAGGGCTCCGGCTGCTCCTTCCAGGGTGTCGGGATTGGAGCATTCAGATAGCAGGGTGAGGTAGGGTTTGACAATGGTGGGGTGCCAGAGCATTTGAACCCCTTTGGGGGGATCCACACTTTCTGGAAAGGGACCAACGCCATCCCACTGGAAGAGAGGAGGAAGAAGAGGAGAAGGACAAGCATGGCTATATTTGGCGCTGGTTGCTAAGTGACCAAATAAGCGTTGGCCTGGTGGCTTTTCCTCTTCATGTAAAGTAGGACACAGCAAAGCAATATGTATCAATTTGTCACTGTTAGGGGAGTTGCTTGTAATAAGGAGGAGGAAGAGAGGTGACAAGTAAAGCAGGTGGGGAGCATTTGTATTGTTGACAATTGCAAAAATCACACTTTTTTTTCCTTTTCTTTTCTTTTTACGTCTTGTTACCCAGAGCTCAGGAAACCCGGATAACAGAATAATAATGAATTCCTTCATTTTTCCTCTCCTTTTGTCTGCTGTTTTGATTGTACCTCGAAGTCTGAACTTACACCCATAATGAACTTTTTGTTTGTGTACTTCATATGACTTAAAAACCAAATAATAAGAGTGTTTGAAGATCAAATGACAGTTTGACCTTCTTTCATTTCTACGGCAAAATGACAATAGCAAAATAAACACAACAATTAAGGAAGGTTTAAATAAAATAGCCATATTCATACTGCAGCCGCATTTTTCTGTTGGAGAAATAAACCCAAAGCGTTTTGAGTGCGACCTCTTCAGCACAACTCTATCCCTTTGTTCAGTCGCTCTGCTTGTCACCTCTCCTCGCTCTCGTTTTCCGACTAATCACTCAGATTTTGTCCCACTTTTTCTCCTAGGATGATTCTTTCTCTCTCTGTCTGGATGTTTTGCTGCTTTTCTTTCATGTATGCCACATATCATCCCAATAAAACCTTTTTTTCCCTGTATTCCATTTCTATTTCCAGGCTTCTCCCTCATCTTTGAGTTTTCCTCGCCGTCGACCTTCTCGTTCCGCTCAACTGCTCCCCCCCACCCCTTCCCTAGCCACTTCACGGTAAACTAGGCAAGTGTGCGGTTTAAACCGAGTGTGCTTTATTTACATAAATTCTCTGATGGCCAAATCAAACACTTCATACAGTTTGAAGATTGAACAGAACAACCTATTACCCACCGACGTTTGTTGCCCGCAGACCTCCTACGTGAATATGAATAGATAACGTTTATTTGGAAGGCTCAAAAGGTGCATTATTATCCACGTTCCGGAGGAAACAACAAAGCCCTCACACCTACAGTCTTATGATTGACGATAAGCCGCAAAAATCGATTGGATTTGCACAAACAGGATGTAGCAAATGTGGCTAATAGGGTTGAGGTCAGGGCTCTTTATTTCCTCCACAACAAAATCATTCAAAAATGCAATTATGGGCCCAGATTTGGGTGGTAAAGAAAAATTCAATTCTTTAGCAAGAAGTGAATTCTTGCCACTTGTGGAGGCATACAACTGTGTGACTGGCTTTACATGGACGCAGCAGTCAATTAGGAATGTTTAGCTTTAGTTCAGGCTCCCACGCTGCTCTTTGGCCTTGCTGTCAGAGACTCTAATAAATGATTAAGGGGGACTACATTAGCATTTAAGTTGACGCCGCCTACCCTCATGTCAAGCTGGCGGTCTGTTTTTCACTATTACCTCATTTCCTTCTCCATTCTCCATTATCCATCGCATGTAGGATGTCACGATGTGTAGCAAATGTTGCCGACAGTAAGTGAAAGAAAATCTTTGCTTCTCACAAAAAGCCAAAAGGAAGGAGATGATTAAATAACGTTCATTTATAAGAGAAATGGTGGAACTTTGCAATGCCAAATCGATACGGCACGCATGAATCACATGAACCTAGTGAGTGCCAGATCAATATGGAATGGCTGTAGGATTTTTTTAAGGTCGTATATTTGCCACTTTTCACAGAAGGTACGCGTGGTTCTGACTTTTTAACCCGCCAGAGTTAAGCAAAGTTCAGCTTATTAACTTGAAAAAGAAGGAACAGAGTAGACAGGAGGGAGGTGAAGATACAATTAAGCTTTTGAAAAGAGCTCGATTTAAAAAAAAAAAAAAAAGAAGTCTGACTGATAATGAAGTGCCACAAAAGAATGAAAAAGTTGCCTGTGATCCAATTGGTTATAAAAGAGGCTAATGCATTTAAACAGAATTTACCACATACTTTGTGATCTAAAGATTTCATTCCTCCTCTGCATTATTCAGCCGACACGTCCCCTGTCTCGACGACAGACATCGTGTTCCTGCTTCATCGTGAAAGTTGGCTTCTACTTTTTGGACCCACACAACGTTTGGCGACAAATGAATGTGAATAAGTGAAAGGAGAACTTTTAGCGCTGGGGCATTCAGCGTCATCCTAACCCAAGTAAGCTTCTACAGAGAGGCTTCCTGCAAATGAGGCATCATATTGCTGCTTTACTGCATTAAATACAGTTCTTTACATTTACAACCAAGGGGAATTGATGAAAATTTTTTTTGTTTTTACCTGATCAGTACCCTTCTTTTTCTTCTTCTTCTTGCCCCAACAGCCAGAGCTCTCTCCATCGCGACCGTTGGAGTCACAAAGGAGGCCGTCCAACTCCTCCAAGCCTCCCTGCAGGCCGTGGGACGTCTCGGCTGCCAAGCGGTACGACAGGTTTCTCAGAATGCAAACGCAGTTCTCCACAGTCTGAGTTGGGGAAATAAGAAAGATGAGGGAATAGATTCCAACGATGTGCACTTGATGCACTTAAATGAGAACACAGCTCAAAGTGGAAGCGGAGGCCCGCAAATAAAAGCATTTTCTTTTTTTCCCCCTCGACAACTAGCAGCAATTTTATCCGCCTTCCACCCTGAGGCAGACTTGATGGAGAGAGTGGGAGGACAGAGGCTGGCTAATCCACAGGTCATATAAATATGTGTTTTATTAGTTCTGATTTTGAAATGTGATGAGCGAAAACTCAGGTAAATGACAGGTCCAATGGCTTTTCAAACACGCCATTTAACAAGTGACTTCGCGCCCATGTGTAAACGTGAGCTTCAGTGCATGCGGCCATGTTTAGTACGTCTCTGAAAGCGGGGTGTCATCAAGTCAACGGAGTGGAAATTAACAAAGACAAATCATCCATCTTTTCGCCAAGAGACTGCCACTTTACACAAGAACAACCAGGGAGCGTAATTGAACACACTCGGGAGACGCGGTAAACAAAACAACGTCGCACTCCGGCGAGCTGCAGTCACATGAAATCCACATCCTGCAAAGAAACATGCACAGGTTACGCATTAGTTCCAATTTATGCTGACATTTCCATCTTGGGGTCCATGTTTTTCTCTCGGTTTTCTTTGTTCAGCTGCACAGTTGAGTGAATAAAGACTTGATCTCGGTGATGATAACACATACGTATCTATTTTTATATATCTATACCGCTCTCGCTATCTCTTGTTTTCTCTCTATGTCCCATATATATGTATATATACTATCTATATATAGATATATATAATTTGAGTCATTTATTTATTTCATTTGAATTTTATTTCAGATATATTTTTTTTTCCATAAGCAGGGAGACCTAATAGTGTTGAGTGAGTTTATTATACCCTTTAAATTGTCCTATTTACCAATCTACATTGGGGAACATTTTAGACCACAACAACTAAATGAGTCTACCAGTCAACGTGCAAAAGCAAAGGCGGCAGCGGCTATCATTTATGGCTATTTTGCTAATAAGCGCCTGCGAGTTCACCTGTCAATCAGTCTTTGTTAGCGAGGCAATGGCCGCTCTCCTCTGGTGGCTGCAGTCAGATGGTGGAGAGGAGCGGGCGGATAAACAGTGATTAAGGGAGGCCATTTAGAGAGCCTGGCAGACAGGGAGACCTTGAGAAGCCAGCCAGCCACAACATTGTGTATGTGATATCGACTGGCCAACACATACTTTGACAGAGCGCACGTTCGCTGCAGGCTGGGTCCAAGCGGAATATCACACACTGGGAAATGTTCTTTAAATGAACTCTCTATGGCTACTAAGAGTGAAATACTACACCAATTTTCAACATTTTATTGGCCAATCACTAATGTAGACTACCGTTACTATCATGACTATTTTACTAGTATAAAATAAAACACAGGCCAGAGGAAACTTCACAACATTTTATTTCAAAAGACTTATAGCCGATATTAAGTATTTGTATTACATGCCTGTTTTAAATTGTTTTCAACCTACATGACTGACTTTTTTTTTAACTCCACTCTCCATAAAAAACATGATGTATTTAAGAAGGTGTGTATAATTTAGTGAGAATCCCAAATAGAAATGTTTTGCCCTGGCAGAAGTCAACACTCATCTCAGTGTCATTGGAGAATTCCATGAGCCTCAAGAGCGAACGCGAGAGGCTTTTGTTTGGATTGCTTGTAGTAAGTTTGCTTAACTAATTTATACAAAACTTAGGGAAGTGGCACAATTTTACACATTGAATTTCAGTGAGGACAAAGGTATGAGCACAGGAAACCTTTTTACCCCATCCAAAAAATATTTTTGTTCAATTTGGGTCAAAACAACTGCTCACTGCATTGGCCTGTTTGGAATGTTTCAAATCCTCCTCCATAAACCAGGAAGTAGCATGCTCACTAAACAAACACATGGACAAATAATCACAAGATACTGCTCTCTGCATAGGAACAACAAAGGGGGAAGACTTTAGAGCAAAGGATGCAAACATTTAATGCTTGAACACACGCACCTTGCTGTCAATCTCGCTGCTGCCTAGAGAGGTTTGGATGACGTAGAGCAGAGCGTCTGTCAGGCCGTCACATTCTCGCATCCTCCGTCTCGCCTCCTCACCTGCGGAGCTGACATTCCTGTAAAAAACACACGCCGATTGAGTGTGTGTTTAGATAAACACGAGCTTAATATGGTTCTAAACGGGGAGGCAAGAAGATAACACCAAGTATATACAGAACGAGTGACACTGAAAGTGAGGTAGATAGCTCCCTTATAATTGGAAAAGGGTGCATTACCATTCTGTTTACATCTCAAGCGATGCATGTCTCCGAGGTTTACCTACCCTAGTCCCGGGTATACCACGAGGACACGCGCTATAGAAAATAGATGGATCGATGGAATAATATTGCTACAGTTGCTCTGGAAGTTAATATTTGATTTGATTTATGTATGCATCGGAGTGAATGTAATTCCACAAAAATTTGCATCAGGACCTTGAAATGCCAACTGACTTCTTATATTGATGTTCAGTCTACCTGAAGCACTTTGGAAAAGCACTGCATTGATAAGAACTGCTGAAAAAGATGAATTGTGTTTCATATCTATCCAGTCCAAACAAAAAAAAAAAAAAAGACTGTTTGCGACCATCCATCTAAAGTTTCATAATGCCAATATGAAAAACGAATCAATGCTGGCCCCCGTCGGCCTCTATATTCTTCACCACCAGGGTCGGATCCCGGCACATGCTCACTTCCCCTTCCTGTAATGTCATGACATGCTCTTTGCAGAACCCTCCTCCTATGTAATGTTATACTGTAGTGGCTCTCATTGAATTGCAGTTTGAATGAAATTCCACCATGACAGGTTTGCAGAAATCAGAAACATCAAAAGAATGATCAAACTAATTAGTCAATCGCATCCCAGAGTTTGCCCATATATGTAGGTGAACACATATGACAGACAATAGAAATGTATTGATGCTATGCAGCGGAGTCCATTCATCATGCTGGCATTATAAAGAGATCACAGCTCTTTGACTAGTCTATGAAATGAGGGCAATCCTTTATCGTTGCGATGAGAATGAGGTGAGAGAAAGACACAAGAACTCAATTAAAACTTAACGTCTAATGCTTTCCAAGAGAAGGTCAAGTCGTTTTCACCAGCCCTGAATGCTAATGGCCAAACAAGCTCACTTTGCATAACTGGCTTCAAAGTGACAATTCTCTGCAGTCAAAGCGCGTAAAGACTGACACTTCATTCCGAGTAATAAAGGCACATGCTTGACTTTTAAACGAGTCGTGACAGAATTGACAGAATCTGTTTTAGACCAGGTACAGTTCTGGTCCCACAGCTACCAATACCAAAACGGGAATGTTCTATTGGAATAAAAACACCCCCAGGGTTACCACTACATACAACAAAACTACATTTAGCATAAGGTTGTGTTCTATTTTTAATTGTTATTTTATGCTAGCTTTTATAGTGAGGAAAAAAAAGTTTGGGCCAGAAATAAAAGCAAATACTTTTTGAAATGTTCCTCACATTTTAGGGCAAAAAAATAATAAGAAAGTATCATATAATAATACATTCTTTCTCTCTCTGGCTTTGCAAATATGTCTTGCAACACATATTGGGGTGTGCTCGAGGAACAGGAGGCGCAAAGATGGTGAGATGTCACCATAACCACTTGGCTCGTCGGTCCAAGAGATGCTCCATTTGGTATGTGAAACCCAAAGCAGCAATGCCGTAATCTGACCGTGTGTCCAATTCAGACGGAGAATGCACCAGTGAGAAAGGAAATGAGAGCACCTATACCCTGCCTGTCAGTTACGTGTGTGATAGAGTACCAGAGAATTTCTCGGAATTTAACTGGTAATCTCGACTCTTTGACTATTCCATTATTGACTTACACCTCGTCCTATCTGATGTCACTCCTCATTAATTCAGTCGAACTCATTAGCTTGCATCATTAAATAATTGCCAAGTGAGAAGAATGACAGAACATGATTAAGCATCCCATTCACAATTCACAACCAGCGTTATTTTGGCTTTGTCAGACTGATAAATGACACGCCGTTTCTTCGACTATACATCACGTCGTTTTTAAAGAAATATGTCACCTGCCATGGAATAACCTTTGATCAATGCATTAGGGGGAAAGTAGGGCATAGACAAAGTAAAGTGCAGAAAATATTTGACATTTGGGAATACTGAAGAACTTGAATGTCGAATTCCACTTATTTCATAAACTAAATATTTCAATATTCTGCAATATCAACAACTGCAACATTGGGATCTTAGCTTGACTTTACCCAATCTTTCAATTGTTCTTCAAGGCAGAGTTGAGATTTTCTTCACTTGCATCTGTGCCAGTGGAAAAGACACTTGAATTCCGTACCTCAAGCGCTACGGTCCAATACATTGATATGTAACCTTTTGAAAACAATCCAACAAGGCTCAGAAGGATCTTTCCAACGGAAAAAATGCCAAATTGAATAGCTGTAAACTAAAAGTTTCTTTTTGATTAGCTTTATAGCATTATTACTCATGCAAGCGTCCAACTTGTACAGGAAACACATGGACACCAATGAATGGTTGGCAGATGGCTTTCTAATGTCGCTCAAAGAACAAATGACCACCGAGTGACATGAGAGCAGCTGGTGTGAGGTGGCTCGACACACTAGTCCAACGTCTGCCTGTCCGTGCGTGCGTGCGTGCATGCGGGGACGAGAGGGTCATCACCAGTTCCCTCACACACACATATATAATCCAAAACAAATAATACCAAGAAAATAATAAACTCATTGTGATGACGCTCAGTCTGGAATCATCCAGCCGTTAATTCCACGCTTGCATGTGAGTCTTGGTGGGAGGAAACAGGAGACATTCATGAGTATGCATCTGTGTGTGTGTCTGTGTGTGTGCGCACGTTTGTGGGATCCCGATAAGGCCAGAAATAGAATCGCAGACAGAAAAAGTGTATATAGTGTGGAAACAGTGAGTCTTTTTCTTTTTTTCTGTGTGTCTTTGTGTCTTGGCTGTGAACCAGCACCCTGCAGGGAGGTAAACATCATTCAATTGAGGCTATTGAAAAGCATTCATGGTTCACCAAGTGTCTGCAATGATAACTCTTTGTGTATACTGTGTGAGTGCATACGTGAATTTGTGTGCATCTGCCGAATGGACTGTTTTTAAATGTCCTTTTCAAGCAAATATTACTGTTTAGAAATGATAGATTCAAAGATCAAATAGCGCATCATTGTGATGCTAAAGGACATTAAGCTGCTTTTTAGATGGTGTCAAGCCTCAAAATGCCAGAAGTATGTTTAATCAGGCTGATGCATCACACACAAAAAAAGTCTGGAAATGAGGAGAACTTATAAATGGGAAAGGTTGTTGCTATGGTTACCATGTGGAACCAAGCATCAAAGGAGGACAAGTTTAAATTGTGCACAGATTTGTTTACCATTACCAAAATACCTCAATAAAATAATTTATTTTACACCCTGGACTTGTCGCCAGCCAATCACAGGACAGATAGACAAACACTCAATTGTTTTTTTTTTTTATGCTTGTTATCAGATTCCCTAAAACAAAACAAAATTAACCTGATCAAGTAAGCATATAACAAGCAGTGTGTACCCGCCACATGGTCTTCAATCTAAAACTAAATAATAGAGAATGCACTAGCAAAGCTAATAAAACAACTTTGAATTATGCATGCTGCTATACTATGACTGCAGGGAATCAATAAAATGAAATGGTAATTTACAAACAGTGTTTCTGAGCAATCAAGTGTAAACACAGACGATGTGTCCGGAAAGAGTAAATGCGTGTTGACCACACTTGTTACAATTAGCATATCTGCATGTGTGTGCAGAGTGCTTTTACCTGAGACAACCAGTAGCGTTGCGCAACACCTGGGAAGTATGAAGCTGGAGTTTGCGGTCGTCATGGTGATTGGGGGAGGAGTCCCAGTTGGAGTGGGGGATGATCACGCTGTTGGTCAGCACAGCCAGCGCATCCTGGATGATTGGCATCTTGAGAGCATCACATGACGACAAGTTCCACAGAACCCCTGCGCATGCAAATTGGAATGATTCAAGTCATTCATTTCTACTGAACTGAACATACCCTCTCGTGGTTCTGCACTCTCTCCCACTTCCTCAGCTCATCGTCGGCAAATATTAGATTGCGATTTTAAGCAGAAGAGCAAAAGATTTGTATTTTGTGAAGTTGAGTGTTGGAGCTTGTCGCTCAAAGTGACGTGACAAACAAAGACAGCCTGAAACTTTTTTCAAGTGACTGAGGACACACCGCTCGGCTCGAGGCCACAATGGAAACTGCACTACACACTGGAGAGGGATTTTACAGCTGGTATTTTGGGGGAAACATTTTTATCACTTTTTGACATCACTTTCTCCTATTTATACCCCAGGAGCAGTCCGTAAGATTTACTAGGTGTTTGCGATGCATTGAAAAGTCATTTTTTGTCGTGCCGAGACTGCACACAAGCTGTCGTCGACAGATAGAACAATGTGCGGACACAAGCCGTAAAAATGAATGAGTCTGATCAACATTTGAAATTTAAAAAATGTTGACAAAGTTGGTGACAATGAACTAACATGGGGGAGGATAGTCACACGAGCTGAGTAATGATTTAGTCAGCCAGCGACAGATGGAGACATAAGATGACACATGCTTTGTCATATTGCTTTTGGTGAGTTTAAAAAACACAAACTTGGATTCAATTGAATGTCATCTAGTCCCATATTGTCAGAAATCAAACGTCACACAGCTTGAACATGTTTAAATAGCGCAACTTTGTATTGGGGAAAAATCAAAAAGTCAAACCAAGCATAAATGTGTGCATGAATGAAATGTGGCAATTGTGTAAGATTAGGCAAGAGTGAGAGGATAAAAGAGGATAATTGCCTGTGTGCGCCTGTTTAACTGTCTGGGAAACAAGGACAAGGAGGGCGATAAGGCGATGACCGTTGCTGCTATGTGGCACCAATCAGGGGCTTGGACCTTTCTGTGCATGTGTTTCCATGGCAACATTTGCCATCACTTAGCGCTTATCAGCCTCTTTCTTCACCCCTCAAGCCTCTCTCTCTCAAATGCTCCCCAGTCACAAGCACTTGCAAACACGCTGTATTCACTAAAACAGACTCATCAGCATATGAAAATATTTTTTTTCCAAGCATTTTCTTGACTTGCACATCTAGTTGATCTCAATGGTCGAATTTTATTTTGCATTTTCAGACATGCTTGGATTATACTATAAACTAGAAACGATCATGCCACCCGTTGCTTTGGTAAGACTGCCGGAAAATGTGTTTTTAATCGTAGTTTTTTATTCAAACCATAAAACAAGTAAAAGTTTGATTGGTATTATTATTTGAAAACAGATCACGGACACATTTTAGAACTGCAACTGCGGACAACATATACAGGTCAACAGTCTTGAAAAACAAGTCTGCGTTTCTTAAGTGATTAGTAACGTTTGTTGGTGATTGCAATCAGGTAGCAGCCATAGATGTGTTCCAGCAGACGGAAAAAAAAAAAAAACTGGCTGCTGTGTTTTCTGGGACAAGGACATTGCGTCTGCCACTGTGTCATGTTGGCCAAATTCAGGTCTGACACACACCATCGCACACACATCTGCCTGCTCAAGAAACATGGATCTGCCATGCTTCGCTAAGCCCGCAGGCCCCGCAGGAGTCAGGTGACCAACAGACAATGACATCATTTGAGAGTTTTTGTGTGCCAGCCAGTGTGTGTGCGTGCGTGCACCCTCCTTTATCTCGTCCTCTCTAATCCGCCTCTCTCTTGGCTCCAACTGGGTCCCTCCAGACACTTGACAGACAGTTTCCAAGGAGCTTGGTGGTTTGGGGGGGAAATGTGGGGATGATTGCATGAATTCATGAATAAATGAGAGTATGACTTGTAAGGTTTGAGCCAGGCCTGTTAGGACTCAAGTGGAAATGTTTGATTTAATAGGCCTCATCTATGTGGCCACGTGTGAATTAGTTGAGAGCAGAGTGAAAACCTGCTGATGAATAAAGCCAAAGATGAGAAATTATACAGCCAATATCCAAAAAGAGTGTGGTATTTGAATTTCTTGATGAAAGTAAATGACATTTTGGACACAAGTCGACACAACTGTTGCACGTCACCTCTACCTCTCTCAGCTAAGGAGAGCGAGCATTCAAAGCTGCAGCCAGCCACATGTCACAGTCCAGCACCTCAAGGTGAGCCCACAAGCACGGATAGCATCTCCTATTGACACCCAGAGCCTCGGCATCGACCGGACTTTGATTGACAGGCCCGGAAGCCTCAACTTCCTCCTATCTCACTCGCACGGAGAGTCAGGATGCCAATAAAGCTTGTCTGAATTTAAACAGTGCAATACAGTAAAAGCTTTCCTGTCTCATTTCCTCCACCTACAAAGCGCCTTTAATCAAAGCATATAGAATCCAATAAGACTGTCAACCAGTGGATGGTAAGAAGAACGAGTGGGTGGTAAGAAGGCAGGCGTCTTATTGGTTCAGATTAGAAGCATAACCACGATGTGCATCCTGATGTATTTCCGATGGACCAATGAACTTAGCGACTGAAAGAGAATGGAAAGCGAATCAAAACTGAATATGATTCTTCTTACTCCCATGTCAGTCTCTAATTAGATTAGATTAGATCCAATTTATACGTAGTTAGAAAGGCAGATTTTCTTGATTTGGATTTCTCCTGTCAGTTTATCTTTTCAGCCAAGCCACAAAGGTTGTTCAATGAACCACAGTCATGAAAACCTGTCATGTTGCTCTTTTCTTCTCTCCTCACCCACATTCTTCCTTTGTTTCTCCAGCGCTCTGGTGGGATATTATTAGTATTTGAGCGATCTCTAAAGGGAGCTTCAAAATCCCTCGCCGACTTGTCGCTATTGTGCTTCACATAACTCCTTGGAGAGCCAGCGACCTATGAGGCTGTGAATGTGTATGAATGAGATGTTAAAGAACAATTGGGCTCATACAATTGGGCTTTAGCCGAGTGCTCGATGTCTATTTGCAACTGTGAATGGGTCACCATGTGTTTGATCCTCAGAAAAACATCTGAACTACTTTGAAAAGGTTGTACGTTGAATATATCTACAGCATAAACTATACGGTCTAAGACCGATTCATGTAGAATCACACTCCGGCGAATAGAGCACAAGGAAAGGGCCAATAAGTTGAGTCCACGTAAGAATATACACACATTCGAGGATAAAGTCTCGAAAATCAATCAAGCGGAACGTTTAACAGCCTTGGTGAATGGTTGGAATTGATTGAAGGCTTTGAGGTAAAAGTTGCGAATGACGGCAATACTGCGAGTGTGAATGTCAAGGACACAGAAAACACACTTTGAGAAGGAATTGAAGAGTTGTGTTGAACATCTCCATTCAAATACAAAGAAAACATGTTTCACAACCTCCAAGAATATGTTGCATATGTGCCCCAGATTTTTCAGAGCTTACACCTCTACCTATAAAATGTGTCCAAATCATCTTGTGTAATGCAAAAGCATTTTTCCCACAATAAAAGCTCTTCCGGGGATAGCAAGATGCAAGGTCATGCTCCAAATCACTACAGCTACAAGGCGTGTGTGTTGTAAAATGAATCATACCTGTGACCAACTCTCTGATTTCAACATCTCCTGTTTTCCTCAGAAGACGGACGAGTGCTGGGATCCCGCCGCAGTTTTTCAAGGCCACTTTATTCTCATCGTTGGCCTTGCCATAAACTAGGTTCCGCAGGGCTCCGCAGGCGCTGCGGTGAACCTCGCTCATCCTGTGATCCAGCAGGTCGACCAGTAGCTGGATGCCTCCCTGTCTGCGGATCTAGACCACACATACAAACAAACCAAAAAATCATCACTGCACTGATTCCTCGGTCTTTAAATTTGTAGTGAAGTCACTGACAATGTAGCGGTACGAGATGTACGTAGGTCACTGAAGTCATTATGTGATACTGTACATAAAACAAAGCAGTAAAAATTCAAAGTGCAATTACACTCATGTACTTTGTGTTTGGTTGGGAGTAAAACTGTAGAGGTGAGAATTAGATGTGAAATGAAAGTTTATGGGATCTGGATTGAATAAATATTTCACTGTCTGCACCCCAAACCCTCTTTGCTTTTAGTGGCGGACCTGGGTCAGACACATAATGTCTTGCCTGCCTGCACGCTGCTTTATAGCTAGCCGTCTCAATTATTGTGGCGGTTCTACACACATCTCGCTTTTATATGTACATGTCCGACGGATTCGGTGACCTTACAGGGGTGTGGCCCTGATCACAACTATTTGAGTGCTGTGATGATGATATTGTAACAGTCACAATCATTTACCTCCATTTTTAGAGGATGATAAAAATGACATATCTTTTCATTTTAGCAAACAGCTTGTGAAATCACTGTTGCCTCACGGACGTTTGTGTGATGGGCTGGATTTAGGACCAAACAATTCAAGCTGTTGATTTAATTGAACCAAGTGACCACTAAAGATACAGAACAGTTGGTGACAATGATGATGGAAAACTTTCCCTGTCCATCTTGGACAACTATTTCCCTGAGGTACTTGGCTTTATAGCATGGCAGAGAGAAAGAAGCGACTTTGGCCAAGGATTTAAAAAACAAAAAAACAAAAAAAAAAACCTTCTAACAAACTGTAGCTTTGATTACCTTTAAGTAAGAAGACATTGAAAAGGGAGAGACAGTGAAGAAGAAAAGAGGAATGCAATGGAGGGCAAGGAGAGGACAGAGGTGTTTGATGACACAGCAGGAGTCTATCGGGTAAAATGACTTTGCTTATCTATTCAATTAAAACGGATTAAGGGTTGCCCGTGAATGGCAAACTAACCTTGTTGTATTGACTACATTGTTTCCTCGCGCCTGACAATCTTGAGCTCTTTTCCTTCCCTCCCTTTGTCTCAATACATTTTCCCTTGTTTCATAGCTAATCTCATATTCTATGAAAGGCATCACGATATTACTTTGCATTGTCTTAGCGATACCGACATGACTTTCCAAAACCACCATCCTTTCCCCCCTGCCTTTATTCCGTGTAAAGACGATTAGAAGCGGGGATTGATTTGTCTTTGTCTCCCGCTGTGATGCAGCAGCCACAACTATCTGTAACCCATAGCGACAGCATTGCTGTGGTAACAGTTAGCGGTCGCGACAGCCGGGATCGGGGGACTCGGAGGTCCTGCAGGCGTTAAAAAAAAGAAATTAATAAATAAACTAAAAACAAATCTCGGCGAGATACACATTATGCACGGGTGACACAAACAAGTGTGTTAGTGTGCATGAGTCAGCACATATGGAATGTCAACAAACATCAGCGGCACACTTAATGTTTAGCCGCTTGATTGAGAGTGAAGACGTGTCACGCACCTTCCAAGTTAAAATCCATCACACATGCATGCAAGCAGACAAGTGGGCTCTCATGCAAGTTTTTTTTTTTTCCTTTGGTCTCACAGTTTGCCTCGATTTTTAAAACCTTTCAACCTTTGCCTAATTGAGTTTGTGGCCTCAAGCAGTGATTTCCCTATAGGGACATTCCAAAATGGGCCACCATTAAGCATGTCATATTTGCACTGAGGCAGAGAGCGCAATGAAAAGTTCACAGCAAGGAAAAATCTACAGTCAACAAGTAAAACATACTGTGGGCGTGACACAAGTATCAGGAGATAGGAAAATGCTCTTGGAAATCTCGAGATGTGAATATGGATTATGGTGGAGGGACAAAAACACACCATGCCATCTAATCAAGCAAGTGAGTGAATAAAGAAAAATGTTTGACATCATACCAATCAGGTACACTAACATGGTCAATTCTTCATCTGCAGATCCAATTAGCAGACAACACTATTGTTTTATTTATCTCACTTTCTCCTCATGCTCTTCTTCCTCTGTCTCTTTTGTGTATGAAACAAATCATATTGTGTCTCCAATTACCGGTTGCTGCTCATTGTGTCGTCCCATGCCATCTGTGTCTGTCTTTAGATCAGTGCTGACAAAAAGAAGTGTCATAATCTATGTTCATATTTTATGCAAAGTGAGACGATAAAAAAAGACAGATACAAGCAAGCTGTTTAAATTTTAAATGCCAACCTGCCCTGACAATGTTATGAGTCTAAGATTCCAAACTTTAGTCAGTAATTTATTTGGTATAGAAAAAAAGTCATGTAAAAATGTGATACAAAGTCCGTCACATGACAAATAAAATGTGTGCAAATGGAATGTAGCATTTAACAGAATGCCAGTGAAGAGTTAGTTTTGAAATATTTGAACATTAATCATCACCTTATCTATGCTGTGTGACTCTTCGGAAATTTGACTCAGACAAAAAAATATTATGGTACGTGAGAGGGAAAAAAATATCGGCTCAAAAATTGGTTTAAAAAATGTTTATTTGCATTTTTATCACTATAATTGACTGATTTGAAATCCCACAGTACCAATGAAACTATTTCCATCTTTTGTGTCATTTACATTTCTTGGCTGAACGGATAAAATGTGAAATTAAAAAAACCAAAAAAAAACTCTCTACTATGTACGGAAGAGGATTAGGGCCAGTGAAGAAAAAAAAAAAAAGGGGTGACAGGATTCTGACTTTTTTTCTCAGAATTCTGACTTTAAAGTCAGAATTCCGACTTTAAAGTCAGAATTCTGTCAGAATTCTGAGAATAAAGTCAGAATTCTGACTTTAAAGTCAGAATTCCCAATTTCTGACTTTATTCTCAGAATTCTGACTTTAAAGTCAGAATTACGACTTTATTCTCAGAATTCTGACTTTATTCTCAGAATTCTGACTTTAAAGTCAGAATTCCCCATTTCTGACTTTAAAGTCAGAATTCTGACTTTAAAGTCAGAATTCTGACTTTATTCTCAGAATTCTGACTTTAAAGTCGGAATTCTGACTTGTGTCAGAATTCCCCATTTCTGACTTTAAAGTCAGAATTCTGAGAATAAAGTCAGAATTCTGAGAATAAAGTCAGAATTCCGACTTTAAAGTCAGAATTCTGAGAATGAAGTCAGAATTCTGACTTTCCTGCCACCCCTCGTTTTTTTTTCTTCACTGGCCCTAATCCTCTTCCGTAATAACCAGATCAAATCAGCAGTCATATGCCTTTTCAACCGATCCTATAATCTATAAATTAACTTCATCATCATATTTCCATTAAATCCGAACAGATTTACAGATGAGCAAACATGGTCACAAATGTCATCACACAGTTCAGCTTACTGAACATTTGACACCAGTTTTAATTAACGTGGAAAATCCTGTTTAACATTAATTTGTTTTTATCTCATCACAAAGATTAAAAATTGTATCTCCCTAAAACATAACTTGCCATTCACATTTAATCCTATCTGACACGTTTTATCCTTGACGGTTCAGGAGTAAGCAATGTTTTGGCTGCGGCCGGCCTGTTTTATTGGTCAATTTGTCTTCTCGGTGGTCTTAAACAAAGGGGGCAAATAAAGCACAACGAGCAAAGGGGCAGATAAGAAAATAAAGGGCGTCAAAGAGATATTGTCACGGGAATCCCCGGAAGAGGTCGCCCAGCAAGGTCAAGATATTAAGAATATTCCAGTTGGTCTATAATGGTGTTATTTTGAAATAATCAAACGCAAGGTAGTGCAGCTGGCAGCGAGGGAAATTAAAGTCTAATATATATTTTTTTTAATAAGTAATAGAGGTGCTTTTAACTACTTTATCTTTCCTTCTTGAGATTTTCTTTCTCTCTCTTTGAAAGAAAGGTAGACGGTATTCTTCAGGACAGCCTTGAAGAGCGTACTAAAAAGTGCACTGAACAAAACACAATCCTACTTATAAAAATATCTTAAGATTTCATTCAGGAGCATTGAATGGCTACCGTGCCGGGGCAGGCTGTTTATTGGCTGATGTTTCTCCCACACGTAACAATGAATGATCAAGTGTTTTTGTTTGCACTTTGGACCTTAAATAAAATACTCAAACAAAGCGGTAAAAAAAACTCCATCCACTAGAGAGTTTCTATTTGCCTCGCTGTTGGATGCTTTCTCTTAGAAATGCTAATTGCATCCACTATAAAAGACACTTAAGTTATTTTTTTTTCAAGGCAACAAGAGTTGAGTGGAATAATTGCTAATGCATTAGATTTGGACCGTTTTTGTCTCAAAGATTATACAATTGTACTTAAAATAATTGTCTTTAATCGTGTGCAGCAACAGTGTTTTTAAATGGCTGCTTGTCTTATTAAAGTTTTCCATTAAGTATCCGATGGAAGGCTTCCATCCAAAATTGTGTTTGAGAAACGAGTGCACAAGTTCAGGGTTACGTCACGGACGGTTTAAACAAATCAGTAGAAAAGAGAACTTGAAGGAACGCACTTAGACGGTTTATAATCCAGAACAGCTTTGTTTTTTTTACGTGCCATAACTACGTATGCAGAGAAATTGAATGGCCCTCATTGTTATGAAGTGTTTTATAGACAATGCAGACACTAACCTCAGCTTTGATCTTGTTGTCTCCAAAGCAGAGGTGTTGAAGGTATGCAGCAGCATTGGACTGCACAGATGGGAACTGATGTTGCAGCATCTGGATCACCTCTGGCAGTTCTGGATCTCTCCAGCCAAACTCCCTGTGCAGACAGGACAGATGGAGACATTTGGACTCCTTGGGAGATGCGTCTTGCCGATATTAACACAGGGAAGACACACAAAAGGCTACAGATTTGATGAATAGCGGAGAGTTTCTGTAGATGGGAATCGGACCGCCAAGTGCACCCGACCCCCCAAAATGACGTCACCTCTCTTAAAGATAAAAGAATGCTCCATGGTAACGCGATATAATTGTTGATATTTCAAATTTTCCTTTAATTATTGAGCCGTACTTTAGGTGCCACTCGAGCCACTGTACTGTACCTTGACTTGCGCTATTTTTCATCAATTTCCACCTTTGTGATCAGACTGGAAAGAGTAAATAAAGTAAAATAACACCCAGGAAATGGGCTCCCTCATAGAAGTATCCCCCCATGCTGATAATTTCTCTGTAATGGTCCCCTGAAAGAGAAAATTATGAGTGTGTGAGACAGTGTGGGCGGGGATGTGTCCACAATCACCCATGTTATTTTCTTTAATAACCACTCTGTAAGTAACTGGCTTTCAGCAAACTCCCAGTGCGAGGCCACTAAAGCCTTTGTTGAAATTTTGCAACCTGCATCGATTGGACTCTACGAGGATTGATTTTGCTGTTACCGCCTTCACGCTGGCTCTTGTGTGCCGAAATAGCGTGTGCTATAATCCCCCCATCTTGATCTCCTGGTTTATTTTCCTCAGTTGCCCGTACATGAAAATAGGGTAAATACAGCAAAATTGACTAGCCCGAGGAGTTGGAAATGGCCCCGGCCTCCATGCTGTGTTCTCTCCTGGATCAAGAGCATGCAGTGTGTGAAGCAGGCTTGCAAAGCAGAGCGCTCACGAGGAGTAAACATGGCTCTCTGAGATAAAGTGAGCTCTTGCCTGGACGGGTCTTTATCTGCCAAATGATAAGTGTTCATTCAGCCGGAAAGGATGGCTGATGGAGGGAGGTCGAGAAGCGATAGGAAGACCAACCTAGAGAAGGGCGCAGTCCCAGGGCGTTTAGGAGGAGAGAACCTCAAACAACACTAAATCACATGGGTAGATAACATCAGGGCAGTTTGTTGATGTGGCTGTACAAATGGCAAGATTTGATTAAGGCTTGGGATGTGGGCACACGTGATTTGTTTGTTTCCAAAGTGTAGATTTATTTTAGTTTTGTTTCTATATAAACTTGGTTGTGTGTGTGTGCGAGTATGTGATCCATCCCTTCCAACCACACAGCTTTGTAATAGACAGCAGCGAGATCTGCTGATGAGATAAGCGTCATGGCTCACCATTAATTAAAAAGGCCTGGTAGGGAGAGCGAGACACACACACACACACACACACACACACACACACACACACACACACACACACACACACACACACACACACAGACACACACACACACACACACACACACACACACACACACACACACACACACACACACACACACACACACACACACGGAGAGGAACGCAGAGCAAAACGCTGAGGGAGGATGGGCGGAAAAACCCACAGGGACAAAAGAAGGGAAAGAAAAATCATTTTCTCTTTAAAATAAGGAATGATAAAGAGGTAAACAGCCCTCAGACAGGACAGCAGTCAACACTGGTGCTAATGAGCGCTCCAAACCTGTTAGACACACTGCTGGGCGACAAGCCAGTGACGTGAAACAGCGGCTTGCAAACACACAAAAGCGCCGACAAGAGTCGTGCCAGCAAAAGCGCAAGGTTCACGCTAAATATGTATTAAGGCAGCTTTCCCTTGGCACAATTCGACAAGCTTCAACGCCTCTAAATATGGTGGATATATTTTGAAATGGCGTGTAAAGCTTTATTATTTGATAAAGGCTTTGTATTTTGTCAGGAGGCGATTGGCACGTCTTGGATCGAGTTCAAAATTCGGTCAGAAGTTTTTCTGCGTGAAATTTGTGTGTTCTCAGAGTGTTTTTTAATACACTGATGACTCGAAATTTCTCATATGTGTGAATTGAATTGTATGTGCCCAATAAACGACGTCTGGGATTGGCTTCAATGGATCCGCATGTAACACTGAACACAAACATGTTGAAGTCAACCATGTTTACAGCAAAGACTGGGCAGACAGCCATTTTAATGGGGTAGACTTGAATTAATTATTCCCTACTTATCAAATGGCAATTAAGATTTTGAACAATTATTTTAAAATGTACTTCTATAAAGACTTTATTATTATGACCGTGACATTGTAAGTCTCAATGTTGAGCTTCTTCTTGTGACTTTAGGAGGACTCTGTCGGAGTAACTATGCAACATTGTAATTTATGACGTCCTTTTTGCCCTCGCAGTTCAATTGGCATTCATTTTCAGAGCCCACGTTGGATTTGAAAAGACAGCTCCCGACAGGAAGTGTGTCTCCCTGGTCTTAATCTGATTGGACAAGGTCTGTCATTTATGTTAACTGATTGGCGGACAGGAAAGCATTGCGCATAGCAAAGCAGATGCTAATTAGAACCTGAACATCCATCCTGAGGGCACTAAAATGGAGAGAGGAATGAAAGTGGTCAGTGGCTGGAATGAGAGATTAAGAGATATCGGAGGGAGGGAAGTGAGAGAAAGTGCCAAAAACAGTTTAGGTAATTTATAGCCTCGGTGATGAAAAGTCTGCATGTTACTCCACAGAAGCTAAATAAGAGTTTGACTTTGACAAAGGAGTCAAGCTGAGCATTTTCTTTTTTTTTTTTTGACGCACTGGCTAGTAAATCATTCTGGCCGTCAAATATCAAACTGCTTCCATTTCCTCTCTTTTGTCTCGGATCTTCTTAGTGCATTTAGCCGCAATATTACACACACATATTCTAATATGACTCAATATAACAAACGGATGTATACTGTATTTTAATACATTTACTATCGTGGATTGCGTCATGAAAGATGCATGGTTCTAATACTGTACGCTGTGGAACTTCCGAATTTCAATTCAACCGAAATATTCTGGAAAAATAGACTAAAATAGTTCCAAGTTCAAAAGCATACAAGGTGTCATGCAACCTGTCCACAAAATTTGAATACTTTAGAACAATTGAAGAAGGACGTCATGTTTGACATTCCAACCAGTAATAGTGAGAAAGGCTTCTGTCGCAATAGTGGCCCTTCTATCTTTGAGTTTGTATGACTGACATTCCGCACACCAGCCACGTCTGTCACCGACTTGGAGCTCTTTAGATGCAATTTTTTAAAACCAAGTAGCAGTACTTGGGAAATTATAGTCCCGAGTCATTTTTGCCCCCTAAAATTGGTGGTGCCGTTATGGTACCGGTATTTAGCGCAACCTCCAATTTGTCACTCTCCTTCCTTCACATTTGGAAAGTGACAAATAGAAGTAAGTCAGTATAAGAAAACCCACTCTTGGTAGAAATAGAAAAGAGATAGCGAAGAAAAGAGAAGGCCATAAATGAGATCAAGGAATGTGATGAAGAGGGGAGGAGTACATATTACTTCTTTTATCAAGCTCATCACGTCAGGACCAGTACACCAGATGCGACTTTCTATCCTTACAATTGTCTGCTCATCCCCTCCCATCCACCACACTGTCTATCTTAGTCTTCTCCTTGTTCTATATTAGATGGATTGAGGAAAAAAAAAAAGACCAAGACAAGGAAAAAAAAAATCAATAGGCTTTCTCCAAGGTTCTTCCGGTCTGGGATGGATGGCTACGGAGCATGAATGAACGCTAACAAAGAGTCTGAGTGGGAAGAATATGAGGTGTGGAATGAAACTAGCGCTGACATCATGATGGTTGCACAAAAGAGGAAACCATCAAATGTATGACAGCCAACATACCTTTGAAGGAAAATCATATGGAATCATTTCATAAAGTCGGTTCTAATCATTTTGCTCACTTGAATAAGCTAATATGCTATATGCACTTATCTGGATCTCTGGAGCATCTCTTCACAACCAGCTGCAATATTTGATGGAGGATCCCATCACATTTTGCAATTTTGGATCCCGAAGCTCTTATCCAGGAACTTGTCTCAAATAGTAGGAGTGGGATGACTGTTTCAATGAGTTATTAAGGCACAGCGCTTTCCATTTATTTTATTACAGTGGCTTGAGTGAAAGTGAGTAATGTGTGTTATGATTGCACGGGAAGATTGAGCTGATTACACAAAATTTGAAGCCTAATCGAATCATGACATTTTTTTCTTTTTGTCTTAAAGTCACATGCTTATAGTATTATTATCCCATACAATATTTGCTGAGCACAAATTTTCAGCCCAATTCCCCTTTGCTATAGTGCAATTACTGAATGTTTACGCAGTGAAACGTACACATTAGACTGAGGTGACCCACAGTATTATGCACCGCTCCGAGAACGATGTAATGATGATATTAAAGGGAAAAATCTCAGTGATTGGGACTTGAAATATTGAAAATAGCTAATTAGGTGACCCAATTAGTGTGAGTTGCTGACAGACACAAATAGAGGAGCAGTCGGTGTTTAATTACCAATTAATTTAACACTAAGCCTTCCTTCTTCTACTTTATCTACCGAGAGTGTGTTTTTGTTTTTTTAGAATTTTGATTTTTGGTAAATACTGGTCACTGGTAGACTTCCACACAAACAATCGAGATGGTTGTGATACTTGAACTGCAGCCATGATCAAACACAAGTGAGCAAAATATCCAATCAAAATCCTCATCTAGTGCACTCAGCCAATCAAAGTGAGAGGGGAAGATTAAGGTGACGGAAGAATGAGAGCTTGCTGAGAAATTAGGGCTCCATTGTTTTTTTGGATTTGAAAGCCCCGATGCAATCACCTCAACAAGCAGCACTCTGGCCTCTGAATGAGAAACAGTAGAGATGAGCTCGTTCCGTGCCGATAATGCTAATGAGGACGTTAAATTGCGTGTGCGCGTGTAATCGACAAATTGCAGCTTTATGTCACAGGTCTAATGAAGGTTGAGCTCAGTGTGACACTACACATCCACATGCTGCATACAACTACAAATTATCCACAGATAGTCTGACACGTTAAGGTCAAACCAGATTCCATCTTTTTGTCTATGGATGTGTGCGCTTCTGCAGGGACATGATATAAAAATACTTTTTTTTTATGACACAATGCAGCTTTTTTTGGATTGTATTTGTAATATGTCCTCACCCTTCAAAATACTTTAGTATATTTCACTCAAAATGCAATGTTGTGTTCTTTTTTTTTTTGGGTTCTGCCAAAATAGCCAGGTAAAACTTTATGATTGCAAATGAAAATGCACAATAGAGTGAATCTGCAATAACCCAACCATAAAGCAGGAAGGGAACAGTCTATTAGAAAAGCTGGAAGCAGTGCAGTTTGAAAACACTATTTTAAATTGATAAATGTCTGACTGTCAACTAAAGTTATTCATCCATTCGTCTTCTGAAGCAGTCTATCCTCACGAGGGTCGCGGGCGGGCTGGAGCCTAATCCAGTAACACCCTGAACTGGTCGCAGGGAATTGTTTATTTTTTATATCATTGTTTATAATGTCTGACAGAGCGAGGTGTATGCGTCTTAAAAGCTGTGATTTGTGGTTATGCTGTTGAATTACTCACTAATTATGGTCACATGACTCTGCAAGGGAGTAATCGGCCGGCAGAGTCTCAGAACAGCAACAAATATTTATTACACAATCCTAATTCCTTTTCCAAGCTTATTGCCTCTCTCTCACTCATACATGCGCACACACATTCCTGTGAGTATGAATTCATGCAATATTTACACTCTACTGTCAGAAAGAGGGCAGAGTGGAGGCTAAACTGAAACGCCAGAAAAAGCCCGATAAGTGGAGACCAAGGTGACAACCTGCCTCCTAATAGAGAGAGATTGTAAATCCAAATGTTTTGACTTGAGTGCATGATCAGAACACACAAAATATGCGTTGGCACTCCCCTGTAGCCTTTATTTTTCATAAGTACTGTAAAAACATTGGGTGCTGTGTGAGTGTTAATAATTTGGCACCTGTGTGAGCTAAAGATAAAAATAGTGACATGACGCAAAAGAGACGGAAATCTCATCAAGGAGTGTGTGGCTAGTGCACCTGCTCCACTCATTAGTTTACACTCGAGCAATAAGACAGCAATTTGGAAATTGCAGCAACGTTTGCTCAAAGCTTTACGACGACATGATGGAAATGGTGCTGGTGATGATGACATGTAACATAAGCGTATGGTCATGATGAATTGGAAAGACATAAATGAATTCTTTAGACGTGCTCTGACAATTACGATTACAAGCAAAGATTGATGGTGGTCCAGTGTCCAACATTCTCCAAACTGATTTTCATAACAATGCACACGGCATAGGAAAAAAAAATACCGCAACTCTATTTTCATCACATTTCTATCCATGTTAACGATCAGCAGCATCTTACGATGGATTTGCAAATTCCCCCAAAAGCCCTGATGATTGAATATATTCGCTTCTATTTCATTTGGTCTCAGTGAATACGTCTGTTCTTCAGTATGGCCAGTAGTCCGATCCAGAGGCAAGAGCAGGGAAGGAAAGATGAAGGCAGGGACACAAGCATTTGTTTTCATCCCAAGGTCAACCAAACACATCCCCACACAGGCACACAAATAGATAGGCCACTTCAAAAAAGGAAAATGACTACAATGGGCAATTTACCCAGAACAGGCAGGGGCGATGGCCAAGCCACAGCTGCACATACACACGCACACACACACACACTTGTGCACCCTCATTCACGCATACAGCTGTGCCTCGGGGCCAAGGTTCTGGCAAAGCATCATTACCCTTCCCTGGAGGTGATACCATATCCCAGCATGCATTTCTCATGAGAAGTGGAAATTACCCATGGGCCATGCTGAGAGGCAAAAGACTGTGTCCTCTCCTCTGAATGTCTCCTTGATTCCTTCCTCCTTAAATCATTCCATCACTGTGGGGCTGTCATTAAAGAATGTTTACCGTCCCATCCTCTTAACACAAAACTTTCTCAAAGACACATTTTTGGCTACCTCTTGACTGATTGGACATAGATTGATACTATTCATTAAAATGCATCTACTGTATAGCAGGGATGGACAACTACTACGACTACTCCTCTTACTACTGAATAGCAGAATGTGTGCTGCTGTCCATGGTGCTGAAGCTACTTTGGGTCACCTCTTGGGGCAGGGATGGACAACTACTATTCAGAATGTCTGTTGCTGTCCACGGTGCTGAAACCGCTTAAACCCAGCAAACCACTCACAGTCAAATAAAAACACCATTCATATTCATAGATTTGCATCTTGACATGACATTCCAGACATCCCACTTCAATATAAGTGCTATTTAAATACACAGCCTCTTAAAACACAGTCAACAGTTACTATTGCATATTTTCCCAATACTTCTGCTGCAGTAAGATCAGTGCACAAACGATGAAAAGCACTTAGAGAACAGAAAATGTGGCTGGTAGCCAGTAGCCACAAATGTTTATTATGTGCAAAGAAATCTCCCTGCACTTGAGACAATAGTAATCCCCAGGTGTGGTGTAGTAAACAGTGCAGTGGCAGGTTCTTTCACTTAAGAGGCTGTGGAATCCCCAGTTTGCATATAATCCTGTGGTCCAGAACCTCTCACACATACAAACACAGTGTGCACTTAGTTTACCGCTGCCTTAATTTCCATCTAGCGCATCTGTCCCATGTGTAGAATCACACATAAACAAAAAAAACTACACAAGTGCACATGTGACAGTAACAATGTGCTCATTTCAGCTTTTCGAAAACACATAAACCACAATAAACCACATATACTGATGCTGCAGCGCCATCACCAGAGTGGTCTATTTTTATTATTTTTTTGGCTTGTGCTCTTTTCCTTGTCATAGATAAACCGATTTTGTAGTACACAAGAGCATGCTAAAAAGCGTGTCACTGTGGCAGCCTGCGGGTTGGCATGGGCAACTTTCCCATCAAAATAAAGTATGGGCAGAAGTGGCGGCCATGTTAGCAAGGGAGAGAGTGCCTTCAATTGTAATGGAGCAGAGCTGTTAGCCAAGCATCCACTGTAGGCACGCAGCTAAAAACATGTTTTACCTTGGATGGATGGAGCATTTTCATACTACTTAGAAAGAAATTCCAGATGCAGCTCCATATGTCGTGGTAGCTTTACACAGTACGTTACTGCCGAACCCTTAAAAAGTGTTAGCTCATAAAAACATCAATGGAAAGTCCCGTCTGTGTTCTCCCGGTAGCATACTGTGGGGCTTATTGGCTCTTGTATAAGGGTGAAGTCAAGCAAACACATGGGAGAAACAATATACGGCAGCCTTGTTTTTGATCACTGTGTTGCGTCTTCCATTTGCCTTCCCATCAATCCGCATCTCTCTAGGCCAAACTTGCCTCTTCAAGACGTTAGTAACACACTTGTGCTTCTCTTGAGCTCTTAAGCTTTGTAACAATAAGCATCCACACCCACTGCTTCCACCTTAGTGGTCCCTAATTCCCACTCTCCCTGAGCTAATGTTCCTCTCCCCCTTGTTCTTCCTCACACACCCCACCCACAATGCCTCACTACTTGTTTCTTCTTCCTTCCATCTTCTTAATCAAAGTCTTTTCTGTATTTTCCTTCCTTAGCAATTTGTTGTGTGCCCTTACTTCTTATAGCGCTTTAAGGAGACCACACACACAACAAACAATCCAGGCAACCACTAATCTAAATTATGAAAGCACTACTCTAAATGACTGTATGCACATTGATCCACTTTCCCTCTTCACCAAATCCCTCTTCCTTTTCACTGTGCTTCTTTATCCCCTCCTCTCACACTTTGCTTATCTCACGCCTCTTCTTCCTGCTTCATCTTTGCCCGTTTCCTACTTCCTTTATCCTTCCTCCCCTTATCTACTTAATCTACCACCTTCCCTTCCTTTACTCCCATCATCTATTAGGGCTTTGGGAGTTTGGTGTCCTCACTTCTACTCTGCAGCTGTCATGGCGCCCCAAACAGTGTTGACAGCAGTCACATACACACACCCTCACTTCCAAAATCAACAAAAAAAAAACTTACGCGGATTACATTGATTGTATGTACACGCATTGGTGCACATGCAAAAATAGCCCCCGCCTTCACTCAAGGCATTACTCGAGTCTAAATTGCTCCTAACTCATTTAGCACTCCATGCAAGCTCAGCTAGATCCAATTATTGAAAAAGAAAGACTGGAGTTGGAGTAGGCAGCCAGTTAACCTCGTGGCACAGAGAAATGTAACACGTTCTGTAGTTACAATTCAATTAGATTAAGCAGAGCGAGAGATTGTGATGGCTTGACAAAAAGCACAACTGGAGAATTTGAAGCCAATTTTGTGCAGCACAGGTAAACTTACACGACGATGTCAAAACAGAATGGATGATCGGTATTTCCTTCTGAATCACAACAAATGAAAGCGTGGAGTGCCTAAGATCCTCCGATCAGATTCTTGACATGATTTTTTATCATCTTACATTCATAACCCAAGGTTATTGACACATCAAGACGGGAGCTTTCCTCTTATTGGTTATTGACACCTGGCTCATCAAGACAAGATGACCCGATCAGCTTTCCTCTTCAGTGTGCTCTGTCGTCACTCATCAATATTTCCTAAGATATTTCCCCAAGGCGTATACCGAGAAATATACATTTACCTGAGATTTCCGAATGCATCAATACAATCCAAGTTCACATATTGTAGCGCGTGACACATTTCACTGTGAAAGAAAATCTTACCTGGGGTCCTTTTGAATGGAGTCAACAGAAGGTGAGCGCTGCAAGGTCCCTTCCGGCGGCAAGGCTGGCCCAGACTTGCTGTAAGGTGATTCCACCACCGAGGGGCAGTACTGCAGGGTGCGGTAAGGGTCGGCCACGTAGGGGTCCGAGCCGTACATGTCCCCACCTCCCCCGCTTGTTGTGTAGCCCGGTCCCACCGTGGCATAGTTGTTGGTCCCGCCGCGGCTGTAGTTTCCCGTTCCGGTGCCGTGACTCCCTGTTCGCTGCAAAGGGATGGAGTCGACACCGGGGGAGGAGGGAGCTATGGCGGGAAAGTAGGGACAGAGGACATAACTTAGGACATGCTCATGGAGACGGTGGGAGAAGTCTACAAGGACAGTCGGTGAGATGGAGAGCAAATGATAGGGACAAACGGGCATGTCTCCATATGGATTGATTGATAAATATTGGCCACATGCCCAGGATTAACAACAAGACCAATGTTTACCGCGGGGATTGGAAAGAGGGAGAGAGACAGGGAATGACAAATATTGTGCAAAAATCATTGAAACAACTGCTACTAAGAATTGCACTCACATTTAAAGACATTCCTACTTTCAGGAACATTTTTAAATAGATACTAAACCCCACTTGAAAACGAGGCACTGTTTCCTTCTTGTCATGTAGTAGGAGAACAACTGGATAAACTTTGATACGCCCAAATAATGAGACATCTGCTCACGAGCGGTAACGACTGAAAAGCATAAAAAGCAAATGTAAAAACACCAAGCTTTATGTGCTTAGCCAGAGATGGGAATTGAATGGGGAATTGCTTGGTGATGTAAGCATTCTGCTGGGCCACTGGAGCTGTCACCTTCCTTTGCTCCTGTGTGGGAGCAAAGCAGTGGCGATATATCAAGGTGTTAATGTGAGTCTGGGGGCCTTGTTTCTCTGGCTGTAAAAACGCTACGAGAAATAGTGACTGCGTGTGTGGTCGTGTCTGTGCGTGTGTGTGTGTGTGTGTGTGTGTGCGTGTGTGTGTGTGTGTGTGTGTGTGTGTGAAGTGTGGAGGCTGATCCATCTCATCTGTCATTAGAAGCAAGGTAGACCAAGAAACCCCCCCAAAAACACAAACGTGCACACATGCAAAGGGAGACTTAAATGCAATCTTCAAAGACTGTGATAAATCACAAAGGGGATCAATGAGAGGGTCGTGATTGACTGGAGCTTTAACACAATCCAATCAAACTGCTATTAAAGGAGGATTAGCCTTTAAAAATTGAACTTGAATTAGAAATCAGTCAACACGCCAGACGTGAATAAACAATTCCTGATCACACCTGTTCATTGTGAAGTGATCTGTGATATTGCAGGATCTGACCCTTCCAGTGAATTTTATATTTGGTGTCTTAAAGAGGGAGACATTGGTCAAATAATATTCATGAAACATAATGATGTTTTCACCAACAATTGGTTCAAATCACGTTTGAAACCAGATCATAAAAGACTATTGTGAAGAAAAGGCAAGAACAAAGGCAGCCTCAGCAGAACTAATGAAGCGGAACACAAACAAGTGCAGGACACAAGATTGTTGAATGACCACCTGTCAGTTGACTAGAAGGTTATTTGTTGGAAAACATCCGACATACCGGAACTCATTTAGAACATCGGATAAGAAATTGGTGTAATTAGTTACTTCTATACTATTAGTTGATTAAACTTGGTCTAAGAGCAGGACAAGATTTTTGGTGTGAGATTTGTTTTTTTTTTGGGTCTGTATTTACAGTTTGCGGTATTATTCAAAAGATGTTCAATTGGCTTTGACTGTGTTTTTGTGTGTTCCAACAAGACCTCAACAGATCTTCAAATGATAAGAATGAACGTTTTTGTTTTGGAAGTCAAAGGGCGTCGCTAATTGCAAATGACTACATCCTCGGTAGAGCAAAATGACAGTATTAATTTCACTCGCATTAAAAATAAGACAGCAAGCATCGAGGGGGGGGGGGAGACGCAACGCGGTTGTGTACGACAACGCAATCCTAACAATATGGTTGCAGCTGCTTTGTAAAACCATGGTACATGTTGTTCCTGTCATATCACAACATACTAAATATTAACAGCATATTTTCATATGCAGTTGCACAACAACAAGCATGTCAGCGCCGTTTCTAATCAAGTGACCGGTGAGTATACATCCTCGGCTGTCTTAAGTGTTGGCTTCAGAGTACTTTGCTTGTTAGTGCTCTCTTGAGATGTGGCACACACTTGTTCCCTGTCATCATTCCCTTTAACTCACATACTCACCTGCTTAACACATCAGAGCAACCCTTAATTACTGTTTTTCGATTGCTTGTATCAGACGAGCGAGTGAGGGGAAAAAAAAAACACCGTGTTATGCGATGAAAGTACATCAAAAATAATAAAGGTTATTCACATCAAGTTAAAATATGAGGGGGAAAAAAGCAAAGAAACTATAATCCTGGAGAATTTGGGGTGGGCAAACGGCCAGTGATAGCAATCCAGGAAGGTTTACACTTCTAAAATCAAATAGATCCAACGCTCATAAATGAATAAATAGTTAATGGTCTCAAAGTCAGTTGGACAAGTCTCCAGCTCACCGGCAACTATAATAACCAGCACTATACTAAATGGATGAACAACTTTGATTGTTGTATAAGGTTTTTTTCTTTGCTTTAATATGGCCCACTGAGGACTTAATCAAGTGAAATGACAACTGATACAAAAGAAAAGCTTCCAATGCGCTGCACTTTAAGAAAAAGGAAAGCGATGTGGGGATGAAACTCTTGTAGTGCGGTGGCCAAGGCAGAGTAAGAGGGGGTAATGAAGCAGAGTTACTCCCATCAGAAACAAATCCTGATCTTTTCTCCCCTTTTTAAATTGTCTCAGCGATGCCTCCATCTTCTTGAACGTCTCATTAGTAGCTGGAGCTTTAGGCTAACACCACCAGTGTTGGAGTAAAACTGCACCTTCCAAGGGACTTGACATTGAAATTGGACAAATCTCCAAGCAGGAAAAGGGATTGGTCGGGCAAGCGCAATGAAAAGAAATAAGATGACCAGCATTTTATGCCAATTCAATTGTATAGTTTCGCTTTGATCGAGTTGGAAAAAGTTCCTGAACATTCCATTTTGTGGAATACTCAATCTTCTTATTTAGTTTCCTTTTCTCCAACCTTAACAAAGCAGAGTTGTATCATTTGTCTTGGTAACGGTGTGTTCTGGCTGATAACTTGACCTTTGCCTGCCTGAAGGAAATCAGCATTGGGGGGCTTATTTAAAGATGCATACGTGCCGTTCCGTATATATATTAGAATGGTGTATCTTGACCTTTACAAAGAAATAATATCTAAAAATGGGATGACTTTCACTGTAGAAAATAATATTAATCTAAACCTTCACTCATACTTCAAAATGTGGAATGTTTGCTTCCACACGCTTTGGTGTTAAGTCAACATATAACTAGCAGATTAGCGCCATTTTTTTTGTTTTTGACATAGTGATTTCAGGACAAGCGCCAGTGAGCTTAAAAAGAGCTGCTGCATGAAGAAGTATAAGATAGGCAGAATGGAGTATAGAAGTTGAAGGGACTCAAACCACTTCTCAGAGCTTTTTGTATCCATCCTCCTTCTCACTTTCATCTCTGCCCGCATTTCTTTTTCCTCTACTCTGTCTATGTCACTCTATTTTGCTCTCATGCCTTTATTGCCTTTTTCTCTCCTTTCTTTATTTCTCACCTCCCTCCAGATCCTTCCGTCTCCATCCTCACCCCATCCATCTTTCTCTCTTACCCGCCTCATGCCTTTCAATCCCCAGCCCTTGCTCTTTTTTGAACTCCCTCTATGGTTCCTGTTTTTTTTCCCGCCGTCCTCTCTTCATCATCTATTCATCCCATGTTTTTCTCGCCTTTCTTCACAATCACCCTCTGTCTCTCCATCGCGCCGCCTCTATTGTAGCAGGAGAAGACTGTGATCAGAGCCGAGGACATGTCCTTTCTCTCGACACGCTTCAACGCTCAGCACGATTACACAAAACCTCTCTCACTCTCTGTCCCCCCCACCACACACACACACACACACACACACACACACACACACACACACACACACACACACACACACACACACACACACACACACACACACACACACACACACACACACACACACACACATTGGCTCACAACTTCTAAATATCAACGTGATTGACATGGTCTAAACATGTATGCCCCTGGGGCATTTTTGTGTGCAGTGCATTGAGGTCATGCAGATATAACCTTGGCCACATCAGCGATAGGTGAACACACATGGGCCAGTGTGCACACACACACACACACACACACACACACACACACACACACACAACACACACACACACACAAACAAACGCACACACACACACTTGGCTATGGAGGAGAGGCAGGATTACTTTCTCCCTGGTTAAAATCCCTAGGAGTAGCTCCAGGGCCAACACATAGCTCTTGATGTTCCAGAGCTAGAAGCAATGGCTGACACATACAGGCAAGGCATACAGTATGCAGTGTTGCAGCTGTAGGACACTTGTCTGGATGAGGCAAGTTTAATGTCCATGGAGAGGAAGGACAAAAGTGGAAGTCATAGTGTTAGTGTTTGTGGCTGATACCATTTATATGATATAGGGCATTCCAATTCATGATACTACTCTATACTTTGATAACTGGAAATAATCATCTGATTATTTGGGGTTTTTTAGACCACTGCACATAAAGAGGTCCGTGATTATCTGCAAACATATGTAGAACTCGCTGCAGTGGTGGACCTGGGAGCAAGGATGTTTGTGCAAACATTACCTGGCTGCCTCAGTGGCAAGCAGAGTATGAACCGTCCATTGCTGGTGATCATAAATTATTGCAAAGCATTCCTGCCTATTTTTATTAGCATTATCATAAATCTTTTTTGACATTTTCCTGAAATGGAGATTCTTTACTAGATGGTATAAATAGTGCTAGAGTTGTATTTGGTGCTCTCAAAGAATGGAGCAAACAATCTGGTCCAGGTTTTGTACAGGCTCTCACAGACTCTAAATGGGCTAGTCTTAGCGTCCAAGCTTTTATCACAAATCACCCAGCGAGCACACATCCAAACACAAATATAAATACAGAAAGTGATCTTTTAAGGTCGGGGGGGAAATCTATGCGAGTGCTTTTCCAGCGTGACTTTTTGCTGTTATTTAAAAGACAGAGGGTCTATCAATAAACCAGCAGGATCAAGGGCCAAGCAGAAATTGATCCAAGCCAAAGGTATCTAATCACAGTTGGCCTGGAGACTGACACAACAGTGACTGGGGAGCTGCTTTGGCTAAAGGCTCCAAAGATATTGCACTCTAGCCCAAATGCATTTGTCAGGATGAGAAAACACTACTTAGTGCTCAACAAAATTTCACAATACTGGAAAACCGTCAAAAATGATCTAATGATGCAAGTATTCCAGAATCATAAGGCTATCCAAAAATACTACAGTTCACTCCCTTGTGAATCAAACAGAATCCATGAAAACAACAATAGATAAAATGATTTTTATGTCACCTCTTTATTAAATTTAATGTGTTTGAATAAAAAGTTTTATTTTACCCCCCCACCTCAAGCAGAGTCATGCTTCTCTTATGCTTGGAGCCAGCTCTGATCAGGGTTACTAAAATATTTCAGTGTGCACACCATCCCTTTTTTGTTACCTTTCTTGCTCTCCAGGAAGGAAATCATTCTCTCCATTTAAGAGGTGCCATTAAATGTTCCTGCCTTCTGGCTAGAAGAAGCCAAATAAATGCACCATTTCCCTCCCAACTGTCTCCATCTTTATCACCCTCCTGTCCTCCTTCCTCCTCTGACGATGAGCTCGTCCTTGCTCTCAACACTCTTGACTTACAATTGAATCATTTAGTGAAATTGGATTCACTGGATTCTTTTGAATACCTTTTTTAGATTAAGATGATCGGTCAAATGATTGAGTTTCATACAGAGGGGCTAATGAGACATCAAAAGGGATGTAAACAGCGGGAGCTTCCTGACTGCGCTGCTTGAAATCAAGGAGGAACCACCTTGCATGGAACTGCAAGCAACAAAGGCAACCCACATTCCAAATCAATTTGTATCATGTTCATGTAGCAAGCTGAGCAATAGGTCTTATGTTACACTGTTTGAGAGAGAAAAACCATATGTGAAAGCAAAAGACGTTTCTATGTGGGAATAATCTCTTGAAATAGGCCACATTAACCTGCGTTCCTCTGGGGCCTTGGCCTGGTTTAATCCATGAGCGCACACTGAAACAATACCCACACACATACAATAATAGATTTGTGTGAAAGGGAAGAAAGAGCATCCGAGGAAAGCTCAAGTTGGAAAATTGTTCCTAATCAGTAATCTCGTTGCTTGGAAAACAGAACAGAACATGATAGGGACGAGGATTGGCTTCACCTATCAAATCCAGCGGGTGCCATGATCAACAACCAATCACACAGGTCACCAATAATAATAAATAACAAATATGAGAGCCCACATTTCTTGAATAAATGCCATCCACCAAGAATGCAACAATTATTGACGGAATAGCGCTAAATTAGCCCTCTTTTCTTTCCATCACGAGTGATAATTTGTCGATTGAACCATTGCAGCTTAATAATGTGAGTGTGCCATTGCCAAGAAATGGCAATGTCACATAATTAATGACTTTGTCGTCACTGTATCAGCACGGCTCTTTTATCAGTTCATTATGTGCAGTCGTTTATGTAATACAAATCCAATTTTGATGTTCTTATAGTCACGGAACATGCAACATTAAATTGTTCTCTTCTTAACTAAGGTTTAGGCTTTCTTGTTTATCTACCAGCTAATGTATTTGAGTTGAAATTGAGTATAGACACAATTGTTAGGCTGGGAAATTTTGGAGAGGCGTCTTATGAAGCTCAAGGCTTGTAATTAAGAGCACAAGCTCCTATTGAATTTTGGAGCGTCTGTGCAAATTTCCTTTGTGTGTTTTCTTACAATCATGCACTTATTGAATTAAAAGGCTTCTGAGGAAGAAAGTTCTATCGCGTGAGAAGAGGAGCACACCCGATGAGCCATTAATGTTGAAGTGTACCTAGAAAGCAGGGCTATGTGCTTCAAGGTAATTCTCATCTCTACTTGGAGTGAGTGAAACTGATCAACTTCAATGCCGGTCTGAAGTGCCATATTTATGACCATGGTTCTGACCCATATGCTAATGATAGCTGGCTAATGACATCAAGGGAGCTGTGAACATGGCGGAACCGACTTGGGTGTTTTCATGTGGGTATGATAATGTTAATGGGATTAACACAGCGTACCTAAACCCGCACTGAGATAAGCGCAGTGAGGCCCTATTAAAAATACATTGGCAACAATGGAGTTACAAAGGGAAGCGGAGGGAATGAAGACGTCTTAGAGTGAACGTGAGCTCGATAGTACGACGGAGTGTCGCTCCATCCCATTGAAAACTACTATGTCAAATAAATACACTGCCAATAATGAGCAGTATGGTGTTTTTTTTGAAAAATCCATGCTGAGGAAGTTTGATTGGTTTATTTTACGGCATATATCATTCAAGTAAAACAAATAAATAAACTGGGGTAGCAAGGCTTGGACATCAACATTTAAACCTGAACAAATCAGAAGCAAATGCACAACATATGAAGAGTTTAAACAGGTCGATGTAAAAACTGCCTACCAGTGTTGTTGCGGTAGTGGCCAGTGTCGGGCCCTTGGCTCTGGCTGAGGCTCCTCATGGGACCCTTGTGGTAAACGCGTTCCTCATATATGGGGTCTATATGGTGCTCTGGGGACCCCAAGGGTCGGAGGGGCTCCTGGCTATGCTGACTACTGTAGGAGCCTCGAGAGCCTGGAGTGAAAAGAAGAAAGGAAAAAGTTGAAAAGTTGTAAAATCCCTCTCTACATATCACATTGATTTTAGAGTAGAGAAAGAAAATGGGTTTCAGAAGCTCCATGAAAAAATATGACTCTACGGGATCATCATGACCTTGAGTGCTGAAGAGGGCCTGCAAATGTATTGTTATGAAGAGAATAGAGTGCAGTCATAAGAAAAGTCATGAATATGCTCAAATTGAACCCTTGTACTCTAAGACCTCAACCCATATTGATAAGGGGGTAATCAACAGCAGGCCTGAAAAGAAGTAGAAACGATGGATAATGAGCAGAAGAAAAAAAAGAAGGCTGTCACTGCTTTTCATTCTTTGCTGTTTGTCAGCAATAAAATAATGAGAGGTCCTGTGTTTGGCACCAGGTCCAAAATCACAGGGCGGCCAAAACATTGACAGCGGGTGTTTGTTGATTACACTGGTGAACAAGCGTAAGACAAGGTCAGACGAAAAGATCCAAATAGAAGGAAAAAAAATAACTGGAGAAAAAGAAAATCTAAATTTATATACCCTTTCACACACACACAGTAGAAAGCCACGGGTAAGAGTGAATGAGAAGGAACGAGAGCAAACGACGGTCCAGTGGAGCTATCGTGTCACATTAGCTCTCAGTCGATGGCGAGTTCAATGCAGAGGAGGTTCGAGCCTCTGAGGAGGAAGAACAAGCCCTCTTCCATGATTTAAACCTCTAAGTATTATGTCAATACATTTTGGATGATTCGGTGCCTTCGACTTTGTACAGGTGCATAAAAGCAGTCTTGGGTGAGTTTTGTGCGAAAGAAATGGCAATTATCTTCGTTAGCAAGATCCATCCTTACCATATCTCTAACCCTGACAGAATAAGCCACAAAGGAAAAGAATCCTTTCTGCCAATAAAGCCTTCATTAAAACATTTCATTCTCGTTTTAATGAGGAGAAAAACTGCTGGCAAGATCCATATTAATCTCAATACTATTGCAATTACAGAAGCCCCACAGACACGACCAACGTCTGTCTGCAAAGTGGTACTATCGGCACTCGCATTGGTTTGAAAGATCCATTTTTGTTGTTTACCTGTGTCTCGCATTAAAGACATTACATAGCACAAGATGGAGAGATATTGAACAGAGAAAGAATATATCTGTGCTGCGATGACAGAGACCAGAAATCAGCGGGAAGGCTGTAAAACGACATAGATTAAGACAGAAAGTGTCCAAATTTGCAAGTTAGCCAGCTAATAAAGAGTCAAGACACACCCGCTTAACAGCATGACTCATCCAAGTTGGCTTCCTTCATCTTTGAAGTCTCTATCAATTGGTTTTTATTTCTTGATTCTTTTTTTGTACTGACCTCTTTCTTCCAAGAGGGAAAAAGAAAAGAAGAAACAAATGGTGCCGAAAATAGCCGTCCCATGATGTTTAATTCAGTCAAATAAGAATTATAAAATGTATGAATGAACATTGGCTCCTTTGTACCTAAGTGATTTTTGTTGTGCGAAAATAATTCAAAGCAAATGTTACAATAAATTCATTTGCAGTATATTTGCTATTATTTTCCAATTAGGTGACTAACACAACACAGTGTTCAAAATAGCCGCGTGGTAAAAAATATATATACGACGACCAAATGACAAGGAAGTGAGGAAACAAGGGTAGTCTATTCTTTTCAATGACTCGACTGTATATGTACTTCCAGCAAATGTCATGGTCTGTTAATTCTGAAATAGAGCAAAGCTTTATACTTGACCATGCAAAAGGATCACAAGTGTGCCTCAGGCAACATCATTCAAAGTCAACAATTCAAGTGTCGCTGCTACTACACATGAATGACTTTCTTTCCTCATCCCGCTTTGCAATTTTCTATGAGTTACCAAGTCAAGATGGGAAGAATTAATCAGTGGACTATTGTCATGATTCACTCGGAGTTGATTTTTTTTTTTTTCTTCTCTCATTTGGCTCTTCAATGTGTCCCCTAGGCAACAAAGGAGTCAAGCAATTAGAAGCACTGGAGACTCAGCTCCCATACTTTGCGTATCCTGCACCGTTTCTTTATCTTTACAATTTGCTGGATTGTGGCCTGCACTCGTATTCCACGCTGCTCCTTGTCAGATGTTTTTTCTTCTCATTGTGTTGCTTGTTTTCCCTGCTAAGTTCTGGCCATATTCTGGTATCCCTCCTTGCTGTACTCCATTCTCATTTGTCACTTTTAGTTTCCACTATGGTGGGTTCTATTGTTCCAGCTTGTCAGTAGCGTTTTATGATTATGAGTCTTTTATTTTTGTTGTTTGCGGAACAATGCTATACCTACTCGTCAGTAGCACTTTTATTTGTGTTTTATTGAAATAAAGACTTTGAAGCTCTAGTGCAAAGTGCAGTCTAACAGTGCAGAGCATCAGTGACGTTTTCTTTCTTCTAGTATTTTCATACTTCATATTCAAATCCAAATCCAACAAAATCCCATTCCATCATCTGGTTTCAGCCGGTCTAAAGTTTGATCTACCTTTGTCACCAAATTGCCAAGTGTGCCAGGAACAGAACAGAAAACGCTCTTGCAAAGCAGAAACGCCTCAATAGCAATATATGACTACATAATAAAAATGCATTGCTATTTTTTCCATCCCCTGTATTAGGACAAATGGTTCCATCTCTACTTGAAATCACACTTACACCTCCGTCTTCCGAAAGCAGCCTCAGTGTGATCTTTAAAATCCAATTGAATCAGGAAAAACACTTGCAAACAGTGACGTTGTATTTTGTAGAGTGTAGTTGGCTCCCAAAACATTTTGCAGAGTATCATGTGGACGTAAATCTCAAGAAACTAACCACAACACGCCGACGGTCTCGTTCACAGATCAGTTAATTCAATCGACTTAAACGCAGCACTTGACCTTTTTCAGAATGGCTGAGCGAGGCACTGATATGCAGCAAAGAGGGTCCATCATAACCCAGGTGCTTAAATAACACTAGGCCTACACACTATCGCACACACACAGTAGTATTGATATCCGTATAGATTTTCCCACAAGCTGTTTTTCTTTTAGCGAGCCAATGAATGAAAAAAAGCCAAAGAATGCTTTTGCTGGAGATGCAAGTTTTCATTGATAGCTCTTCCGAGTGAACTCCAAATATGTTTGACTCGTATCCGTAATATGAACATTGAGCAAGAACAACAATTTAAATTATGTTTTGTTAATGAAGTAGTAAAAAAAACGGATTTAATTTTCAAGTTAATATAAAAAAATCTGATGCCCGAGGTAAAGCAGCGATTTTGTTGAAATGATGGCTATTTCATATGAATTAAATAACTACCAGGAATTCCTGAGAGGTAAATAAAGTACCTCGCAACCTACCTGCTAATACAATACAGCCCATGCAGATCATAAAAGTTTTATGATGCGGACAGCACGCACTCAGGAATAAGTTATTGCAAATAAAGTTTCCCATTGAGATCAGCAAGTTGTTCAAACAGCATCACTGACTTACCAAGCAAGTGCAAATGAATGGCAAATTTACAGTTGCAATGCCTACTATAAGAATTTACGTAACGGAGTACGATTGGATTGCGTCTCACCTGCTAGACTGCCGGGCCTCTGGAGTGTAGCAGTTGCGTAGAGCTCATGGGAAATCTTGTACTGGTCGGAAGCATGGTGAGCTGCGAGCCGTTTGGGAGACAAAGTGGCATAACTGCCGATGCCTGAGCTCATCTGCAATGCCAAGAAGTAGTTCTCAGTCAAATACTGCTAAATAAGCTCAGGGAGTCAGAGAGATAAGTGCAGAAAGAGCTCCAATTACTTCATTCACTCTCTGTTGACAACCAGATGTATATGCATTTTGCTACAATTGGTTCCTGTACTTTTCCATTTGCACACCTTTATTTCCATTTGCACGTGGTCAAGTTTCCTAAAGTGGCTTTATGCATGGAAATTGTCACTTTGTGTAAATCACTTGAAAGCACTTAGCATTATATAACTCGGTGAGCTCAAGTGCCACACAAAAGTCTCACATTTGTCCATTGTAAACAGGCTTTCACATTTAGAACAACAGTATAAAAAGCTGCTCTTTGACAGATAAGGCTCCATTTTGTACTTCCTAACAGTGCATTAAACTGGCAGCCAGAGTATGTCTGAGGAAGGTCTTTTACCTGATGAAGGGGTGATGATGATCCTGCCCCTCCACCTGTGGAGTTGGGTGGAGAGGCCAACCTCAGGGGAGAACCTCCACCACCCCCTGTTGTCACGGCAACGTTGCTACTAGGAGACAACAAACATCATTCCTCCGCAAAATTATTTTTTCCAACTTTTAAATTTCATCCCATAGTTTGGGAAACCCAACATAAGGTCGAGATCCCATTTCCCACTGCAATTTATTCCCAGTCACCCGTGTACCTGAATGACTTAGCCAGTCGATTAGCGGGACACTGTTTGCTGGGGGAGGAGGATGAGGAGGAAGGCAAACGTTGAGTGGTGGAGTACCCCAGAGAATCAGACGCCGATCCCAGGCGTTGGAGTTTATTGGGAGAACCTGGCCCTGAACCGCCTCCCCCGCCACAAAGAGGCGAGTTGACACGCTGGGCAGGTAAGGTGGAGCTGGAGTAATAGATGCCTACAAGACAAAGGGAAGAAAAAAAAAAACAATTGACGTTCTAACTACTGCATTGTTGACATTGCTGTTTCAATCGAGACGTCAATAAATTACGGATAAAACCCAATCCACCATAGACAAACAGTCTCTGGCCACAACATTAGGCACACCTGCTGTCAAGGAAATTTACCACAACAGGCTTCGGTGACAATAAAAACAGTTTTGATTGACACTGTCAGTGACTTATTAAGCACAGTTTGCAGTGGAAAATATTGGAATTTGATCATACTGTGATCATTTTCTCTCTTCCACCGCCACAACAATAATCACAGTATGTCTCTGACAGCGTCAATCCAAAGCCAGCATTATTTGCTACATTGCTTTCAATTTATTACAGCTCATTAGAATGTGCAGGTGATACACAATAAAGCAGCCATTCTATCATTTATGTTGAGCGTAGATCTATATTACACTAGAGTCGTAGCTCATCAGGCATAGGGGACGTCATAGGATCCCGACTCTAGATAAATGTCAAAAGATGGATGAATAAGATGATTGTCTTCTGATTAAGTAGAACAGAGAATGTAAGCTGCATCGTTTTGAATGAGCTGCAGAAAAGTTTGGACAGCCCTAATGTATAAATTGTCATAAATCACTTCCACCATCTTACAAGTATTTTTTTTTTAAATCTAAGGTGCCGTGCATAACTGTCAGCGTCGTCAAATTTTAGCAACTCGGCAAACTGTCACGGGCCGTCAGCTTGATTCATTAATATCATAAAAGTTATGGCTAATTGACCAGAGGCTCGAAAAAGAGAAGTGGGAGAGGTGAACGCTTACCCGACCCTGCTCCACTTTGTGATTGTTGCTGCTGGGCTGCACGGCTCGAAGTCACCTAGGGGGTTGGTGGAAGAAATACAGTGGAGGAAGGATGAATAATTCCGTCATGAGGGGAATGCAGGGTAAATGAAAGGGAAAAAGAACAGGGAGCATTAATAAACTTTTATGCACAATGACTTCAGTCATATCTTTGCACGAGGAGGTCTGCATGAACCTCAGAGAGAACGTAATGAAATCCCCACAGAACACAGAAGGGGGATTCAAACAGACTCTCGGAAGCAGACGATGAACTCGGAGGAGCTGCTCTGACCGAAATAATCTCTCATTAAGCCTTGTTGTACCACCTACTCAAAGTCGAGGAGACAACTCCAAAGGCTTTGTGTATTAACATATTTAATATCATGTTTTGTCACATAAACCCCGTCCGTCATTGGTTATTTAAGCCATCAAAGTTAAATAAAGTTGTGATTCAAATCCCTCGGTGTTACATCAAAATTCATACCAATGTTTTGTTTTAATTGTACTCTAACTGCTTCATCTACCCAACATCCAAATCAAAAGATGATCTACAGATTTCCTCAGCTATTGTGAAGCTGGCTAAAGCCTAGATGAAATGCTAGCCACGAGGTCTATTGTGAGTCGTTTCCCCACATGAATTTGGTTGGATTCCTGAGTACAAAGTAATGCTTTGCAATTAGAGAACAAATGTTTTCCTTTGTGTCCTGTTCTTTGAAAGATGAGAAATGCACGGTTGGAGTCCTCCGCAGTGTATCCCATGGGCACGCTCTCATTTTTATTATCATGTATGTATCATGAAGAATTTTCAATAAAACAACCAGGTTCTTATAATTAGGGCCCATTAGCATTAAACGGCCTATTGGCTTTTGAATGATGCACGATCCATGCGGAATACACATCAAAACCAATTTTGGCACCATGTTGAGATTTCAACTCCGTTTACGAATAAACAAACTTTGAATGTGAGCCAAATATGAAGCGGCTCCTGTGCACAGAACACACATCAACATCATTTCTACAAATCGGCATTCAGCGATTGTTTTGAGGCAGGTGGCAACAAAAAGTGCTGCAGAACAAATCACTTTTCACATTTGGCACAATTTCTGATTAAATTCTCATGAGAACTTGCTGCCTTGGTCTTCACACAGCGGTGGGAGGGAGAGGACATATGCCAGTGCTCAGCTGAGCCTCTCAGCCTTATGTTGATACTTAAAGCTGTAAAGGTGATCCAGATACATTATTACTCACCCGCAGCAGCTATAATAGACCATCACGCAAGCACACAGTCACCTTGAAGCAGCACTGGTGTAATTTCACTTTGCGTTGCAAAACAAAATAACACCAAAAAAAAAATGCTCCTTTTTTTTCTGGCTCACCTCAATTAATGGCAAGTATAAATTACATCTAAAAGAGGTGTGTGCACAAAGGGTGTACACGTATGCAGAATTGTTGCAACAGTGCAAAAAAGCCAACCCTGCCATGCTTGCTCAGCAAAAGTTTCACTGGATGAAGAAGACAAAATACAAATTGCACAGCTGAAGGATGAATTAGGACCACAGTCAAAAGGGGGAGGTGTCGCTTCAAAATCACACTTCATTTAATCAAATTAAATTGAACAATAAAGTATGATAATAATAAAAAATAAAAAATAGTGTGATAATAAAATAGGGACACAACACTCTCCAGCCTGTGACTTCAATGAAGACTTCTTGGTGGTACAACTTCTGTCAATTGGACCCCACCTAATTATCATTTCCTTTTAACAGCTTCCTCAGCTGCTCATTATTATTTGCTGAAATTGTCTTATTTTCCATGTAACCTTCATGAATAAATTACAAATTCACATCAAAACAACCTAACGACTTTCATAATAGAAATAAACATGTTTTTTTTTCCATTCTTTCCAAATTGTATAAGCAATATTGTATGTTGGGGTGAAATAAGGATATATATATAGTATAGAAAATTTTCAGTCCACCCCCACACACATGAATTATAATTAACATAGACCTCCAATTAAAAATGTTTTTTTGGGAGTAACTAATTAAAAGTGCCTATTCCCAGTCAGATATCACATCATAATCATCATGGGAACTCATGCTGGCTTACAAAGCCAATTGCTAGCAAAAAATGAAATACGGCACCCAAAAGTGAATTCATAATTTAGGAAAGTTGATCACGTTAAAGGCATAGTTACGACAAATTGAAGTGTCATTAGGAAGGCCATTAAATGATTATCGGGCCAGAGCAAACTTTCTCCGTTGTATTGGTTGTCACCTTTGCAGTGCTATTTCTGCAACTAAAATACTCGAGTAGTTGAGGTGCCATGTATCCATGTATTATTAAAGCAAAGCCTCTCAAGGTTAGAAATACCCTGCAGAGGAGCACTGACTTCTTTCTTCTTTTTTTGCTCCAAATCGGCCTAAAATGGCACATTAAATGTCCTTGTGCACACACAATAACAAACATATCAAAACAATATCCGAGTCGGGCTCTTCCAAGACAAACACAGCACATGTCAATAAAAACACGCACGTCGTGGACATGCCTGTAGGGTGCACCTGCCCGATCGAGCTGCAGCGGTAGCTTGTGAAAAAGTCAATTCATGACCCTCTCTGACAGCTCTGGCCCAATTACACTGACAAGGCCAAAACATGAGAGGCCATTACAAGTAGAGCCATAGAAACACACAGAACAATGGTGAGACAAGAAAGAGGTGAAGCGCGAAGCACTCCCACGGCACAAATATGACAATAAATAATATGGAATCATGTTGGGGGATGAAATATGACAATAAATAATATGGAATCATGTTGGGGGATGACAAGAACAAGTCATCTTCAAAAACCTGGAAACTTAAAACAAACAAACCAAAAAAACTTAAGGCCCAAAGATCTTTAAAATTGACTGCAGATATTAATGACGGCAGGCATTTGAGCGTCTGTTTGCGACGCCCCTGGTGGGCAAATAAGCACTTTTATAGCCATCATGCATCACCTTGGAAATCTTGACGTGCTGAATTACTCTTCATTAACACACTGCTGTGATTATGATGTGGATTCCACCGCATCTTTATTTCTCAGGTCCTCGTAAACACAACACTCACTGGGGTGCTTTTGATTGCTCTTCATTGTGTGCGTGCGTGCTTGAACAGCTTATTACCTGTCTCCTTAATAACAGCTTTAACCACGTTGGAAAACTTTCAAACGCCACCTCTCAACCTCTTCATTAATGCATGACGGGAATGCACGAGATGCGTGTGATTGTTTGACGCGCAAATAAAAGCTAGGATAAGAGCTACCATAACAACATCTTGTCATAAAAGTCCATGCAGGCTGTTCAAATGAATCCGTCAAGTGCTCTAACTAGCAAAAAAGTTCAAATGATGATGTGGTTTTGACTGCTCAGGTTTTCAGCATCTCCTACCTGGTTATAGCTGTGCACGGCTCCTCCAACCTGCCCGCTGCGCTGAGGAGATGCTGCGGAGATGTTGTCGCTAAGGGCGAGGGTCTGGTTGCTATGGTAGCTGGCAGAGTACTGGAGCGAAGCCTCCGGGGTGGAGTTGAGCTGCAAGGAACTCTGGGAGAGGAGCGCCGGTCCTACGGACAGAGACGGGAGTCGGTCGGGTGGGGGGTTGAGTTTGTCATGCGAGCGAGCGAGCGAACGTGCATGTATGTAAGGAGAAAAAAAAAGGGGCGAGGAAGACCAGGGAGAGATTCAAAGAGTAGCCGGGGATGAAGGGAGGAGTGATTGAGAGACAAAGAGTGAAATGGGGAAGCGAGGGAGAGAGAAAAGGGAGAGAGCACAATTTAGAGCAGATAGTGCAGCAGTGCAGCACTCAGTGAGTTGGAGAAGGCATACATAATTTATTAGCAGAGGGAAAAAGAAACAGAGGAACAGAGAACATGGAAGGAGGAGGAGGACGGCTGAAAAGAAGTTGGAATCGACAGAACAACTCAATACGTTTCCTCGCTGAAACACGTTGAAATTTACCTGGCGCCTTCCACTTGAAAAAGCCTCCATTTGAACTCTTTTGCACAATGCACGGATGTTATACTTTGGCGAGGAATCGGGAATAAGCAACTTTTTTGAAGATACTTTTACTCGCTTTGTGCCTCGGGCTCCTCGGTAGTCTCAATTATTTGAGGATTCCTTTAGACCAACAATTCAGCTTTATTTTAAAGGCACACTAACAAACTAAAACCAAAAACAAACAATTCACCTGCATGACCTATTTTTCTAGAGTCAACACATTGAATGAAAATTCTGCTTTTACGACACAGCAAGTATTTTGAACATTTTGCTTACCTAACTGAATCAAAGAAAATGCGAGTGGGATTAAATAGGTCAGTGTTATCAAACCTCTCAATAGCCAGTGGTGTGGATGAGTGCCTTTGTGTTGATATCACATTGTGTTTTATTCAAGGGCAGTTAGGTCTGTGACTTGTGCTCCCATTTCTCATATATATTTCATTAAGTGACTATTTTTACTCCTTTGCTGTCTCTTTGCATTTCTGACAAAAAGACTGATATGCCTGTGATGTGCCTAATTACAGCTCTCATGGTGGATGCACCACATTAATGAAATGATTAAAAAAAAAAAAAAAAAAAAAAAGGGGCTACACGGTGGTGCAGTGAGGACGTTTTGGTAAAATAGGTTCTTATAATGATTTAGAAGGAAATTGTAAAAAAAAAACAAAATATTAGAGTACTTTTATTTTATTTATTTTTTTTAAATCCATCCTGAATTATTCTAAAGCTTCACCGTGGTACACAGGTACTCAAGAGCTCATTTGTCAGGGAGAGACTCCAGAATCAATAAACCATGACCACAATATGAAACAAACAATGAATACAAGTCCCTCTTCAAACCTACCACGAGCGTGTAGTACCCCAGAAAAACAAATGTAGTCTTATTTCTCAGTCTCTATCATCCGACGACTTTCTCCCCGAAAAACCGACATCAACCTCCTCGGCTTCTTGCCTTCACAAAACACTTGTCTTATCCCAACCCCATGCAATCCCTTGCTTGTCATGAATTATTAACCAGGACTTTGTGTGAATCGGAGCTCCCGAAGACGTCAAAGGGAGCTTTGTTGTTGCCCGTGTGAAGAAAAAAAAGATGTACAGTGTACATGTTTGTTTCAAATTTCCTGCAAAGTGGGTTGGCGATGGGTAGTTTGGAGCTCACTTGTGGAACTGAAGGTGAATGTGTGTGTGACATGCATTTAGGATTAATAGTGCCTGTGTGTGTGTGTGTGTGTGTGTGTGTGTGTGTGTGTGTGTGTGTGTGTGTGTGTGTGTGTGTTTGCATGCGCTTATCATTGCATTCTCACGCTATGAAATGAAACAAGTGTGTGTGTGTGTGTGTGTGTGTGTGTGTGTGTGTGTGTGTGTGTTTAAAGATATCTGTACAATTTACACTGCAACTCGGAACAGACACATGGAGAAAATGTGACTTTTTTTTTCTTTTCTTCTTCTATCACACCACACGATGAATTGAATTCATCAGCACCCACACATGGAGCAAGATGCTTGCGGGATATGTGCATTTGAATGCGCATTTGAAGAACAGCAGGAGCATCACAATGGGAGCTATCACAAAAGCATTCTCTTTAACAAAGCAGTATATCCACCAAGCATATGTTTCAAATCTGCTCTCGCTACTTACATTTTCTTATCGGAATAAACCAGAAATGAAAATATGTCACACCAAGCTGTACCCTCTGCTATCATTACCAAATTAGCATAAGTGCTCACAAATAGGAAGTCTAGTTCCGCAGAATATCTATGGTGTGTTTTCAAGTTTCGAGCTCACAACATTGCTGTTTCTGCTTTTGACCAAATCAAACATTTGACGCTAAAGCGCAAGTGCTTCTTGTTTTCCCTAATTCTGCAAAAAATGCCTTATCATTGTGGAAATGTGAAAAAAACTTATAGATAAGGAGACCTTGATCTTTTAAATTTTGACGCAATTTAGATTTAAAAAAAAAAAAATCAAAGAATGTTTGTTATCTACAAATGAACTATTTGAGAGACAAATACAAAAAGTAAAAATTCAAACGAGTTTCACTCTAGTGTTTTTTGGCTCCAACCGTGCTTTGTTTTGGTTTGCAGGTTTGCTTTGCGGAATGTCAAGAGGGCAACGTGGGAAATAATTAAAGTCCAATCAGGCTCTTTTTAAATCCACTCTTATTATCTGAAAACAAACAAACACACACACACGCAGAAATCCTTGGGGAAAATGTTGTCGATAAACACACTCACTTTCCACACCATCAAGGATTCCTGACTCCTGGAGGGAACGGATGCAGGAATCCACCAACTCCAAACCTGTGGTCAACTCATCCTCAATATCCTTTTGTCCATCTGCTGAGAAAGTACAACACAATCAATGATTCTGGGATACTTTGAATAAAAGGGGTAAACGTTAGTTACCTTGAGCGTTCCAACGAAACTGTTCATCAGCCGAACTGCAAGAAAAGCAGAATTATTACTTTGCTAGAAAGAGAAGCAGAAATTCATGTTTGGTGCAGAGTCCTTAGAAATCAAGGATTATTTAGTCATCATAAAGAGGACGAAAACTTTGAATATAAACATGAATACTGTGAGAGGAAAATGAAGACTAAGCAAGGTTTCCATTTAAATCATCAGTAGCTATGATACATGAGCAGACAATCTGCCATTTTAGTTCCCAGACAGATGAAAAGGTTCAAATAAGCAAATGTATTTCTCTGTATATGCTACAATTGTAAGCTCGTGTCATTTATTTTTATGTAACCTATCATATTTGCTTGCATTACTTTATATTTCTATATTTATATTTCTAAAAAGTAAGTCATTAGTAACAGATGGACTAAGAAGTAAGAAAACAAGCAAGAAAAAAAAAACTATCTTGAGACAAGGCTGACAAACATGAAAGTTACAGCAGCATCATTCTACTTTGCCCGCTCGGAATACCGCAACACTTGAACCCCAACAGGCTGCCACTTTCTTAAAATAGGAATCCAGTTATGAAGAGACGCTCTACATAACTGCACTCTCAACACTTACCACATTTCACAATGCACTCTGCTAATCTAATCAAACATCACTCAACTAAAACTACACATTTAGATTTTAATTTCATTGATGAGGTCTGTTAAAATGTGTGTACTATGTCACAAGCAAAGCTTCTTTCCTTCACTTTTGGAAAAAAATGTTTTGGGAATGTGGCACCAGCACAAAAAAACGCATGAAGAGACAGAATGCAGATAACCTTGGTGAATCTGAAGGCGGCGTGCAACATTAAAATAGATGCGTACAACACTCTGCAGCGAGAAAAAAAAAAAAGGCATCTCCAAAAACTTTTAGTCAGAACTTCTTTACAACAATGCAGCGTGTTTACAACAGTGTTGAGAATCTCAGCACCCACGCCCTTCATAAGTGGTTAAATGTCAAAAGTGATATGCCAAGATCAGTTGTAGTGTAAACAGAAGCTGCAAGGCCTTGGGCATCATGTGCCGACCTTGCTGAATTAGCAGGATGGATGGCTGTGGACATGCTAGCTTGAACCCGAGTTTTCCGGCTGAGAGGAAGCACCGCCGCCCCCGTCACAGTCTCGGCTGCTCTTAAAATAAATACAGTAACATTTGGTCCATGTAAGTAGAGTGGTTGATATATACTCTGTTTAATGTATATCTACTATCAATATTATGATATATTATTATCCACATGGGCAATTTGAAGTATTCAATGAACCTAACATGTTTGGAATGTACAATATGTATTATGTTTAATCGCTGTTCCATACACTGCACATATTTGGTACATCATAATTTATCATTATCATTGGCAATAATATACTGACTGTATTTCCCTCTTTTCACTTACTGTATACAAATATTACTGTAGCATAAATCTGTCTGTCTATATTTATTAATCGCCATAAAACAACTTGCAACATTTTCCTTTTTTTATAGATGTAAGTTGCTTTTAATTCCTCTTGAACGCTGCATTTTATCTTTATTTGTATTGTATTATTTGTGCATCCATTATGAATACAAATACATTAGAATACATCTTTATTTCACAACAGCTGTAGCTGTAACAAAGTGCTTTAATGAATATGAAATAATAATACAATAGAACACATTACATCAGGTGTGACTATTGCTGCTGTGACAATTTCATTTCCCTAAAGCAAACGCTCATATTATTTACGCCTTTTTATGAAGAATATTATTTATTTTAATATTGTATCATATTGCCATTACAACATGAAATTTGACAAAGTCAGTTTTAGGGTTCAGAAGCATTGGTTCGTTTCTCTGTTTATGATGCTATCCACCCACTGTTGGTTGCCATAACAACCATCATCAATGCTTCATCATTGTCAGCATGACAGGGTGACATGATAACTACAACCTGTCATTCCAAGCAGCCAGCTTGTCTTTAGTGCGACAGCTGTGTGTATCTGCATGTGTGTTACCTTTTGTTTGTATCAAACCTGTGTGACTTTGTGCTAGATAAAAGCCATGTTCTGGATTGTTAAGTACAAAAGCATTGTCGTACAACAGCGACGTGTTGTGTCAATGTCGACGTGCAAACTATTGATACTTTTTTTGCTGCAGAATTTTGCTCCCAGTAAGCCTTGAGACAAACTTTTATTACTTTTGACAGATCAATTGGTCAGGCTGGAAAAGAAGCCAACTTGTCAAAGTCTTGACTGAAAGCACCTTCAATGGACGCAGACTGACAGCTGCAACAAAAAGCGACATTTGCACACGCACACACACACACACACACACACACACACAAAAGAAAAAACAATGGCGCTTAGTGCTGAAAATTTCTGTTGAGATATTTGCAGAATGCAGCTTTCTTTCGCAGGCAAGCCTTTGTCAAGCACCTCACAAACTTCCACTTGTTTGGGATGAATACGTTATATGTACTAAGCGTGTACTGCATTATGACCATTAAATCTTAATATGAACAACATGAGGGAGAACAACAATAATATTGGGCAATGAGTCACATGCTGCTTCACCGATTCTGAAGTACATTACAGTATTACCTGATCTCATGTAGCAGACTGTTCTGGTAAATTTGTATCGCTTTAGAACTCCAAAGAGTCGAAAGACTTAGCGACTTCCTGTAATTTCTAAAGGATTAATATATTCAAATTGATGGACATATTCATAAAGTGGTTATCTATTAAGATTTGGTGCTCATCCAAATAGTGTTCCTATTGTTTGGCAAGTTGATCACTTGGCTTGCAAGTCTAAGGCTACGTTTTCCTACTGGCACCAAGCCAGCACTAGAGAAAAACAATTTCAACCTTTTTTTTCCCCACTTTTTCTATTTTTGGAGCCTTTTTAGTCATTTCCAATTGTGTTTGGGATGAGGCAGCAGAAAAAAAAAACAGCTAAGGTCTTCAAAATCACAAGATTCAATTGCAATGCTTGGGCCATGCAATTCAGAATGGATTATTTTTGCCTCTGTTGAACCTTACCATATGCACTGTTTAAATTATGCTCACAGATGGCAGCGTGCGTGCTAGCATAAGCAAGCTGGAGCTCCTTTTCTCGCAATTGCTTTATTACAAGGTGATGCAAACAGAAAATATTAATTTGGGATACATGCATTTGTGGATCCATTGAGGTCAATTTGACCGGACAGAATTCACTAAATAGTCTTCGTATTAGCAGTACAAATTTGCATATGAACTGGAAGAGTACAGTGCTGCCGAACACAAACGGAAATGAAAGTCCAAACACAATGAATCATTGTTTGCCAAAAGTACTCTGACTGGATCCATAAAACTGTGGAAATTTAGAATAGTGCTGATCTTTAGTTTGGATATTTTAAAGGAGTTGTTTGTCAGGGAAAAAAAAATCTTGCCAATCTTAACGGCAGAAAATTAAAACGTAGTCGCTGTCAACATGGCGCACCACTGAGTAATACAGAAAACAGAAAGCAAGGGCTTGTCATCAGTGTTGGTCAGACAGGCTACCCTGTGGGAGTCACCTTTGAATGATTGTCAATCTCCATTTTTCGACATAGAGCAATCCTTCAGCGGACTGGATGGAGCATGTGAGAGTTATATGGAATGTGACCACCGTGTTGTGAAGAAGGGAAGGGTATCGTTCACTTTCAATTCAATACTTTTATAAAGAACTTCCCGCTGGTTGCATGTGACCTATTCAAAACCTTTGTCAAGATCATGGATATTAAATTAGCTACGCCCTGTTCTCACTCTCCAAAATACACGGCAAGCTGTGAAGCGCTCATGCGCACACTGACTTTGATGCGACACGGTCAGGCTTCACAGTCGAGACGAGAGCAGCGGTTTGATGTCTTGGTTGGATCCCAAGGTTTAGGGGCCGAGGCAGCCTAAATCACTCAAGCCGCTGGGGGATAATCTAACGTATGATTTAGAGGGAATCGCTATCAGTACTTTTGCTTCAGAGGAAGACCATTACAGTGGCAAAGTGTTGGATGGATGGATGGATGGATGTGCCTGAAGAGGTCCCTCTTCATGACCCCTTTGGTTTGTGAACGGTATGGTAGCTCCACATTGATGTCAGGTCATTGTGTTGCACATTCATTTAGTGGGAAACTGTTCAAATGTTACCCGATCTAATGCCATATTTTTTTTCTTCAATATTTTTCCATAATATGACTATCAATAATATATGTTTTGAGTAATATTCATCAAATAATTCATCACCGAGTGTAATTTATTTCTGAAACGTCTTTGCTATACAATCAAACGCACGGTAAATTCCCTACTGTGCAACCTTTTATAGGTCAAACTTAAAAACAAAACGTGACACAATCTCAAAAAGTCGATATGTGAGGAAAAAATTCATTTAAAAAAAATCCGTGTCAAAAAAACCATTTAGATAAATAGAAGTAAAAATTAAAAGTTGCTTTTGACCAGGGTTAAATTCACCATCTATGACACGACAGCTGTTTTTTTTCCCCCCACACCTTTATATTCGATGCAATTTATCCTCATTAAGGTTGTGGATAACTGGAGCCCATCCTTAATGACTTCAGGAGCTAGGCTGTTATACCCTGGACTAGCTGCTTGAGAAATATCATTTTTATGAGAGGAGCAGAGGGAGAAGAAAGAATTCAACTCCTCTCTGTGACACAGACGTGCTACAGATGCGCAAAAAAGAAAAAAAAAAAGAAGAGCTATCGGTACCTTAATCTTGTGTGCACGCTGCCGCTCAACAGGTAACATTTGAAATCCCAACAGAGCAAATTGAATGGATGTACACTCTTATCAAATCCATCACTCAAGCCATCAAAAGAGTACTCAATAAGAAAACAATAATACTGTCATTCACTGTTAACCCATTACTCATGCTTCACATTTTTCTAGTGTAACTACTGGCTTGACAGCAAATGTTTCACAAAATGGAGACAAATAACATTGCGGGGGGGGGGGGGGGGGGCGAAACACACTCAGTGGAGGTGTGGGTAGGTGTAAAATTTGATAAAGCTACACACATGATTGCATAGATACAGGATGTGGGAATATATTGTAAGCCGTATGAAGTTGATGGATGAGAAGGATCGGATGTGACAGGCAATGAAACGGTGAGACAGGAGCTTTTAATTAAGTAGTGAGAGAGACTGGCTGGTCGAGCTATCATAGTATATCATCAGGTCTAGACTACAATGACTCAACAACTTCATCTAAAACCCAGAGGGCACACACACACATGCTGCAGATACCTGAATACAACAGGGTGAGGTGGATTTTTCTGTCTCTCTGATAAGAGCTGGAGTCGCCCACAAAATATGTTGCAAATAATCATATCGAGATTTTTTTTTCTCCCCCCCAAAAAACTTGTAACCTGAAGGCTCCGATGTCAACGAAGCATGATAAACAAAAGCGTTAACATCTTGCTTCCTCTGTTTCTATGTTTTCGCACTCACCCCAGTTCAGGTCCCAACAGCACCAAATCACTCATCACGGGACAATCTAAAACCACATAGCCTTCGATGCCACCCCTCGGGGTTAGCCAAGGATGTCGGGAAAACCACGACGGCAAAATTGTTCAGTTAGAACAATACGACTAGCAGTAGAGAGGTATGCCAGACGAAAAAATGCACAGAACACTATATTACATATGAATCAATTGACATAAATAAATATACGATGTGCATTTTATTTCAGTATTGTAACAATTTCTTATAATGCGACCGGGCTACTATTCCAACAGTGATAAATCCGGAGATGGCCCTAAATCACTACGAGGAGTGTAATCACAGCATGCAGTTATGGCCTTTGGGAGGACTCTGCCCCGATGTTCAACCCCTAGCTCAAAGGACATAAAGATGCTGACTTTATCATCTTAATCTACACTCTCTTTACTATCTCGGATATGAATATATTCTTTGTCAGGCAATAAAATAGAGGATACACTATTTTTCTATTTTTTTAAGGCATATTTTTCTTCTCCAACGCTAATAAAACAGTTTCTAATCCGCTTTCAATTAATCCGGTTGTAAACTTTTCGCTCAGATGCAGATGAAAATGTCACTGTATGCATCCAGCCACAAAAATACAAGCGAGGAATTCTTTAAACACGTATATTAAAAGCTTCCTGATCTTGTGTGAGAAACAAAGCATTTCATCAGATTATTTCCACATAAAGGACTTTTCCAAACATTACACAAGGAGTAAAGTCGATGATGCCCATACACTGAAGCATTGTGGATATGAGGTAAAATAAAAAAAAATAAAAAAAAATGAACGTTAGTATTATACATCTCTGGCACATTTCCACCAAGTGTGCACTTTTTGCACTCTTGTAGATTTTTGTTCTTCACTGTCAATGTTTTGCTTGCAGTGTTCCTCTCACTTTTCTACGTCCGCCTCTCTGGCATCCAACTATGGTTGCTTCTTATCTATTTGCACCAATATCTGGTGTTGGAGGAAGATAAGCATTCATTTGCATGTTTAATGAACCAACCCTCCCTCCCCCAAATTGCCTTCGGAGTGGGGGGGACACACATGCAAAGCACACACACCCAGTCACAATGCTACTGTTGCCCTAAAGGCCTCTATCTCCTTGCCACTGACGGAGTCACCAGCTGCTGACTCCTACAGAAATAAACACAGCCCATTTATCAGGCTTCACAGTCACAACTTGAATGACAGACAGATGAACATTTGGCAAAGTATGTCATATCAAAACAACGCTGACATCATTTGACATCTTGGAAAGAACCCAATTCACCTACCCCAACAAAAACGGATTATTTCTGTGCTTTTAGTGGAGCAATCATTCATTTTCAGTGTATCAGATTACTGGCTAAGCAGAAAGATTATTGTCATACGAAAAAATAACAATTAGAAACTTTCAATTTTATACTTAACATATATTGGACGCATATAAAAATTTCCAAATATTACATTTTTTTATAAATCTTTACTTGGCCAATTATTTCAGTGCATTATTGCTAGTGAGGTGCAGAAGAAATTCTAGGTGAGGAGTCTCGATTAAGGTGGTTTCGGGTTTCAGGCACATTCCACAGGGAGGACGCCCCGGGGATAACCCAAGCTCAGTGAGAGGGACATCTGGGCTTCCCTGTTAGGGCAATTGTCCCCATGACCTGACCTTGATTATGATGAGGACAATGGAGGGACAGATGGAAAAAAAATACTGCTCATAACATTATTGCTACACTTGCTCCTAATATTAACAACATTATTCATAACAACGCCCAAGATAACACTGCTACAAATAATAATAAAAAATAATCAAATTAAATCTAAAAATAAAACTGACAATATAAATAATCATCTATTCATATTGGTATTTCATTTAAAAGGCTGCTAACCAATGGAATGATCTCAGTTAAGTCAAAAAGGTTGTTTCCTCCACATAGTATACATTATTGTGCCAAAAAAAAACATTTCCCAAAGCACAAAGATGTAATTCACGAGACAAATAGATCAAAGTGTGCGAGGAAACAAGAAAGATAGAAGCAGACAGAACGATAGACAGTGGTCCCGGCAGTCGGGTGAGAGATGTGCCCACCTGCCACCATTTTTCTCTCCTCCCCTGCTGGAAATGTATCATCAGTCATTAGGAGGGAGCGTGACTCCTGCTATCATCATTCACACATACACATATACACACATACACATTCATACAAATGCCAACATGGGGCATATTTTAAGGTGCAAGTCTGTGGCCTATAATTTGAGTTCTCTCTATGCAGCGTTTTGCTGAGCTTATAAAACCGCCTGCAGCTAATGGTGTGATGGATCCCTCTATTATCACCCAAGTTGAGAGAGGAGAGTGAGCTATAGTGAGATAAAGGAATCTAATTGGATAGTATTTTAGACTTGGCAAAAAATAGGAAAGTGACTAGGGACAGAAAAAGGAGCATGTAAAAAGAGCTAAAATGATAACTGCAGGTTAAAATCCAAATATGGTCGGTATGCGGCCGTCCGGGCCACTACATAAAATCAGAAATGAACTCATTTAGTCCAGTTCATATACGTTTGACCTTTTCTGTAGTTCTTCTGTTTGATTGCACTGGGAGAAAGAATGACAGCAGTAAATAGTTGTTAGTGTTACAGCATTGTTAAAACAACAAATCCTATGATGATGACCTTTGCACACAACTAGCCTCGCTATGCCAAATCCATTGACTGACAGGATGATCGCTCCCATAGGGCAACAGGAACGAGATAGGAACAACACAAAATAATTCTCAAGCAAATCTTTTTTTGCCGCTTCTTGACAAAAACAAATAACACAAATGTTGTCACTGCCTTGTGTTTACTGTGTTGTCTTCCAAATCAAAATGCGGCAAACTGAATTTAAGTGTAAAACGTGTAGAGTAAGGGACGTTTGATGGCACTTCCTCATTAGAATAACGAATCCCCCAGCACACAATTGGGGGAAACGGGCGTACGCAGACTACTAATTCATTTGGATTTCTCTTGATTTCTTTTTCACACAACAGCACAAACACTCATGAATACAATCCATCACTTTTTACCTTCCATTGACCTTGCCTCAGGGGACTTTGGAAGATGTGTAAACTAAAAGCTGTTATAGCCTGAGGACATGAACTTTACACCTCACACTTCTTTGTATTCACATCTTTCTGTGACTTTGAGCTTGATGCTTTGAAAAGTAACATACCCTTCGCAAACTTCCCATGACTGGTTATTAAGATGCCTTCTATTTCCTTTCTGTCACTTCTACCACATTGATAAATTATAGAAACTTTTATTACCCTGCAGGAAATCCAAGCAGTCAGCAGTCAGGCACAACTTTTTAGAAAGGATACAGATAATGTAAAAATGTGGCAAGTAAATTATGCTAAGTGCAAGAAAATCAAGAATCCATCACTGTTTCTGTTGGTAGTTTTATGTTTTTGTATTTTCGTTACTGTTTTCTGTATTTGTGTCTGCAGCTAAAACCTAAGGGGGAGCCTAAAGCCAGAATCTGTCTGTTGACAGTATTGAGCAAATCCACATGCTATGACCCTGGAGCATTATAAATAAATGACAGGTTGATGCACATACATACATACACTGTGACATGCCCAAAGGAGTCAAATATTTAGTAGGCAAAGTTACAATACAAATGTACTTCTGAAACAGACAAGTCCATACATGACAACATGTTTTATTATTATAATTATTTTTAATTTGTTTACCAATTACCATGCCAATAATAACATCTGTTCATGAAATGATCCAAAATACGGTTGTGAAAGGCAAATGGACTCAACAAAAGCAGAGGAGACATCATGCAGACTTTGAATGAATAATACATAAGAAACCCATACTGTCAGAGACACTCGTGGTCGGGTTTTTCAGGATCAAACAGGCATAAAACGATACGTACGATCTAGTAAAATAATAAGCTTTAAAAATTAAAGGCAATGAATGGGAGAGGCTAGAGAGCAATTGGTCAGAGGACAAATGAAGGAGAAAATGAGAGTAGGAGAAGAACTAAAGAGCAAAAAAATATATTCTAATAATAAATCAATGAAGCCATTCTATGGTGCTGCCATGGGGTAATGAAAGCTATCTTTTAGCTTTTCTCATTCCTTTTCTACCTCTGTGCAGCGTTACCACCCTCAGCGTGGTAAACTGTTGTCTGTTTCTCCCCCTCTGAGACCAAAGTTACATCAAGAAAAAAAGCAAGCCCACTCACGGAAGATGCACTCCTTTACTAATCTCCAGTATTACGTGTTAAATCTTATTGGCGAGAAACACAGCAGACAGGTTATCCCTGAAGCAGAAAGTACAGTATATCATCTTTTGCAAGTTTTGATTTTTAGCTTAATATGGATTCACATAAAAAAAAAGACATTTGAGTATTTTTGGCTCATGTCGATTCTTTAAAGTTTTCTCCAAATCAGTTAAGTAGTTTTTGCCCAGACCTGGTAAGTATCAAAGAGAGTTGAAAGCATTTATACCTCAGTGAAGTCATGCGGGCCAATCTTTGCACCACTTGGTCTTTTATCTTTTTTGGGCATTTCCAACTGAGTTAAATCAACTGTGAGTTATGTGATTGAGCTTTATTTAAAAAAAAAAAAAAGAGGCCCAGAGCTACACAGCCAGTCAAGCACACGCAAGACAGCAGGAGCAAGGAGTTTCCCCACCGGCTGCTACTTCCGACTAATGTTAGAAAATGATAAATTAGCCCCTGTGTGGCGTTTGGTGTCACACACTTGTGTGAACCCATATCGGTTCTATCCGCAGATGCGTGTTTCCTTGCTGTACGGTGCTGCCGTGTTGCACGCCAGCAGATCAGTGTGAACAGATGTTCGCAGGCTTGGTCCCACAACAGCGCCGTGCACAATATCCTTTCAGCTCAACTATTCTGTTCAAGAAGAGGAGTCCAAGGAGATGCCTGAATTGTTTGACTTAAGACATCAACTGACAAGAGAACACACCGTTTATTTCGACTAAGAACGAGAGAAAGACAACCCCACATCAATCTAACTTGCACTCTCTAACTCACTTGAGTGTCAAATGAATACTCGGGTCTAGTTCTAAACTATTAAACTTTAAAACCCTGAAAAAGAAAAAAAGAGTATAAGTTGAATCAGCAAAGTTGTTTACAATGCTGCCAAATTTGAATGATTACAAAAAACGTCCAAGCGAAGAAAATGATGCCCCAAAATAGTGAAAACCAAGCCATTGTCTCTGCTCTCAAACACTCAATCAAAAACCTCAACTCAGATCACATGCATGCACTGTGCAAACGCCACATTTGCAGGCTCATCTCGAGCTTGCAGTCTTTCTGGTTAAAAGAAATTATTCGTATATTTAGATGCAATCTGTCAAGGATTGTCTACTGAAGTACAGGAAAATGAGTATTGATGTTACAGAAGGGTTAGCACCATTTCACTAAAAGCTGCCTCTGATCATTCACAGTCATATCATAGACACTCTTATCTATACTTAGTGCTGGGAACAATCGGAATAAAAGGATAACGTCAATCAAGGCAGTGAGACGAAATAAAGCCGGACAAATTCACACATGAGCTCCAGTGTGATGCGCAGACAGGGACGTCAAACGCACATCACACGTTCAAGTTAACGCGCATTGACAAGTTTAAGTGCAACGCGGGGATCAACGTTGACTCAGCGGCATAATAAGCTCCCAGCGGGCATAAGCGCAACTAATCCTCTAGATCTGGTGTGATTAGCACAGGATGACGCAACCATGAGACGGCAGACAGGCTAGTGCTGAAACATGTAGACATTATCAAAAGCATCAGGCAAATGTCTTCCAGAAAGTTTACCATTCAACCCAATTGTTTTGGTTAAAACTTTTTTTTTTCTCAACAGCGGTAAAAAAAACAGTTCCAAAGTTTTTCGGGGTTTTTTCCGCAGGGCGTCTTTCGTTGGACCCCTTTCAGGCTTGTGTACATATACAATAAGTTGCTGCAGGGAGTCAGAGGAACGTTGCCTTCATATGAATCTTGCCACTTTGACATTGCACAAGAGGTAAAAACAAAAAGACACCGAAAGAACACTCTGAGAAGTAAACAAATTAAATCCAACCTTCTACCTGATTCACAATGTGGATTTTTCGAGTTCCGAGGAAGGTGATTTAATGTGAGCAGATGGCAAGCACGATAGTCTGAATGTTAGCATTAAACTGCCTCATTAGCATGTAGGTCACACTTATCTGCTCATCCATTTCTGACTCGTTCAACCGCATCGTCGGAAAATAAGTTCAACAGCAGAAAGTTTGCTGGACTTCATATGGTAATTTAAGATGGTGAAAGCTCAAAACTAACTTATGAAACCGATAGCACACGGACGGTACTATGCAAATCAACTTTGTTGCTTTATAACCTTTCTCACTGGCATAAGACAAAAACAGGTCAACACAATAGAATAGCAATTGATTTAGGAATTTCTGTAATTTGTTGATAGCAGAGGCGATAATAGCTCTACAAAAATAGATGGGCAACACATGCAAAGGAAAAAAAAGGCTCATTTTTTTGTCACCTGATGCTGCTCATGCTGCCAGCCTCCGATCCCATCTTGCATCTCTCTAGCTGGGTGGCAACGATCGTTCGCTCGGCCTCAAGTTCCCGGGTCAGGCGCTCAAACTGCAGCTCCTACAGAAGGGTGGACGTTAAACAAAACACATGAGTTTCTGGAAGGCTGCAAGGGAACATTGAGGAAAGGACAAGGTCGACACTCCTCAATGGAAATGTGCAAGAATGGGCTGAAATGTTCGAGCCCACTTGAAATAAGGGTCAATAGCCAATTATGTCGAAAAGAACAACAACAAATGGCACCGATAATTACACAGAGTCGAAATAATGGGCCCTGACTGCAAAGTGTTTCTCCACATTACTCACATTTAACATAACTGTTTACTTTCTTAAATGATTACTCATACTGCTCTGCTTCCATTTAACTGAAAAGTATGTTCTCAGGCAAACTAAGTACAACAGGCGACATGATGTAATGTTTGCCTGCAGTCATGAAGACAGCAATGCAACATCTGAAATTAGGTGTCATCATTTTATTTTGCTGCCATGTTAGCGTAGGTGGATGAAGCTGTGATTGGTTGGAAAATAGTCCAAATGCAAAAAATAGCTTGTTCATCCCTTTGTTGACTTTGTCACTTGCATAGCTGGAGAGCTCCTTTTGAAAATGCATAAATTAGTCTAATGAAGACATTGGTGGAATTCTTGTTCTATCCCCACATGGATGTATCATTTGAGAATTGGCTTTATTATTTAGTGCACACTTGATTTAGAATCTAGTGCCACATAACAAAGACGCATTTTTCTAGAAGGGAGCTGATCAAAACAATGTTATTTAAAGCTTATGGGGCTTAAAAAAGTGCAAGACTGGACAAAGACTACAGCTAAACTATTTTAATTGCCACATGTCTCATCTGGACATTATAATATCCCAATATGGCCTCCAACGTCATGCCAACGTTGGACCAAACAACACAACCCGTATCATCACACAACATTCTCATACCAGCAGAGAACATATGGTGCAGACCATGGAAGAAAGCTCCATATTGTAATTAGGACAATGCGAGTTGATGTGAATTTCGTGCAGCCATTCAGCATGCCGGTTTGAAGGTACTAAGACCAGCAGAGCTTCACCTTTTGTTCAAACTATCGAAGAGTCGTGGTGATGAGATTCATGTAGGTGCAATTGAGAGACGGTAATGGTATATCGGCTTTGCAATTTATAATCCATATGATGCAACTTTTCCCCAAGGTATCAAGCTTACCTGTTTGGTCTGATAAGTATATTATGGCTACTTTATTTAGTTATAAATAATATAGTAGTAAATAGTTTAGCTGAAATTGGACGCGAACGATCACGAGTGTGTGCATATACACATTCTCATTCAAGTGAATTACACATGCAGAAAGAGAGCGAGAGAGAGAGAGAGAGAGAGAGAGAGTTGTAAAGAAAGCGTGCGCTGGTCTGATTGGTTTTCAAAGCCATTTGAAGCGCTGAATGACTTGATCCCCCCCAGTCGCTATCTCAAGTCTCCAAGCTCAATCCCCTCAGCTCCTCAAAATTACAGCACAGTGCAATGCAATTCATCTCCCCCAACATTCTCAGGAAGCACTTACACATCAATATGCACACTTTCTTAGCCCTTTTCTCATGCCTTCCATTAGCACACACTTTTTTTTTATTTATTTTTTTTAAGTTTGCCGCAGCTGCCAAAAAGGAAAACAGCAAGTTGGTTAGCGAGCACTTGCTCACTTGAATTTCAGAGAGGTACTAACTAGCAGATCCAGTCATCCTTGTTAATTCGAGCACAGTGTAACAAACGGCAAGAAATGAGAGAATCTTTATTTGATAAAAAGGCCTCACTTGGCACCTGTGCTCCTTTTTCTTCCAAATGCCACAGAGGCAAATCCTCAAGGTGTCAAAATGCAAAAGCCAAAAACAAAAACAGAATTATGGAAATAATGACACAATGCCTCAGGATGCTCTGAGCCTTCTTAGCTATCCCGATAAAACACCTCGGCACTCTGGCAAGTAGGAGCTCGGTTTGTGTCATATCAAATGATGAAATTATGCATCATCTTCTATGGCATGCCACAATGGTGTGAGGCTAAGAATAAATTTGATTAGTGCATCATATAAGTGTCAAAAATTCAATTCTTTAAGAACACATTACACAAAGCAACATATATTTATCCATCTTGTACTGTCTTGTGTTGCAAACTACAGTCTGGACTTTTACAGTTTTGCACAATGTATGTATAGTACCTGATAACAAGTCCAGCACTTGTTCTATCACTTGAGAATGTATTGTGTTTGGGCTCAAGAAAACATAGCCCTGATATCAGAGCTTTGAATGGGATAAATAGCAGCCCTTCCCTTTCACTTCGTAACCCCCCCCCCAAAAAAAACAACAACAAATCTGGCTCTTTCTACACTGGAGACAAATGATCCTGCTCGCCACCATAAAGACACTGGCTGGTGTCTGCGCTTGATGGTCTCTGTGTGTGTCTGAAGATAAGGCCCAATCATTATAAAGTGGCCTATGGGTAGCTATTAGCGGCGCTGTTTTTGGAAAGGAGACAAAAGGCTATCAAACAGAGCTCTGACCTTCTCTTTGAGACGTGATGCTCCCTCTCTCAACCCGTCTTTCTCCATCCTCAATCAGCATTGGGAAAAATGAGTGGAAGGAAGGAGTGTGTGTGTGTGTGTGTGTGTGTGGGGGGGGGTATACACGTGAATGTGAGCCGGTGAAAAGGTCGCGCAGCTCTCCTCCGTCAACCTCGGTGCATACTGAACACCAGCCAACCCTACGCACGTCACATGTTACTTTTTTCAAGGGGTTCAAATTTCAGAGCCGTGCCCCCTCCTTTTGCACTTGTCACCATTTTAATGAGTGCAAAGTCGAGCAGGCTGGGTGGGCCAATACCTGCAGGCGAGGACAGTGAGGTGGTTGCTGTGCTGATGAAAGTCACATGAGATGATGGCCACAGGGATGAAACTTGATGCTGGCCCTTTATATATTCAAGATAAAGAAGAGGGGGGCATCAAATGACCTCTCTCCCTCAAGTCAGCGAGTGTTTTTTTTTTTTGTTAGTCTTCTTCTATTTCTCAGCTTATGCACGGCTGTTTTCAAATAAATTTGCACCACCCCAAACAAACATACCCTTTTGAAAATCCAAATTGAGAATATTATAAACAACTGTGGCCAAATTGCAGCATTAGCCCCAAAACACTTTTTTTAATTAACTTTCATGTTTGATCCATAATAAGAGCCGATAGCATATAAAACACTTTAGCTCTAAACCGGGCCAAGACGTTTTACCACCAAGACTTGTATACTTGGAAAAACATGGATAATAAGGAAGCTGAATTCTGTGAGCCGTTTTTAGCATCATCTCAAGAGTTTTGTTTAAAGTAAACAGAATCTGTTACATCATCAATGTAAACAAATAAGCTTTTATCAGATATAGAAAGCGCGCTCATAAATTACTTTCACCATGTCTCAACCAGAACATCTTGACAACATATAAGTGAACTTTCATCATACTTTTAATGAGCCAGAGTCCAATCAACAACCAAGATCAAACTTTTTCCCTATAAAAGTGCAAATATCCAGCCTAGAAGAAGCTTTGAGCCCAACCCTCTTCTAGAATTGAGCAGGTAGATCTGATGTTAAAGCGTCTCACACTCTCCACCATGTCAAATCATCTGAAATGCAACAAAGTCAAATCCATCCTGACAGGAAAAGCTAAAACAGCCCCTTTTGAAAGTAAGCGACTTTGGGCTATGGACAGACACGCTGATGTAGACAAACAGCGAATTTGCAAAAATCCTCGTCGAGGACCCTGTCACTTCTGTTTTGGGGATAGCTGTTGCTTATTTAACGCCGAGGCGCTGTTCCAGAAAACAGCCTTAGAGCACATGTTTGAAATAGATGGCGCTTGGTCACATTTTGAGAGGATGATGTGCTGCTACTCTTTCATGCATCGCCAGTGAAACTCCTTTAAATTCCAAGGACGAGTTTTGTAGCCTATTATAGCATCAATACCTCCACTTTTCCCGTCTGTGTTAAAGAAGAGGTAGCAGACCAAATAGCACAGCTTGCCTCTTTAAAACTCTACGTATCCAGCAATAGCGCTTCAGAGTGCTACCCGGTTATTTGTTTGACACTATTTTTAGATTCATCAAATTGGAGTACACCTTTAAAAAAAAGCCAAGAGATCTGAGATGCAAGACTGCTAGCAGCTGGCCCATAACAGTTTTATATGCATTATAAATATTCAACACACAAACACACCAATACGCTGACAGATCTCCCCCTCATTAAATTATTTAGAAGCTCAGTGGGCAAAATGAAAACATCTCTCTTTGTTTCTGACTTCCCTCTGACTTCTCTTATCCATGCCGCTGTCGCCTTTTCTATTGTTTGTCTCGAGGGGGCAGGGCGGGGTACAATTGCATGCATTTCAGGGCTGTAAACAGGAAACTGCAAGTCTGGCCAAAAAAAAAATAAAAAATAGAAATGCATGCAGACTCAGCTTCCTCTGTCTTTATGGTGGCTTTAGTGTCGCTTGTCACATGCAATAGCCTCTAAAAATGTAAATACTCCGAGATTAATATACCCTTTGGCATTAAAAGTGGAATATTTTTTTTTTTTAATAAAGGCTCAAAGAAAAGGGATTAGGATGCAATTTTCTCAATCTAGAATACAAAATTGGCTGAGAAACACTAAAGCCTTTCAACGTGTCTGCTTAGTTTAATCCCATGTCAAATTAATGCATGACATGTATATGGATAAAATGTGCTTTGGATTGGCATGCAGGAAAATATTATATTGGTGCAGCAATAGTAAATTTGTTCAATTTTGCGATTCAAATCAATTCATGGCATCATATTTGCACATATTAACAAACACGTAAGTCAACTAAAATGGCTTCTAAATGGCGGCGGGCACCTTAACTTTGCGGCAGCTTTTATTCACATCATTTCCCACATTCATCCATCTCCTAAATGGCTTTTTGCATGTGTGATTGAATCTGTGTTGTTGAGCAGCTTTAATGATGAACTCATCTGTGATTATCTCTCCCGTGTAACAGATTGTCTGGATCTCACGTACAGATCACAGAACAATCTCAAAATTCTTCCCCTCCGGGAATTCACATGTGGTATATTATGCAGTGATTGGCCATTGTTTCAAATTGGCTATTCACTGAGCTGATTCAATATTAAAAATGGTTGAAGAAAAATCACAGGACACATCATTAGGCTGCTTTTCCCAGTGGTCGAAAATTGCATCATAGTATTTGTATTGTATTTTTCCCCTCATTTAGCTCAGGCCTCATCATATTCATGAGAGGGTGGTTAGCGTAGCTTTGTTGCAAGCCGGAAACTTATATACGTTTCGTTTTCCAGGTTTTAATGCGACAATTGGAGCTAATAATAAGACGTGATTTGTTTATTGGTAAATCCACTAGAAGCCTATAAAGGAAATGTGGATACATTATTTGTTTGTAGTCTGCTGGCCTATTGTATAGTCTTGAGGGCCATCATGTCAAGTACGATCCAATTTAATATTTGATATATAATACATCTTTGAGTCTTGGTCTTTACCTAATAGACTGGCTCGTTACAGCAAGTCATATCATTTGTCTTCAGCGAGCATGATAAATTAGCAAAATAAGATGCAAAAGGTATTTGGCTGTCTGACACCGCATATTGATTGGAGTAAATGAAAGGTTTATGCGGCCACAGAACGAGCAGTACTGAAAACAAGAACGCATCTGTCCATCGATAAAAACGATATTAAGGGCTTTCCAAGGTCAAAACTCTTCAGATGGATGATCAATTCAATGGAATTGTGTTTTGAAAGGCACTAGAAAGCCCTACAGTGGATTAAGAGGGAATCGATCAGGCTCGATTGCTCCTGGTCTATTACGAGGGAGGGGGGGGGGGCATTCACGTGCAGATGTACAGCAGCGTTCCACCATGGCAGCGTTACGGTTCATGCTCTCCGAGTATGGATTTGGCCGTAGACAAAATGTCATTTGGAAAATGTCATCGCCTAAATGCCATTGCGGCTCAGTATGTGTCCAATTTTGAGTGTGTGCGTGTGTGTCCGTGCGCGCTCATACTCAGATGTGCTATCATAGTTGCACCCGGTAATACATCCAGTCAGCATGTCAGTTCTGTAAAAAAAAAAAAAGAAAAAATGGGGGAGGTGTGGTGTCTATCAGAGGTTGCACTTTATTTTTGGGGGGTGGGTAAGACTTACGGAGAGTATATCTTTTCTCGTTATATTCTATAAAACCCAAGGTTGGGATGAGGAATATTTCAGCACTTGAAATTGTTATTCATGATTCACAGTGTATGATGTATTCATTCGGCAAGAGCGCTGGTGGCCCGCGGATTAGAAATAGAGCTGCACTTTTAAATTTTTCAGATCAGCTGGGGAAATCGGCTTGAGTAAAAGTGAATATGTAAACACCTGTCTTAACATTTACTGGCAGTGCACCTTTGAGGTTTGTGGACTTGGCTTTACTTGAAGTGCCCTGACAGTGTGTGGCTGGCTCTATCAGGCGGCTGCATCTGAAAAGCACAGAGTTGTCCTGAAATATAAAGTACCCTGAACGTAGCAGGGTCGAATAAATCGTCCAGCTCTCCTCTGTGGCCACATGATGCGACAAGACCCTAGGGAGGCCCCAAAGGTCATCCATCCATGAGCCATCACAAGTACTCGTTTTGATAGATTAGCCACATGCAAGCCATTCATGCAACCAAGTGGAGGCAAACACTTTTGTATACAAATCGAAAGGCTCTCTAGGCAATGAAGCAATCCAGGCTACAAATCTGCAGTTTGAGGTTACTTGAAGCCTGTCGTTGACATCCCTTCCAGTATAAAAGCAGCACTTGACCAATTCTTTGATGAAGAGATTCAAAGAGAGAAGCAAACATTTCAGGAAATGTCTTCTTAAGGCGGAGAAGGCGAGATAGGAGAAAATACACACACAAAAACAAACACAAGGTTATTCGTTTTGAAAAGACAAAGTCACTGACTATGGAGGCTTAACGTTGACGGTGTGTGTGAATGTATCTTCAGAATTCTCAGGGTAACCACGAGCTTGAGATCTGCTTTGACCTCTGAGTCGCCCGAGTCGGACGAAAATGCCAATTGCAAGCATATTCTGTATATATTTTAAATGTCGTCATGTTTGCGGTGTCAGACGTAACATTATGTTTCTGAGTCTTTACGCGTGTGTGTGTGTGTGTGTGTGTGTGTGTGTGTGTGTGTGTGTGTGTGTGTGTGTGTGTGTGTGTGTGTGTGTGTGTTGGAGACATTATGCAGGGTCCGCAAGCCTAAACGGGAGCGACAGCCATGACAATGATAGAATCACAGACAGGCCCTTGGGCGCAGCTTTCTATGATCGGTAAAGGGCTTAACAAGCATCTCTGCCAGCTCCTTTCTCTACAGTTCATTCACACTATTGAAATAAACCATTCACAATTCAAAACAGGACCTTTTGTGCGTGTGGCCCATTCACTGTAAAGAGAATCAACACAGTAGTAAATGCAAACTGCATCTTTAACCGGTTTTAGGTAATTATCCATATGTCATGAGAAAAAGAAAAAAAAGAAAGATTAGATTAAATGATGGTATCAAGTGTGACGCATTATGGCATTAAACGCTCATTACGGTTATCAGATAAATGTATCATGAACACACGTTTCCTACTATAAGAAGGGAAGAACAAATCCATGGTTGTTTTTCAGTAAATTTACGAGTGAGCACTAGAATAAACAGTTCTTCTAAAAATTAGCTATCAAATAAGGGGTTAATCCCCTGAAAAAATATCAATTTCAAGATTGAAACTCGGGCTGCTTGATGATGAAAGAAAAAAAAAAAAAACTGATTTAATGTTATGAGTCAATATTGTCAATAACGTCGATATTTAGACCTACAGGGAATTGATTTCTATAGTCTGCAAGTAAACAAGCCTGCACCAGTACCACCATATATCGTACAACAGTTGATGACATCTCCAGCCTTTGAACGGCACGTCTCATTTGCAGGTTGTATACACAAACAGAGATATAATCTCCAAAGGCAAACAGAAAGCCGGCGACTGTGCAGAGAGGCTGTCGCCCAATGGAAGACCAACACTGTGGCCATGTTATCTCATTACAGAGAGCGAGAGAGAGAGAAAAACTGAGGAGACGCTTGGAAGAGAAAAGCCAGAGGAGAGAGGCTGGATCTAAACTGGGGGAGGGGTAGAGAGATAAGCTAATGCCGAGAAAATCTGCATGCAAATTAAAGGCAAACAAACAATCTCACACGATCACACGATGCGTATGCATGATGGAAGTACTGCGTGACATTGTTGAATTGACTTTATCATGCATGTTTATCATTTATTCTATTAAAAATATAGTATATTTAAAGAAATCATGGCAAAACTGACATACTTGAAGTGAAAGCATGATTGGATATTGACATTCATATTAAATCCAATTCTAGAAACTTTGCTAACCCCACCCTAGAGCAATTTAGGAGTCACTTTCACATTGCAATATTATCCAAATGGCTGACATATTTGAAAATCCCAAGACTAACTCTTTTTAAAAGCAACTCTCAGTCTGTTGCAGGGGGGAAAAAAGACATCTGGTACTTCCAAAAGTTGTCCAGTGTAAGACCAGTGTACAAATTTAATGATTAATTAATCAATTACATGATATCATTTGTATTGTTATTATTTTTTAACATATAGCCTACCACACATCAATAACATACACTTCAACATATCTGAAATTAATTTACCCAGTTGAAAAGTAGTTTCCTACTATTGAAATTTGCATCTGTCAAAGACTGCTGTTGCTTTTGCTATACTGTATGTGCCTCCAGTGTATCTGGCAGATGAGCGTGTGTGTGTGTGTGTGTGTGTGTGTGTGTGTGTGTGTGTGTGTGTGTGTGTGTGTGTGTGTGTGTGTGTGTGTGTGTGTGTGTGTGTGTGTGCGTGCTTGCAAATGAGAAGAGGTTCTTAACTGTCAAGTCTGCTCCCCCCCCCTCTTGGCAATGCATCATTAGGTAAAAACATGACTCTGGGCTCCCCTCATACTGTGGGTGATGACAGCTGGGGGGGGGGGGGCTCAGAGAGCTGTGCATTCCATGAATTGGAAGACAGCAGTGGGGGGTTATGTCGGTATGCAGGGAAGCCAACAAGAGGAAATTGGAATATTATTTCTATCTTTTTTTTAGATATATATATATATATCTTGTAGGGAGTCTGATTTGATGGTGCAAGCAGAATGAAAAAGAGCAACTCAATTTCAATGACTGTTGGTGTTGTCGAATATGTTTTTCCAGCTACAGCGCAGCCATAAAGCGTCACACTGAGCGTTGTTTATGTGCTTAATGTTGCTGGGCAAGCTTTATAATGAGTCAGTCAGCTTTTAAAAGTCTTTTGCTGCCTCATTTGAACCTGCAGGAGTATCCTACAGTCGCTGTAATATGCACCGCTGCCAAGGAGGACAAAAATTCTCGCCGTGTCTCGTTTTTGGAAAGGCACCAAGGACTGACTCACTTGTCGCTCTGCCAAGAATCACTGCTGTCACCCACGATGAGGACCACAACTAAACCATCTCGCGCCGCTAAATGTCACAAAAAATAACCATGCAAGGCATTCACCGTCTGAATTAAAGCATGAGCACTAGTTGCGGCACAGACTAGTCGACGAGTCGACTTTACAACTCCGCAATTACGTTTAAAGCGTGACGTCGACTAGTTGGTCATTGTTTTTTTTTAGCTTTCTTGAGGGGGTGGCAGAGCCATTTACAGCAAGAGCTGTCTACAATGAGTGAAATGAATCACCCTGTTTGATTCATTCTATTTTTAAACATGCAGTGTATGAAAATGAAAAGAGAGCAAGGGAAGAGGAAAAAAAGCGAGACTCCATCAGGATTTTTAAGAGTTTTCCCGTGTTGCCAAAGTGGAAGGAGAGCGGGAAATTATTCCACCGCACACAAAGTGGGTGATTATTTGCAAACACGGCCAATTCCCACCATGCAAAACGTGCTACTGTGGTGGGCTCAGGTTTCCCCCTTTGGCCGACTTGTGCAAACATTACCTGGCTGTCCCAGTGGCACAATGAAAATGAAGTTATTTTTGTTTTTGCTGGCTGGAAATACTGGATGCTCTTGTGTTCTGCGTAGGACCTCAGTTCAATTGTGGAAAGAGACTTTTGTATTGCTTGTACACAGATAGTTGAATATCTGCCCACGCATGGAGTGTGAAATGAAACAACCAAAGTCAATCTTTTCTTGTGTCTATTTCAAAAAATGTGTCAGTGAGCAATCTGCGCAATTTCCGAATTTACATAATAATTGCCTCTCACAATGAGTTTCTCCGACCATGACTGGGCAGCCGAGCTTTTAGATCAGCCATTGTCGAAGGATGGTCGGTCTGGTACCGAACGACACGGAATCACTTTCAAAGGCAAAGGTAAGCAGAGCTGCAGGGTTAGCACATATTAGCTTGATGGATGACATACATTGAGTGAAGAGGAAGGCTAGGTGCTGAGGGACGGGTCACACGGTGTAAGTGAGGGACAGCATATAAAGAATGTCTCTGCTGGATGCAGCGTGTCCCCTAGATTTGTCATGTGACACCTTCCCTCAGACTCAGCAGTTTGAAATGCTGAGCTGGCATCCGCTTCTACGCATGCACACAGACACAAACTGACCAGGCCATAAAATGTACATGATCCGTTTAGCAATTGAGTCAAAAAGCCACATTTTCAATTGCATCAACAATCTGGCTCGTCCCCGGGTACCTAGAAGCAAACTGGCAGAAGCTGAGACCCACGCAGGCTGCAATCACAACAAATGTGATGTTCACCACATGTGTTTCTGTTGTTACTCTAGCCCGGGGTGGTCGAAGCATGCAAAGCAGCAGTTATTACTGCCCTTCTTTCCTTAAACATACATATTAAATACTTGGCTTTTACAAGGGGAGCAGAAATATGCCAGTAAAAACAAAACCAAAAAAAAAATCATCCATGGCAAAGCGAGAGACCGTATCATCACACAAAAATTGTCAACACATCACTTTTTGTGATATGTGCAACTTGTTTTATGGCTTCTCATATGTCGGGGGACTGGCTGTTGGTCATTATGGTATTATCGATCAGCGCTGTCAAAAGATTAGGGGGAAAATTACGACTGGAAAATGTGCTGCCCGGCGTAAGAAAGGTTGCTCTCAGCTTCAGGTCATGGGTCCTCCAACACCATAAATACCTAAAGCATCCAGTCCAAAATACGCAGAAGTACAACATTTCAAACCATGACCAAGCCCTGAAAAGCTTACATCCAATTTTCTGTTGAAGAAGCTCAAACCTTTCAATCCTAGGACAGCTCAAGACACTGACAATCTGCTCATGGTCAAAGTGGCTTGCTTTTGTACTTTACATACGATAATGTATGTAATAGATATGATACAGGTACTGAATGATGAATAAATGGATAATCAGAGGCTTGGCTATGATTACCCCCACTTACGCTTTTCACACTTCCTGATCCCATGTTAGGTGCTGCAAAGAGCATCCATTTAGGATGTTGTTATCTAGTTGATGGCTGAGCAGAAAGCACTCTAGCATTTTGGCATTTGCCCCAAAAAATCTGGAGAGGGCACGAGGGACAAACATGTGACTGAGCGATAGATAACATGCATACCAACAAATTTGAGTCAATCCTAGCATCCTAAAAATATTCGATAAAAATATATTTCTCTCACCTTTCCTTTCTATGCATCCTTCCCCACATTTCCTTGCATCCATCCACTCATCTTCTCTTTCACACATGGGGACCGTCCAAGCTCTTTTCATATCTCCGGAGGCCTTAGCACGGCCTGCGTGTATGCACGTGCGTGTGTGTCTATGAGTGCCCTAAGTGTTCAACAACACTCTGGGGGGAATCATGAGCGATAAAAGTCAGGATTCATTAGGGTGTGACAAGGAAAGTGCAGAAGCCAGGAAGATGACATGCAACAGATCTGCTTTCACACGCACACAGATGTCGGCGGCGTGAGCACCGCATTCGCTCGGCTCCAACTCGGGTGCCTTATACTCAAAGTCAAAGGATCAAAATGTCAACAAGGCTTTCTGGGTAATATAGATTTGAGTCAAGTATAATGGCGAGATGTAAACACAAAGCACAGTCAAGTACACAGAAGAAGAAAAAAAAAAAGCATTAAGATAGTAGCTGGCGTCCTCCACAAATAACTTGCCTGTGTTGCTGACTGAATGCAGAGTGACACATTGTGCTGTCTGCTGATTTACCTTTAGCCTTTTGAGCCCACAGGGTAAACGCTCACTCCTCTGCAGTCACTCTATCATCATCTCATTTTCCTCACACTTGCAGAATAACGGGCATTCCCGCTTACCTCAGCGACTGCTATCGTCTGGCTTCCTGCTGCATTTAATTGGAAGTCAGATTTGGAAAAACTCTCAAAATGTATCCATAGATCCAGTTCAGGATGTTTGGCTGAAGTCAGTTTGTACAGGGCCCCGGTTTACCAATGCTATTTTTATTTTGTCGACTGTGTAAACGCCTGCCTGTGGCTTTTCAACAACAACATTTCACAACATAATAATTAAGATGAGTAAAATGACCTCAGTACGCTAAGTCACACGTGCCACATAAAAGCTTCTGATGGTTCCACTTTTCCATGCTACCAAAAGAAAAGCAAGCAAGTCCCGGCACACGCGTGCCGGCATGCGTGTGCGTGTTTACAAGCTTCCAAGCATGTGGTCAGAAAATGCAGCGCTTGCTCTAATTGGGTTTATTGTCCAGTGTGCCGAGGGAATGCCAAGTGAAATTCTTTTAGGGAGTTAATTAACAGAAATGCATCAGTGACAGAGCGCCCATCACAGCTGGCGCATCAGCTGAGCATGTCGAGTGTACGCCGTGTGACTAAAAAGCTCATTCTGCATGATTTGCAAAATGGAGTACAACATGCAAGGGTCTATATATACAATGAGACGCTAACTAGAAGGCACTGACGGGGCAAAATGTGTTTGTTTGTTTTTGTCCGTCCGTCTGTTGTATGCATGGGGATCCTAGTTTAGAAAACAACCGTCTTACGATTCAAAATTATAATAGGATGAGTCCTGAGATCCATCAAATTTTGGTCAGGAGATTTGAGGTGGAACAGAAAGAAGAAATCTATGGAGTTAGGCTGCTTGTTAATGCACAGATGAGGATTTGTATGATCCAAATTATTTGCATGAGCAGCAGGAATCCAGCGATTCCTGATTAGGGGAATCAAGAGTCTTCTACACAATCATAATGTTCATTATTTTATCAATGGCCTGGAATTATACATGTAATTACTTTGATTATATTTGCTCAGCTTTCATTATAATGATACAAAATTGATCCTCAGACAAAAGGAATACATTGTTCTTTGGAATGCGTACATGTTAGCCATCCATCCATCAATGGGCCTTTTGAGCTTCACTTACATGCATCAGTTGTGATATTTTTGGGATTACTAACTCATATGAATGTGATCTGTCATCAGAAAGAAAAAAATAAGAATGAATGTTCATAGACAAATCCAATATTCCACAAGAAGTTCATGACAAAACAATATGAAATTACATTAATCAACATTGCCTCCAAGCTACTGCTGCCGCTGATGGATTTCCACACAGCGTGAAGATGGGCAAATTTAGCAAAGACACTCACCAGAGCAACCACAAATGTCTTCACGGTAAACAACATCAAGCCCAGCTCATTAGCATCGGTTAGATGCGCATCTCCAACTTGAGGCAAAGGGGGAGAGGAGAGCAATGCTGTGACGCATTCGTGCGCTGGTGATGGGTTATAATTCCACTGAGGCAAAAATTCAGTTTGAGAATGAATGATGAGTGAAGGAAGGTGCAACATGGAATCTCAAGCAAGACAACAAAAAAGATGTAGGGAAGGAAAAGATGGAGTGATCTTTTGTTTATTTCCCAGAGAAGCCCAATGACAGAGCCATTCTTCATCAGCCAGCGTCTTTGCCGTGAATATGTCAACAGTGGCGGCAAGGCAAGTATACACGAGTAATTTATCTATTTAGAATGCCAAAGGGAGAGAAAGCAATAGGCACTATATAATACAGACACAAACCAAAAAAAAGGAAAGTGATTGAAGACCTAAATTCACTTTGAAACAGGAAATTACAGTTCAATTACCATTTGCTATTCTAAATCATTTCATTTGAGTGTGCAAAGAGGAATTGGGTTGTTTGCCAAGACACAATGTTTTCCCTTTTGACATTGAAATCCCAATGTTTGGATGAGAAAGTGGATGAGTCATGCGGAAGCATACAAAAAAAAAAAAAACGACAACACAACAGCATCCAAACTTAGAAGTCTGTTTGTACTTTGTCAATGTGCAATCTCCTGCGGAGTACTCTTTTAGGAGGTTCCTAAATTAACTCATGTAATAAACCGATTTTGTAGCAAGGGCTGTTTTAATCTCCATTATTTACTAATAACCGTAATTTCACCTGTCTATCGGGAAAAAAATATTATTGATTGAAAACTTTACTATTCAATAAAAGAAAATCATATTAAACTAAAATATATAAATATAAATAAATATCATCGTATAATGATAAAGATAATAATTTGGTATAGCAGTCGAGATTTCGATCTTAAATGGCCAAACCAAAATAAATTGAGCAGAAACTGGGGCAAAGTCTTCTGGAATTGACTACAGAATGTGTTTTAGTACTTTTGTATCATTCTCTCAGGAGACAAAAAGAAAAAGATGTTTGTCACAACAAACCCACATCGAGATTTTAAAGAACATTCATTCACCTGCACAACCTAATGAGATCCACCAAACAAGCAACATGGAAAATATCAGCTTGTTTTGGTTTTGATTGACAGCTTTACTGCATCACACAAAGTAATTTCTGAAATTGTGCTTACCCTATTTATAAAACCTCAGCGAGACTTTCTAGTGTCTTTGTTCATAGAAATGCAGCCACACATCCGGGAAGAAATATATTCCTATATTTGAGGCTTACTGTGTATCTGCCCACATGAGCCATCCATAATTAGTTATCATGCTGCGAAGAAATATGTTTTTGGGGAAAGAAGCGGGTGGAATGACAAAAGTATCTTTGCTACAGCTCTTTCCATCATAGTCTTATCAATTTGATCATTTTGGGATCGAAAGTGAAAATAAGGACTCAATTTAGTAGCTCATCTATTGAGTAATGTGAGAATGTTTATTCTTTGTTCGGCACTTTAGTGACAACTCAAGAACAAATAAAAGTTCAACTCTTCCATTCTGCTAAAAAAAAAAAAAAACAATGTATTGCCTTTTTTATCTTATTCAACAAACGTCGGATTCAACGGCAGCTAATTTGAGCTACTTGAGACAACAATTGAATTGAGACCGAGTCAACAGCGCCTCTGCTGGGGGCAGCCAAATGGTGCGCAGCATTTGACCAATTATTGTCAAATTCTTCCTCATCACTCGATTGATCCCTGGCTGCGAGATCTGCATGAAATTTGCTTTGATTGCCTCATTCTGGCAGCTAACCAACACATGGTTTCATTCCACAATCTTGCCAGGAGTCCTGCAGTGCAACTTTTTGTTATTCCAATTAGACACGTGATTAGTAGTCAGCTTTTAACGTGAGACTTTGGCTTTTTTCCGTTGTCGTTACAAAGTTGATCAGCATGCAGATGCTGTGAGCTGGCATAGCATCGGCATTCCGAGGATAGTGGGAGTAGAGGTAGGTGGAGTGATTAGTAGAAGGAGTACTTGCTTCACGAGTCGTATGCTGAAAATAATCACAGGTACACATACAGTATCTCAGGGAGTTGTTTACAAGGAGATATTCCAAGGTCTTTGTGATTAAAACCGCCGCAAAGCACTCCTGACACTCCATTACCCAGCATGCCCCGAGTGAGGCTGGAGTGTACATATTGATTTCACACCTCATTAGATTTTATGTCTAACAATGTCAAAGTTCATGCGAGTTCTACAGGATCCTGCATCATTCCGCAATGACCAGGCACAAATGTGGGAGGAGACGACCGACACGTAACGAATAAACACATTATTTTGGAGTTTGGGCCTGTTGCGGCATCGTACTTGGAAAGTTGACCCATTTCTCACTTGCTTGTGGCGGAAAAAGACAATAGAAATGTCACCGTTTTCAACGGAAAACTTCTAATCGAGAAACGCTGTCCTGCATGACAACTGTTTTTTAAAAAAGCGGTTTTAAGAGAAGACTATGCGCTTCGATAAGCACCGTAAGTGGAACAACATGCAAAGCCGAAAGTGCTGACACTTTAAAGGTGGAATCTTTACCATTGCGGAGTTGTGCGCCATGTCATGTTACTACGAGTAGAAAAGGGAGACTCAACCAAAGATGTATGGTACAGTGCCACCGCAGCCCTATACACCTTCAACTTAAATAAGAGACATTTTCCCCCATTCTGTTTGTTTAATTTTCTTCTTCCCGAGAAAGTTTGTTTGAGAGCTTTTCAGCAGTCTTTGACTGTTTGTATTGGCTCATTTATCTTTGTTGCAACAGAGTGCACAAACAGAAATGTACTGCGATTCCACTTTCACTGATTGACCTTCAAACAGAAATTGGCAAGTTTCGTTCATTTGGACTTGGACAGCTGTGGACTGGATGGCTTCCACCAGCTTTTTTTTTTTTTTCTTCACACTCTTGGTTGCTTTCTCAGCCCACTTACATTTACCTACCAAATCTCTTCTTCCTAAGTTCCCCATCATTCCCCTTTTTATTGCTCTACACATAATTTGACTACAAAGACAAGACAGGATTTTGGGTTGTCGTGTCCTTTGATACAGCAGTGGTACAAAGTGTATCTGTGTAATTTCTGCGCAGTTTCCCTACACAGAAAAATGAAATGAAAAATCTTGGCTCAAGTAGCTGCCAAGACATGGGTGGAAAAACTGTGAGGGCGGTGTTATTTAGATCATCTTGACTGTGACATAACAAGGCGCAACATTTAATGGGCTTTTCTGACTTTAGGGTGCACGTACATTCATACAAAAAGCTTTGGATCTTTATAAATACATAAATATATATATATATATATATATATATATATATATATATATATATATACCCCTCAATATCCCGATTTATCCACCATGATTTATCTAATATGTTGCACTGATGCAAGGTACAAGTTAAGGTCAAGGAAAATGAAAGAAAGAAATGGTGATTTTAAATATGCACAAAGTATAAGTGCATCAATTTATGTGGGGAAATTTCCATTAAACTTTCATTCCCAGCTCGTTTAGATAGGAGCACGTTCCTTTTTCACCGAGCAGGGATGTGAAAAGATATTGCTGTGACACACCTCGCGTGAAAAATCATTACAAGTCACCTTGGCAGCTTTTTGTGTTGTTTAAAAGCCACTCAGTCGACACCTGGGCTACTTCCCCGGAGGTAGAATAGCGCCCGCCGTTTATCAGTGTATCCTGTGTCCTGAAGGCCAAGGGAACAAAAATTGGGAGGAAGAAAGCTCCTTTATTGCAAGGAGGACAGATTTGACTTCCTGTGCGCAGTGGAAGCGGGATATTGATAGTTCTAGTGTGAACTGTACTATAGATAAGTTCAAAATACGCATTGCCTGCCTGCCTGCCTGCCCGCCTGCCTGCCTGCCTGCCACAGGAATGCCTACTCCACAATAGTAACGGATACAAAGGTTGACTGCAAGGTTATGCCGACCGACTCGGTATATTCAACACAAGGAGCATGTTAAAAAGGAAAGTTTTCCTTTCAAAGGCCAAACGTCAACAATAAACAGTCGAGAGTAAGGAATGTATTAGCTTGTGCGCACTGAATAAGACCTTGCTTCTGTCACATATACAAACGCCATCGGTGGAGAACCTTTGATGGTGGATTTGTGGATTATGCAGACTTTCAGCTCACATGCAACAAGCTTAGCAAGGAAATGAACCCATGTGTAGTTTCATCACACGACTCCTTGTGCAGAGAATACCAAAGACAAGATGCAGTTGTATAAAATATACTACAAGTGGAAATGCTAATCAGGCGTTCCTGGGTCAAACTATGGCCATCGAATGTAATTACGTCAAAATCAAGTGCACTCCTTGTCTGCAAACATCAAATCTGCTGTTTAAAGAAAAACGAGCAAATTTATGGGAGGTTATTCTACATTCAGGCAGAGCTCCACAGTGGCGCAACCAGGCAGGCAGCAAGAAGAGTTCAGAACATGATGTACTATTTAACAATGACGATAAGCTTCAAAGTGACAGCTCAAATATCGACACTTTGTGTCCAGGCCAACTTTATTCATGTTCTTCTCTTTATAACCATCGGTAAGGTCGCTCGCTCTTTCGAAAAACGTATCATGAAACCATCATTGAATTGACTACTCAAGATCTGCACGATAAAACTTTTTACAACCTTGGGTGACATTCAATTTTGAGGTAAATAATCCAGCTAAGGCGTTTCTTGTGTCCTTTGGTGTCTTTGATGCTCATGACATGGACCCATCCCAATGCACCAGATTAGCCTGGTTGTAATTAATCATTGTTTATTCCTTGACTGCAACAATAAATCTGAAGGTCATACTGACCTTGTTAGCCAACATACTTTATTCTAGGAGTAAATCAATGCCATCGTCTGCATATGATGAAATTAACAAATAAAGTACGTTGTAATCCAATTTACTTTTGAAATCAAGTCGTTTGCAAAAATTACTTTTGAAATCAAATAATCAATAGTAACTAGAATAGTTGTCAGTTACTAATTATAGGCTTTATGGATTTGCTATACGACATTACACCGTTTCCTTTCCATTTAAACCTTAACTTCAACTAAAAATCTACGCAGCAATACTGTCAGCATATTGGCAGCGGTGAGTCTGCTGAAGTTCTCCTGAGGCAACCTGAAAGATGATGCAACGTCCTGCAAAGCATCTCAAGAAACTCAAAACGATTCCACGTGAAGCGGTACGGCAAAATGTTAATAGTGGACATTTTAGCTGCAAATCTACACGTCAGAGAAAGTCGGACTAATTTCCTGTTGGCAGAACTGACTCGCAGTTGACCCCAAGAAAATTGGCCCGCCCTGGCTAACAAAATCGTCCATTAAATTATCACAGCTATAAAAAAGCTCTATAGTAAAAAAAATAAAAAAAGTGTTAAGCTCTTGTTACCTGCAACCCTGATGAGGATCAAGTGTATCGAAAATAGATAAATGCACCATCAGCTGGTTATTCCCTCAGGAAATGTATGGAAATGGTCATCCCTAATATGTACATCAAGCAATTTATGATAAGCGCCCTTTCACCAAAGTAAATTGGCTATTCCATCATTGTTTAATTAAAATAAAAACATATTTATTGCTTCTGAAGTTTGTTGCACTGCGTATGCCAACCACTGAAAGAGCACTCAGCCGCACAATGAATGAGTCCAAAGCGAATCACCAATCACCCAATGCAATTAGTGCGAAAGCAATGTTTTTGTTTTTCAGGCTGCAACTTGGGATCGGCAAACGCCTTTGCTTCGCCGCTGTGTCAGAGAATTTTGATTTTTTGCTTCAATGTGATAATTATTTTTTTTTTAAACACTTGCGCACACACACACCCACCCACACACTTCCCCTGTCACCCCCCCCACCTAGCCTTGCCTCTTGTCATGTTCCAGCTATAGAAAAAGGAGCACGTGGAGTAATTGTATAGTTTTTAATGACCATTCCATTTAGATTTGCTTGGCAACAGCTGGAAGCGGGTGCTACTCCATCATTTCCATCCATTATACGCTCACACTCCTTCAGGACCTTTCAATCTTTAAGTTCTTTCATACCCAGCAGACGGTAAAATAATCAACGTGATGAAAACCATTAGAGCTTCCTGGAAAGCTGTTTGAAATCTAAGATGAAAAATGAATGACATTTAGTAAAAAGTCACATTTGAAATTTCTTAAATTATAGCTCAGAGACTTTGATGAGGCAAAAATATACAATTATTGTTCATCAGAATTATTTTTAAGCCCTAAAATGTGCTAATTGTGTCAAAGGATTGGTTTGTCAGTTTTCAGTACACATGTAAAAGCTCCCCCTGAGGCCCATTGTCACGTGTAAGAGGAAATGTCAGTACCTGCTCTTTGACTGAGGCCAGGATAGAGGAGGTGGTCTCAGTCTCTGACCGGTCTCCGTTGGAGCCTGACATCACCGGGGGAACCATGGCGCCCTTCTCCTGCTCGGCGGGCTGCTCTGGCACGGGCATGGCTGAAATGATGAAGAAAAAAAAAAAAAAAAAAGAACTTTCAAGGCAAATGTATTTGGACATGTCTTTTAAAGCTAGAAGAAATATAATTAGTAAAAGCAATGTTACTGTGTTAGCTTGATTCATGCAATTAAGGTCTCTTAATTATTCTACATAATGTGTTTGTGTGTGTTTTAATCCATCGTTTCATTTGAAAAACAAAAAAATAATGAAACACAATTATTTCAACAGCGTCATTTCACTATGTAGGCATACACAATATAGTTTGATTTTTTTCAAAGTGATGCTATTGTAATCGGCCTGCAATACCGAATCTTACTTCCTGTTTGAACGTCTGTCACCTCACGAGTGCTCCTCGACTTGTTAAAATAAGATGTGTAAATTGCCACCATTTTAATTACTTTGACGAGGAATAATCAATGTTACAAAAAAAGAAAAATAACTGTTTATCTGCAGGCCTGCATGCACACATGATAAGATACATATGGTTGATGGCTCCAAATTGAGCTGTCGACCACGTATAGGCCCTCACATATTTGACGTGGCGGAGACACTGACGTGTCACAAGTGTGAAATTAAATGTTACCAGAATCATATTTTCTGCAGCGCCCTCCTTATGTCTCATCCATTCAGACAGCTTACACCAGGCTTCAAATGCAGAATTAATACGAGTTTGACATTTTGCTAGGATATCTGGCGCATCTTCAACCGCGTCATCCAAGTGGATTTTCACACCCTGATGAATTCCGAATTGATATTTTCCAGACTGCAGGCTCATCATTGATTGAACACTGAGGAGGCAAAGTCTATAAGGTGCGCGTGATTGCTACAAATCCTTTACGTCATTATAAATCCAAGCTTCGCTCAAACTTTAACACAAGCAAAGCGATGGTGGGTTAGAAAGTGGAAACAACTGGCATTTATATTTAATCTTCTTTAAAAGCTTGCTAGAAATTCTGGGAGAAATGGGAAAGTAGGACAGCAAGTTTTAAAGCAAAGAGACCACAGGGAGTGGACATTGTCAATAGAGCAGAGTAAATAATGAGCCAAGTGGACTCGCTTTCCTGGGAGACTGACTCATCAGTCCAATTACAATGTCTAATGTTGACATCCAAGTTTGTGCCAACTTTTGTTAGGTCAAAGCTGGGGCCCATGCACATTAACGCTAAGCGTGGCAATGATGATGGCCGTCTTACAATTACAACCACAGCCACAGAAGGCAGAGGATGCTCAAACAATCTCGTCATTCACTTAGTGTGAGTGAGTACAATTTTAAAATTAAACTAGTTATAGCGCTCAGACAAATGGGGCAATCTCTCCCTCGGAATGTTCAAACTCTTGTTTCTATGCCAGTGAAAGAGCAAATTACTACGACTTGCCATAGCGGAGGTCTGTGTGGATGGACCTCAACATCCCATCACTTGAATCCAAATAAAACATAAAAAAAAGACACGATACAAACAGCAGCTCCACTAAGACGCAATGAATCATTCCACACAATCTACAAATCTCTTACTGAGCAATTACTTAAATCGAAGAATAAAATGAGCCTTAGTAATGGTTCAGTAGGCAGCCTGACAACAGTCACGCCGGGTGATAGCATCTCCATTGAGGGCAACTAATCCATTAGCATGAAGAGAGACCGTAAACAAGTCAGAAGGTTTGTAAATCAAACATTGAGTCCATCTATCAGTTCGTTTGCTAGCCAGCGGACAGAGACAGCAGGCCAGGCAGGGTGGCGTCTGTAAATAAAAGATGCTGCTGAGGCAGCCTGCAGATGGATATTTTCACTCTGGCTGACAAACAGCACTTCTGAGCCTGGCATCTCCACTCTATAAAAGCAAATGAGTCACCGCACTTTGGATCCCGAGCAAGCAAGACCCGAGTAAAGACAACACTAGAGCAGAGGAGCGTCTCGGAAGCCTCCGCTGTTTATTAAACACCTTCGCAAAAGGAGTGGGAGCTTTACTGACATTGAGTAACAGCGTTTTGAGGCGTGCGCCTCATCAGATCTCCTCGATTATTGCTGGGCTTTATCGCCGTGACGCACCGACAACAGATGCAATTACATCCTGTGCAGACAGAGCAAATTCTTCAATTTCAACTCCCTGCAAAACCGTTTACATGAGCTACAATGCGGATCATTATGAAAAGTGATCGTCTATAGAAAGGCCTTGTGCGCTGGCCACTACTGCGCTGAGAAAATTGCAAAGCTGGCGATAAGGCCGCTATAACACATTTCCCATCACGCGTCACAATGCCGTGCTGTCCCAGAATGCTTCGCACGGCCACGGTTATTGTCAGCACCTTCTACTTTCAGTGTAATACAATGCAACCCGGATCTCATCTTAAACGGAGATGGGGACATGTTTAATTGCACTCCCAGATGTATGCCGCTTGCTGTTAATCTGAGCTAGGAAAGATTTTTACTTTTTTGCATCCTCAGGAGCTTACACAATAATCATTTCCAACATATGTCTAATAGCGCGCTAATGCTCTCAGATGAGGTCAGGTTCAAAATCAAGCAAGCATCATTTTCATTTCCATGCCCAATTTTGCCAGCCAATCACTCCAAGTGCCAAAGCCTCTTTTTGCTTTTCTAAAATGATCCCCTGACGAATGGCGCATGCAAACGTCTCCCGTGATTGATGGCTCTAATTTACCTCCGTGCGATGTCTCATATTAAACTCGGAATAATGCATCATTGAGTTTGCGCTCCGCAGAGATGAACTAGGTGCACAATTGTATGCATGTGTAGGCAAGCACATAATATGCCTGCTCTCTCTCCCAAAAGCTATAAATAGATTTGGGTTTTTAACTTGCAGGAGCGACAGAAGCTGTGATCATTTGATCCAGCACAGCTTCTTGTCACAGTCGTTCTTGCAGTACGTATTGATTTGGAGAAAAATAAATACATTTGGGGATTCCAGCTGCTAGCAAGATATCACAAACCTAATGTGGTAACAGCTATGAAAGGGAAAATCTACCTGCGCCAATCTTGAAAATGCACGTCAGGTTTTACATTTCCTCCGGAGGAGCGATAAGCCAGAGTAAAGCCCAGAAGAAACCCGAGGATGAGACCGAAGGTGGACGCGGCTCACGTCTCCAGCGGCCTTATTGGCTCATTGAGGAGGCGGCTCACACACGGCTGTGATCTCACGCCTGAGGCCCGCTGCTCTTCCGCGGCCTCAAAGGCAACAACTTTCACTCGTTCAATCGATACCTGCAGCTACTTTGGCTCCTATGATATGCTCAACTTTATTACTCTGATGTCCATGGTTTATCACAAGTCACCCGGTAACATTCAATGGCTTTGGGTACTGTGAAAATGCATTTATTGTCTGGGGGAGCCTGGAGTGTGCAACAGCACGCATTTGCACGCAGTCGGTGAAGCAGGTTGACCTAGATTAGGGTGTGTATTCACAGACGTGCTGGAGAAAGCATCAGCATAAAAAGTCAGAAATGTATTCCCCCACAGTCGCAAAAGAGGTAAAAATAATTCCAAACTTTCTTGTCCTTGTCACACAGCCCCTTGTTAACGTTCCTCCCCGCAGAATTTCCCTCATAATGTCACTTTTTTTGACACTGGAATAGAAGGAGGGAGGCGAGTAAAAGAAGTGAAGGAAAGTCTAGACGGACCACATCTTTATCCAGCTGAGCGGGACAATCTATCTATGGCCAGTTTTGTTTTTTTGAAAACTTGTTATACACGCTTTAAACCAATCAAGCAATTCCACATTCATTAAGTAATGCTATTTTGGAAAAACTGCCTTCTCTTAAAAGTGACATATATGATAAATATCTGAAGATTTTTGTTTTGGGCTGAGCCGCATCACCTCACCTTTATGGAGGCCTTTATGGCGAATTTCCAACTCAATGGTGGCTTCCATAGCAGAAGTGACAGCATTCAAAAGGAGCTACTACCTGGTCATCTCAATTTCTCAGGTGTCTAGCCTATTCACAAAACTGACAAGACAAAAAAGCAAAAATCTGCCAAACATAAATCCAAGCGTCCCTCTTCAACCCATTTCTGCCTCGACCACACTTGAAATTTCACCCTGCAATCTCCAATGTGATGTCACTCGCCGCCTCCTCTAAATAAGTAGGGCAGCTACTTGGAGAGGGGGAGATCAGAACTGACAGGTCAGTCTCCTAAACAAGCTGCATTAAAAAAGAAACTGGATTGAACAAGCTGGAAAGGAAAGGAAAGGAAAGGACCAAGTAACTTTTGATATACTGCTGCTCTGAGAATGTACATAAGCGTTGTTTTAAAAGCTTTTATAAGGGTGAAAACAACAGCGATTAGTTTGAAGTGTCAACAAAATCTTGTCTGCTCTGACAGACTCCATCATTATATGGCACTCTTTGGATTTTAACTTGTATTGAAATAAAAAATGGATATATTCCTGCTTATAAAGAGTTCATGATTGTGTGTAAAATTTATCCAGGTGGTTTGCCAGTCTCGAGGCTGTGGGGAAGTTGCGGGGGCGGAGATAGAATCCCCTTGCTGGAAGCTTTTGGGGGTGGGGGATACGACATTCACACATTTCATCCCTCGCAGCCTTTGACATTTAATACACCATGCATGATGTACACCTGGCGTGACGGTACTGGCAAAATACACACTCAATCACAAGCTGTTAATGAAAAATAAATTTGAAGGCAAGCTAGACTGGCAGAGGCAAAACTTAAAACTGTCAGGGTTCAATGTTTATTTGGAACAACACGCTCATGGCAAGTTAGCACATCATGATGACAATGTTTATGTCAACAAACTTGACAAGGGGTTGACCCTAAAACAGGTCATACTACTTTCTAAGTTTGAAAAAAAAAAACAACAACCTCTAAATCAATACTCTGAAATGTAGCTACTCAATAGCAAATATGAAAGCAGATTATTCAAATGATTATTTGGTTGTTTTTATATTTTCTTAAAGAGTTGTATTCATTCGTCAGTATGTTGAATATTGACGTCGTAATTTGAACAGCAGGAGGTGATTTCTAATATGAGGTCATCATACTGTAATGCAGCTAAATAATTTCAGATCTAATAAGGCAACAGATGTTATTCCTTCGCTCCTCCAGCACAAAATCTTCCTGCTGGTTGTGTTTGATCGCACTAAGGTGCCATACATCTGTCAGAGGAGGGGAGTGAAGTGGTCCCACTGGAACCTTGCCTCATCCTTCTTGCATGACGTCACCCTCTCGCTCACTCCGTGCAGCTCTGCATTGCTTCTCCTAATTTCATTTGCATGATTTGAAAGTTCAACCATTTGTTTTCCTCTTTCCTGCCGGTGTGCGTGTACATCCAGACCGGATGCCACTGGGCTGCCATTTCTCTTATCAGCCACTGAATACGGAGGAGTCGGCGGCCGACCGTGTAGCCTGTGTGCGTGTGCGTCGGGTTGAATTGTAATTGCAACTGTTTGTTTGGCAATGCTTGGATAAGCGTGTAACATCATGTGCAAGTATGTACGTGTCTGTCAGAGGCACAGCGAAACAGACGGAGAGAGGGCGAAGGAGCAAGACGAGATATAAGTCTCTCGCTCTCCTGTCTTTGTCACTCTTTCGCTGAGTCCAAAGCCCCTGGGTGTCAGTGGCATCTTCCACTGTGTTAATCTCAGTGTAATAACTAAATCACAGGCAAAACAATAGAGCGAGCGCTGTGTCCATTGTCACAAGCCAAAAGGCCCAGGGGCAGATGGTTTGACGCTCAAACTGTTGAAGGACAAAATGTGTTTATGCGCAGACAAATAGACGCCTCAAAGTCGGATGCACAATGCAACGTCTGATGGGAACAATTGGAGGACGTTAGTCAGATGCTCCTGACTCATTCAAAATCAACAAGTTGCTATTCAAAGACACAACTTTCTATTCAACTAGATATAGAAGAAGCAGAGAGTTTGAATGCTGTTGAAATGCAAATCGTGTCTCGACAGACCACTATTACTATTGTCAAAGTTAAGTCAAAGTCCGCTTTATTGTCAATTTCTTCACATGCCAGGCACACAAAGAGATCAAAATTACGTTTCCCACCGTCCCACGGTGACTAGACAGTACACAACACTCACATCAAATAGCACAAAGAGTAAAAACGAACAGACAAGAGCAACGAATCGATAGCACGACAGCCGCGCCAGTTGCACAGCAGAGTCCGGAATGTTGCCAGCGACCGGACATTCGCCAGAAGAATGACCTAACAAACTGGCAAAATAGAATGTACAACAGATACATCGCTGGGAAACCTACTTTCAATAAGGAAATGGGAGTTTATTAAAAGGTGAACATTCTGATTTAAATCATTTCTGTTCATTTGAACCCTAACGGATATTTTAGTAAACATTTATCCTGAACATAGAGAGGAATTTCTTACGACTGATTGAGTCACTTTAGCATCACTATCCACCTTTCAGAATAATTGCACCTGACTACTATTAGTCATTCTTCGTTTAACAAGCAGAGTAGTGGCTGCTAAATAACAATTACTGTACATAAATGCAAAGGTTCGGCGTGGTTGCATTCGAGGTGTTGGTTAACAACTTTTGCGCAGTACTGTACATCACTCCGATTCCCTCATTGTGGATTTTTCCCTCTCTGTCTATCGCAGTTCCTCAGGGGGGTAATGATGTTCTTAGTCTAGGCTATTACCACAAGAGGCATATAGGACCTTGGTGAGTTGTAAAGCTTCATGGCTTGACGTTGACCTCCAGCAATGTGTGTGTGAGGAATATTTCTGACAGATAGAGAGAAAGTCAGATTGAGAAGGAAAGAAAGATGGATCACAATCCAACACAGTTCAAATTCAATTTGGATTGCTATGGTAATTTTAGGACTGATTGAAAACAACTACAGAGATCAGCAAAGCCGCGTGTTCGTGGCAGGAAAGTGAGTCCGATTTGTTTTTCGAAGCGTGAACGGCACATGTTAAAGCTTGCAGGTGTTTTCACGCAAGCTCGCCTTAAGAAGATTTCTCCAAGTCGGGATATATCTCGCACGGTGGATCCCGTATCCGCGGGAGCCAACATCAAGCCGATTTTCCCAGCTAATTCCGCAGCTGCTGCCCACTGCTGAGCTTTGGGAAGCGCAAAGGGCCTTCACGGAAAGCGCCTTCTCTTTCTAATTCGGATCATTTGTTGACACGAGTAGCTTTCTGTTTCCGAGGGAGGGACATATTTCCACATCAATTCTGTCTCACTCGACTGATATTGCCGCCTTTCCACAGAGGTCAAAGAATGAACTATTCATTCATTGTTCTGCCTCTGATTGACAGTGGGAATATTTTCATCTTAAATTTGGTATCTTGAAGTACAATCATAACCACTTTTCTGACATTGGTTTCATTTCCATTTGGCAGGACACCATTTGGAAAAAGGTGGGCTTTGGAGCAAAGGATTGTGGTTCAAAAGCCACCGAGGACTAAATATTGCTACTCTGATTCTTGACTACAATCATATTGCCCTTGGGCAAGACATAAAATATGGATCCATGTGAAATCATTGCAGCGAAATGCTACAGCTAGACAAGGATAGCTTCTTCATCTGCTTACAATGGAAATGTTCCAACTCTTTTCTTATCACCATTGTTTTTGGAGAATACGTCAAAAGGTAGAGTAGGTCGAGTTCCTTCTTTGGTGCCGTCTGAAATTAGGTCAACTCATTCGCTTTATCTTTATTATCAGCAGAAATCAATAAAACTAAGGCTGATGGAAGGCGTTCTTAGAATGCGACGCCACAACACTGCAACATACCTATTGACATGCCAATTAAAAGCAGCAGTGTTTGATGAGCCCATATACAGTTAGAGTATATTCAAGCTTCATGAAAAATCCACAACAGATTCACACTACGTTACATTTCAATTAGAAATCTACAGTGTAGGCTCATTTGTGAGTGACAAATATCTCATTTATACTCTTAGACTGGCTTGGAATGTAATTGGCTAGAATAGACTGACATAAGACAGATTATTAGTAGCTTGCCTTCTTGTCCAATTTGTGCTCAGCTTGCTAATAACATCCAAACAGTAGACTACGGCAGCACAGCGCACTAAAGACGCCTTATTAACCTTGTGTTTGCAGGCCAACACTGGCACTCTGGCATTTAATAACAACACTATTGATTGGCCATAGACCGACAGAAGCGCCTCAGAGAATCAAGCATGACCAGGATCACGGGTCACGCTTCTGTCGTCCCCTCACCGCTCACATATGACGGGTTGACGCCATTAAATTAGCATTTCAAATGTCCCCTTGGAGAGGTCACTGTGCTGTAAAGATAGATCAGCCGCTTCCCCTGGAGGCCAAAGTTAATTAGATCTCACGCCACCTTTGTCCCAAGAAATTTATAGAATTGTTTTGATAGTGGGCAACTTTAGAGGTGGAAGCTCCACGCCGAATTCATTCTTCACACTCATTGATCACAATCAATACTTCCTGCTATATTATACTGTTGAGCCAGTGGTCTTTGTGTTGTCATGGCAACTAGAGTGACCTGACAAGTAGTTACCATGGATTCTCAACAACTACGATTACTACTACTGGGCCTTGGTGGGAACAATGGACTCACTCTTGTTGGGAACCTTCTGACCTTCAATTTAGCCCGGAGAATGTCTAACAGAGACAAGACAGCAAAGGTGGGAGGATGTTTTCCTTAATCGTTCCAACCTTCACACTGGGATATCGTCATTAGGTGATCATGCGTGTTACAGAGTTGGGAGGCCAGCAGGTGCTCTGTGGCCTCAATGACACAACATAACATAACAGGTACTGATTGTATCCTGTATTGCTTGACTTCCATACAGCCCCGATTGGGCTCAGTTCCCACTCCAGGATGATTTGGATGAGAGTGTGAATGCTTTTCTTTCTTCGTGTGCCCTGTGGTTGACTGGCAAACAATTCAGAGTGTAGTTTCGGCTGGGATACGGTCCAGCTCCGAGCAAAATTGTAAACAAATGGGCTATACATAGCAGAAATACAAAGAATAACGGGCTATACATGTCCAGATCATGTGGAATTCTTTGGTGACCCGTCAAGGTATTTAAAAAACGAGAGTACTGCAGTGTTCTTTTACTTTAAGACTTTATCATGATGTAATACTTTGAAATGTCCAAAAATCTGCTGGTTCTCACGCTGGGCTGGCAAATGTGGGGCCTCCACGAAATCAAAGCAAGATTCATGATATTAGTGATTCAACAGCTAAATTGACGTACCTGCCATGATAAATGGTTAAAGACAAGATGCGGATTTTATTCCATCGCCATTGAAATGTCTGGAAATGATCATAACACACAAGCTCATTGGTCTTTCTTTATCCCTAATTGACTTTGTGTTCCCTGGTTAATTCGTTTCTCTCTTTGACAATTGATAGAAAAAAATGATGAGATCACAAATATCAGGGGAAAAATACATCACTTGTGATGCAAATTTGCATTGCAGAAAACCAATAAAGTCCAATATCATCCGAACTAATCACATGAGTGAATATGCATGCATTCCATTCCCTGGCTGCGACATGGACATGTGTGCAACTAGAAAGTAAATAAGCTCAACTGTTTGTGTCGTCTTGTCTCCGCACGACCCAGTGAGACGGAGGGAGGCAGAGGAAGACAGATATTGTGCATGTCTGTTCAAAGGATTTGTTTCCTTTCTTTTTCCCGACGAGAATGCCTGTCTGCCACTCTAAAGCTTGCGCATTGCGAGCCTAATTGGCCTGAACAACAGTGTGTGGTTAAGCTTGCCTTGCGTCCAAGGCTGTGGTATTTTGTTTTGATTTATTTTTATTATTTTTTTGTGAGGGGGGGCTTTTATATTACAACAGAATAGAGTTAATTAGCAAAGCCAAATCATGCACATTCAATCCTGGCCAAGCCAAAAATAAATGACAGCACAAATGAAATGCCAGATGGCATTTGAAAAGTCACCATCACTTTTCCAAATTGTGTCAAGCTTTTTGTTGGTGTGAAGCAGCCAAGTCGTTTCTGATCCTCACTGTGGACTTCAAAATCTTGTTCAAGGCACATCCAGCCACATCTTTATACTTGGTGCGTATCTGAAATCCACAATGCACCACACACACTGTATCTCCAACCATTTATAATGAATGTGTGTTCCAATAGAGGTGGCTTCTGGGTGGAGGGAAAAAAAAGATCATGCTTTCAAATATTATACAATACAGAGAAACGTTACTCATGCCATTTCTCATAAGCGAGAGACAAAAGAGCCGAGGCATTAGCACCATTCAAATTCATGAGCTGCCAAACATGTACGTCAAATGATATGCAACGGCGATTGTTGTTAACGTCATGAATTATACATCCACGCAAGACAGAGATGAGTGAAATCAATGTTCACTTTTCATCCTACATGCTGGAGACATTCCACCAGATGGAAAGGCAACATCAAAAACAATTTAGTAGACAGTGTGATGCAACGTGAGTGACCACGACGTTTTGCTTACACACACAAAAAAAAATGTTGCCATTTTCTCAATGAATATTGTTATTTCTGGGAAGTTGTCAGCAAGAATTCCACAGCTGTTGATTATCACAGGTATGGAGTGCCAATTAGCATTCTTCCATCCATCCAAGCTTATTTTGTAAACAAACCATTTTTTTAAAACAATAAAATTATAATTAACTGCTTTAAGGGGAGGATAAAATAAGCACCTGTTATATTTGTGTTCACGATCAGATAACCGAAGAAGGTAACAAAGATAATTTCTTCAGATTCTTGAATGAATTCAGTCCTGTGGAAAATGTGTGGAAAAGTAAGTGTCGAGAAGGGCACAATTAATAAATAATACAAATTACCTTCTATCTCATTTTCCACTGAATTGCTCATATTCCCTATCATTCACTGCATCCCTATATACGAGGCACCTATGCTTTGCTTCTATCACATCTGTAATATATAATTCAGCAAATGTTAACAGGATAGAAACCTATTTGGTAGCTTAGCAACCAGTATCAAATATGGACGTGCCGGCTCGCTGTGGATGCCACAAAAAAAAAAAAATGCAGTGTGAAAAAGCCTTAAATTGGCTGTAGGTGTCAAAACAAATGACAGACTTGTGCTCCTTTTGAGACTTTTGGGAGCTGAATAAATTTGAATGGATGAATAATGGTTTTTATCAATGGTGCTTTCTATATCAGTCAATTGAATCATGTGCTGCAGAAATCCAAATGTTGCACGTTGTGTATCTAAGGCTGGCTCCACTTTGATGCTCAATGAACTCGGGCGCACCTGCTAGCTGAGCTAATTATGAATACAGCTCATCAAGTATGGAGAGTGAGCCCCAGATGTGACGCCGTGGCTGGGATACAAACCGCTGCTCTTCTGCACATCTGCACATGTTTCCATATACGTACTGTACTCTACATTTCCCATCCTTTTGGCGTGTGCCCATTCTTCCTTTCTCTCCATTTTCCACCTCCCTGTCTTTCACTTTACACTCCATCTCCCCATCATTTTCGCCACTTACCCCTTCCTGTGAATTCCCACTTGTGTCACCTGCATCCTTAACCCAGTGTACCTTCACGCTGTTTTGTCACTTCACATTTTCCTCAGCGATCTTCTCTTTTTATCACTATCATTTCTTGACTTCTTTCTTTGTCTCCCTGGCTGATAGGGAAGACAATAGAGTGGAGGAGGAGGAGGAGGAGGAGGAGGAGGGATGATAGAGGGAGCCCCATCTGTGGCTAGCTCATTAGAACAAGGAGCAGAAAGCACACTAGAAGGCATCCACACACACTTTGCTGCCCTGCTGGAACCATTCCAACGCTGACACATCGCTATCTCCAAATCTCATTGTCATTAATCACACCGTGTACAACACGTAACAACATTGTGAATGGTATGATGCTTTCGAAACCTCCCGCACTGTCAAGCGACTCTAGCAAATTCAATGGAAACTTCAACGATGCCCTATGCCCTCCCTCAAACATTGGCTTTCCTTTACAAATGACAAAAAGAGTGCATTGCATTTGGAGAGATTAAAAGATGAAGGGCACTCAGATGCTGCAGAAAAAAAGAAAAAAAAAAAGAGAATCCACTTAAGCTTACTTTTTGACCGGCACGTGAAATTCGTGACACATGATTGAAGGGATTTAAAACAGTCTTATCCATCTTGAACGGTTCTTCCTTTTTACCGGAGACTTTATTCAGAAATCCTGTTTGGCACATTATCTGCAGAGTTTCTAATGTCAAGGCCAAATCTTTTTGAACACCTCTTTCTCGTGATAAGAATGACACACGTTATACCTGGAAAAAGTTTGACAACCCTGGGAGGTCGACAGATGGTGAAGGGACACTTGAGGTGCAAGTGAAAGTCGTATCTCCAGTCAGCCAATACATGAGCTTAATAAGAACTGGGCTAGTATTAGGGCCACCTGTTCATTTTTACAAAATGAAAAATGCTCATACCAAAAGGATTACGTTTCGACATCGGTAAAATAAAAGATTTGAAAGAGCTCTCTGGTGATTGCCGCACTGCAAAGTAAAATGACAGTAATAAAACATTTTGGCCACAACTATGAAGGAGTAGAAGGGCATCAAATGGCAAAGAAGAAATAAAAGCAGAAGAATCAAATGAAACTTTTTTTTAAGTTCCCTTAAATATATCTTGAATTCTGAACCAAACAGAATTTTAAAAAAAAACAACATCTTGCATTGCAGTGTTAAGAAATAATAATTAAAAAAGATTAAAAAAACAAGAAAACTAAGCATTAGAATGTTAAGACCCCCACCCTTTTACAGATGATGACTCCACAAGGGGGCGCAAATTCCCCATGGATAATCCAATGATTGACATGTCTTACCAGTTCTACTATTACACAACAGAAAAACAATCTCACTTATTTTTTTTTAGGGGGGACACTTACATAATTGACATGCTAGAAACCACCAATGCATATCTGGTGTAACTTAACCTGTGACCACTGAGCATGTACAAATGATTCAGTGCAGGACAGTTTCATACTATAAATAGCTTCATAATAGGCAATGGATATTTTTATAGTGATAAATGTACTTCTCTCTTTTTCTCCCTTTGATCAACGCACTCCTATTGACTCTTAGAGGTCAAAAGCTCAGTGACAAGCCGGTAAAGGATTTCTCTGGCCACTCAAGGCCATCCCTGCCACTATAAACTGAAGGCCTTGAACCTTAATCTTGTCGTCCACAACTAATCATACCATCAAGCTTCCACTACAACTCATCTATGACCATATTTCAATTGTCAAATTGTCAATTGTGCTAAATGTACAACCTTAGTCTGTTTCCCGACTAAGAATGATGAGGAATAACGCAACAAACAGTATCTGACCATTCAACTATGTTAGTCATTGAAAAGTATTTTCATTATAATGCAGCCAGACGCTGTCATCAGCACTTATGAAGAAAACGGTAATGATCACACATTAGTTTTTCAAATGGACACAATTAAGAGCGAGATAGATCATTGCTTAAATATGTCCCCGTGGGACGGCCACGCTAGATGCTATAATGTACCGTGAGGGGAAAGAAGAGTGATGCTACAGGTTTAATGGCGCGTAACGTGTTTTTAATCGTGTAACACTTCAACCCTTATGGGGAACATTGTAAAAGTGTCCATTAGCGACTGTGCATTGTGGGGTTTTTTTTAAATGTCATTAAAAGAGCTCATCGTAGAAAAAGCATGAATGATTGATGAGCGTATGGGGGCTGTCAACACCTCCCATGAGTCCATCAAAATGCAATCAAAGCACCGGGAAAGTTCACACATCGTGTCACTCGGCTGTGGTCCACCCATGACATGTGCTTGGATGAAAGAGAAAGCATCAAATCTTAAATGTCCCACTTTGCCTTTTTTCAGCTTTTCCTTCATATCAGTCATTCCAGAAATATGCTGCAGTATTTCGCTGAAAAGTAGTGACTGTTTTGCTGCTGATGACGGTTCAGCATTCACATTCTGCCCCCCCTCAAATGTGGTCCTTAATGAGTCACTTGAAATGGAAAATACTTGGTACTTGGACCTGCTGAAAATTTCCTCTAATTGGTTCTGGCCCTGACATGGCACTCACCTACACAGGCGGCGCTAGAAGGGGTTCTGCGGGGGCACTGCCCCCCCCCCCCCCCCCCCGGGAATGATGGTCACCATCCCCGGCAGCAAAAATGTAATCAATCTGCATTTCCTGAAGAATTTGGTGGTGGTGGGTAGACTAAATCTAATTTGTGTTGGAGTCAAGAGAAAGTCAGAAGGATTTTATGTCTAAGTGCTAAATACAAAAGAAACAACATTCTGGCCCTGCAAACTTTTAAGAGGAGGTCAAAAGAGTCTCACTCACTGGCGTCTTACTGTTCCGACAATTCCCAGGGAAGAGAAAATCAAAGCAGAAAGAAAGAAAGTAAAGGTCATTTTGGCGTCCGCCGCGTCTCCACTAGTTGATGACAAAGTGGCTCAACGTGAACCAACCCCAAGTATATGGCTCCAGGTGGACTAGCTATTGATGCAAATGCCTCTCCGGTCATCAGCATCCCTCTTCCGAGGCCAGCTCGTCATGGCAGCACTTTGGACTGTCGTCAGCACTCCATCCTCGTGGACGCCAGCCAGCAGCCGCGCCGAGCGATCAATAGGCACCGGCGGCTAGCTTTGCCCCACCCCACCCCCCTCTGTCTCAACTACAACGCTATAAAGACTGCTGTGTTGTGCCGCCGCTGCATAATGATGAAGCATCCCACGCCGCTGTGTGAATTAGCCTAATCTGTGTCCGCAAGCAAAGGACGGGGGCTTCACATGGCCGTTAGGGACGGTCGGATCGCCGGACAGAAAAAAAGCTCATCTTTTGGAAATTCAGACTTTCGAAAGGAAGGCGCACGAGAGGGGGGGGGGGGGGTCGCATATATGGCACAGGAATGCACTGATGATGGTAATAAGTTGTGAAATGGTTTCTCACTTTATTAAAGCGGAACCTCAAATGCCACCCTTTGTAATTGCATGCCTCCATTTTCTATACAGCTCATTAGAGTTGGAGACATTCATGGGGGAAAAACAACTTCAAATTTTGCGGTCAGCAAATCTCATAAGACCTCAGCTCAGCCAGCGGCAAATGACCTCGGCTTATGTTGTGCTTTTTGCCTCGTTGTTTTCAAAGCAGCAAATAGGTGATTTTTCCCCCAAATAACAGAGGATAGGTTGCAAAAAAAAAAGAATTATCTCAACAGAAAACTCTTGATGGAAACTAACAAAATGACTAAACATTTCCGTTAACCAAATGAAATTTTAAAGATAAGCTTTAAAAATAATAAGTGAAATGACATGTTGCATAACTAACCAGAATTCAGTTCAGTCATAGCATAAATTACCTTGTTTTTGGTTTGGTCAATTAATTTCATAGTCAAGCTGATCTCATTTTAAATCGGTTTGTTTTTTATTTTATAGGAAGCTCAAAAAGTTTGTTTGGGATTTGAGTCAGTAGCTGATTATTTTCTATTTCCTTTCCATCCTGCAAGGAAAATGGGTTTGAAATACAGTGTAAACCAATTGAAAATCCTCAGCCATGGACTGAGTTGACCTTAGTGGTTCCACTGTGTAGCTTTTACACCCTTGACTATTAACTTCTACTGTCTGGAAATGTACGTGGTAATGTCGGAGTCCCGTAATTTGCCCTCTGAGATACATTCATGTAAATTGGACCCTGAGGGACACCAAAGTGCCCCGGACGCAACATGACACACGCTTCTGTCAAAACACACACTTTGGACATCCACACTGCATTTAAGTAGAGGAAAAACATTGGCAATCTCCAAAGCAAAGCTTTTTTTTTTTTTTTAACACTTACAGTATGTTCTCAGCACCTGACAAAAGAGAGTTCAATGCCATATGGTGAGACCTTGGCATACGTATATAATGGAACCGCTGCATGATGATGCTGTCCATCATGTACCTGTCAAAGTGCTGACATGCAGGAGGCTGTGCATGTAGCCACATCATGTCTAATAACAGCCACCCCCTCTCCCCCCCCTCTGCCCCCCTCTCCTCATCCTCCTCTCCCTCCAGCTCATCAGCAGGATCTATTGCACGCCCTTGACAAACTGCCAGCGCAATCCCTCTCCTGCAAAATGTCTATTTATCATCACAAGTAAGGCGAAAGGGGTGATGAGAAACAGACATTTCCCCGAATCATCTCTGGAACTCGTGCTCATTGAGAGCGAGCAGTATATATTAAAAGCAGAACTTCACTTAGTTTGAACGAGCCTTCCTTTTCTCTCACGCAAGAGTACCTTTAAATCCAATCAATGATGACTCTTGAGGCAGTATGCATGCTGTCCGATGGAATTTTGAAGAGATTTTTAATCGCGCTCTAAAGCTCCTCCGTGCACGGCCAAGTGCGCCTAACAAACATTTTGCACGTCCCATTGTGGTGGGCGACATTTAAATCCTCCATGTTTCAAAGCATCAAATAAAATCACGCCAAGACTTACCTACACGAGATCCTGGCCACCGTCCCAGCCACCGGCGTCTCCTCCTCAATTCACCGTCCGCCCCTAGTGCGCCTTTCCTCGGGGTCCAATTCGCAGCGTGCTCACCTCAGTTTAGGATAGAAGAAGAGTGCGTCCGGTCGGCTCGTCCTGGTTCCGGGGATGTGGAGGATGCAGCGTGCATTTGCAGTTTGCAAAAGGACTCAAGCATCCGGGTGGCGCAGGTGGAGGAGGACGAATGATGTGAAGAAGAAAAAGCAGGTAGCTCGAGGGCTGAGGAGCGGAGGTGTGCAGGCGGGCGGGGGGATGGAGAGAGGCGAAGCACTGCGGTGACAGGAAGAACACCGGAAAGGAGGCAGACAGCCGCTCTCTGTCTCGCTCGGCCACTCACTAACTGGCTCGCGCGCTCGTGTAAGCCCACTCGTTCACTTCCATCGTGTGGTGTGGCGCGCCCTCTGCAGGCTTGCAGGCAGGCAGGTGTTTCCTCCTGAATGTGTGCAAAGTGTGCATTGTTCCAAACCGTGCGTGGGAGGCGTCCTCCCTTGTAAACTCGGACTATTTTGTATTTTTAAAATCATCTGCAATCGGGAGTGAGCATTTAGATGCAATTTGCGTCACCTTCTGCCATTTTTTGGAGGCAATCATCATCGTGACATCATTTGTGCATTACCTTCAGATGCACGAGGGCGAGCTCGACCTCTGCTTAAAGCCAATCTGTGGTGGGCTTCAACTTGGAGCTGGATTTGACACCTGTGCGTGCAGTCCAATTTCAGGCAAATGAGGTGAAATTGCATCGTTTCCGGGTGTGCCAGGTGTGCAGAACAAAGTGCAGTATATCTATCTATCCCCTTCCATTCCATATGCATACTGCAGTTTTTGGAATAAATATCAAATGATGTTCGATAAATTTGCTCGTTTCATCCTTCCTCGGCATGTTTTTCTTCATAAAGTGCTGATCAGATCTTGAATCCTCGATGTCTGAGCAAACTTGCATTACCTTGGCTTGTTTGCGAAGACTTGCATGTCAGCAGAACACTCGCTAGAGAGCGCTCTCGGTCTGAAATTCAATGCTATACCTATACAAAAAGCCTACAAAATAATTACACATAAGCTGCTATCATTTGAACAACGTGTAGAGATTTCATATTTGATATTGTTAAATAAAAGGAGGCAAGAATTGCAAATCAATTCTTGTCACCATATATGAATTCCATCAGAAGAAAACATTAGTAGGTCATCCCTTCAAAGTGATAGTGCATATGAAACACTATGCCCACTGTCCCTGGGAGTAGTTCCAAGCATTCTTGTTCAGTTGTCACTCGTGATTCCACGCCCTGCTCAACTCGTACCATGCCTACTAAGCCAGATTTGGAACTAAAGTGTGAAACTCAAAAATAAATTGTTGATTGAAAATATTTACCAAAGCGAAGAAAAACTATTTTTAACTCCAAAAAATATATCATACAAGTATTTTTATTTTGAATGATCTTTTTCTTTAATTTTTTTTTAAGATTAACACTTTTAATTTCAGTTTCAAGTTTTATTATTTTCAAGTACAAAACCTTTGACCCCTTTGACCTCCTCCATAGAACACACAATTTGACATAGCATAACGTTCTTCCACACACACAAAAAAAGGCACTGACAAGAAACACAATTCTCTAAATAGTGTTGCAATGCCACTTATGGGAAATAAACTCAGAATTGGAGCTTTCACTTACACATATGAAGCAAGAAACTATTACGGGATATGTTTTAAAAGTCCCACCCTCGTGTCTGTGTGTGGCTTTGCCAACGATGTTTAAGTTTATGCAATAACTTTAAATTGCACGAGTGCATTCATAAATGAACGACTTCAATTGACATTTGACAAGGATACCCTTAAACGAGCAAGGCATAGATATCAGAGTTATTTTTAAAGATTGAAATTTAAAAGTCACATTAAAAACGTCAATGCAAATTAAAGTCATGCAATTTACCATTGAATAAATCAACCACCGTGCTTTCCTGTTGGGACATATCTCCACATAGTTTGAAAGTGAATCATACCACCATCACCAAAAAGAATCGAGCCGTGTGTGACGCACCAAAAGTGTTACTGCGGTGACGACTACATTAGGACGGACGGAAGTCTTTGAATTACCTGAGAGCTGTGGCAAAACCACACACACACATTTCTTATGCTCACCACAATCATCATATTGTACATCCGGACTGATTGCAGTCATTAGCAGCTCATGTTTTGGGAGTGAGTCTTGCTTGACCCAATAATTGATGAGGGTCAGAAGGTTCCCACTGAAATGTCATCTAAAGATGTCACACAGGTACATCTCAAATAGAAATGGCGAGGATGATTCCAAATGATGTGAATGGGCTATTATTGTCAAAGAAGGTGAGCAAAGTCCCACCTCCATCTGAAAGAGTTGCTATTTGCACAGATTGAAATATGAGAACAAAGTGGAAGCTCCAGTGTCCACGGAAGTAAACATCACAAAGCCACAGTTGGACGCGTGTGGTTGCAGACAGGACAGCACGGAGCGGAGCAGAGCTGATCGGTCCATGCGCGGTCCATGCGCGGTGTAGTCAGTCACCTTTGGAGGCGGTACACTGACATGCGTGAACCGCATCTTCTCCGGAACACAACTCCAAAAGAATGAATGGCGATTATGAATGAAGAATGACCAATGGTAAGTCTTATAACTCACGGAGAGTCAGTCGGGAAGCCAGGCGAGCTGCGACCGTCCGTGTGATCCTCTCCAACCGTCCCTACTTGAGACGATGTCTCCTTGCTTTTTTATAACTTCCCATGTGCCAGTCAGAAGGAAAGTGAAATGAAATGTGCCTTTTTGGGGAATAGGTGGAGTATTTACAGTACATGTGCCGTTTCAAAGTTTCGTTTTTAATCCATCCTATTTGCACCATGCACGCTAGCCTGCGGCAAAAATGCTTGACGGGAATAGACGTCCTTGTTGGCTGCACACCGAAATATTAGGAACACATGCATTGTTAAATGCAAATTACGATTTGGCCGGGACAATCAAAACTGCATTCTTATCTTGCGAAAGATTAATCATAAGCCAGAGGTGTCATATTTGAAAGTTACTTCCACCAAATGGGTTGTGATTTTGATCCAAGTGTCTTCTTGTATGTATCTCCCTGAAGCATCTTCTGTGCATCGCTCCCCTGCTTCTTCCGCTTCTACCTCTGGCCTCGAGCTGCAGCAGCCAAAGGCCTCTCGCAGAACTCAGAGAGGATTACACGGGAATCGTGCACACAAATCTCAACGACGCAGTGAGTAACAATCGACATACAGTATGCACAATATATTGAATTGAGTCAAAGTCATTGTTCGATTAACATGACTGCTTTGTCTGTTTTCATATTAAGAAAGAAAGAATCATTATCCTGCAGGGAAACACGTCATGCATTGAAGATACACAAAAAGTGCAAAATTGTACAGTAAGAAACAACGCGGTGAGTCACTTGAGTAGAAGTTGCATGAAATTTACATTAGTCATAGTTTAATCAAAACAAAATGGTGACATACCATGGAGGAATCATATAGAATGCATTGTAAAAATCATCTCCAATTTAGATAAGTCTGATGTCAATTTTTATTTGTTAAGCTACTCTTGTGCCTTTTTTTTCCCAGGATTTTGTCAGCATCATACACAATTTAACTTGCCACATGTGGAATATGAAATTCAACCACACACGCCTACTGGTCACATCTGTCCTTAACTCCATAGAGTGCACTTGTTCTTCGAAACTGGTAAGTTTCAGCTTCTGCAATTTATTTGGCTTCTTTTTAGCCGTAGATTCATTTAGCATGATCAATGTGATTTATCCAACAAAGTTGATATTCATTTCTGAGACTTTGAAAGCCAGGCACTTGATGAAGCTCTGTCTGTTTTCTAGAATGAAGAACGCCAAGTGAGAAGAACAGCAATGACCAAAAATCAAAAGCAGCAGAGAAAACTCAACAGGGGGGCTCAAAAACTTTGCAAAGTTGCCGCGATCTTATCTTGCATGACAACATGCTATGAGATGTTGAATTCACGCTTAGGAGAAACCTGATAGCAGCTCCCCGCTTGGGTTATTTTTACACAAACCGATTCTTCCGTCGTCCTTGATTGGGTTACAAAAGAGGAAGCTCCTACTTGGTTTTGGTATTTTCTCTTTCCGTGTGGTTATTTTTGGCTGCTGTACAGCAACTGACTCATTTGATACGCTTGCGAGCTACAACGCGAACATCCAAAGGCCGAGCATGACTGAATTTTCAACGCAAGTTAAGCTACTCGCTACAATATACACTGTGTTGACATCTTAATGAGAGAAGGGAAACTATTATTGAAGCTCTTTTTGAGGGTTTGCAATCTGTCGCTGCTCATGCAGGAAAAAAATATGTTGCGCAATTTTACTTTCTCTTTGAATCAGTTGGATTGTGTTTCCCAATCTTTATTGAACCAAGACACTCATTTACAAAAGTGCCACATGACATGCAGACATATTTGTAAATCATAAATCATTTTCTGACAAGTTAAGGGAAATTGGAGAATTCATCGCGCCATCCCTGATGTCACGCCACCCTTGCTGGGATTAGGTGACACGTCAGATGCATTTGAATGATGTTTTAAAAGCTCATTTTGCCACACATGGCTGAGTTGACCAAAAAGTTCTAATGTTTGACGTAACTTGGGATGTTCAAGTGTCACAAATGTTGGACGTACTAAACTTGCCGTTTGTTGATTTGAACGCGTGTGATGTATATAAGCCATTTATATTGAAAATATATTTATAAGAAAAACGAATTCTTCTGTTAGTTGTACTAAGTTCCTTTTGTTTCCCTTGTCAATCACTTTTTTTTTGGGTTCTTTTATCACAAACAATTGAATTTTAGGTGACATTACCTGACATGTTTCGGCATGTACTTCCGCCTTCATCAGAGTGTACATGCCCAAACATTTCAGGTAATGTAACCTAAAATTCAATTGTTTGTGATAAAAGAACCAGAAAAAAAAATTCTTCTGTTGCCGTCTTTGATGGATACACACCAAGTTTTCTGCATAAACATTTGTTTAATCATGGAGGCTCTACATCGCATTAGGTGCACGCTTTTGTCGTCATCTTCCCCAATTTCATTTGATGAACATGAAGTATGCACATCCTGAACAGTCAATGTCGTACTTTCCAATGCTCCATGTGCCTTTGACTAAGAGTAATGCAAGCAGCCAGAGTATATTACGCCAGACCTTATGCAAGAGGGCGGGTTCAAGCAGCCGGATATATCCAAAGATTAACCCAGACTTGAAGGTGCCAATGTTATCACCACTTTGATAGCAAGCAATATTAGGTCTATGTTGATCTACACTCCTTTGTAATACAAATGCATTCAACATGTTCAAATGATAAATGAGTAAGAATTCAATTGTAAGTCATATTTTTTTTCCATGACAGTATGTCAAACATTTTTGGAGCGTGACACACATTTCTGATAAATACCTCAATTGAAACACAGTGATTGGATTTCATAGTCAATTCTGTTGAGAGTTGAATATTTGTTGTAGCCAATGAAAGTGGAAAAAACACAAGGTACATGTGCAAATAAAACAGAATTGACTTTTGGTACAATATTAACAAACTCAAACGTCACCCAGTAAAAAGGAGTTGAAAGATGGACGGAATAAATTAAATTAACTAGCTAAAAAAAAAAGGAAAATGAATGTATGGGCTTATAGACAATGCTACAGTTTGTGAAATATCAGTATTAAAAGTCAAAAGGGGCTTGAAAAAAAACAAACACCTAACATGCACATTTTCCTAAGAGATCAATCATATTGCACTTATTGATGGGAATAAATTCTATAATGAAATTGAGAAGCAGTTACAGTTCTGCTTGATCGACAAGGGGAAATGATTGTGTCTTACCAGCCTCATTCCTTTTTGTGACTTAACTCAACATGTGCCACTATTCAGAACAATTTTAAAGCTGTGGTTTCATTTTCAGAACAGGGGTGTAAATGTTTTTACCCGAGCCTAAAACAAACCCGATGCGGCCGGCCAAGCCTCACCCCACACTCTACCTCTAGTGAGCGTAAATTGACTTTGAGACCCCTGATCTACATGGAAAACCGAAATTGTAAACCCGTGCAAAAAAAAAAAAATAGCCATGACTCATTTCCATGAGTAGGAAAGCCATCTTTCAAATCCACAGCCTTCTGATGCCACACTCACAGCAGAATTTTGCAGCTTCTATGGGGTACCTGGTCCCACACGAGTGACAAAATTTGCTCTTTACGTCACCATTGCCCACACTGCCATCCACATCATCCCTAAGAAATCAAAAACAAGCGCATATATTGACGATTCATGATGTATTTAGGGGATAAACCATTCCAAAAAAAGGCATGAGAGCTTCATGCAATCCACTGACCACAAGAGGTCAGGATTGTGTAGCATGAGCTTTTCATGTCTCACCTCGTTATGCAAGTGTCCTGTAATTTCTTCTTATTGAGTGGTCCTCTTACAGGCGTAGTGTTTCTCACAGAACCGTATCCAGAACTCACTACTCGGTTCTTTATCCCAACACTGACATACACGTGGAAGGGAAAAATGTTAAGAGGGAAAAACAAATGTATTCTAACGCAGCCGTCGGTGCGCCGCTCACCCGGAAGAAGGGCTCGGGCTGGGGCTGGGGTTTGTCCTCATTGAAGCTGCAGGGGAGGTCTTACTGTAAGGCACCCCTAGAATAGGAACAGCGTGTGACCCAACGTTGTGCTGCTCTAGCTCATGACATGAGGTTATCTAACTGGAGGTTATGAATGTCAGAGCGCTTGCAAATGATTTCAAATCCATCATTTTTACCAGTAGGCTGGGAAAGGCCCGATCTTGCAGGTAGACGCGAGGAGGCGGAAGGAATGCTTGAGGCGGAGTTGATCTTCTTGACAAGAGGGGGCGGCTTGTACTGACGACAGAGGAACCACACTGTATTATTTGGTGTTATTCCCAGTTTTCAAATCAACCTTAGGGCATATGTGGAGAGTACCTGTGTGCGAGCAGGCGCTTTCTTGGCGTCACCTTTGTTTCTGTTACTCATCCTGGAAGCCTGATCCTGACAGAACTTAATGTGCCCTTGAGCCGAATTTTCGTTGAACCTCCGTTGACAATAAGGACACTTGACTAGGTCTTAAAAAGAGATTGAGAGGAAAATACACGCGTCAGTTTCATGACAATCCAATTCAGAGAGGACCTAGTAGACAAAAAAGTCAGTCTTTACAATTTAGCAATTTGTGAAAAGAATGAGCAATGAATTTTCAATATCAAGTGACTTACCTGGGTCAAAGGTAGGAGCAGGAGGCGGGGGCAAAGGTCCGCCTTCTTTCATGGCCCTCGCGCTGGCTTTGGATGCCTTGAGGACAGCGAGGAAGTCTTCATGTTTCTTGCGCCAGTTGGACGGCTTCTTTGGGGGCTCCGCCTGGTATGAGGCAACAGTCTTAACATCATTCTGCCGTTTCCAAGGGGACACAAGTTGAATTCTGATTTGATGAATACAAAAGTATTTTTTTTTTGTCCTCAAGGATTTCGAAATCCAGTGTTTGCATGGGAGCTAATCAGACACAATTCATGCACTGAGAAGATAGCAAGTCTAAAGCTGTTTATAGATAGAGGGTGCAGGTCTTTAGCACATCAAAGAATGATTCTTGTTATGTCAAACAAAAGAAAGAAAACAAAATGAAAAACAACTTACTTTTTGAGCAGATGAACTTTGTGACTGAAATATAAAGTAGTTGTATTTGTTGCAAATCAAACAAATGAATGACTTCAAGGTTAAATGGACATTTTACATTCACTTCCATTGATGGCATTGTCGAGATGTGCACACTTTTACCACTTGGTGGCAGTAGTGTGACGGGTGGAAGTAGATGCGCGACTAAAAAATGAAGGCGTGCAGAATTTTTCCATCAGTACTGCCACATAGGACGGCACAATTCTCAACCAGATGTATGACGAAAGAAAAAGCAATTTTCAATGTGGACAAATGTGTGCAGATATATCAATATAAGGCCCACTATTCAACATCAAATGGTTTGATGTAAGGACATCACAAGCAGCATCTTGTTCAAGGATGCTTTGACAGACAGTGGGAATCAAAAACAAAACTTTTTTTCAAGGCCAGAAAGGACTGAAGCTTACCCCTCATTGTGTGATCTTACCTTTGGTTTTAGGGGTTTGAGAGTCGGGATATCTGTACCAGCCGCTCTTTGCCTGCTGGAGTCAAAAACCTTCCTTCGTTTGGATGCTGACCTTTGGCAAATTTTGGCATGCTTCTCCTGGAGAAACAGAGAACCCGTTTCCCAGTGGGCCACCAAACATCACATAAGTGCAACTCTGAATAAGTTCTTCAGGAATGTTAAGAGCAGTGTTGATGTTACCAGGACTTTAGGGAGGAACATTCTTTTACAGGTGTTACACTGGGAGAGATCGCCAACAGGAAGGGCCTCCCCATCTGAAAAGTCCATTGTGGCATCAATTGTCATAAGAAGGCACATCAAACATGTTTGAATGTTGCAACATGAAGGAAACTTGAAGGAATCGAGAGCACCCAGGCACACATATAGACACTCTTTGAGCCAGCATTAAAGCTTAAAAAAAGGTCTCTTTGATGACCTCATAGCTGCCTGCACACTCAAGACATTCTTTGGAGGGCTGGCTGCAACAAAAACAGTGCCTGCTCTTACATCTTAGCATGACCTCCTTCGGGCCACTGTGAGTTAAATGAAGGCCTTCCAGCATCATGTGATCAGTATGCATACTGTTCCTGGATGACAAATGACGCTCTTCCATTCCCTACATACAATGAGAGAGCGCATCGGACCCAAAAAAAAGCTCACCGAAGTTCCTGAACCTCGCACGTCCATTTCTAATGCAAGCTTCCAATTTGAACCATTGATACACACACACACATGCACATGTCAACAATGTTGACGTTGGAGAAGAAATGTGCGTGTGCAAAGAACCTTGCTTGTGCCGTATTCCAATCGTCGCAGTGACGGACAGCTCCCAAAGACAAACACATCCATCGCAATCGCTGTCTTTACATAGCAGCTAGCGTATTCACACACAAACGTTGCCTAGCCTGACAAAAGCAACCCAATCAATAGAAGGTCGCTCCCCAAAAATTGCAAAATGCATTTTAACACGTAAAAGAAGGAAAAAAGACCGTAATTGATCTTACCGTCGAATTGGTCCATCATTGCCGTTTCTTGACTTCTTGCAGATACACTTCAGCTGCCCTGACAAACAAGAGACTGGTAGTCGCCGGACAATGTGAAATTGTTACCGCTAAACACTTCCGGTTTTGTTCAGATACGCCGGGAAATCATGTCTTTTCTTTATTTGAACCTCCTCTGTCCTTGACTTTTGCTCCTGTCATTTTCTCTCAGCCACACATCCCAATGAGGATACTGTAGTTGGGACAAACGTTTCGAAAATGATGCATTCATTCTGCCATTTAAGGGAGATGATAAATAAAGAAAAGGTATGTCACAACTCAGTCGCCTGTGTAGCTGATTAATCGCATTAAAAACCACATCTAGCCTTTGTCATTAATGTTTCAAAGTCAACCAAATCAACTTGAACATGAGCAACAAATTTCAAATTAGTTTGAATAGAACTGGCCAGTGGAGAACTCTCTTGACCTCAATAATCTTTGTGCTGCCAATGGCAACTGGCTCGCATGACGCTTGCGATATGTCAACATCTCAGGATTCTATTGGTCGTTACTCTGACGTTACTGTGTGGTCCGCGCTAATGTAACATGCACAGTAACCAGCAGATGGGGCATGGGAGGTAACCTCTGTTCCTAAACACAAATGTGGAAATGATATTCAATTCGTTTTTCACCTTGACAAATTCTTGACATTTGCATTGATTTCTCCGGCGCAAATGCCTTTTCTCCATACAGCTGAACTGTTTCAGCTTTTTGGCATATTGTGCACATATGGAGCAAGTGGCAAACAGCTGCTGTGGGTGGGCACAACAAGAGAATCATTGTGCGCCCCCGGACACTGTGCACTATTTGTTTGACAAACGGCGCAAGCTTGGCCTTTATTTTGAAACAGCAACCGGATATACAATTATCACGTGAACGCTGTATTAACGGACGCTTGTGCAGCAAGCTCTACCGGTGACTACTAATTGTGCGCTATTTGACTAATTACGGAAAAGGACGCGTAAAAGAAGTTTGAATGACTTACTGACCTTACTTGTGCGACTGCCATCAACAAAACAAAAATATCCTGCTAATTTGACCATTTTTTTTCAATAAAGATTCGTTTGCATTATTACACATATTAGTGTATCGGTCTCACCCACTTTAATTGCGTCAGTCGCGCTGGTCGCGTCTCAATGTGCGCGCATGAACTACCTTTATTGACCACACGGTGGTGCAATAGTGCTACTTTTATGCAGAACGGAATTTAAGATGATTTGTACTGCACAGGCAGTTATGCTATGATGAAAAAAAGTCAACAATGGGTTCCCCAAAGATAGAACTGATGGGAAAAAAACTAGATACGTTTATTATTTAACATGGGATATAAAAACTAACTATCCATTCAACGATAACGGCATGAATATAGTCACCTTCCTAAAATAATGGCCCAAGTCATTTTTTTCTGCAACAAATATGGATTCAATTGTATTTAAAAAATTCCTCTGAGAGGTTGAATTGAATGGTCTGTTTAACTGAAGATGTAGATTTTAGCAGCAGCGGCCATCGTCCTGAGATGTTTAATGCAAATAAACTATATATTTTTGATAAAATACAACATGGGCCATTTTTTTTTAAAAAAGAGTGACAATATAGTCACTACACAAAGTGACAGGAACATTGAGAGAGGTGCTTGGAACGGACAACCAAACAATCAACAAAGGCACCGCAAAGAATGAATGAACCTCACATGGATCTTACAACATGAACATGAACTTTGGTCAAGAATTCCATGAAAAAGGTTGACATTGATGCACCAAAATTACTGCGGCTTACAAGCATGATCAACTGTTAAATATGGATTTCTAACGTTGGTATACTTTACAAATAACAAAAAGCTATTAAATTAGTAGCAATAACAGCAAACCATTTCTGTAAAAGCACAATAATCAGAAGCATGTAAGCTCATATGTCCATGTGCATATTAATACAAAATAATATACATGTTACACGTACTGTACCATCATTTGTTTTTCTCTCGCTCTGACAGTTTCGAGTGGTCGTTCAAAAGCAGCCACTATTTCCACAGTTATGTTTTGTCAGCACAGGCGATTTGGCATAGATTATATATCGAAACAAAGTTATTCAAATATAGACTATTGTATATGCATTAAAAAAATCCATCCATCCATCCATTAAGCACAGAGAGAATCCTAATGTTGATTAGTGACTATAAGTATACTTTTAAAATAACTTCTGGCTTCGAGACATCCGTCTGAGCCAATGTGTTCATCCTATGCAACAGCGTGAAAACTGCATCCGTGGTTTATGTACTCGAAAGGCACATTGGAGCTGCATAAGAAGCTCAGACACAAAACAAGTCCTTCGCGTATCGATTAAATACATGACACACGCATGCACATTATTAAAACCTGAGAAAGATAGTAAAAAATAAAATAGATTTGCTTAATAAATGTCTCCATGTACTGTAATTTTCAGACTATAAACCGCACCAGCTAAAATTAGGGGAAAATTCAGTTTTGTTCATAAATAAGCCGCAGGTGTTTTAAGTGAAATGTTCTCTCTTCTATCAAAACAAATAATGTTATCATATTATGAAAAATCCATAGAGAAGCCGGACTGACTATAAACTGCAGGGTTCAAGGTTTATATAAAAAGTGGCAGCATATAGTCCAGAAATTACGGTAATATTTGTTTTCACAAAAATAATAAAACTTCTGACTACAACTATAATCGAGCTATTGTCTGAGTCTGTGATATAAAGCTTTTTAATGTAGTATGCTTGACTGCACTGATTCATCAGTATTTAAGCCTCACATGAAAAATAACAAAAAGAGGTAGTGTCAGATAGACTACACTTGTGGTGGTAAGACCAAAGCCTTTGATTTGATATTTCCGTCATGTAGTAACAAGGCATGTTAAACGTGTGTAACGGGTAAATCAGAGGTGCTGTCAGATAATGGTCCAGGTAGAAGATAGAGAGGGATGTTCTACTACTAAAATAATAACATAACATGGAGAAGTTTTTAGATGCTCATCGTGCATTCTTCTACAACATAAATTGCGTGTATCCTTCAGCGCCTGTAACGATGACATCCATCCAGATCCTCATGGCTTCAGGGGAAGGGGCCACCATGTAGTAGACCCTGTCATGAGTCTTGACGCTGAAGGTGAGGGAGGGGTTGGGGCTCTAGAGGACACAGAGTACGTCGCAGAAAGTCAAGTTTTACGGCGTGTTTCATTTGAAATAGGACACACTGCATCATGTACCTTATGTGCATTCTTCAGGTGGTCATAATACACTTCTTCTATGGCTTGAAAGTAGATTACGCCTTTCAGCTTGGCTTCATGCTTGTCTACAAATATCACATATAGTCGCTCGGTTACGCTCGTGCTGCAAAGTCACTGGATTGACGTGTTATCAAATGATCCTGCTGAAGTCCAACCTGCATAGTAGGAGAGCGTCCGTCGATTGCGGTCGAAGACGAACCAGCGCTTTTTCCAGGTCTTGATTTTTCCGCCCATCTTGATCAGATAGCCTCTGCACGTCTTTTCAGAGAGGGACAAGTGGAAGCAGGTTTCGGCACTGTGACCCGCCGACTCAATGTGAGCCCGCAGGTCAAAGTCATCCTTTCGCACTGGCAGGTACCGTGTGAGTGGACGGGACTAGAGGACGAGGGAAAAGACTTAGGAGTACGTATTTTCACGCAAGATGAAATCAAGATGGAGGGGTCTTTATTATTTTATTTCTCCATTCCTTTCCCTGCTCACCTGTACTCGCTGCTTCTCTCGTAGTTTCACCTCGCGGTCGATGAGTTTCTGCCGCCTGCTGGTCTCCTCCTGGAGCATCTTCTCCAGTTCCTCCCGCCTCTTCTTCTCCTCGTCCAGTGCTTGCTTGCGAATTTCCATCTCGCGCTCCTAAAATGTTGTCATCAGATATTGCGGCTACATGCATATCCATGAAGCATTTATTTGAAGTCTTATCTATCACCTTGTACTCAAGGAGTCGGTTCTTTTCCGCCTGGGCCTCTCGCAATAGACGCTCCATCTCTTCTAACCTGGCGACATTTGAAGTACTTGCACTAGAAAGACACAAAAGACTTTTTGGGTTGATTCTTTAAATTTGATATTCATTTCTTTGGGAAACTTCACACAAATTCTGTTTTATCCAGAAGGGAATGGGATGATGTCACAGCACCGCTATGATAAATGCTGCACATTAGACTGTGTAAACAAAACGGAGGCAGGAAGGAGAGTAAGTCACAGTCAGCAAGAAGATAAAGGCAATGGAAAAGAATACTGGAGTCAAGAAATCAAGTGATGAAAAAAAAAATACATACATGTTCATGTTGGACAAAAAATTGGCTTGTCTTTGTCCTTTTCTAAATAACCATTCTCAACTTTTAGTCCTTTATAAAAAAGTCAAAGACTTTTCAAACGTACCTGGAAATGTTGTCAGGAGAGCACGCCGAGATGCTGGTTTCAATGGAGTCGGTGCTATCCACACTCATTGTGTCAAAGGCTGGGTTGTCACGGTAGTCAAAGGCATTGAGGTAGACGTTGGTCTGGGATGACGCTCGAGAGCTGGGCTGACCTTCAAACAAAACACACTGAGCTTTAGGGCACAGCGCTTCCATTCAGTGCCATCCCTTTTGTACCTGTCTCTGTTTGCGTCCCCCCCTCTTGGAGAACACTTTGTCCATCCGGCGTCAGGTTTATATCACTAAGTGCCGCCAGTGTGACTGATATTCCAATAAGTCCAATTGAATCTAAAATTCCCTTACTGTTTGTCGTGCAACCAGCTCAGGAACATTCGATTTAAAAATGCCGAAGAAAATAATGTGCCAATGCTGAGGAGCGGCGGCACAAATAACGGCAAGAGTCCGAAGCTGAGACTCTGGCTTCAGGAAGAAGACACAAACACGCCAGCCGATTGCATCTGCCGCTAATCCCGGCCGGACACACCCATCTGATGTGCCAGATCAAGAGACAACGAGGGACCACGCAGACGTGTCGAAAATAGCACACAGACCCAGAAAAAAACCTTTGAAATCTTAGCTAGAACCACACATAAAATTCTTACTGGAGAGCAGTAAAGTTTTTCTTTGAAATGCTCCATTAAATACACTGGATTGTATTTCCACACCTTTTTGCAGGCGTCTGCTTTCTTTTTCCTTGCTGGATAGGGAGAAAATTCTGGGAAGAATGCTGCCACAGCTTGTGCTCTGTACCAAGGGTGGATGGGCCTGAGATTAGATACACAAAACAACTAAGGCAAGGAAAACTAAAGTTTATGCGATAACCTGAGTTTGTTGCATTAAAAAGATCATTTTAAAAAAGTATGCGTTTTAAGCTTAACATTCATTTTCAGATTGATTTACAAGTACCTTAGTAGGGAAACTGCGACCAAGTGTTGCACTTGAGAACTGGGGCATCATGGTGGAGCTTTTCTTCCTGGGTAACGTGTCACTGAGATGCGAGCCGCCATCTTTGTCTGGTCGCTTCCTTTCCTCCAGCAGCCGGAAATGCTGATCAAATACAAATGAAAGCTTTGTAATCTTTATACTTCATGTTCAAATAAACGCTACCGTTCTGATGCAAGGCCATCAGCCCCTTTGAGTGAGTCCTCAAATTGTTATTTTGGTGCCATCTTGTGTTTGTAGGGAAAAAAAGGAAAAAAAAAACCTGTACAGATAGGTTTGGAACACAATTTGGCACACAAAAGTTACCTGCCTGTGTCGGAGATGGATCTTTTTGACAGGAAGTGGGGGCGGGGGAGAGTCGGGGAGGGGGGAAGGCTCTCGATAGGTCACCATGTTCTCTGGCCAGTGCACAGAGATGCTTTTGGACGAGGGGCACGGATTGAGATGGAAGGAGGAGGAAGAGGAAGAAGAGTGACAGAGCTTCGGAGAGAGAGAGAGAGAGAGAGAGGAGAAATAACATTAACAGAAGGACGAGGGGGGGGAAATTAAGGGAAAACGAAATTTGCCGACCCGTGACTACACACACACACCTCATCCTCTCCAAAGTCTTCAGGGGAGGCATTGGTCGGGGTGGGGCTTTGACAATGTGGAGGGTCTCCCTCAAACTGTGAGTAGAGCTCACTGAGTTCACTCACGGTCACATAACCCTTGTATCACATATTAGAATAGATTTGTAGACAAATAGACAGAAGCAAAAATAAAGAAGAAAAGAGAACAAACCAAAAGATAGACGAAGACAGTACCTCACTATTCTTGAGAAAAACAGAGGAAACGAGAGGAGATGGGAGGTCGCGTAAGCTGATTGGAAGAGAACTTGCCACAAAGGCCGTGTCATGAAAACTGCTGCTAAAAGACACATGAGCCGGCGGAGATGTATCCTAGCAAGCGAGGACAAGAGGACCATCCTGATCTGATCATCCTGGAATCGTTTGTGTGTGTGTGTGTGTGTGTGTGTGTGTGTGTCAGCTGTCCATCACACTTACCTCCCTTAACGTGTACGTTTGGCCACCAGTGAGGTCAGCATATTTTCGATCAAGAGGCGCAAGGTTTTCTTTCTCCTGGGAAATGAAAAAGATTTGAAAATTCAATTCAAAGACCAAAAGTCATCAAGCAACATTACCCTTTGTAGCATTGCTTCCAGATTCCTCCTCTCCTTCAGGAAGCTTTCTTTCTCTCGCTCAGCCTGCTGAGTAATCTCTGCCTCCTGCTTCTTTAGAATCAACAGTCGCTCCTGGAGAAAGAGTCAGAGCTGACTCACGGGGTCGGAGCCGAACGATGGGATCACCGGCGACAACGGAACCTTGCGGGTCACGGTGCTCCGTTGATAGTCGGCGATCTCTCGGAGAAGTTGTTGCGTCTGGGTCTCCTTCTCCTCGTCCTGCCTGCTTTCTCTCTCCAGCTGCTGGAACTCCAGGTCCTCGAAGCGCTTCGTTTCAGTCTCGAGTGCCTCGCAGTCCTGAGGCAAGTGTACATAAGCACTCGCAAACTTGCGCGCACTTGGATTTGACCGTTTTATTATTATTATTCAAACGTTGTGTTTTTAGGATAGTGGAAGGTACGGTAAACACTGCTATGTTTATCGTTATCGTATCATTTTCATAACTGCCGGCAGCTCATCACATTTTAATCGTCTTCCTCCTCTTGCCTGTTATCTTACGGCACAATCAAAAATCCCAAACCAGCGTGAACGCAGTCAGTCAGTGGCATGTTGGTGTATGTGCGAGCGGGTTTTTACTGACCCTGGCTAGCTGCTCCTGCAGGGGCTCCTTGGTGGCCTCGGGGCAGCTGTCCAGCTGGGAGCGCTGCTCATACACAATCTGAGCCAATCTCTCTACTCTGCCCTTTTCTGCCTGCAGCAACTGGCACGCCTGATACGTACATACACATGCGCGTGGCCATATAGGCACGTACAACGGAGTGGAGGACGCACGTGGAGTAGCAAACACACACACACACATGACAAACACAGAGGACACAGAGAGGATGGCAGAGTTAGTGGGACTGGGAGGGGGGGTGGGGGGAGTCACTGTTAGTTATCTAGGTGACCAGTTGAACATTTACGGGAAGGAAATTGGTTGTAGAATTCAAATCTACTCAAGATATTTGTTGATTGGTTTTGACAGGGTGATGAAGGGGGAATGTGTATATGGAATGGCTCAGGTTAACTCACACACATTATTAATTGGAACATACACAGGCGTCAGTCGTCTGCTCGGCCAACTCTCAAACCAAATGGTCATCTAATTCTCATTCAATCTGACTCTCCCTTTGTCCATCGCAGTGACTCGTGAGCGATTATGTTCCGTGAATCCGCTTCCGAGCTCCACCTTGTTGGCATCCAGCGTGGATCCAATGTGTGAGATAGGATGGCTGGGTAAGCGCTATACCCTGGCTCGTATTAGCAACTATATATTTGGATCACAGACAGGCCTGTAGAGGATTAGCACCTACTGCTTAGTCACATGACTTCAAAACATAAATGTGTCCTCATCTAGAATATATAGCTACTCACACGCGTCCTGTTGGTTTGCCATGTTGCAATGCAAAACTCCCCCCCCCCCTACTGTCGCATCTAATTCTGGGGCGTTCATGAAACGTATTGCCCTCGCTGTCCAGCTAAGCAAAGATTTGGAATGAATACCTTGTCTTTTTCACGCTGAGATTTGGTCTCCATGTCATCTATCTTGTTGTGAAGAGTATCCAGGGTGTCTTTTTCCTGCTGAAGGGCAGCGATCTCAGACGCTTGCTCCGCTTCGACAAGAGCTCGTTCTACCTCCACCTTGGCCAAAGAAAAAGAGACATCACTTGAGTTACAGCTCAGGATTCTTTTTCTCTTACTACTAATGTAAATGTCCACACCTCTCGGGCAGATTCCTCCATTTGGTTGTCCAACTCTTTAATTTTCTGCTCAAGCTCCTCCATGTTGTTTAGGACCTGAATCCTCTCCTCCTCCACTCTCCTCGTTTCCTCCTCAGAGGGCCTGGCTTCCTGTCCGAAGCGGTGGACTGCATCGTCGTGTGCCTGATGACGCAATCATCACAATCGACGACAGATAAGGTGCAGATACAAGCCGCCGTTTTTATAGGATTGTTGAAAGCCATCAAACTATTCTCAGAAGAATCCTTTTCAGGACTAAAAAAAAAAATCATAGTTTCAGCGACTTGGTGGTCATTCCTGGTCCCAAATCTGAGCACGTTTGTCAAATCATCAAAATCAAATGAGCTGCTAGCATTTCCTGTTTGCAATACAGGAATGGAAGCACGGAGCACCAGCAGCTATTTGAAGCCAGATATTGCTCCGAGGGAAAGTTTTCTTCAACATCAAACAAATCTACCGGTGGGCCTCGTGCGCACAAACACCAACTGTGACACTTAAGCCGCTTTAACCTAATAAATGAGCTGGAAATATCTCTCATCTGTCTGTGTGAAAGATAAATGTGTTGACACTTTATTAAAAGGGCGCTTCGTCTTATGTGTGCCAGAAATTATTTTAAACAGATTTCCACATTAAGACTTTAATCTGGAAAGAAGCTGACGAAGGCCAAAGGTGTTCCTACTGCATTCTTTGATTCCTTTTCTTGTGATGCACATTGCTCTCCATACAAAGGGGCAGACCTTTGAACACTTTTATGCAATCATTTGATTTTTACCTCGTTCACCCTCTGCGTATGAGGCGAGGGTGACGGGGCGAAGCTGCGCAGACTGACAGCTGGTGATTCTGCCCTGCCGTCTCGAGTACCACTGCCGCGCCTCTGTCGTACCAAAAGATCCGCATCGCAGTAGCCGTTCTCCGTAACGAGTCTGTTCCCCGTGGAGCAGTTCAGGACCGAGGTGTCGGAGAAAACCGAGGGCGTGTCGTCGTCGTCGTCGGTGTCATTCAGCTGAAGTTTCTGAAGCTCCTGGTTGATCTTTTGGAGATCTGCCACAGCAGATGTTGGATTTGTAACCGAGCCGCCGCCATCCTGGTCCAGCTCTGAGCACAGGGACAGGATGGTCTCAAGACGCTGTCGTTCCTATAAACGAACACACGTGCAGGGTCAGAGAATAATAGTAACTCGAGCGGTGCTTTCAAAACTAACAAGGAGACATTAGAAATGACAAAATGATTCACACACTATTGAAACACACGTAGACTTCTCATTTTTTTACATTACCTGTGGAAGCATGGCAGACGAAAAACAGTCCTTGATTATTCAAAAATGCACTTTGGCCCATCGAGTCCCGCACGCAGTTTGCATTCTTCACAGAGCGTATTTCCCCCCACGACTGACATTCCCTCGAGCGCAAGGTTTTGGTTGCCGCTGTCGAGTGTGGCTGAGGCACGGCGACAAATTACAGGGTGTGTGTGTGTGTGTGTGTGTGTGTGTGTGTGTGAGCTGCGGCTTTGAGTTCAGCAAAGGGGAGGGACCATTTAAAGCACCGGCATGATCAAGTAATATTAGAACGGGAAAGACGGGGAAAAGGAATGTGGGTCAGAGGTGTTAGGATTGCATGTGTGTGTGAGTGAGTGAGTGAGTGAGTGAGTGAGTGAGTGAGTGAGTGAGTGAGTGAGTGAGTGAGTGAGTGAGTGAGTGAGTGAGTGAGTGAGTGAGTGAGTGAGTGAGTGAGTGAGTGAGTGAGTGAGAGAGTGAGAGAGAGAGAGAGAGAGAGAAACGGAGTGAATGGAAGTTAATGAGGAGGTAGACAGCTGTCAACTATGCTCCGAACAGTGCACAAGACCACCGGAAATGCCGCCAGGAAAACAATTCACATTCTAGGTAACCGCGTTCCGGGAAAAAAAATCTCGGAACCAAATACTAATCTTGTTAGACCCTATGTGGGCATCCCATTTATAGTGTGCAACGTGAACCACAAACTCGTGTCACCTTGTTCTATTCTAATGGGCACGAGCTACTGTTGGGGGTCTTGCGGGTCATGCCAGAAAAAAATCTATAATCTATAAATCCAATCTATATTCCTAAACGTCATTTGAAATAACGGCACCTTTTTTTCCCCATCAATCCCTCTATGAATATGCTGAAGTTGCACTTTGTGACCACTAGATGGGAGAATAATACAGTCAAACTGCTCTTCACACAGTTCAGTACTGCTCAATGTATAGATTTCTCAATTGAAGTCCTCTATAAATTGACAGATGTGTCCTGTGATGCAGCAAAAAGCATACTTTCCGTGAGCATCGAAGGTTATGTAGCGAGATAATTACGAGAAAGGGTTAGTGGAATTCTCAGCCCATTTCTATGTTGCACATCTGCATGTTTATCCACCTGCTACTCTGCCCTTTAATTTTCCTGGCCTCTTCTGACCAATTTTTGTGGCCCGAACCGCATTGGGGCAGGCCACCACATGACTGACAAAGTACACACGAAAAGCCAAGTGAAAGGTTCAAAATAGTCCTGTTAGTATGGGCTTCATGCCAAATGTGGTCTTGAGGTTCGCCTCAACCAATGTGTGTGTGAAGATGCCTGAGAGAGTGAAGAAACAGACGACAGCCATTCATTCATAGTATGACGGCCGTTGTAAAAGGATGCGAGACAATGTTTGAAACTCACCAGTCTCTCCACCTCCTGCTCACGGAGTCGCTCCTCTTTTTGATGATGATGGTAGTCACTCAGTTCCTCCTTCCCGCTCAATGAGCTAATACTCCCCCGTCTTTCTCTAAAGCCACCCGGTGGGGTCACTCCTGCTTTTCCGAACGACGACCTCCTCTCACTGCGTCCGAAGCCCAGGGTGCTAGAGGTTTCCAGCTCGACCCAAGCTTTGTTCCTTTCCCCCATAGAGAGCTCCATATCAGGGCCGGTGGTGCTCGTGGAGCTGACGGAGCCCACTGAGCTCGTGGAAGTCAGGCTGAGTTTCTTGGCCACACGAGGGGAGGACGACTTGGATGGGATTGTAACATCAGGTGGGGATGATGATGAGGAGGAGGAGGAGGAGGAAGCCATGCCGTTGCAGGAGGGCATCTTAAGGGAGGAGAGCGAGATGGACACCACACCATCTCCTTTTGTTGTGCTGTGATTCCTATTTGAGAGCTGCTGATTGGCGTTCCTCGAGTTGTGGTTGAGGTCGAGACTGCCGTTGTTGTTGTTGTAATGGTCTTTGCTAAGTTTGTACGTATCTGAGCGTTGCGGCTGCGCGGTCGATAATGTCAGAACGCCGTTATTGTTATCTCTGGGAGATGGGGAGGGGCAGAGGCGAGGCAGTGAGCGGCTGTGCCCGATTCCCGACATGCCATTTAGAGAACCGGCAGAATATTTCCTGGTTCGACTGCTCGGCGCGGCTTCTTGGTTGCCGTAGCTACGTCGCCCCTGACGGGGGCTCGAAGGCATGCTCACAGCGCCTCCGTTTGACGGAGAGCGGGATGAGGAAGGAGGAAGAGAAAGGAGTACGCCATCTCCACCAGATATAGATGTGGATGAGCCCCTGCCGTTCCACGTTGGCAATAATGAAGAAGAGCTGGTGTTGTGGAGACGTCGGCTCTCGCCGGTGCCCGAGTTGTCCTGGTTGCGACCGATGGGGCCACGTGAGAGCAGAGAGGAATGGTCTGAACGTCGAGACGGGCACGGCGGGGTGGCGGATTTCATCAACACGGGGGGCCGATCTCCACTGTAGAAACGTCTTGCCTGTTCCTGATAGGCTGATGAGGAAAGTGATGTGACGGGTGTGGTGGGCGGCGACTGAAAGACAAATTTAACTGACAAATGAGCAAAGCGTGCGTGTGAAGGCAGCATAGTACCAATTCCGAGTAGAAGCCAAGACAAACACGTCACGTTTGAGCTTGTACGTTAAATACAAGCTCGGCATATACCAGGGGCAAACAATCCCGCTAAGCTGCCAGACGGACGACACAATAACCATTGCGGCAGATGACAGCTGACCTGAGTCACGCTGAAGTAGGACGGGTTGCTGTTCCCATTGGCTCTCAGGCTGTTTTCCAGAGCCTTCTTCTTGCGCTGCAGGGTGTCCATCAAATCACGGAGCTCTGAGGCCGAGCGCATGCCGCGCGTGCTGCTGGTCCCGCCGACCACAGCGTGGCTATAATCGCTGCTGAACTTCAGGTAGTCTAGAGGTAAGTTAAAAAAAATTATTATGATTATAAATATACAAGCACAACCCTTACAAATAGGATGTTGTTTCGATGTTTTTTTGAATACGTGTGTACCCACCGCCTAACAAAACACTCAGATCCAAGACAAACAGTTGTACTTGAGTTCAGTTCCCCAAAATAGCTTTTGAAATGAAAGAGGCCACAAGATATTTTGGAAATATTCTCAACAGCCCAGTCTTTCATTTTGTTTGGGGGAGAGCATGCTAGACATGGTGCTGTAATTCTTAACCTCTGATTTTGAACGAATAAATCTGACTTGGCAAAACATACCTTGCTGAGATTAGCATGTTCTTTATTTTTCCTCCCTCCATTCTCTCCATTCTTTTGAAGCTGAAGTCTCACCTACCAGTTGGGTGGAAACCAGCACGTTTTTTATTTAGCCGTGGCTTAATGTGGAAAAGGCGCTATTACGCTCAGACCACCCAGTGTTTAACAACCACGCGTAAAAAAAAAAAAACGAAACAACAATGGCTCCATTTGAGATAAACAGGCTTGTGTATTATGTGTACATCTGCATAGTGTATGCAATTCATTTAAATGGGAATTGGCTCTTTTGTTGAATTATGCTGTCCTAGTGTGGTCGGGGTACTTGAATGCCTTCAAGACTGTGAGAGAGAATGTCAAACCTTACGTGCTAGAGAGAAATGCGGCGGAAAATGAAAGGCATCATGAGATCTTACGACAGGCACGCACACACGCACGCACACACACACACTAATAAGTTTTGCGTGTCCATAAATGGGCAGATTTATACTGTAGGTCTGGTGTGCATCAACTCTCCTCTTTCTTCTCCTTCTTCCTTTGTGCGAGAACAATCACTTTTCCTGTGAGACTGTGAGTGTTGGCAAGCAATATTATGATGCTGAACATTTTTTGGCTTCGGATAAATACAGCAAAGACGGTCAAAGACAATCTGTTTCTGAGATTTTCCCATTGGAAAGGTCTCTACAATAACTGTGTACAAGTGTAACATTAGCTGACCTATATGAAAATAAAATGTTATTTTTCTAATAATCATTGTTGCATCAGCCATATTGTACTGGGCAGAATGGTTTAGCATTTCTTTGACCATTATTGTGTTTCTGGAGGTTTAATGAGAATATTCAAATTGTGCAACAGAATTAAGTTTCAAATATTTTAAAATAAGTTTGATCACCCCCCACACACACACAAACACACACACACACACACACACACACTTCCGCACAAGTCGATCAATCACCAAAAAGACAGTGGAGGCCAGCTGTGTCTCCGTGCAAACGGAGGGGCGCCCACTTGACAAAAACATTCCTATACATTCCAAATTTAAGCATGCTTGACGATGAGATTGTGTATTTTGGAACAATAGATGAGTGTGAACTTGCATCCGCCGGCCTGCTCTTCAACATTTTTGCAACTCAATCCCAAATCTCACACACACCTGCGTGGCTAATGACAACGTAAACTTGTAGACGATCTTGGATTTTGTGTGGAGACAGATGTTGGAAAAAAAGATGAAAAGGGGGTTGGAATGAAGATTATACGTGGCAGGAGAAAAAAAAAAGCTCAGAGAGGGAAACAAAGGGAAAAAAATGCACTCATATCATATGTGAGGACAGAAAAAAAAGATTGCATTGAGTTTCTGTGTACCTGTATTGTAGGCTAGGGCAGACACGGGGCTCTTTTGAGGAAGCATGCTCTTCATTCTGTTTGCCTCCTCGGGATGGTTGAACCGGAAGAAGTAGGACTTACCGAGACACAGGGAATAACCTGAAGAAAGAACGCACGCAAGGTCAAATGAAAGGAACCAAAATGATACAAAGTAGATGCCGAAGAATGAATATTTATTCACAGTTTGCATGCCTTTGCACTAGCAGCCAGTGTAGACCTGCAGTGTTTGCTCTGGCCACTAATTAGGGGGAAAGGGGCAGGTATTAAACAAGATGTCAGGGTCAGGACCTCGGTAATACACACAGGCGGCCACAGCTGTCCAAATACTTCACAAGACAAAGCACAGAGAATAAAGTTCCCTCAGGACAGTCTGTCCAAATGACAGTGACACGGCAACTAGAAGGTTTAGGCGAGCTGGGTGATGAAAAGGCAACTATGATTGATATTCTGCACGGTAATTCCAGAGAATTTCTTGTCGTCAATGCAGTTCTGTCCATCCTTGTGAAAAGATTCCAGATGCTGACAATAACAGCTTAGTCTTTGTCTCACTCTATGGGGTAAGACGTTACCGTGGATTTTGTCACCAATTAAATACAGACATAATTTTTTTTGTTTTATTCACTCTATGGGATAAAATGTTACCGTTGAGTTTGTAACTGATTAAATACAGGCATTTCTTTTATTCTATTTTTTTATTTTTAATGACCTAAAACTCATAAGGTCTGCTTTTTAGTTGCGCCCTCTGGTGGAGAGGATAACTCCAACATGACAACAAGCGACCGCTCTCCCTATTTTGAAGGTTCGCCTTTTAAAAGAGAAACAACACACTTTTGATTCAAAACATAAGAACATTGAAATCATTTTGAAGTAAAAATACAGTCACGAAATAACCCAACCCAAATAGCTTCAATACAGTTACTGCGCAGCAGATTCCTTGGACCTGAGGTCATAGCAAACCTCTGAAGCAGGAAAAGGATAGTGAGAGGACAAATGGAAAAAGACTGGATGTTTTGGGAGAAAAAAAAAAAATCTGACTCCTCCTTTCTATCTTCTCTCTATGTGCAATTTTTTTTTTTTTTGCACTCTTTCTTTAGCAACCAAATTTGAAGTATTGGTGTAATAGGTCATCTTGTGAGTGCCAAAAAAGCAGCGCTGTCATTTCTCTGCACAAGGCAATGAAACATTGAGACTGCACAGCTGAGCATTCAAAAGCAACACTCTGGCCGCCATGACCAAATGACATCCCTTTACTTCCAAAAGAGGATCTCTGAGAAGAGACAATTTATTGCATCCAACATCCACGACACCAGCGTGCATGCTGTTACTCGCAGACGTCCCCCAAACACAAAAAGGCATAGGGCGTGCACACCTCGCCTGCAATCTGCGCTTGTAAAATTCAAATTTCCTACTCTCAATAAATCTTGCCGTGTGCCGTCTGTTAAAATACATGCAAGATTGTTGTCCTCATTTGTTCACGGGCCACATCACTGCTCTCAACTTCCTGAAGACACAAACAAACGCTGTAATGAATGATTTTATTACGCTCTTAATTAAGCCACCCTTGAAAGCGATTTAAAACGGAACAGTTTCCACAAACACTCAATTGATGGTTGCCATCGTAAACACACACGGGATGTTTTTTTAACCGCACAAATTGGGGTTAATATTCCCACTTGTTGTTTACTGAAAAATAGCCTCTCATGTTGAACAGTTCAACTTGGCAATGGTCTGTAAAGACCTTTATAAGATAATTAAAGCTTGCCAACTACAAAGTCCAACCTCAGAGTCTTTGAGGATGCAGATGGAGCTTGTCTTGAGTTGAGTCTGTTCTCAATTTCTTCAACTCGAGATGTGCTAAATTACACTCTTACCGCAATGTTATAGGAGAGGAAATTCTAAACTGTTTCTCTATTTGGTTTTAGCAACAGGGCAAGCACTTTAGAATGAAAAATAAACCAATTACGCCAAATTCATGTCAAACATTTGCTTTTGGAAGAAATCACGTTAACTGCTTAATAGGTTTTGTATGAGGAAGTATTTGGGCCACATTGAAAATAAACAAGAATCCAGGATCACAATAAAACAAATAAAAATTTTAAATCAATCAAAAAATGTAAAGAAATACAATTTTATTTTCAAATAAAAATGGTCGTAAAAATGAAGCTGTAATTGAATAAGAAAATCTTTATAATATCAAAATGTATTGTGTATAATAACAAATCAATATTTTGCAAGTCTCCAGAAAGAGACACCAGCTGCTGATTTTTTATTTTTTTTCCCCTTGTAATTGCACTTTTGTTTCCTGCTGTTTTTACCCTAATAGCCCCCCCGAACAGAACGGCCATGAAACAGCAGTTATTTCCAAATCTTTTGTTTTTTTATGCCTTCATAAAATATAGTTGTCTCAGGTTGCAACATGGAGCTGAATGACCAAAATGTAAATGTGCTCATTCAAGACAAAGATGCTTAGACACACAACACATTGCACCACCGGGTTCCCAATGGGAGTGTAAATTGGCCGCAAAACCACATTATAAGGCACACAAGGCAAGCAGTAACATCATAAAAAGACAGACTGGTCTTTCTCAAGGGAGTCGCTGTTGATTGGGTCAGTCGGTCAGTCTGTCTCACACAAAAACAGGCAGACACACGCAAAACAGATATCCACAGCTTATCCGAAAAGCATCAATCCATCAGCCAACACTACACGATTAGACAGCTAGCCAAGAGGTTACAACAACAGGCAATAATCTACTAGATTAACTCAATTAAAAGATAACAATGCAAATTTTGCAAAACAGCTGATCTCGCGGAGCACTGAAAGGTGGATGGGGGGTCAGCGGGGACCACTATAAGACTCTGGACAATGAAGCAGGGTTTGTTTTCAGGCATTGGGTAACCAGAAAGATGAGATTTCATCTTCACAGCCTGGAGCAAGCGTGTGTCTATTTCACACACACTTGCCAGTGAACATCCGACCCCCTTCCACCCCGAGGTATGTCCAAGGTTATTGTCATGCATGGACAAAAAAAAAAAAAAAAAAAAAAAAAAAAAAAAAAGTGACATGAAACAATTTAACTGGAGGTGAGAATAATTCACACACTATAGCGACATAAAAAAGTCCTGACTGAGAAAAGTGTGTTAAAGCGCATGTGATCAAATCAATGAGTGTCAACAGTGAGCCATGCAAAGAGACGCGACTAGAACAAGACAATCAGCTGTGGTAGTTTATTATCCATGAAGAACAAATTATATGTCATCATCTGGCTGCTCAAAGTAGGCTCAACAGATGGCCACAGTGAACATATGTGCTTATGACACAACGCCCCCTACCACCAGCATATTATTATTTTTGCACACACAAAAAAAAAAAGGAACACGAAGATAGATCTGTGCAAGGTAAACTATTTGAACCACACGCATACAGATGGAGGACATAAAACGTGCAAGCCAAGAGCCCAAGCTGCAATTTAATATGGACTAACCTTCTCAATGCATTTTTTTTCAGACTATTAGAGCCAATAAACCCCGTCCGTTACTAACCTTTTGAGTCCCATTCAGTGACGACAGAAGAAAATGTCTTTCTTTTGGCTTTTCACAGCGAATGCTGCATGCGATATAAGACGTATGCAGAACAAGATGTGATTATCTTCAGTCTTCTTAGTTTACGTGTTGCAGATGTTTTCTCAGTTCATTCATGTAACGAATGACGCGTCTCAGAGTGATGTAGAAAGTTCACTGATTTACATCCAGCTGTGGACTGTACCAACTACATTGCAAAAAAAAAAGGGCGCACTACGCGGAGTGGAGTGAAAACTGTCTTGAGAGATTGCTCCAAATGATCGCTTGTTAGTTTTAACACAATAGCAAATGTAGATAAAACGAATGTGTGCTATAACATTTGGACATGTAATGCAACACCGCTCCAGTTTGTAGTTGGTACAGTCGAAGATCGCTCTGAGGCATTTGGAACCACGCCCCCTGCAACGTTTCTTTTGTCTACCTTATTTTTTTCATCGGTGTGCTGCACGTTAAGGATATTTGAAGAGAATTTAAAGAGAATTGCACTAATATGAGCTGAAATTGATGGGTGCAATTAGATGCAAAGCATGCAAGGTGATGGGGGGAAGTGCAATCACGGAAAAGGGCAAAACAACAGGAAAAAAATGGATTTACCTTTTAATTTAATTAAACTAACGACCCATGCGAGGATAAATGGTTCAGAAAGTGAACGATGGAAATAAAGCAAATGTCGAAAGAGTCTTTGAAAAGAAAGGCTATGGACATTATTTAAACCCCTTTTTTGACTAGTATTGCAGCACTAAAAATTTTTTGTGTGTTAAAGTTAGTGTTTCATTTCCACTGTATTATTTGACCTGATTTCGTGGTTGTCATAACTCAAGGTGTTAAACAGCACGAGCACATTCCTAGTTTTCCAGTGACTTCTTGTTTCAATAAGGTTTGAGTGAAGCTAATACGGGTCAATCTCCTGTTTCCTAAATACGAAACAGATCACTTCTTGAACATCTTCTGTGTGTGCTTAACTCAACAAAAGCATTTCTCATCCTGCTTTTTATAGTATAAAAATGTTTTGATGGAAAGTTGTCAACTCTATTCACAATGCCTCCTGATGTTGCAAAACAATGTCAATATTTGAATCGGTGAGGCATGCAAGAAAACAGATAGGCTTGTTAATATTCAACCCAAAATGACACACTACAAGCAAAACTATTTAACTCAAGTAAACCTAGGATCCAAATGAAGCAAAAGTGCAGATCTCTCTGACATGTAGCACACTGGATGTTCATTGGAATATGTGAGTCATTGGAGCAGTTAGTTCCAAACCATTCTGAATTAAGCGAAACCAGAGGTACATACGTAATGTGAAGTTCCGCTGCTGTGATCAACACACTACATGAGAACATCCTCAATTATACACACACACACAGATACAGATATATGGAGCGTATAAACCGAAAGGAATTCAAACATGGATAAATCATGTACTCGAGGATCGGAATGCAGATAACTAAACCACAGATGCCCCCTCCCCATCTCTCTTTCTCTCACTCTCTCCATTCCAGGCCATTCCTATGTCAAAATAAGTCCAATTTCCAGTTCTATGGTTGTCGTTACTCTTTTCTTCATTGCGTCAAACTAAATTATTGCATTGTTTTCACAACAAAAAAAAGACCTCTCAAAAAAATAAAAGCAAAACACATGTGACCACATTCCGTGCGATGTCATTCATGATTGTTTGATTTTTGAGGCATCGTCGGAAAAATATATACATATAATCAAAACAAATGTATTTAATTTTACAACAATAATAATATTATTTAAGCTTACCCTGTGTGAGTGGTGTGGGCACTGTGACCTGTACCCCGTCCAGACTGCAGAGGTGACCACAGGGATCCAACGTAACTACCCCACCTGAGGAGGGAAGCCAAATATATAAAATATTTGGAAATATTCCGACATGATTCTCTCAACTTGATGCATACCAACAACAAATGATGTCACATCACAAATAATTTGGTAATGACCTTCATTGACAATGAGACAGTGTTCAGCCTCGATTCCAGGACCTTGGATGGTGATATCTTGAGGAATTGGGGCATCTTCTCGCCCAATGCGGGTGACACCTTGAAGATGAAGAATGAGTTAATCACATCCAATAATACCTTTATTTTCTGCTTATTCCTAGAGACTAACAAGCATACATCAGAAAATGCACAAGGGAGGCTTTGTTTTCTTTCCCACATTGTCAGGATTGCTCACTCAATTGTCAGAGTGGCAAACCAGTAGATGAAAAAATTATGAAAGTATTGGGAATAAAACAACTTACAACAAACTTGAACATTTAGAAATGGAAAAAAAAAACTAAAAATACTGTACTTAACTACACAGACAAAAAAGATACACACTTAGAGGATGTCATGACTCAATGTGGTAATCAGCTGTTCCAAAATAACTTTTGACCCAAAGGCCAAACACACATCTTTTTTTTTCCTTTAAACCACATTCATTGGCGTAAAAGCTGTACCAAAATATAGAACCCAACAATTTGGAGTAAGTGATTCTCCCATATAACATTACCTTCTTTGAGTGGCAGCAAGGTAATGGCCACACTTAGTCTCCCACTGCCCAAGCTAACCAGATGAGGACTGGCTGTTTGGACCTTCAGACCCTTCCCTGTGTCAATCAGATCCAGAGGTGCAGACTGCAAACGATGATGAATCGCAAAGTTCAATTGTATAGTCTAGTAAAATTGGATATTGATCATTATGGGAATGGCTAAATTCTTAGCCATTCTCACACCTAAACAAAAGACAATTAAATCATTTTCAAATAATAAAACTATAGCAAACTTGAAAATAAAATACTAAACCTAGGACAGGGTTCCAAGCAATGTTTAGACATTTGAAACTTCATGCATGCAAAAGGTTCATGCATCACCTTGTGATCCACTGGAGGAATCTGATCTGACTCTGGTTGTGACATCATCTCAGAGTCCTGCAACAGAGGTTGAAATAAACCACATAGACACAGTATTGAAGTGGAATCCATCAAACATCAATGAGAGCTCCAAAAATATAGATACATTGTATATATTTAGCTACACATAATGGTGCTTGTAAAACAGCTGTACATTGCATACTCAGCTGGCACATGAGAGAAATGGATTTGAGTGAAAGTATTCCAAGGGGAAAATACCACTTAAGACCAAAACAAACACACGAGTGTTCATCTGCACTCAAACAAACACACACGCATGGGCAGAGCTGCATCAAAATATTCCATCAATAGAGTTCTGCAATTTCATGGTTAGTTTTAAAAAAAAAAGGAGGTAAGGATTTATTTCTGAATTATTATTATTATTATTATTTTTTTTTTTTTAAAGTGTGTGGATTTTAATTTGGATTGATATGGAGAATCCTCATCTTCCTCTTCTTTAATCCTCTTGCAATCATTAGACCTTTAATAAACGACATAGTTTGCAGCCAACGTTTTTTTTTTTCTTCTCCAACATTTTCACCATTTTAGGAAAAGCAAATCAAAGTTGCCTCCAGGCCACTTCCCGAATTCATCGTCAACTTCCTCTCCGAAGACGTTTCCCGTGCAGCTTTAACACACTCGTTGCCTTTTTACACACACAAACCCGCTCACCCCTAGACCCTGCATGCGCAATATATAAACATGCCAAGGTAAAGTCACACATCATCTACTTTTGTTGAATAGAAGGTCCCACGCTTGACATTCCGATCTTTTTTTAATCCAAAGCAAACAGTAGACGATGGCATTTACGACCACGCAGCACAAAAAAAAAGACCCTTTGGGGAATGACGCGGTTGTTCTTTATCCTTTTGTTCCTTTTGTGTCTTCCATCATCCTTCACAGAACACTTTCTTTGTTGTTCCACCAGGTGAACTCCCAAATCTGGGCAGGTGCAGACATGTTTGCTGCAGTCTTGTTGTGTGCTCTAGTTGAGTCAGGGCACTGTCATGTGCCAAACTAGATCCAGACATAAAAGAATGCACTTCTGGCAACCCGATATTATCAAAGCGCCGGGCTCAGGTGCTAAAGACTGATATGACCATATTGTTAGCTAGAAACACAAATAGCAATTCAGCAAAGCTACTATATTCTCCCCTTAAATTAAACGATGATTTGTTTTTAAGTTTTATTATCCTCATTTGGGCAGCTCATCCATCACCGTCGCAAACAATAAGGTACTCAGAGCGGATCCCTGATGCACTCCCACTACTTCTGTCCAGTTTTGCCTTTGAAACAATAATTACACACATTTACATCTGCTTTATCAGCTGGTTTCATGAACTACAGCATTTTCTTCTTTATCATTCTCTTCCTTTCTGTCTCTCCCAAGACTCCCCTCCCCTCACATTCCAGCGTCACCCTCTCCCCCTCCCACCTGACAAAGCCGACATTGTATCACAGATACTATTTAATACGGGGTCCCTCTCCCAGTGACTCCTATAGTCCAAAGGCTCTTATTTTCCTCTCTTGTCATCACAGCACTCTGTGTTTAGCTTGCAACAAGACTGGGGGTTGATCAAAAGCACAATATAAGGCTCTCAAGTAATAAGAACTAACACACATTTGTTTTTTTATATCTTTAGCTGTATAATATTTGTTTTGGTGAAAAGACAATTCCACAAATATTGTTTTCTCAACTTGCTCATTTCTAACAGTCCTGAAACACAGCATCCTCACAGGAAAGACAGGCCATTGTTATAACAGCTGACTCAGAGGATGAGGAAATCTTGCTTTTGAATTTAAAGTCATGGCTGTGGGTGTCGCTCACTGCAAAGACCACACATCACCTTAAGTCCCACATGCAAGGGATCAAGTCATATTTGGATTTGAGAGCCAGGGTGTGTGTGTGTGTGTGTGTGTGTGTGTGTGTGTGTGTGTGTGTGTGTGTGTGTGTGTGTGTGTGTGTGTGTGTGTGTGTGTGTGTGTGTGTGTGTGTGTGTGTGTGTGTGTGTGTGTGTGTGTGTGTGTGTGCGTGCGTGCGTGCGTGCGTGCGTGCGTGCGTGCGTGCGTGCGTGCGTGCGTGCGTGCGTGCGCGCGCGCGCGCGCGCGTGTGTGTGTGTGTGTGTGTGTGTGTGTGTGTGTGTGTGTGTGTGTGTGTGTGTGTGAATGGGGGATGCGATAGCTAGACGAGAAGGGACTGAGAATTGTTATCACCTGAATCTCGTGGAAAATAGACCCCGATGGCTGGATTCAATGGAGACAAAGAGAGGATGGAGCGAGGGAGATAAGAAGAAAATGGATGTGACGAAAATAAAATGGAGGAAAAAAATGCTTTCACAAAGTAAAACTTGGATTTATTCCCACTATCCAAGCATCTGGCACCCATTTCCAGCTTAGTTTCTGCATGCATACCATAAAGCAGATGTTTTCTATCTGGCATTCAACTGGTGACAAAAGTACAGCCAAGACTAATGTACTGAGCAAACTGTCTCCCCCCCCCATCAAGTCTGCTACAATGGTTTTAACATGAACTTCATGGGGGCCACTGCTTTGAACTACACTACAGTGCAATTCACTTTATACTATCGTATATTTGATATATTACCTGCATTCTTCTATGTTGTGCAATTTACACCTAACTTGGGTGCTTGAGCTCATTGTGGAAAGAAAATAAACATACCTGTATTAAAAATACACTCACCATGATTACAGCTGGACGGGCCACTTCTGTCATCATGCAGAACAGAATCCAGGTCCTCGATGATCCAGATTTAACCTGATCTGCTGCGATTATAGTCCTTTCCTTGACAGCGGAAACATCCTCTTTACAGCGTGGGCAACTTGTGGAAGACTTTCCATCCTAGATCATGCATGTACACAGCCACAACAGTAAATAAACCTCAGCCAATCGCGACGTGTAGAGGAATGTGACAGCAGCTGGAAGTCAATCTGCAGAAGAACTGGAACAAGGGGAGGGAATCTCTCTCTCTCTCTCTCCCTCCCTCCCTCGCTCTCTCTATCTATCACACATACACTCAACACCCCCCACACACAAACTGAGTCTTTCAAACACACAGCATGAGGACACAGACATAATAGGCAGGTGCTAAAAGAGCACCTCAACTTGACCGCTCATTCGAGAGAAGAGAGAAGCCTGCTGAATTATTAGCCTGGTAAGAAAAGGAGTGAAGGACAAAGAAGAAGAGTCAACATTCTTCCTCAACCCACAACACTGATAAAAGGCTTGGAGGTCATATTACAAGAAAAATGCAGGATTGTATGGCTAAAATGTTACATTACAGGTTTTGTTGGGATTGATTCAATGGCAACAGAAAAAACGACACATATCATGTTGCAGACAATTGTTGGCAGCACTGCTCACATACAAAGTCAATTAGAGATAGGAATTGAATATGCTAATATGCCAAGGAAAAGAAATACATAAAGAAAGAAAGAAAACAAGCAGTCTTCTTGGCATTATTTCCCAAATTCCCATTCCAAAAAAAGTTATAAAATGCAAACTAAGATTTCACATATCTTACAATACAAACAGAAAAGTGGTTCAAGAAGGAACAAGCAAAATATTTTGATAGGTCAACGACGACGAAATAACAGAGCTGTCCATTAAGAGCTCCAGTTAAACTAGCCGTAGCTAGTGTCTTTGCTCAAGCTATGAAGGCCATCTGAAAAATCTCAAGCATGTCTTGTCACGTCTAGACTTCATTCATCTAGTTCGACATTTGAGCTTCAGTGTTTTATTTGGCACACATTTAAAAGGATGACTTAGACAACAACACGAGGCATTTGGGACTACCACAATATTCACAAGTCACGCAGGAGTGGCTTTAGGCTGCAAAATGAGATAAGTGTTATTGTGGGTCCAAAATGATAAACCTCGTCTGAAAAAAATGTACTCCCACAAACCCAAAAACAAAACCTTAAACATCTCTTGGTACTCTTGGAATGCATCCCCTACAATAGATTATATCAAGGTCATTTAGGAACATACAATTTTGGGGACATAGCATGCATTTTATCATAAGCACTACTATTGTACAACCTTCCTCAATTTTCTTTGTTCCTTTCTGTCCTGTCTGTGAAATTAAATAACTAGATAATTACAAGAAAGTGTTATGGTAAAAGCAAACATTTTAGATCAAGCAAAAAGCCGTCAGTATGATATTTCTTGCAGTTCATCTTAATTGAGTTTCAAGTGTTTCCATAATGAGCTGACATCACCCACAAAAACACACATGGTAACGTTGGACAGCATTTCTGAACGACTTTCACAATTTTCATGTGACCTCGGGAGGCTCGGCGGGAGCTGTGGTGATTTTTTTTTTTCCTTAGGAAGCAGTCCCAACCCATGATTGAAAACCAATCCAGTTTTAGACCATTTTCTTCAACCGCATTTTTATGTCCATATGTGTTAAAATAAAATCCAAAGCCTTTGAAAAATGTTTCCTCTCAGTGGGATGTCCGATTAATTCTGTAGTTTGAGTACTCTTCTTTCTACAGTAGTTTTCAAATGATCATAATGTTGAATTTCTTTTGGCTAAAAATATGATGATGCAACGTCAATACTATTTTGAGCAAATCTTTATTAGCTACAGTCTTGTTTGTTTTCCCAGCTGTTGAAATACCGCAGCAACCATGAGAACAAATGTGTGTGTCCTAGATGTGACATCAGTTGGCACCATGAAGGTATGAGCGGTTTGCTCGCAAAGTGATGTTAAACGTGGTGGCTTGACACAGCAGACATCCTTCCAAGTGTGCGGTGTTTTTTGTTTTATTGTAACACACACGAGTTTACGCCACATGGGTGACATTATTCTCGATGAAATGCAAAAATGTGAGTTCAGCATCAGTGCCACGTTAGAAGAACAAGACATAAATCATAGTTTGAGGGATGCTTACTGGTTTCATCCGACCAGCCATCAGACAAACAAACATGGTGTCTCTGAAAAGTAATGGTGATATCATTTCATTTCATGGTTGTTGATTTTTTTCATTTTTCTGAAGTTGTGATGATAACCACAGAATCAGAAATAGCCAAAATATCAAACAATTTATTTTACCAAGCAGCTGCCACATTGAACATACAGTTATTTTACATTTTGATGAAGCAACTTTAGAGTGTCCACTACTGGGAGCTCATGCTTTTTTCAAAACATGAGAAGATACTAGGAAGAAAAAAAAAGTGTGAGCAAGGACCAATGTAAACAACAGTGGAATGCTCATCATCAATCCGAGCTGCTCCTTTTCCACTCCCACTTGCCTGGCGTGGAATGCGTAATTACTCGGCAATTAAAATGCTTTTGCCGGTGACTGCATTCATGGTTCGGCCATAAGAGGTGACGGGCAGCGCTGATATGAAAGCGCTCGGGAACTTTCTGTTCTTTCCACTGACGGGGAAAACAGCTGTTGGGAATTGCCCCTCAAGGCAAATCTTTGATTTCTTCTTTTTACTTCTTCCTTCCTATCAGAATTCCTGGAATCCCTTTCCTGTGTATTTCCCTGCTCAGACCACAGGAATGAAGACTGCCACTATTTGTAATAAGTGAGCCAACAACACACTTGTATAAATACACACGTTCAGACTCTTCTATCTATTATTGTCATGAGCCAGGCATTAGTGTCAATTCAAATATTTAACCAAAGCTTATTTTATAACACTAACATAAATACTGTCCATGTATACATTGCATGTGATTTATATGCATTGTGTGAACCTTAACCCTACATTTCCTCCCTCAAGGTTTAACTGTATACACTTCTTGTTTAAGCGTAGAAGAGCCACAAAGCCTCTTTTAGTTTCATGGTTACGAACGCTAACTTTAGTGCACAAGGTGGCAGTAAAAAAAAAAAAATGACGGTTCTTTTTTTTTTTTTCCAGACTACTGCTAAAGCATTCAAAGAAACATCAATTGGACTTATTTCTGCCAATGAATTATTCATTTTGCAAATTGTGAAGTTTAACGGAAGGGGATCATGTTAAATTTTGTTTGAAGTGGTCAGTAAGTGAAAATCAGCTCCACATATCTATGGAATTTTCAGCAATTAATAAATCTATTATTATGCCGATCCTTAATACAAACACAGGCCTCAACATTTGGCACACCTGCACAATCTATACAAAACAAGATGGCTTTTTTTGCCAGGTGGATATATTTTGTGATGATAACCGACACCTCATCCGTCTCTAAACTGCAGAATAGGCTATTCCAAGAACAATAACAACAGCCACAATGAATGAACAATAGCAAGCAAGCGCTATAAAGCGACACACCTTTGTCCACTTGTTGTCATCTCACTTTATGTTCTTTTTCAGACAACAGCAAGTTGTTGAGTCTGATGACAACGTTGGCAAAGTCAGTGAGCTCCACAAAGTCAGAGGTAATGATGTTGACCCCGTCCGACCCTGGTCTCTGAACCTCCACCCAGGACATGATGGTAGGAAGGTTTCTGGTTCAAAGAAAAAGAGGGATTACATCAGATCATGTTGATTTCATGGTGTGGATGAATGAAACCTGTTGAAAACATCCACTCCCTTCACAAGCGGGAATGCTGCATGTCAGACGCCCTTTTCTCTCAACTATTTGGCCGGCAGAACAAAGGCAGGAAGCCAGTGTGTTTGTCTAAATGCGATAAACAATCTTGTTTCCTCAGAGGTGCCAAATTAGAACTCTTGTCTCACTCGAGCATCCGTCGGTGGGGGTTCGGTCCCTCAACGTGACTGACTTTTTCCTTTAAAATGTGAATACTAGAAGGATTAGCGCTCCAACTGATTTTTACGAGTATTCCCATGGACTGATGAATATAAAACAAAATAAGTGCATTTTCCATGATACGTCTCCTTTAAGCATTAGTGACTATGCACATTAGTGACATTAATTCAGTCAAAGAAATTTCTCAGTCAGAAAAAAAAAGTGCTGGCCTTAAATATCCAATTTGATGACAAAACCACTTACTTTTCCACCAAGTAATTCCGTAGCCCCCAAACCAGACCCTTGGCCACAGTGTTGACCCGAGGTGTGAGGATGGCCTGGGACACGTGGAACGAGCCCTGCTTGGCTCTTTGCTTCAGCGTGCTTTCCAGGAACTAAGCAGAAAAATGGAAATGGAAGCAAATTCAGATGAAAAAGAAGAAGGCGGCAGCCCCACATCAAGTCTCAAGTATGCTCACAATTTCTTCCCAAGAAGGAGCTTTGCTTCGCCTGTCACTCAGTGCTCGCTTCAGTTGCTCTTTTAATAAGTTAGGAATGTGGCTGATGTTCCCTGAGACAACTGAGCCAGATATAAATAAGAACAATTTGAATTGAAATTAAAGACGTGGCAATATCTAGCCAAGGAGAAATTAATACAAGTCATTCTAGATTCATGGACTGCCCCAGAAATGGAGATTTTGTAACAAAAACAGTAAACTGGAATGCCAAACATTTCCTCGATTGTTGATCTAGCAGTTTTTTAGGATGTTTTTTTTTTGTGAGCATTTTCCTTCATTCATGATGATTCGTAATGGGGTAAAGTTAAAAACAACGTACAATATTGTATGAACAAAATTCACATGACTTTATCAATAATGAGACACTTTACCTGGATGAGCTTGCTTGGATTAGTTGTGTTTGCCCATGGTGCGGGGATCTTGTTACCAGGCCACAAGACAGGGACGCCCTGAGCTGATGGATGATGGTAGAAAACAATCACCTGCAAGAATCAATTCCTGTCTTTCAATGATAATAAGATGTTAGCACTTGACACAACGATGGTCCTCTTTTATAGAAATCAAGGACTACACCAGATTGGATATCATTGGAATAAATCAAATCTGACAATACTGCCCCCTGCTGCCAATTATTGTACAACGCTCTTTTCTTCTGCTTTGCACCCTTGCCAACGAAATATATCACTCCATATAAATACTGATGTAGTGAGGACCTGACCTGATATTTGTTTTTCCACAGGTAGTCCAGTGTGATGGTCTCCACATCACAGTTCTTACAAAGCTTACTTCCAAACACTTCCTGAAGCATTTTGATGAGGTATTCATGGTGGGCTGACCCCATGGCATAGTAGTGGTTGAAGTCCAAGAAGATTACCTGTGTCAAACATCAATTCACTGACCTACTAAACTGGCACCATTTACCACGTTTTTGAAGATAGTGATAAATATAAAAATCAAAACTTTACCTCTTTCCTGTGCCTGCACAAGAAGGAGTTGATTTCTATAAGACCATCTATCACCTTTTAAAACAGGGAAAACATTTCATACTCAAAATCTTGTCGAAACTATTGTCAGATGAAAAAGAAGGCACATGTGCATCTGGGTGTGCGACGTCAAATGTCTCCTTTGCCCACCTTGTGTCCAAACAGACCATGGATGAAGAAAATGTCCAGCCCCGGTAAGCCTGGTTTTGAAGAGACCCTGAGATCAAAGTAGCGAATACCTGCATCCAGTTGTTCCTTAAATGACAGGTTCTGCGGAAATATATCAGAGCATAGAGTGACCCTCCGCCGTGAGAGAATCCAAGCTGAAATGTAGATTGCGTACCTGTGTCATGGACCACTTCACCATCACCTTTTTGGCTAAAACACTAAACATGGTAGCCAGGTACTTGACATAGACCTTTTGATCAGGACCTACTGGAGCACGAACATCCACCCAATAGGTGAATGAGTCATGAGACCCTGGAGGGAAAAAAAATGAAAAAGGGGCATGCCAATATTAGTTATTTGCTGATTAGTCCAAATATAAATTACTATCTGGTTCTTGTCATGGATTTGAATTTGGGCTCGAGTGTCCATGTGGCGTTTGCATGTTTTAAACAACTAGGTCATTCCGGATACATTGAGGTGGGAGGGCTCACCTGGAACTGCAAGGTGTTTGAGTGGCATGACAATAAGTTTGGAGGGCAACGAGCCCATCCAGTCGGCGTTAGCGTTCCCGATCCCAGCAGGTCGAGTCTTCATGCCGCCGTTGTCCAAAAACCCCCAAAAGGCTCTTCAGGAAAGCGCTCTGCAATGCAGGTGCCAAGCGTGGAACGTGCCCCCTCCAGCCATCAGTAGTCACTAGACACCATCTTGCAATGCTAAATGTGCTTTCTGCTGACTGGTCACTGGAACAAGTTCTGGTTTCATTGGTAGTGGTGTTGCACGTTAACGACCTTTACTAATCCTCTTAGGAGGACATTCCACTCATTATCCCCTGACACCCAGCTGTCTCTTATCCCAGGACGTAAAGACCACCCTGAGGCAGGACAACTCTTGTGCATGCTCATTGTCTTTCTTTCTTTCTTTCTTTCTTTCTTTCTTTCTTTCTTTCTTTCTTTCTTTCTTTCTTTCTTTCTTTCTTTCTTTCTTTCTTTCTTTCTTTCTTTCTTTCTTTCTTTCTTTCTTTCTTTCTTTCTTTCTTTCTTTCTTTCTTTCTTTCTTTCTTTCTTTCTTTCTTTCAAGCAAGCATATTCATATACACATGACGATTCAATCAAATATTGATCTTCTTCCAATTAAAATCGAATTGTGTCAGGTATTTTTACGTCAGGGCACAAATATGTTAAAGACAACAAGTCCCACGATGCATTGAGCTGTTATGGCGGAAGTAGTGTGTTATCGTTACCATGGAGAGCGCCCTCGCATACAGACGCACGCACGCACGCAGAGAAAAACACGCGCGCATGCTCACACACGCACACACACGCACAAAGGTCTTATGGCAAATGCGAGACGCTGCGTGAATTCTACGGAAAGAAAGAGACAACAAGCAGAAAACCAGAAAAGGCTTTCATAAAAAAGGTAAGTTTACAACATTTCTTTGTGGAAAGCTGGATTTGTTGGATGACTAGAAGAGCTGGCAAAACCCCACATGCCAACCACATTTTATTTTTTATCATCCTCTGCTAAACGGTAATCGATTTTTAATTTCAGTTTAGGAACACAATCGTTAAGGTACAGGACTCTGAGTAAAAGTATTTGCTCCATCTGCAACCTGTCGTAATAGAGTAGAGCAATCGTTTTTTTTTCGTTTTTTGTTTTTTTTTATACAGAATTGGCCATCGATGTCTTTCCGTGTGCGTTTTGCAGAACAATTGACCTTGATGAGCCACCTACTATCAAGGGACATAGATACATTTTAATTCTCTTAAATCCTGCTAACAACAGGTGCCGTATGTGAGGGTGGAGTGGAGTGCAGGCCATCTGTCCTCCAGCTGTCCTTCCTGAATAGTCACAGTGTTCTTAATTTTGATAAAAAAAATTAAATAGAATAGGAATGAAATACAACTAAATCTATTTTTTCAAATGCTATCAAATTCCGAGAGAATAAAGTCAGTGTTACAGTACATGTTTGTATTTCAAAAGAAATACAAACTATAATTGGCCTTTTACTGGGTTCATTCTATAAATGTTGTACCTGGTTGCTTTGCTCAATTCTAACTCACATTGACCAGACCAGAGTTGACTTACATTCTAAATTTCTTCTACTGTAATAAAGCTTATGCAAATTATAGTAGCAGTTTAGCGTGAGACAGACGGTGATATAACATCTTATCTACATCCCTGTTGGCCTAATCTGCTGAGAGCTCGCCACGTCATCCACCTAAGGTGCGACACCATTGTCACTGGGACCAAAAAAACAGGAAGCTACTTTTCCAACAAAAACAAATCACATTGTGGGAATTATTCTTTCGTAGTTGATCATTAAATGTATTTCTGAACAATCTGCGTAGGCTTGCCATGGCGGACTGCTAACGACGAGTGGTGACACCCCAACCCTCCAAGATGAGTTTTGAATCACAGAGCTTAGCCTCATTTAAATCACTTCTTTGGAAAAGTACAGACAGACTCTCTTGGAAGAATAAGGGAGCTTTTTGAAAAGCTGATAACATCATTTGAAGAAATGATGAACCGTTACACCACCCTGAAGCAGTTAGGTGACGGAACTTACGGCAGCGTGCTGATGGGAAGAAGCAACGAATCGGGAGAACTTGTTGCTATTAAAAGGTAAGGATGCTTTTTAACTCAGATGTATGAAATAAAAATGATGTCGCCAGTTGATTGGGAAATACATGTTTTGAAACAAATGGTACTTTTGATTCTTGGCCTCATGTTATTTTTGCCTATCAACAGGGGTAACCAAAATGTTTGTATGTCTTTGTTTCAGCGGGGTTCAATAATACATGAGCAACCCAAGCATGTGTCCGTAGCTTGACTGTTTGGTTACTATGTAAGACAATACATGCATGGTGGTGAAAGGGAGTGAAAGTCGAGGGGAGGAGGGTGTGTCACTTTGCTGACATGGTGGAAAGGGCAGCCAGCAAATCTATAAGGAGATTATGATATTCTCTTGAGTGCCGTGTTAACGGGAGCTAAGGTGTTTTCATATAAATAGCATTACGAAACACAACCTCTACTTTACATGGAAGATTAGCATATGCATATGTTCAATTAGAATATTTGATATCTTGGGTATTGTTATCCTTCAAATCATGCTATTCATCTATGCAGGAATTCGACCTAAATTTTGAATGGCAATATCAAATGATGTGATTTAATGTGTTTCTAATATTTCATCTACCTTGTTCAGCTGAAAGTATTCAAATATTCACAACTATTTTTCACAGAATGAAGAGGAAGTTTTATTCATGGGAGGAATGTATAAACCTAAGAGAGGTCAAGGTAAGAACGTTTTTTAATGGGGATGTTTGATACCACTTTATTTTTTATTTTTATGAATAGTCACCAATACCGGTACCACTAGTACTGACTGTAACCTGGCTATATGGTCATTAGGTAACATTAGGATTACTGCTTTCTATTTGCCAGTCACTGAAGAAGCTGAACCATGCAAATGTTGTCAAGTTGAAGGAAGTTATCAGAGAGAATGATCATCTGTACTTTGTATTTGAATACATGAAGGAGAATCTCTATCAGCTTATGAAGGACAGGTAAGGAAACATATTACAATGCCAGGAGAACATAGGTGTCAAACACAAGGCCCGGGGGCCAGAGACGGCCCGCCACGTCATTTTATGTAGCCTGCAAAGACAAATAATTTGGCAATACTAAAATTAGAAATTGCCTTTTCGCCAATTTTTATAACCATGTATCTTTCTAAATGCTCCTCGCAAAAATGTAATTCATTTGGCTGCACATGAACATAACCCCCACATTTGACTTGTAAGATTCCAAAATGAAATGTTTCATACAACGATTGCCACGAGCCTGACTTATGGGAATTTCTTTGAATCTTCTGTTTACAGAAGGAAATTATTCCCCGAATCAGTGATAAGAAACATAAGCTTTCAGATATTACAAGGTCTATCATTTATTCACAAACATGGTAGGTGTTTTGCAGTTCCAAATGAGTGGCCTCACACTATAAGATTCCCCTCTTAGACTTTAATGGGAAATGATAAATTCCCCAAATATGGATTTTTGACCAGGTAAAATGTTTGATTACTGGGTGGAATCTTGTAGTTTATGAAGTCACCATCGCCGTTTGGATTGACGCATCTCTTGCCTATTTCTATTAAACTAGTTGGTGGATTCTTTTTGACAGTCGAACAAAAAATACAACTGTACAAATTGTACATTCACACATCTAGTTTGCATGTCCCTTTCTTGACTTTGGTCTTTTTGTTTTGTTTGTCTTGCTTTTCCTGTCTTTGGCCTGATGTTAGAGAGAATAAAATGTTCTCAGAGAATGAACTTAGGAACATCATGTTCCAAGTATTAGCTGGTTTGGCTTTTGTGCATAAGCATGGTAAGTAGCCTTACTCTGGCGCCACTTCCTCTTCTGTCAGTAGAAGGACTAGTTGAGTTGTATTTGTTAGAATGAAAAAAAAGAACTGGACAAAATACTATATTGAAATTTTACAGCAACAATCAGCATTTTCCTATTTTGACATTTGATCTCAGCACCCATATTTGACTTTTTGTCCAGGTATCTTTGCTCATGTAGTATCTGCATATCTCAACGACTATTACATCATGTAAAATATTGATTCCAGGTTTCTTCCACCGAGACATGAAGCCAGAAAATCTATTGTGCATGGGCCCAGAACTGGTCAAAATAGCAGATTTTGGCCTGGCTCGGGAGATCCGATCAAAACCTCCCTATACCGACTATGTGTCCACAAGATGGTGAGAGCTCGTGTTTGTAGTCAAACATTCTCTCTTGTATTTAACCGATTGCTTTTTCTGCCTAGGTACCGAGCACCAGAGGTTCTGCTCAGGTCATCTACTTACAGTTCTCCTATCGACTTGTGGGCCGTGGGATGCATCATGGCAGAACTGTACACACTCAGGCCTCTTTTCCCCGGGAACAGTGAAGTGGATGAGATTTTCAAGATCTGCCAAGTCCTAGGTACTGTCAAGAAGGTGAGACAAATATGCACAATTTAATCAAACAAAAATACTTCATCATACATTGAATCATGGGCGGTGTGAAGACAGATCAAATAACTATAATAATACTATTTTATTGTTCTTTTGATAAGATGGAGTGGCCAGAGGGCTACCACCTGGCTTCAGCTATGAACTTCCGCTTCCCTCAATGTGTGCCGACCCCCTTGAAGACGCTTATTCCCAATGCCAGCAGAGAGGCCATTAATCTGATGAAGGACCTGCTTCAATGGGATCCCAAAAAACGACCCACCGCTGTACAGGTAAACACACAAAGCGTCCCAAACCAAATATTACATCACTGTATTGATGGAATCTGGATCTGTGTGCTCTCTGGCTAGGCCCTACGTTATCCATACTTCCAGGTCGGACAGGTCTTGGGTCCCCCTCCTCACAGCCAAGAAGCCAAGAAGGTCCAAGCCCGACAAACTATCCAGAAACAGGTCTCCGATTCTCGGGTGGAGCCCAAACAGTCCTCCTCGGAGGTCAAAGCCTCCGAATCATCTCCCCAACGCACCCAGCAGCCTCTGCAGCAAATCGTCCTGCCTCAAGCTTCGAATAAACCCGGTGGCATCAACCGTGTCGTGAGTCCCTTTGAACTTGAATTGTAATCTCCGACGAATGCATTCATCCCGAGCGTGATACTTGACTATGACTGGCTGCCCCCAGGAAGCGGCATCGGTGGGCAATGAAAACAAAATTGATCCAGGTGGACAGGGCGCGGTGAAGAACGGAAGACGCCGCTGGGGCCAGACGGTCGTCGGGACATCAGACAGCTTGGATGATCTTGATCAATCAGACATGGCTGCTTCTCACTCAAAGAAACCAAGTTTGGGAAATTCAGAGGAGGAGAGGAACTCAAACAAACTTCGGCCACAGTATGTGCAGAAACTTAAGACGCAGATTGTCCAGCTCTAGAGATATTTACAAATGCAAATTTCCCTGTTTTAATCATACAGAGAAGATAAACCTCTGTATTCCTTCAGCGCTATTACAAAACTACCTAACCATATTAAGGTCGCTCCAGTGGAGCCCAATGTGCCAGGATCTGCGGCGCGCCAGCATTACCTGAGCCAGTCCAGATACCTACCTGGTAAGACTTGACTGCTTCACTGTGAATGGTGCGACAGTCTAATGTGGCAGATGTTTGTTTTTCAAGGTTTGATCGGCAAGACACAGGCAATGTCAGGAGATAAGGCGCTGAGCGGTATGACGTTACGGGACTTGTGGGAGAACTCTTCAAACACTGTAAACAAGACAATTGTTCCCATTGGAGCAGGATTACCCGTCAACAGAGCCAATCCAGGTGAGAAGTCTTCAGGACACAAATGAGAATGTAACATTTGTAACAATTAAGTTTTCTCCGGTTGGTGTAATGGAGAGATCATCGTTTTTCCTTCCTTCCTTCCTTTTCAGGTCATTTTGTGAGCACCAAGTATAACTTATCCGCCGGCTACATCCCTTCTTTACAAAAGAAAGAGGTCGGCTCCGTGGGACAGAGGATCCAGCTCGCTCCTTTAGCCGGCCATCACACGGGTAAACAATCCTCTCGGGTGTTTCTGTCCAACAGACAGACTTGACAGAAACCTCCTTCTTTCATCTAATTTCCACATTTTTCTTTCTAAGCATGTGCATGCAGATTTGAACTCACTTGAAATCTTTCTCCTCATTTCTCTTTCTTCCAGTCAATTCTTCCTCTTCCCCTGAAATTAAAAAAGACCAAACGAAATGTTCAAAACCAAAATCCCTCTCATCTTTGAGTGAAACTAACGAAGGTATTGTGATTTTCTAAACAGCGGCTGTGATTCACTTGGACATAGATGTATAGTTTTGCGTAAATAGACAGGACTTACCTGAGTCGTACTTCATTTGCGCTAAATGTATCTGACAATTATTTGACTCCATGTCTAAAACACTGATTGTTTTTCTTCCAGATTACAATGGTTGGAAGAGGAGGACAGAAAGAACTCAGGTGGTAAAAGGCAGCAGCTACTCAGTTCTGGGGAAAACTGGGAATCTCATGTCCAGAGTTCCCGCTGTCCAGCCGGTCCACGGCAGAGTCGACTGGACTTCAAAATATGGCGGAAATCGGTAGCAGGGTGAAAGGAAGGTTGAGTAATATCAAGTATTGTTTCTACTTTAATGATGTTGCCTCCGATTTCATTCACCTAGTCTGTACTGTAATGTCAGATAATATGTAGGCATCAATTTATGTCATGTTTGTTCATTGTTTTGTATATGTTTTATACAAACAAATAAATAGTGATTATAAAAAAAAGAAAATCACTAACATCTATATGGAATTTGATGCTTTATTTCAATCTTTTTTGTTTGGTACAAAATGAGTTTAGCATACAATGTAATTCATACTTCAAGAAATGAAGCATTGAACTGAATTCATATTTTATGTCTACAGGATGCATACAATATTTTTTTGCAGAAAATAAGACTAATTAAAGCAAATGCTTCATTTTTCTGACTGTGCGTAAGTGATGGTTCTCCTCATCAGGACTGCTGAGGTTTGTTTAGAAGCACCATGCTGAGTTTCCCCACCATCAGAAGACTTGGAACGCAAAGCAATAAAATCGGGTCACTTTGACAGTCCACAAATCAAACAAGTCACGCAACGGTGCAAAAGTACCTTGCACCCGCCATTAGGCCGGCAGGCATGAATTTCCTGGAGCCATAGAACCTTTTTCCCATGACACCTGTCAGTGCACCTGATGTAGCTGGAACACACCACAATGCATGATCAATGTGAAAATGAAAAAGGCAACACAATAAGAATAAATCCTTACCTAGAGACAGCCAAATATTACTGGGGTCATTGGAGATCTGATAGGCGCCAACACCTGCGAGACCCCCAAAGAGAAGTCCGGCAGCCAGGGAGGGAACACTGCCTGAAAGAAGCCACACAGAAGAGCTCAGCACCTGCACCTGCATCTGACATCCCGGACGTGGAGGACATACCTGCTTTCACATAGCCGATGACTCCCCCGGATGCCACCAGGGCTGCATATCCATATCCCACCCAATCCACAGACATGTTTGAAACCTGTCAGTACCAATGTTCAATTGGATGACATTTAAAAGGGGACAAAATACCAACAAAATAAACATGGAACCGGTTTGATAAGGAATAAAACTTGTCCAGGGCAGCCATTTGCCTCAATCAACTGGATGAATTTACATGCATTCCTCATTATAGCACAAAAACTCACAGATGCAAGTATTTAATATTTAAATAGCTAAACATAAAAGAATTAAAACATGTGCAAACGACATTACACGATGACAAAGCGCACAGTTTTACTTTTCATGCGTCTGGCTGCAGAGATAAGACCAACTGTCACGACAAACCAATGTGCAATACGCATTTTAATTGTTTCACATATTTAAAAAAAGCAATGCACGTTTACAAACTAAGCGAGTTAGCGTGACACTTTGAAGACCATAGAGTCAATTCAAATAATATGTAAGACTCCCCCAGAAAAAGAAAACACAACCTTGCTTGTCTGGTTTGTCCTCTGTTGTTGCCTGTTCCTTGTTTTCTACCGGAAACTAATTGTAGTTACACAAAGCTTTGGCGAAATGTATGATGGGAAATGGTGTTTTTTCATGCAAAGCCTATAAAACACTGCAATACTGGATCCTTTTTTGTCTACCCCATCCCCTATTTAGACATCTAAATTTAACCCATTCCTTCTGTTTTGCCAAACTTTTGAATAATAATTATTTGTTATATTTTCTGATCCTCTATAACTCATAATAATTGTAAATCCTACTCATTCATGTATAATTTGATTTTTGGTTAGAATTACCTATGCCCTTTTTGCAAAAAAACATCCAACATGTTTGCTTGTTTTATTATTTTTGGGGGGCGTAAACTGCACATTTATATTTAAGCGCAAGATGGCGCCAAAGGATAAAACTAAGTTGCATTTAAGTGCCGCTTCAGTGCCTCATGCTTTTCTATCGAAGGGTGGCGTAAGAACACCACAATTTACGCACACTAGGTTCACACACATTCGCTCAATACAATTTGTGCTGAAAAGGCATGACATGTATTCAAAAAGGTGGACGATTTAGTACATTTAGATATAATGTGTCAATTCAAAAATATTTTTCCTTTTTTTTATAAATATAGAAAACATGTCTGACACGTACAGTCAGTCATATCGGTGACAATAATCAAATTAAAAAAGGCACCAAAACAATTCAATAACAACCGCAAACATATTAAACAGTAAATTAATAAATACAAAATTATTGTTTCCATTGCCGCTGTAATAATCATTTCAATGTTAATGAGCAGTGGCCGAGGTACACTTTGTGACGCTTAAAGACAGCTTGCAGGTTTAGGACATCATAAGCCTCGGGCCTGGTGAATAACAAGCTCCAGACAAACTGGCTGGATATTCAAATTGAGCTAGTTAAGAAAATAAAATACAGTCGCCATCTCCTCTAGTTTTAAAACAATATTCACCACATTTAGTTTTTGCCCGATGAGTTCAGCTGTTAAAATGTCTTATATTAAATAAAAACAGCGTAGCCTGTATAATATATATAAGAGCGAGTGGGACGTGCAGGTACAAGACGGAATAAATATGCAGTACAACAGAGAAGCGTAAAATGCATTGAATAATTAAGACTACTATTATAATAAATATAATTTAAAGTTTGGAGTATGAGCATCCACGTGCCAGCTTGTGTGTGTGTGTGCGTGCGCGCGCGTGTTTATGCGCGCACGCACGAACGCACGCACATTTACATGCGCGAAAAGAAGACAAGGGGGTGGGAGCTCACTCACCGTTGGCTTGAGGCAGTCTACGTATTAGAAATAAACAGTGGCTAAATAAATAATGACGACACGGCAGAAGTGCAGGAGCCAACAATGTTTACCGTTTGAGTTTTTAACTTCTTATATATTCTCTTCTAAACAGTGCACAAAATCGTAGGCCTATATTTATACCCAAATAAATTAATTACTAATAAAAGTTTTAGTCATGTAGATTACAAACCCAAAGGAATGTAAAAATGAAATAAGTCATTATTACAGTGAGTTGTTGGTGACTGGTCCAGAGTGTACCTCGGCCGCCTTTCACTCAGTCACGCGCGCGTGAAAAAGGAATGGATGAAATAAATTGTTATCCCTCATTTAATAAATGTTTTACAATTTAAAAATTATATTAGGCGATAACATAAAGCATTTTAACTGTGATATATATATGATCTACTTATATGTCCGTGTTTTCTGTTCAGGAGGCGTCCCACATCAATCCGCGTATATAGTTGATCGCTCCTTCTTGTCCACACCCGCTCCAGTGCGCATGCGTTCACAGGTTGCCCCGCACCGTCCACCCCCCCCCCCCCCCCCCCCCTCCCTCCCTAGGCCAGGTGAGACGATCTGGTCCAGGTAGAAAAAAAGTAAAAGGTTTTACTTTGAGACCGGAGGCTCACGACTCGGCCGGTTGGACCAAAACAAAGCAAGGAACGAAGAAGACAAAGAAGGAAAAGCATGTCAATTATGGGCAAAATTGGGGAATGGCAGGTATGTACTTCTTCTGCTTGAAGACAAAGCTCCGCTGAATGTGCGAAAAGTGTCACAAGTGTCGACTTGTTGTTAGATGGCGTTTTACGCTTTTGACTGTGTTGTCTCCATTACTGACAGCATATATTGTATTTTGCAGCCTGATGCGGTTGACTTTATTAATAGCTAACATATTTCTTTTGATTTTAAGTACTATATTGGGACTTATATTATTTAACATCTAAATCTGCTTGCACATAACATGGCATGTTTAAGTACATTGTGGGATTTACAAGTTTTTAGTACGTACAGGCAAAATAATGTATGATGGTGTAAGTTTCCGATCCTAAAAGACACTCACATGCTGTCATTGTCAGCCAGTTTCGTTGCTCTTTGTCTCATTAATAACAAGTTAAAAAAAAGAGGTGACAGGGGGGGGGGGTCCTCCACCCGAAAAAAATGTTAATCCAGATTTGAAACGGGCCAACGCCTTGCGAGAGTGGCGGGCGACCTGTCTGCTCACCTATGATCCTAGGGCGGGCGCAGGGCGCAGGGCGGAGGGCGCGGGGGCCGGCGACAGGGCCGAGCCAGGCTGCATTTATCCGCTCATTCACATGAAACGAGAGCATGTTGTTGTGTTAATTATTGACACCCCCTTGCGCTCCCTCCCCCAAAAAATAACCCACACAGGTACTGCGAGGACCTGTAGAGCCGCCTGTAAATGTTCAGCCTTTTTACCATAACAGTACAAGAATAGCCTCACAAGGTCTGCGCTCTCAATGGGATTAAAATAACACTTGGAAAAAGAAAGACGGACAACAAAGTGTGTTGGCTGCTACATGCATAAGACGTGCTGCCCCTAACAACTTTAGCTATATTTTCACAGACCCCCCGCCACCCCTCGTCCCCATGCGCGCGCACCCAAACCCCCAAAAGTTGCATTCTCATTTTTGTTGTTGTTTATATACCTGTGCAATGTCCAGGAATGTTGCATGAATACTTCCGTGGACGTGCACGCGCGCGCGCGTTAGTCTGCGAATGGTGGGTGAATCGCAGTTGATATGATAATGAGAGCCAGTCGTTATTGCGGAGTAACTCCAGCCCTCCACTTTCACCATTAGAGGGAGACCTCAGAGCGCAAGACAGGGAAAGGCAAAAGCAGGCGAGCGCTCAATAAAAAGTACTTTTGGAGCTGAGCGGGGAGCACAGTTGACTGAGTGCAAAAACTGGGCGACACCTTGACTCAATAGTCACCTCAGCGTCCCATGAAAATGCTCTGGAAATTAACTGATAACATTAAATATGAAGATTGCGAGGTAAGGGACTCCTCTTCATCAATTCATACATTTTTCGTTGATCTATATTTAAAATTAATGCCGTAGGTTTATTATTAGACTTTAGTGTTGTATTGTTATTTAAATTTAAATTGTCAATACTTTTGACAAGGGGAAGCAAGTGTTAATCAACACTACTACTACTACTACTACTACAACTACTACTACTACAAAATAATAATAATAATAATAATAATAATCATAATGATAATCATAATAATAATAATCATAATAATAAATTATTGTCATTATACAAAAACAGTAATTATACATGCTGTTCCAAATTAGCTTTCTTTTATTTTTCCATATTCTACATTAAACGTCATTTTTCAAACACAGGCCTATGACCAACAAATTTTTTTTGAACGCATGTTTTGTCATATTCCTAGTTCCTGGAAAAATGTACCCCTAATCTTAAATAACACGTGATAATAATAAAATGACAAGTGTTCACCGACCATTGGATGGAATTTAAATAATGATTTGGACTTCTACTCGGCAGGTGTTTTGCAAAACGGCTTCTTGTATTCAGTGATTAAATTGTGTTTTAACGTGTGCAATTTGAGTCGTGAGATTATGCTGCTGCTGGAGAACATGTAGATGTGTTTGGGACTAAGTGGCAGCTGCTTCTGCTGCTGCTGCTGCTTCTGCTGTTGTGGCCATGGACAAAGTTAGACAGTAATATCAAGGACTTGTTTTGGACTGGAGAAGCCAGTTGGACTTGTTTTCAGAGCACACAAGGTTTGACGGGACAGGCAGCTAGCTCTTCGAATAGAAAACAAGAAGCGTCTAACCACCTTTGCCTTTACGTCGTGATTGTTTTGAGTATTCTTTTCTTCTTTATGGCAAATATCGCAAAAACATGCGGGATTTGAAAAAATGCGTGACTGGTCGGGGAAGCCGTGCGATCTGGTCTCAGAAGATTTTTTGGGTGCTATTTTTATATTATTTTTATATTTTTATTTATTTCTTTTATTATTTTTTTGAGTACCCAGTGGATTAATTGGATCCATGGAGGATGTGTCAGGGTCTGAGGTGGAAAACAAAAGGTCTGGAGACAAAAATGAATTGGTCCGAGCTGGCATATCGTCGTCCTCAGAGGTGCATACACACACTATCTTTCTTTCGTTCTTTCTTCTCGTCCACATCTTTTTTTTTTTTTTATGCTTTGGCCTGGGACCCTTTTAAACCCCCTCCCCTCGCTTCACTAGCCTCTCGTTGTGATTCGTCAGAGGAGAGTGAATGTCCCTCTTTTTGTCTCTCGCTCTCTCTCAACTCCCTCCTTGCTCCCCCCCCTCTTTCGCTCTCTCTCGCTCTCTCTCTCTCTGATTAGATATTCTGATTCCTCCTTTCAATGGACGTCATTTAAGCGCAGACTTTGTGCCCCTGACTTGCGTCCTCCGCTCCACGCACCACTTCCGACTATTCTTTCTGGCGCCCCCACCCTTCCTTTATGTATCTGTATTTTTTTTATTGTTGAAGTGCTCCGACACTGCTGGTGCGCCATGGCCGGGCTCTGTTAGGAGTCCAGCAGGGAGGAAAAAATCAAGAAACGGCTAATATGAGATCGAGCGAGGGGACAGCAGCATCGTGATAGCAGGGAAGGAAAGAGAAGAGAAGAGAAACTTTTTTCTTTTTGATCGGGGTCCTATCTTAAATCCTCCAACGTCCTTGAATGCTTTTATTTTTATTAGATCCAAATGAAGCGCAACGGGGATGTAATTTATTATTTCTAATGGATTATCGCTCTCTTGCTGGGGCACGTATCTGATCTGCGGGGCCATCGCGATCTTTTGCAAGGGAGTCTTTTTTTTCTGGGGGGGATTTTTTTTTTTGGAGGGGGTAAATCGCCTTTCTCTCAGCTCCAAGACTTGTTTTTGAAGTTATATATTTTTCAAAAACATTCTAAGATGTTAGTGCACAGTTTTTCCGCTATGGTAAGTTGCTGGAACCTTGGCTTGTCAAATTTGACGAATTGAGTGCGCACAGTAATAATATGGTTGTTTTCTAATTGTCAGTATAGGGAAGTGCATGCGCAAATATGTGCATGCGTAATTTTGAAAATGCGTATTAAAAAAATCTTGAGATTTTTTTGGACATAAATAGTGAATGATTTGTGCACTCGGGCCTTGCTTAAAGCGACAAAGAGTAAGATTATTGGAATGATTGTAAAATGTATTTTGAGGATTGATTTGTATGCATCTCCCGCCCCATGCAGGACCGCCACGACGGCACCAGCAACGGGACGGCGAGGCTACCTCAGCTGGGCGGCGTGGGCCAGAGTCCCTACACGAGCGCGCCGCCGCTCTCCCACACGCCCAATTCAGACTTCCAGCCCCCGTATTTCCCCCCACCCTACCAGCCCATCTATCCGCAGTCTCAGGACCCTTACTCGCACGTCAACGACCCCTATTCCCTCAACTCCTTGCACGCCCAGCCGCAACCGCAGCACCCGGGCTGGCCCGGCCAGAGGCAAGGGCAGGAGAGCGGCCTGCTGCACCAGCACCGCAGCCTGCCCCACCAGCTGTGTCGGGACTACCGCAGGGAGGTGCTCCTACCGTCCGGCCACGGCATTGACACGGGACTGTCGGACTCTATCCAAATCCATGGAATACCTCACTCTTTAGAAGATGTCCAGGTAAGCTTCTTTTGCTCAATTCAGGTGCCAAACTGGTATCACAATCGCGTACAAGAAATTGCGCCGTCATCATTAAATCATTTATTTTGCTTTAAAAAAAAAAGACTTTTGTTTAGCAACGCATATTATGAAACAATTAACGTAAATTGATGTGCGAGTGACATCATTTTCTGATCATTATGGAAAAGTGCGCGCTTAATACGGCAAAAATTATTTCAACAATTTCTCCATATTATTTGCTAATGGGAGTTAATCTTTATTCATTATTTTGGGGGAAAAAACGTAAACCTTAATCCCCGTTAAATGTGAAGATTATAAAGATCAAAACAAAATAGCTACACAATGTGTTTCGTTTATTAGGTTGTTCTGCTTAAAATGCTTAATATGAATTCTTTTTATTTTAATAATACAAAATGCTGCAATGATTTAACACGTGTTAAAACGGTCCGTAGCCCCGATTCTCACGGAGAGGGGGTCTTTAATCGGAAACAAACACCAAAAATCTTCTAATTAGTTCATAGGCCTTTAATAGGCTGCTGTCGTAATTACTATTCAATCTAGATTTGAAGTTGCCTTATGAGTGTGTGCGTTTATCTGCGTGTGTGTGATGAGAGGGCGGAATTAGGTCAGGATTATGGGGCGACACGGAGTCGTTATTTAAGTCTGACATTGTCTTGCACTATTATATGCCTTCAAAATAGAATACGCGTGAGCTATTTATAACAACAAAAAAAACAACACTGCAAGGTGCGCAATAATAATAAACGGGTATGATCCGTGTTTGTGTAATCGCGTTTGCGTGGCTGATGTATGTTTTACGCCTTTGTGCCTAAATGTGCTCTTTTTGTGCATTTCTGTCACAGCCTGTTGAGGATCAAGGAATTCACATTCCCGACCAGACTGTAATTAAAAAAGGTAAGCAATTTCCTCCGAGATAGATCATGCGTGTTTCTGCAAGTTTACACACGCACACGCACACGCACACGCAGACGCACACGCACGCACTCACACACACACACACACACACACACACACACACACACACACACACACACACACACACACACACACACACACACACACACACACACACACACACACACACACACACACACACACACAGAAAATTCTGCTCGAGAGAACTCAATGCAGTAATGCCTGACTGATCCTAATATGCGCTAGCCTATTTTTCATTACATGCTTTCCAAGTGCATCAAACTGGGTTGCACCTAACCCCCTTCCCCTCCTCCTCCTCCTCCTCTTCGTCTTTCTCGCTGATGGAATTTACTGTCAGCGTTTCACATCATGCGCGCACATGAGTTGAGAGGGGCTGGTGGGCTTTGTGAGGCCCGGCGCTGTATTAATGGCCAGCGGATTGGCTGCTTGGTGGAAGCCCAATACAGCGGCAGGCAATCACGCTGCACGGTCCAAATGCTCAAAATGGAAGTCGGTGACGGTGGATGGAGCGCATGCATTGGGCCTGCTGCGTGGAGGATGAGAGCGTGTCGCTTGGAAAGGGGAAAAAAAGAGGGCCATGAAAATGCACTTTGCTATAATCACAAGCGTTTTGAAATCTGGTTTAAAGCCAATTTAGTTGGATTACGCCGGCTCTTTTATACATACTATGCATGTGATACAGCGAAGGGGGTCTTTTATTGTTAATACGTTCTGTCAGGACCAATTGGCGCTCACCAGCAGCGTTTTCAGATATCACCCTATTTATTTTGCTACTGCATTATTATCACTATTGTTTTGATTCCATGCTCTTTATCTGCAACATGATAATTGGCTTCTTAAATGTGTAATCTCAAGAGTTGGTTTGACTCCTATTGTCTCTATTAGGCTCCCCTGAGCCATTAATGTCACAACTGATCCATCCAAAAGAGCGCACAGTCCCTCTTTGTCTCCGGTTACTGCGCACCGAAACAGCGTGAAGGCCAGTCGAGCAGCGCCCACCAAACACCCTATTTCTCTTACAGTCAGGGATTGAAAATATGTATTGCATATCATAGATATTTATATCGGCATGCTGATGATGATAAAAGTGCCGTGATTGTGTGCCTTGACTTCAAATTGGCATTTTTAAAAATGCAGATTTTCTTTTGGCGTGGCAAAGCTGCTGAGAGTATCCACATGTGCTACTCTAACCTCCCATCTCATTTAGTTAAGGCTTTGCATTGCATGAAATTCACTGAGCACAAATTCACCCCCACCCTCCCCCCTTTTAACCTCCCTCCCCTCCTTCCCTCTAGGTCCGGTGTCTTTATCCAAGAACAACGTCTCCGGCATCCCCATCAACAAGGATGGACTCTTCGGCGGGGTGGTCAACCCGAACGAGGTGTTCTGTTCGGTTCCGGGTCGCTTGTCTCTGCTCAGTTCCACGTCCAAATACAAGGTGACGGTGGCCGAGGTACAGAGACGCCTCTCGCCGCCTGAATGCCTCAACGCTTCACTGCTAGGCGGCGTGCTTAGGAGGTGAGGAAAAAGTATGATACGTACTGTACTCCCTCTCTGTCTGTCTGTCTCTCTCTTGCTCTCTCTCTCTCTCTCTCTCTCTCTCTCTCTCTCTCCCCCTCTCTGCCCTATACCAAGAATAATTAAAATCGACCAAGCATGACACCTTGCTGCCGCATTTAAAGCAGGAGGGGTGTGTGTTAAATTCCATATTAACTTCACCCTCTCTCGCTCTCTCTCCCCTTCTCTCAAATTAATGGAGGTTCAGCTCTATAGGCCCACTGAAGGCATTACACATGAAAACATTGGTCTCTGGTGAACTGTCTACTGAAGTGCTGCAGCCTGTAATAGAGCTGCCTATTAACTAGGGCTTTATTTATTCATTTTTGCACAGTGTGTCTGCCAGTGAGACACCAAGCTCTTTTGGGTGTTTATTAATGACGGGTTTCTCAAATTTTCGAGTTTGAAAAGCTAAATTAGAAAGCCAAATTTACTCACATCATATGGTGCCACGACACACATCCCACAACTGTGACAAAACAGATCTGAAATTAATTTGAATAAATATAGATAAAAAATGGGCCACTTTTTGTTTTCTTTGGGTGGTTTTGTGCAAAACGTTTTGTAGATAAACAACCAAATAATTGAGTCAAATTGACCCAAATAGCAGTCGCTGTCTTCTTAACGCATGCCACAACTATTTTTAGAACATATGATCAAGAACAGATTTGGGATTCTGGACTCAAGAAAAATTGACGCTTCATTTCAGAAAGCATTTGGACATTTTTGGAATATTTGCATATTGCTAAAGATGAGTGTGTGGGGGCTCTGTTCACAGATTAGCCCACTCACTTACTCACAAAATTCCACCGCGCTGAACGTGTGCTCTATTTTATTGTTCCAGGGCCAAGTCTAAGAATGGAGGGAGATCCTTGAGGGAGAAACTGGATAAAATCGGCTTAAATCTACCTGCGGGCAGACGCAAGGCAGCCAACGTCACCTTGCTGACGTCACTAGTAGAAGGTGAGCTGCAGCAAATCACGTTTTATAACGCGATACCAGGTGGTGCCCCCCCTAGCCTTTCCTCTTTTTCTCGCTCTGTGTTGGAAATCAGCATATGCGCTCATGCGTGTAATGTGAAGCGACTTTGCCTTGCAAGTAATAAAGCATGAAGGGTGTGTGTGTGTGCGTGTGTGTGCGTGTGTGTGTGTGTGTGTGTGTGTGTGTGTGTGTGTGTGTGTGTGTGTGTGTGTGTGTGTGTGTGTGTGTGTGTGTGTGTGAGAATGTGCGTGCGTGGAAAGTGCTGGTAATTCTCGTGGCTTTTCTGTGTCCCTTGCAACAGCCCCGCCGCGCCGCGTATAGGTCCACGGCTGGCCTACTTTTACGCGCGGAGGGGGTGACTCCGTTTGTCGTGTTAATTATTGGGTGCTGCTTTTTTATTGGGTGCCGCTGAAGCCATTTCACCACGTGGACGAAAAGTCAATTGATTTATTGCTCCAAACATTAATAACGTCTCGTTTGAATGGCACTTCTCCGCAGTTGCGTCGCACACATGTTCAAATATTCACTGCGTATTTGGGAAGATGTTTATTGAGCAAATTGCACGGTGCTTTGCAGACCTCATTATTCAGCGGTGTACTGTGAGTTTGGAAGAGGTGATGCTCAGTTGGTCCCTGTTAATCATTGTTGCAGAAACTAATGCAATATTCATCGTTTTGTTTGTATTTCAAGCGAGGATTTTGGAGAAAGAAAATGTTAGTTTTGCTCTCATTCAAACGCTGCTTAAAAGCACGGAAACAAGTCGGCTAGACTTGAGTACAGATTTGATGCGAAGAGACGCATGTTTGCGTGGAGTTAAGGCTTTGGGGCGGGAAGTGCTGCAGGAAATTGAAAGCAATGACTTGGAGGGCACTAAAAAGTGAGATTAAATTAAAACGGGTCAAATATGTGAAGCGAACGTGAGATTCGAGCGCTCACCTGTGTGCCAATGGCTTCTGGATTTTTATTGCTAATCGATGACACGGTGCCTAATAGGACACTCCGTCTATATTTCAATCCAGTATTGTTCTCCTTCACATGAACGTGTTCTCGCGGCGGCACCGCCGGATATTATAGTCATTTGACATTGTGTCCATTTCGTTTAGTGGGCTGCATTTTTTTATTTTTTTGCTCCTATAGGCGCTCCAATTTTTGGATTCAATTCGATCATTGTGTGTGAACTGCTGTGGGATTTGATGTCCCTGTATTTAATCATAGCCAAACGCATCGAAGCTTATGTTTTTTTTCCTCCTCCCTCTCCTTGCATCTCTCCTGTCAGGCGAAGCGGTACATCTTGCCAGGGATTTTGGTTACGTATGTGAGACCGAGTTCCCCGCCAAGGCAGTAGCTGAATATGTAAACCGTCAACACTCCGACCCAAACGAACAAGTCCAAAGAAAAAACATGTTACTGGCTACAAAGTAAGTGCGCACTCTCTCTCTCTCTCTGCTTTAATGAGCTCGGGGCTTGACATGTGTATGATCTGTAAGAACCAGCTGCACGCATTATGCAGAAACTTTTTTTTTTTGGGTGGGGGTGCAAAATTTGTCCAGAATAAAAACAATACATATTGTCTGAAATTACTCTAAACAGCGTTGTGGTAAACTTGAAAAAAAGAGTGTGTGCGTTTCATGGGTCAACTTATATTTGATTTGGGAGCGAGAGAAAAAATATTTTGGCTGATTTCGTTATTGTGATTTTAGTATAAAACGCACAAAAAGAAAGAAAACCACAGTCATGTAGAAAAATAGAGCACGTCAAAGTCACAACGTCATTTCTAGGTCACGTTATCATCTATTTGCATTCGTATCGAACACGCCCTTTGAAATTTTATTTAAAACCGGGGGAAAAAAGAAACGAAACATGTACATATTCCATTTAGGTCACGTCATGTAGTAAAGGCTTTTAAAAAAATAACAACGAATATTATTAATTTATATTTATCACGACACAAGATGCATTGGTATTTTGACAGATTTTTTTGTTATTGTCGCCAAAACTCACACAAAAATACATTTAAATTAAAATAACACCCAAAATAATCAATTATACGTATAATGTAACAGGTGCTTGTCAATGATGGGATAGGTCACGTCATAGTCATTCAGTTTGGGGGCATTCAAATAAAATACAACGAAATTTTGAATTAGATGTAAAAAAAAAAAAATCGCTTTAAAGGAGCAGGTAAATCCAAATAAAAAAATGTTGAAGCATGCCATGTCGCTAAGTCACGTGATCTTGAGTTGAAAGAAAATATATTTTTTTTCTAACACAGACCCCCCCCCCCCAAAATAAAAACGTAACTGTAAAAAATAAGGCAGGTGCAAGTCACATGACTGGCTGGTCACATGTATTTTTTTTTTTTTTAACTACCGAAATGTGCAGCCCCCCCCCCCCATTTTCCTTTCCACAAGCGCACGTTACGTATTAGCATACTAACAGGCCATTTGCGGTTATGTCTCCACAGGCAAGTGTGCAAGGAGTTCACGGACCTGTTGTCCCAGGACCGTTCGCCGTTGGGGAACTCACGGCCGCAGCCCATCCTGGAACCGGGTATCCAGAGCTGCTTGACCCACTTCAGCCTCATCTCGCACGGTTTCGGCACGCCGGCCTTGTGCGCGGCCGTCACGGCCCTGCAGAACTATCTGACCGAAGCCATCAAAGCCATGGACAAAATGTACCTCAACAACAACCCCAACAGTCACTCAGATAACGGCACTAAAGGCGACAAAGACGAGAAGCACAGAAAGTGATACCCCCCCCCCCCCCTCTCCATTAAGGGGCCAAATCCCCGGGGGCCATTTTTTTTTTTGCCCCCCCACCCCACCTCTTCTTGTCTGGGCTCTCCCACCCATCCAATATAAATATTATAAATAAAACCGTGCCACTTGCTGATCTTGCCACGTTTTCTTTTGTCTGATGGCCAATTTTTTGGATTCGCTGGGAAAACCACACAAGAATCTTCCAGCAGCTGTATTATTATTATTATTATTATTGTTGTTATAAAAAAAAAAACGAAAGAAAAGAACAGCTCCGGGGTGTGGAAGAGGTGTGTTTGCTCACAAAAGACGTCTGATGTTCTCCCACCACCTTCTTTTTTTTTTTTTTTTTTGAAAGAGCTGCAAGCAATGGACTGAAATCCAGCTACCCATTTGAATTTTGTGAGACAAAAAAAAGAAAGAAAAAAAAAAGAAAAGAAGAAGCCCAAAGATGGATGAATTCTTCTATCAGTATTGTGAATAATAACTTGGAGAAAGTCAACAGAGCTCCATGTCATCACTTCAAACTCTTCTCTCTCCAAGCGACCAACTTGAACTTTTTTTTTTTGAATTTCAACACGATTCACGGTTATATAAGGGAATCAGTGTTCATGTATGTATATATTTATTTATGTGTAATTTAATGGGAATTGTAAATATGGTGCGTCTGTTGAAACCTTTTTTTTTATTTATCTGGTGCCTCCTGTTTTAGTGGGTTTTAATATTCGGTTAGTTCTTCATGTGATTTAATGGTTCTTAGGAGAAAAAAAAACAGAAGTTTGGGGTCTTTTTTTATTTTATTTCTCTGGGATATTTCAATTCAGCCCTCTTGTAGCATGTTGAGGCGACATTGAAGCAAGTGAACAAATTGAATAGAAATAAACTTCCATTTCTCTCTCTCTATCTATATATATATATCATCCTTATTCCGTTTATTTGCTCATTTTCACACCCAGGAGAACGTGTTGTTTTTTTGGTTTCTATTTTTTATACAAGATTTTAATGTGTCGTGCCAATCAGAAATCACCTCCTGTTCCTCCTTGAAGCGCCATAAAAGCAATAAATTGATTTTTTTGTTTTTCTAAAAAAAGAGTTCCAAACACTATTGGGATACACCTAATCTTGTTCTGTCCGATAATGTCCAAAAATTGGAGGCGATTTTAGCTGTTATTGTATAGACACGTGCTGGCAATAGTTCCCAATGCCTGATGTATTATATTCCTTTGTTGCCCAGAAAAAATAAATATTTGATACGCTTCATCTGTACATTTATTTTTTTTCACCCGCTTGATTTTTTTTTTTTTTTTTTTGCTATTTCTCCCATTGTGAACGGCAACAGTACAGTAATTGAGTTGAAGTGTCCCTTGACGATCTCGCTTTTGCAATACGAGCTGAACTCATAGCTCCCCCTCAAGTATAATAATAATAATAATGATAATAATAAAAATAAGATATAAAAAAAGCCTTCAGATTGGTATGCAGGCCAGCAATGAGCATATAGCCGTGTTTGAAGTGTGCGAAAGAAAGAAAGAAAGAAAGAAAGAGAGAAACCCTCTGGGGTGTATCTACAGCCCTGCTGGTCTGCAGCATTGTTGGAAGACATGCATCAAATATTTGTTATGTTGTTTGCCTCTCAGTGTAATCACCGCGGTCTTGCGATTCTCTTTATTTGCGTCGCTGCTGCGTGTGGCCTTTAGGCTTGATTGCTTGCGCAGAGACGCACGCAAAACCATTGCGTAATCTCCTTCATTCTTATCATTTCATTTTTGGATGATGAATATTTCACTGGGGTGCTCTCGAAAATATTGCAACTTCAATCTCAACTCCTGGGCTTTGTTTTCTTTCTTTTTTTTTCTTTTTCTTTACAGGAGAGAATGAATGAAAGTATTTTAATGCATGTCCTTGGCATTATTGCGACTTCCTGCATTGGAGCAGGTGAAACATTGTTGTCAGTCACGGGGTTGTATTTTTGTTGGCTCCTCTCCTCACTTTGTGTGTGTGGGATCCTGTCCTCGGGCACAATGGAGCTCGCTCGCTCGCTCGCTCATAAAAGGCTAGAAGAGGGAGACTAGCCGGCTGCTCCTGCTTACGGTAAACAGTCGCTTTATAACGAACAACAATATACAAAAATGGTATTCAACTGCTAATAATATTTCATAAACGTACTATGGGTCTAATTGAATCGAACATGAGACGAAGAAAAAAAATTGTGAAAAATCTCTAGCACCCCCCCACACGAGTTGTACAACTAATGACAAACGTTTTTGGGAGTGCTCATGGATTTGGGGCGATGAGGAACTGTCAGATCTTATTTCTGCGTCACGTGCAAACCTGAATGAGGATTTGGATGTCATTTGACTCGGCTACACCTAAACAGGTGGAGGAGGGCGCAACTGCAAAAGACAAACGATTTCAGCTGCTGTGACGTGAATCCCGCATCAAAGTTATCAATATATTTTTAACAATCCAGTTTATAAAAGCCCCTCTCCCCCATAACATACAAAAAGTTGATTAATATCATTTATTCGAGTCATAATACATATTATTGTAATATGACAAATACAATACCCAGACCTGGCAAATAAGCACATTTAACTCAATCAAAACAGTCCGGCAAATATTTTAAATAAATAAATAAATAAATAAATAAATAAATAAATAAATAAATTGACTGCTCCTGCACGCCACACGTTTTTTTTTTTTAGGATACTGCTGCAATGCCTGCGTGGCCTCATTAGCCTGGAGCGCCTTCGCCGTAATGTAGTGTGCATTGTACCGCTTGCAGGCCCTGCCTGCAACCATATACGGCAACACTTTTTTTTTTTTTTTAAACTGTAACAGGCACCCGAGTCCAGGTGTTACGTCTAGTGCAAAAAAAAAAAATTCAAAACATGGGAAAGGAATTGTACGAGCTGGGAAAAAATTAAGTTGCACAAATAACAGGACATCCAATGGATAAATATTAGTACTGCACTTTCAATTACCGTCCAGTAATGCATAGTAATCTTCGTCAAACTGTCAATCAAGCAAGAGAATTGCGCTCAAATTTCTAATACGTCATTTTATGCCACGCAGGTGGAGCACATATTTAAATTCAAGTTGCGCATGAGCCACATTTGAAGGAATGCCTCGGACAAGAGGCAGATTTCGCCTAAATGACATTTGATACGCTCATTGGTGCAATCGAATTAGAGGACTTGAAAGTTTTTGCAATGAAGCGCAAAATGGCTAATTGTCTTCAACTCTGACATCAGCCGTCATTTGGGGGTCTTAGTGTCCATGGATACCCCACACCTCCCCCCCTGCAAGGGCCTGACCCCCTTTTGGGCCCCTTGGCCGGGGCTCAGAAGCCAAGAGAGGTCAATGACTCCGCCAAATCGCCCTTGATTACTTGAGACATTAGCTAATCGATTAGAAAACATTAAGTGGCTTTGAATAAACAAAACAAGTGACACTTGGGAACATTTGACTTATTTATCATGATAAAAAATGACATGCAAAAAACAAACAAACTCCCCAGAATACATCCAGTAAATTGTGCTTTACTATTATGTGTTGAATGGCAAACACTGTTATGGCCAAGGTTACCAATTTCACGCATGCATCCCTCAACTATACAAAAAAGGAGCAGATTACAATTATGCTTTCTTCATGTCGTTCAATTTCTAGTTTGATCCCCCCCATCTCTCTCTCCCTCTCGTTCTCTATCGCTGTCGCTCTCTCTCTCCTTCTCCTCCGCAGTCAGCCAGGGGGGAGAGTGTCGCCCCGGGCCAAACATATGCTTCTTTCCATTGCACTAATCCAAATGCAGCGTGGAGGAATAATTGCTCCAGTGGCCGTGGCTTCGCTGGGTCTTTGTCCCTCACTGGATCCCGTCAACTAGGCACACGCCATCTCAATCAAGCCGCCACCCCCACGCCTTTGCGCACCCTTTCTCTACGCCCCCCCTCAAAAAAAAAAAAAAAAAATCTGATCCGCTCACTTTGCAGAACGACGACTCAACATGTTAAAGAAGTACCCAAACACTCATTAACATTGCCAACACAATATTGGCACCTTGGCAGCAGGCATTATTGGCAAACATTTGCATAAAGTTTCCTATCCGTCACATAAGAGAAATTTCTGTAGCCAATAATGCAAACATCAATACTTACTACCACTGATATAATTTTACACGTGCTTTTCTAAGCACTAAATTTTCACCAACACGTAGTAAAATGACAGTGAAATAATAATAAAATAATAATAAGTGCATTAATAATAATTGCAGTGATAATTAAAAAAATACTGATATTACCTGGTGCTTTTTTAATCAATCAAAGTCACTCTATTAATTAGAACGTGTTTAAATTGGTAATAACGACAAAAGTACTGTCTATCAATAACAACAATCATAATTAATTTTGTTAGGGGCACTTTTGTAGGCGCTCAAGGTCACCATATAAAATCAAAGCAAAAATACAAGACAGTTAAAGCATAATATTAAGAAGACAAATAATAACAACAACAACACATTTAATTAATGTTGCTAAAGTTTCGTTGTCTAATATAATTAACTTAAATTCAGCTAAATAATAATAAAAAATTATAATGTTACAGTAAATATTGTCTAAATATTCGTTATTTAATATGAATCACGCAGTAATAAAAGCTATTATCATTCGTTTCCTAGTTGTGCTAAAGTTGATTGATATCCGCCCCCCCTCGCACACACGCGCGCGCGTCCACATACCCAAGCAGATACACGCAGGGCGGCTTTATTGTCTGTGAATCAATGATGAAAAATCACTCTTAGCATTTGCGAGGACATTTCCAAGCCTAAGAAATGGCACAAGACAGAGAAGATTTGGGAGCTGGGTGTGTGTGTGTGTGTGTGTGTGTGTGTGTGTGATGGGTGGATGAATGTCTGAGTGAATTAATAGACATGATAATTTCGCACTATTTCATAGTGAGCTATCTGTTCCATCACAGCAAAATAAAAGGGTCACTGCGCAGCTGTGGCAAAGCCCAAGCAGCTATTATGAAGTTTGATGATAGACCCCCGCCACCTCCATCACCGCCGCCCCCTCATCCCTCCCTGCCTTTTCTCTTCTCCGTGGTAGTTTGCTTGAGGCCAGCAATAGCTGCAGGCCACGCTGTGCCTCCCCATGATAAAGGACTTAGATTCTGTCTCTGCCTCTCCCTCGCTCTCTCTGGTTTTCTCTCTAATCAACTCCTGACTTGGCCCTTTAACGAATGCTATCCCCACCATCTCCCCCCCCCCCCTAACCAAGTCTTCCATATGGCAAATTTTGGCAAATATATGATTTGCTTTTTTAAAATCACTAATATATAGTCCAACTTTTCTATTTTAGACTTTTACATTCATTTGATTACTGTACGACAACTACTTCTTTCCAAAGGAAGTCATTCTTGGCTTTGATTTTTTTTTTAAAGCTGCAATAATTGCAACAACAAAATATTATCACTGAAAATATAACACAATAAAACATAAATAAAGGAAATTCATATCATAATATAAGATACAAACAAGCAAGCTAAGATAGACAATTTGGCAAGCTAATGGACATTGACTATTTGTGATTGTTGACTAATTCTACCTTAAAACTAATTCATTATACCTTAAAAAAAAAAAAACACCTTTTGTTCATATGTCATGACTTTGTCAACAGCGTCCACTTTCAGTTGATTCTTCACAAAGCGGATATGATGACTTGAGGATAAACAGCGGCATTATTAGCCCAAAGAAGACTTATTAGCAACAGTAGCTGACCTAGCGTAGCCTCTCATAGCCTGGGAAGAGACATACTTGATCCCACCACAGGCTAAACACTGCCAACAGGACTCGACACTGCAGAACAATTTCCCAATTACCTTTTGACATGCAAACGTGCAAAACTGTAATTTTCTCTCGGAATTATTTTTGCTTGGGGGTCTAACTTTCATGCCAGTGGACTGTCAGTTCTGCTTCCCTTGCTCTCTCTCTCTCTGCCTATGATAGGATCCATAAAAAGTTGACAGGAAAAAGGAAAAACATTGTAAAATGTTAAGAAAATTGAATTATTATTTCTTTCATAGAGGTTACCCTCATAGATCAATCTGTGGCCAGTGCTTCGATTGGCTACGATTGTAGGCGGTCGTGTCCACTCTCACATTGGCGGAGCCCTCCCTCTTGTAGATCAGCTGGCCGGTATTGCAGAAATAAAAACACTTGTAAAAAAAGACTAATTTTTAGGAAGACCTTTGTGCTGAAATCAGGAAAGTTACTGACATCACGTATGATTATTGTTTTGACTTTGGAGCTTCCACTACATACACTTCCTCATGTTTCATGGTTTTTGGAACTTACCACGGATGTAAATGCTATCTGACAGCATGCAAGTTTTGCGTAATACCATCAAGCACTTGTGTGGCCAAAACCTCAACCTCTCCAAATAATCAGACATGTTTATGTCTCCATTGTCAATCTCGGCGCTTTGGTCAAAGTCAACATGCCAGTTGACACTGAAATGCCATAATCACTGGCGTGTTTGCTTGCTTGTGAGCCATGCGGGCAGCCAAGAAGAGCAGAGAGGACCATAACGGTGTCATCTCCAGCTTGTCATTGTGGAGGCCCTTGATTGGCATATGCTAGAACACATTACAGGAGCTGGTGTTGATGGAGGGTGCTCTGAAGACCCCTCCCCCCGAAACAAACCTAAAAAAAAAAACTGGGTCATATGTGGTCTGATCCCCCTTTTTTTTTGCCCAGGCCACGAAGAGCTGCACAGAATGAAGGATCAGGCCTCGGGGCTTCTCAAGTTTAGCATTTTAAATACAGCGGAACCGTATCTGAGGATGTGCCGATCGGAATTCTAACGAACCTTTGGTAAAAATATACCATTAGCAAAACCTCGGAGTTTGAACCATAGCTGACCGAAACCTCAGTTCAGTGTGCATATCAATTTGTTTTTACTCTGTGATACAAATCACCCCGATTGACAGCTTTTATGATCACCGCAAAGCCGATGCCTAAAACCGTAAGGATGGGGGTTAGCCAGGTGTCGGTAATCCCTAAAATTGGTGAGTTTGAATAAGGGTTGTTTGCGCCATTGTGGGTGTGAACACAGCCAACTCCGTGCTCCAGCAATCAAAACAGACAACTAGAGCAGGTGCCCTCCTAGTTATAAAATGATTCAATTGGTTTGATCAAATCAAAACCCCACAGCTTATTAACTGTGATATTTAAAAGTTAAAACTTTAATTAAAGCATATAGGTGAAGTCACATCATCTCAACGCCCTCGGAATGCGAATGAGGTGCGTGGTCTTTATTAAAAGGAGCCACAACTAAAAGGCTTTTGCAGTGGCAGCACCGTGTTTAACACAAGTCCCATTAAAAAGAAGCCATTACCAGCAAGTGAAAGAAACAACGCCCGGGGCCCCCTTAAAGTGTTGCAAAAACCTCATTGATAATTAAATGTTGGTTATGCGTCGCTCTCGCACTTTGCTTACCCATCAAAGCGCCACCGCCCGCCCGCCCACTGCTGCTGCCACTCACCACTTTGTTTAGCAAGGAATGGCGCAGCCCCCCTAATAGGTGCCAATTACAAGCGATGGGGGTTCTGGGGTTAATTGTTCCCAACACATTATTTGATTGGGCAGATTCACAGCAGAGCAGGAGTGAGGGAAGATGGGGACAAGGGGCTAGCAGTAGATAACGCCTTTAGTGTTTGTTGATGTGTGCTGTCTGTCAGCTGGGGGTACGCACACGTGTGTACACATCCTCGCCCAGAGTGTGTGCCCTGTGCGGTATTTATGTCAATACCAAGTCAAACAGATTTCATATTTAAAAGGTACGTTTGACGATTGATATTAGCGCTTTTCTGATGAGTCACAATGAACGTTTTGCAAAGATGGATTTTTTTTCATTTACAATATCTGAAAGATGGTCAAAACTAAATGACAAATATCCACAATGATATTTCTGTATTGACAAACAACATTCAAATAAATGTTAAAAGGGACGTCCTTTCCTAGAAATTTCTGAAATGTCAGATTTGTGTTATAGGTATATATAAAGGGGTGGCTGAAAATTTGGATTAAAATGGTGAAAAAACAATTATTTGGTCTGAGACCAGTTGCCCCACGGCCCCCACCATTGCTTCCATTCAAAAGCAACTCTCTTGATATTATCACAACTTTTCCTTATGTTGATCTCTCAAGGTAGCATGGGAATCAATATTGGCTCCCTCCCCAAAAAGGAGAAACTTTTTAATAATTTGTGTTGTTGAACCACCACAAACATGCATCAAATGTCCCAAACGTATTTGCTATCATGTGGTGAAGTAAACAAACAAAAACAACAAGCAGAGACAGAGTGAATAATCATGATCTATTTTTTTGGGGGGGGCGGGGGGGGACCGCACCGGAGAGCATTTTACCATCAATAATACAATAATCGTATGTGAAGTCGAGCGAAACAAACACTTCTTGAACATTAAACATACGCAGGGGTGGAAAGCAAACAGTCACACGTGAGGAGTAGAAATCTGATCATGGTTGTTGCCAAATAGGAAGGACAATGCAAAGAAGACATAAAAGTAAGCTGAGAGGGAATCTTTTGACGGCTTGCTAATAGATCAGTGTGGGGCCCATCTGTTTCCCTGCAAAATGAAGAAAATGGCGAGCTTGTGATTTGGCTGTTGAGACTGTCACTGTAAACAATAATTGTCAAACATATTTATCCCGCAATGGCTTTAGCAGATGTTCTGCTAAAGCGATTTTTTTTGTTTTGTTTTGTTTCAAGAGGCTCTTTTTTTTTTTTTTTTTTGCTGTGTTGTATCTCCCCTGTGCAGACACACAACTGCTCCACCCCCTCCCATTCTCTAGAATATTGAGCAGGTATTTGCCAAAAGGTGCTCCAGGGCACGGAACGCCAAGGATTGGGTGGGGAGAAGTGAGAGGGGGTGGGGCCGAGAGGGAGAGGGAGGAAGAGATTATCTGGGCCCTTCATCAGCGCTTCAGCACCCTCCTCCTCCTCCTCCCGTTGGAGGCCTGAGGGCCTGGAGAGGCAGCCTCGGTGCCTCGCAGCCATGCAACCTCTTTATCACTCTAATCTGTTAATTGTAGTTGCTCAATTGGCACATGGTGGCTTTTTATTACAGCCTCCCGACATCAACTATAGATGCACAATGTAGCAAACCTGCTCCGTCCATTTTGATTCCCTCCTTCCATCACACAGGATTGGAACCTGCAACGAGCTCTCCCACAAAGGAAGCAGGGCCTCTTCTATAAGTGTGCATAGATGATATTTTACTGCAGGCGAAGTGATCAGGAGATCCGATCCTTCTCTTTTTGTCTTTGGGCCACTTGTTACTGGGTTTGTTACAGCTGCGCCCCTCCTCTGAAAAGAGAAGCCAGAGGTCTCCCTTCTATCCCGTTCAGGCTTGTTTTCTGTCGGCTGCTCTTTTTCAATCTGCTTGTTTGCCTTGTGGTTTGCATCAGGACGAGTGAAAACTACCATCGGAACATAATTTGTATTAAAAAAAATAAAATTAATAGAATTATTTCTAAATGACAGTAAAACCATGGCCATTATAATGTTATGTTTTTGCACATGGGTTTAAAAAAATGAAAAAATGGAACAGCAAAACTTCAACTTAACTTTATACTGAGTTTCTTTTTTTTCTCAAGATATGAAAGGGTATTTTAAAAAACAAAGGCAGTGTTTAATGTGTCCCGGTGAATGAGTGCACCCGCTACAATGATTTCTTTGACCCCAAACAGCTTGTGTTTGTTGTCAAAAGAGTGATTAGTAAAAGGAGTCCGTCCTCTCAGCTGGCTGGGCTGGCTAAAAAGGTGAACAGCAGCCAAATCCAGATAAGTTTTTTTTCCCCCTCATGTCATGATTCATCCCAATATCAGCATTGGGCCATAAAGCGGCCGTTCAAAAGCCGTGACTAATTTACATCACAGTTGATTTACGTGCCACAAGAGAAGACTCCGACATGGTTTTTTCCCATTCAAATCGTGAAGAGTTTTGTGTAAATTATCGAAGGGATGCAAATGACTTGAGTTCAAACTGCAGTTAACGCTTGCAAATGTTTGATATTTTCAACAAAAGTTTTCCTTGATGAGAAAAAGGCTGCCACTTGATGACAGAACAATGGAGTGAACAATTTATGGGCACCTATTAACAAGTCTGCTTTCAGGCCCCCCCGTACTGCCAACAGGTGTTTTACGAGTGCCCCCTCAAACACTGACATAAGTCCTGCTGTTTATTTTGCCAACTTTTAGGAGGCTTGATCTCGGTTCCAATTCAAAGGGTGCAGCTAAATTTCTTATTTTTATGATTCTTATTTTTTATATTTCAATTTATATTCATTGATTATTTTCAATAGAAATACCCATAACCTTAGAGCACACATTGAAATGCTTGGAAATTTTAAATATGACCACGAGTGACTTTTGATTCCTAACAATCAATTTATAATGATGGAATATTTCGTATTGTGCTGAGCACAAGCGCCCTCTCTGGTTGAGTGCTGCATGCTCAGGGTGTGTCTCCAAGCTGAAGATTGATGCCAGGTTTGGGGTTCTTCATTAATAAGCAGCGGTTTGGAAACGCAGAAGAGAGAAAAGCAAACCGCATGTGAAAGGAAATTGCAGAATTGAAGACTAGGTTCAAAACAAAAGCGAATGAAGGAGCAAAGGAGCTTCCTCAAATTGGGGAACTTCTAACCGTGGGGGCCACTTGACAATAATTGAGGCAATATTTGTGCTCAATACATAAATGCTAATATTTTATCAAATGAATCAATGAAGCAGATTTTTTATATTATAAGACAATAAAATGGACAGAGCAAAACTATTCTACTTTAATGTTTTTTTTTAAAGAACACTTACGAACATAAATGGCAGCAAATGAAATTAGCTATACTGTAATTCCGTGATAATATTTCAATTTTAAAGCATGACAAAAACACTTTATTTGTGTTTACGTACACTTAACCAAATTTAGATCTTAGCATCCAGTCATCAAAAGGGTTTAAGTTAAAAAAAAAATAAATGAAAGGCCTGAAATTCATAAAAGCCAAACAAAAGTCTGAAAGCAAATAAGAACTAATCAGATAAGTTGTATTTAATGTTTCAGTGGAAAAATAATAACACATGGGCTGAATAGAGGCATTGTATTTATGAAGAAAAACCTATAGTGGAAATAAATTCAGCATGTGATGGTAACATGGTTTAGCCTTAAGACTTGTACTGTGGGTTCAAGTGTGGACTTTCTCAAAAGGGTGTCCTAATTTTCAAGACATCCGCACATCCCACTTGGTGCATTTCACAGTCATCTGTTTGTGTTGGAATTTTTTTGATAAATATAATTTATTCCAAACTCTACGCAGTTGTAAAGTTTTTATCTCAATTCTGCGGCTTGGTCACAAGGACTCCATGCGACAGTGGGCATGTTGCAGAACTAAACACACCATGAATGTGACTATTTTAGGGGAAGAGGACTCCTGACTGGAGCTGCACAGCCTTTCTGGGCCCTCGATACTCCTTAATTCATTCCAGCTTGCACGGTTAGCACTGACATTCAAATAAAAGAGAAAAAGACCTTTCTTGGTTCTTGGAAACAGTTGGAAACAAATATAGCCGGACATTTTCAAGTGTGAGGAATTTAATTAAAGTCACATTTATGAGTATGAATGAGACAATGACAATGTTTACAGGTATAAGGAAAATGAACACAAAGTGCACTCAAACAACTCGACGGTTCGTAAATGAATTACTAGTGACACAGCTGGGTCAAACATAAGCGTGTCATTGATTTGGCAGATGCAGCATTTTGGGTGGAGCTGATGGCAAAGTAGCAGGTGGAAACTAACAATCAAACAGGGTGTGACACACAATGAATAGAACCTTGATTGACAACATGTTTAAACCAAGACCGGGTCATGGACAAAAGAATTGGGACACCTACAGGATGTGAAAAGATACGTATCATCTGATTTCATTGCAGCTAAAACAGCTTCTTTATACAAGATTTTAGTCTGTGGGAATTCTTGTCCGTTCATCCTGAAGAATATTTGTGAGGTCATCGGTCACGGTGTTGGGTGAGAGCTGAGCTCCCGAGCTTCCTGTAGCCGTTCCCACAAGGTTGGAAGCATAAAATGCCTTGGCATGCAGCAAAAAAGTTGCAGGCCAAGGATGAAGTGGGCCCTTATTGACCAGTGGGCCACCTCTAATTTGTTCATCTCGGTGTTTAACACACTCATTAACGGTTCTAGACGGCAATTATAGTAACTGGGGTTGAATGAGTTCAAAGTAAAACAGCATTGGTTTCAACATGATTGAAGATACTGTATTAATGGCAATTACAAGAGTTTGACTACATTCGGATTCAAAGTGGGCCATGCAAATTTGATAAAAAGCCCCGACCTTCAATTTTTCCTAATGTGGGTTGGGATGACTTCCCTGCCACTGGTTTATGTTCATCATGAACAATAATCAAGTCGTTTCGAACTTTAATAATAATGTTTCAAAAAACACAAAAGCATTGTTCTGACCTTCTCGTCTAAAAATATGTAAAATATCAGAAAAAGGAAGTTGGATGTTTCCCCTTCTCTTTAAAGCGCTTGTAATTGCATCTTTACACATGGCGTGCTTCAGACCGCACTTTACTTAAAGCGTCTTTTATTGGGTGCCTTTTGGCTGGCCTAAGTAGGGATACATTTTATTCTCGGTGTTGGGGGAAAGCCCGAGGTGTGTACAGCCGACATAAGTGGAAAGGCTTTGCAACTTAAAGGAGCCCTTACCTTCGGGCACTCTTTTATTGCAACTACTGTTTACATCTCCAAATACATCCCAAGTATTTCCATTATTAAGTTTGGACAAATCATTTGCCTGGGGTTCAACCCAGTATGCCATTGAAACACGATCTTTCTGTTGATCTTATTACTGCCAAAGCAAACAAGCAGAAATCAATTTCAGCAGGAAAGGTAAAGGAAGAAAGGGGAAAAAAAGAGAGGAAATTAGATCAAAACGATGTGGGGTGTTGGTTGCAGCTGTGTGTGTACAATTGGAGAAGGAAGGTGGGGCTCGCTCAAGTGTGTGCATCTGTGTGTGTGTGTGTGTGTGTGTGTGTGTGTGTGTGTGTGTGTGTGTGTGCGTGTGTTTTCACTGGCAACGTCCACAGATAGTGAGTCATTTTAAAGGTAGTAAAAGCTTGACGCAGAATTACTTTGAAGGTGAAATGAATCACTTGAAATGCATTTGTATCATATTTACTGTCACATACTGGACTTGACAAACTTTCTAGACGGTGAGAACGACTCGACAAGAGCGTTGACGAAGGCGGTAATTTGCAGTTACGAGCGGTGACTCTCCTCTTTTTGGTTCTTCGCAGCTTGTAACATTGCTATGCCATGTTTCATGACATTTCCACAGTGCTCGCTCTCATCTAATCATTTCAATTATAATATAGGCTGGTGGTCAGTCATTGATATGGATTCATTTGAAAAGAATACCAATTGATAGATTTGCTATCCCCACGGCATCCCACAGGCAGCGCTAGCCCAACCCGGATTTGACTAGCAAACCTTGTAGAAGAAGGAGTGAGAAAAGGATGTGATATATTAGCCCTGGAAGGAAATGCAAAACAGAGGTTCTGGCAATACGCCACTCGGAGAGGCTACAAACGAGCAACATGCACGCTCGCTCGCCATGCTCTAGCCGTCTGATTTGGGTGGCACCGGAGAGGAAAGCGGGGCGACGTGTTAATACCAGTCCAGTGATGTCATGGAAAGTTGCCCTTGTTTTGCAGTCCCCCCCCCCCCCATGTTCTTCCCACTAAAATACACCCCCCACAACATCCTCTACCGTATTAGGCCATGCAGACAGTGGCCATGCGTGGTAGATTAAAAAACAAAACAAACAAAAAAATGATCTGTTTGTGTGTGTATTTGTGGATGTGCAACTTATGATCAGCATATGATGCGGATCCTGTTGCTTTTTTTTTCAACAATCATACATATTCCAATTATGTTAATAAGGTGCAGACACTACACAGATGTGAGGTTAGGAAATGCGCACGCCGAGGAATTAATCTCATGAAAAATGCAAACCGGTTGAATTATTCTTTGGGACAATCATCAATTGCAAAACATCTTTTTGAGTTTACTACAAGCGTACAAACAGTCGAGAGAACGCACGCTTGCACGTGTCCTGCCGTTTTTTTTTTGTATGAAGCGCCGCAATGACTTCGGGGTCAGTCGTGCAGGCTGATCAAAAGCAAGCAGAATTGCCAGAGAGCTCTTACGCCACGTAACAACAGACAGTAATGCGTCAAGACACTTCTTCAGTACGTATGTAAATGCTTGGGAATGTGCCAAGGCCCTTAATGGTACTAACAGTTGATTTTCCAGCTTTGCTGCTTTAAATAGCTTGTGGAGTGTCGAGTGCAAGGATCGCCAGCCGGCTGCAGAATATAGACACAAAAAAATGTTTAACAGACACGCTGCGTCTTCTTGTTTGAAGCAAAAAACAGAAATCGCACAACCCAAATCAGGCAAAGATAACAAATTGCGGTCATAGTTTCCTGTTAATGCTTGAAAGAAGGAACCAAAAAAAAAAAAAAAACAGTCCTACCAACCTTTAACATGAATCTATTTGGACTGCTTGGGGCTAACTTGGCATCAATACAGTCTTCTGGACTTACATCAAAAAGATAAAAATAACCCTTAAGGATTTTCGTTCCTCCCTATTATTAATTGTTCTTCTTAACCAATTTAATGCTTCCAGATTTATAGGATTGAATCAACACAAATTCTCATGCAAAGATGATTAGGTGTTGCAATGAATCCCATCCATCAAGCACATGCATTCAATAGTTCTTTCTGGCCATGATGACACTAATTGCAGAAAGTTGAGGTCTAGCTTTCATGACATTCTTCTAGTTTTGCACCACCGTGATGTGATTGATAAGCTCGTCAAGCTGTCTGTTTCAAAGTGTCACTAAATTCTCAGCACACATCACAAAGCTTGAATATTTTGACAAGTTTCAAGCCGCACGCAAGGAAATCCGCTAAACAAAAACACCGACGCCGACTTGTCAAACTAATTTGTCTTTCAGCGCTCAAGTGGGAACATATTTGTCTTCAAACTTTAGAGAACACTTGCTTTTCATCAAACATATGCTTGGCTTTCAAAACAATGCTCCGTTTCTTTGATGGCTAACATAATACTGTACTGTCTGCAAAGTGTGAATATTTGGATCTGTTTTCCTCCAATCTTGGTTTTCATTTTTGTTCTCTCTCTCCCTTGCACGCTCTGCTGCTGTCTGTCTGTGTTGTTTTGAAGCAGTGAATAGATTTAAAAGATGCAGGATGACAAGACAAAGAGGCGAGGAAGAGCCCCCCCGGGCACTTGTGCTTTAAGTCATGCCATTTCCTTGCATGGCAGGCAGCCCTAAATAAGTTACTTATAAGCATTTCTTGATGCACAAGGGTGGCATCTGTTCTGAGGTTGTGCTTCTGCCTGTAATTAGCAGAGAACCTAACACATTTCAATTAAGCGTCAACATTTTGTGATACGAGCACCCTACCCCACCTCAATTTTTCACTCTCCACATCCAACTGATTGGCCAATGACCTTTGTCGTTACCTGAATTATTGTCACCAAATATCTTTTAAATAATAGAAATCAGATGACCTCATTTTGACTTGTTTGTTCACGGTGGTCCAAATACTCAAATGCACATTTGGTCCACAAGAAAAAAATAGAGATACTATTATGTTTTTTTAATAATTGAGAAAAACCTTGCATTAAGTGTAAAATACAAGATGTGTACTTTGGAGTTTATCGTGTACCTGGATGGGACAGGGCCCTTGCAGAGCTTTACATAAATTCTTGTAAGTAAAGTACTGTATTCTAATAGGCACATTAAATCAATCAATGCATTTTTTGGAGGGCGGTCGGACTATTTCACAGAACCAGATATGCAAAATAAAACCTTGAAATCGCTTTAATAGGGTTTGTCTCACTGTGCCGATTTCTTTGTTGTTTTGTTTCTCGTGCACGCACAGACAGCGACGTGTTGTGTGTTTGTCTCTTGTGTGTCCATGTGCAAGTACTTAGGCACGGGGCAAAGAGAAATTAAATTTGATTAATTTCGGACGGATTTTGAAAATATCAACTATTCATTTTGCTGCACGGAAGACAAGAGAGGGTTTAAATCTAGCCCAAGGGTAGACGGAGCCTTTGTGTTGCGTCTCCTTTGATATTAGTGAGAGCTTTTTATGGAGCGCTTGACATGATAGATAAACCATACAGTGGATTGAATGGCCTTCCTTTGCTGCACCTAGTAAATGCCATTTGCCATTAACAACGCTGCACTAGGGTACATAAACCGCTAATATAACCTTTATGACCAAGTGGTCTAACTATATGCAACTCCTCTTCTGATGGACATGTTAGCCGAGGCCTCTTCCAAGAAACCTAATTGCGCCAAACAGATGAGATGGCAGACATTATTCCGCTCGTAAAACTAAATCTAGCAGAATCACCAAGCCGATAAAAAGTCCACCTGAATACGAATGTGCCTTATTGTTGCACGGTGGTCTGACAAAAGGAGCCACAAGGAGTCAGTGACCTGCTGTGTGGCTTTAATTGAGAGGACCAGACGGGTGTCTCTTCCGGGTCAGGGGATGTGGAGAGTGACAGGCGATCACTCACAAAATGAGCGGGCCCAGTAGTGACACCTGTGGGGTGCCGCGAAGCCCATGGCCCCGTCCAGCAGGGCTGGGCCATTGATCCATCACTAGGGATCTATCAAGGAAGGGATGTGACCAAAGCGGGCATGCACGGAACAATGCTCCATAGTTTGGTAGACGTGCTTAAGCAGCTGGGCGTCAGTCCCTTTCATAGAAGGGCTAGACTCCCTCTATACGGGCCACAAAGCATTGTCTGTTCCCCCTTCCACAGAAAAGGTGCTTTTCTAGTATAAGGGGTCGAACCCACTATCATGTGCCGGCTTTTTTTACCCTTCAGCCAGCAGTCTCCGTTAGCTGAATAGATTTTGTGGCTGACATGGACTATATGTTTATGTGCGAGCGACGGGGTCGGAAAAGCGGGGGGGTCGGCTACAGGGGAAGAAAGCAAAGCATTGAGCGCCATAAGGGAGAGAACACACACAGCATATCACAAGGGAGCATCTGGTAGGAGGAATGTGTAAATGATGTCAAATGATAGTCCAAAGATAGACCTTCCTTCATAAAAAGGAGCAGTCGTCAAGATGAAGAGATTCTTGTTTGTCTTTGCAACGTGACGCAAGTATTTGGGAGGGCCTACCATCTTGTGACACCCAGGAAGGAATATTCCTGTAACCGTGTCGACTCGTTGACTCCAACGGCGCGGTCGGCTTAAGACGCGGTCGTTTCTTCACCTCGACGAGCCGAATCAATCGCTGACGTCTAGACCGATAAGGAACATTCAAAGATCGTGCTTGCAAATCCACCTTGATCCGTCCTCTGAATGCACACGGGGCATGTTCAAACACATGGCGGCTATTAAAAGTCCCCAAAACACCTGCTATAATTCTCTGCAGTTGGCTACGCCCATCAAACCGCCACCTGTCTGTGCAGAACTTTTCGAAATTAATAAAAGCTTCTTTTACCCAAGCTACCCTTTTTGGCAAGTCATAACGTGAAGGTCCCAATTTCAATTGCGTTTATATATAAGAAGAGGCGATATAGACAACGAACGACCGGATGGATAAACATAGCGTTCAGCTGCCTCAGACTGATTCTTCACTCCGCTGGTTTAAATGGAACCTCATCAAACTAACTCCCCTTAACCCAAATGACAAGCCATTTCACTAATACTGCTTTTTGTCTGAGTGCTATCCTGCCAGACATTAGAAATAGGTTCAAAACATCAATGCAATTAACAGTCATTGACCTACAGCACGATAGAGATGTGATTAGCTAGTCTATCTCACAGTTAAAGGTTTTTGGATTTGAATCTCATCTCCTGTTTGTACACATTGCAAAATAAAATCATTGCATGTTTTACCTTTATTTTTGGACTGTTTTGTCTTTACCATTGGTGGCCAGCTCATTGCATCCATGCATTTGGATGGTAGTCGGTAGGCCGACATTGTCGGTGGGAGAAAACCTTAGCACCCCCCCCCCCCAAAGTGTCAAACCTCTCTAGGGAATTCTTCTTTTAGCCACCGGAATATTACCTGTACACCGAGCTGTCACAGTTGGCCTCCCACCCAAGGGAGATGCAGCGTGCACACTCAGTTGCACACATATACGCAACCTGTTGTGGAGACCCTTGAGGAAGGTTACGACGGCAGGGGGGAGTAAGACACACAGGACGCGGCAAAGAGCATGCCATCAGTCAAGCCACGTCCATGTGCTTACTGTTGTGCCTTTCAAAAGCCAACAAAGCTGACGCAGTTATTTAGAACTGTAATTTCATGCTATAACCCAAATCACCTCAGAGCAAATTACACAAAGGAGGTTTTAGGTTATTTTCAATAAATGAAATAAAATTAATTTGAAGCAATTTTAATAATTATATTTTTTATATTTTTAAATACATTCCAAATGGTCCGTTTCCCACATGCTGCAAGTTGTACGTATGAATGACTTGCAACTTAAATACATCATAAACCTATGTGAGCATAAATGATGCCCAATTAAAAAATGTTGAATCTTTTAATGAATCCTTTTTAAGACACATTTACTGTCACATTAAATTGCATTGAATCCCAATTGAATATATGCATTTCAAATAGATTTTAAGTTGTGGTGAATGCTTAACTAATCGGTCAATCTTTATCACCGCTCCACACCTTCACTGCCCTTTCCTCCAATGACCAGAACATGGGTCATTTAAAAGAAACAGCATCACTGCCCTGAATTCCTGGAATGCTGGGGATCAATCCTCCATCAAAACATACAGTAAGACATGGTAGGATCTCTGCAGGTATTCCTCCACCCATAATATCAATGGCACTGCAGGCTAACGTGGCAACAGGAAGGGTGGAAAAACGGCGGAATAAATCAGCAAGTTGGTGTGCTTCCAGCCTGGGCTAAATCATTAGCCACTTCAAAGATCTGCCCTGAAGACTTCTTGTAAATAATAATCTCTTGAAACAATAGCGCAGCTCGCGCTCGGTAGGCTATAACCTCACTCGACATATTTGGCCTGTAGAAAAGCGGCAATTAAGACCTTTTGTCTAAACTTGTCACGCCTCGGCGGTGCCAAGCTTGTGCTAGCCAGGGGAGTCAAGACGTCCTAGGGCCACTGTAACTTTATTAAGCACAATGCCAACCCTATGTGGCGCCCAACATGTCGCAGAAGGGAGGTGAGGCCCGACAAAGCCGACCATTGTGGCCGAGGTTGGACTGGACAACCACATGTTCTTTTCCCACACTTATAAGTCGGCCGTGTGTCCGAAAATAACATTGGATGGATAATAACAGTAATTTTAAGGAATTAACAGTTTCGCTAAATGACTCACGCTATTATTCTTGTAGGTTTAATTCTTAAATTCATACTGTATGAATGGATTATTGACGATTATTTCTTATAGAGGACAAATGATTGTGCATGGTCAGCGTTTCCCAACGTTTTCTGGGGCGCGGGCTGGCAAAGTAATGTTTTCAAAGAAATGCAAGTAAACAATAAAAAGGAAATATTACAATTTGTTGTTGTTGTTGCAAGTGGAAGCTCTGCCCTTGTTTCAGTCAATTCCATTTCAGAATGAGACACAATGAGTACCAAACATTTGTCCACTCTGTCATTTTTTTAGTAACTGCCATTGCAAAAAAAAAAAGAAAAATCCTACTTGACAGATAGAAAAATGAAAAATAGAAGCAAGGTGGTGTTTTGAGGCGGGGTAGTTTTGAAGGCTTCATTGGCTCATTTGTGAGCCTGTCGTCGCATATTACGCAAGGCAGGCTTGGTGTGTGGGAATCCCCTGTAGCGATAAACATGTTCAGTATTTTAAGCAGGACTGCTGATTTTGGTTCTTAAATTCAGCCTTTTTCTTTCTTGGAAGTTGTCATCTCATCTGTCTGAAGAGCAATGTTTTTAGACTCAACTTTGGCCAGTTGGTTGGGCTTACTTTTTGACTTTTGTACAAAGGTATGGGCAGATAGACGCTCAGTTTCATTATAGCATTTACAGAATAAATCATGTATTGATGAGAATATATAATATATATATAATACGTTCTTTTTGGGTGAAAAAGTTAATTACAATTATGATTTATTGCAGAAAAGTTGCACTCATGAGCCGATGTACATGTTCTAATTAACCATAACAGCTAATGGAACGGAAAGAGACTGAGGTGGAAAATGAGCTGTTTGGGTGACTTTTGATAAAAATAACTGGTCATAGGACACAGAACAAAAGTAGGAGCTGCTTCTCTTGCCTCAGGCTTGTTCAGCCGCAGTATGATGGGGGGGGGTTGACGGCACAAAATGTGATGAAGATGAAGCTAGATGAATGGCTGCATAGATGATTAATAATGATGATTTAAAAAACTCCAATTATGTATTCAGCACAATCTTAAATTGAGTAGCAAAAGGAGTTTCGAAAAATATCTGAGAGTAAATCTCAACAGTTTAGGAGAGAGGTGCAGGTTACTGTCCGTTTACAAGAACGGGGAATCTTGAGCCATCCCGTAGTGCTTTTCTTGTTCAGTTGACCTTATTTTCAATATTCTTGAAAGAAATGACAGCAAAGTGGTGCGAAAACAGACTGTGAAGAGTCAAGAACAAAAGTAAGCCAAGGCCGTACGAGTTTGGCCTCCCATTGAGTCTATGACCAAATCATGGTGTTTGACTAACAAGCAGCTGGAGCCAAACATCTCTGATCTCCGCCTCTTGCGCGGACATTAAAACTTGTCTTTTTTTCTTCTCTGTCAATGAGTGACAAGAGCATGTTTTCAATGGTGGCACCATATGCCCTCCATGCTGCTTAACAACCTTGTCTGTGCAGTCTGCAAAAGACCATAAAAATTAGGAGGCCACAGATAATGCCTAATGGCCATTCTTGGCATCAGGAGGGGGTTGGTGGGTCCTCCTGACGCAGGGCTTATTAACCAACAGGCTCACTCTATGATACCCCTATCTTTCTCTGTGTGCCCCCCCTCGGAGATGTCTCCTTGCACGCCGACACTGCTTCCTATTCAGACACTGATGGCTTGGAAAGTAGTAAAGCCTGTTGACCATTCGGTGGTGGGCGATGAGCATAGCTGCGGCTGTGGGTAATTAAAGGTTCCCCAGGTCTCGGGCCCTCGGGGGCTAAAAGGAAGGGAGGAGCTGGGGGTTGGAAGGGCTGACACAAGGATGCTCAGTAGTGGTGATGTAGTGTCCTTTCAGGGTGCCCAAGAAGTACAACTGACCTCCGATTCAGACCACCCCCCTCTCAAAAAAATGTGTTCCAAATGCTTGTTGGACAAATGAAGACCAACTGCTACATGTTGCATTTTTTCGAGCTAAATTACAGAGAGGAGTTTATTCGACTGACACGTGTAGCATAGCCAAGAAAAACGGCACCATGCTTAGTTAAACATTTGAAAAAACATATCTGGAATACATGACGATAAATATCTGATATATCTATAACCTGCTGCAGATAAGGAAACAATGAAATAAATGTGTCTCTAATTAGCAGATATTTAAACGAAGACATTATCGGAAGAACTCGGTCTGATATTTTTCACATCTTTGGACATTGAAATAAGCATCCTGCATCCGATAAAAAGTCAAACAGTAATTAGTCAAAATGGAAAATATGACTTATTTTTTCCACTGGTTTTTTTCCCATGAAAAAAAACAAACTCATGGTATATTCACAGAGAGAGACATTCAGCTATACATGGTGTCTAATTTTAGTAGTGTGGCATTTGTCAGTGTCACTTTAAAGTAAAAGAAATTGCAGCGGTGAATGAATGAGGCCGCAGAGAGAGCCTCTCTTCTTCTCCTCTGATCGATCAGCTGATTAACCCTCATTACTGATTGGCTCTGAGCTGATTGCATCCCATCGCCAAGAAATCAAGTGATAGCCTCCAGGCTTGTGTGTGCTACATATGATGGCGGCTGTCACAGTTCACTCGATTATTGGGCGCTGGGCGAGGAGGGGAACGGAGGGCGAGGGGATGGCGGTGGTGGTGGTGGGGGGGTCGGTTGACCATCGCAACACACACACTATCCAGGGTCAAAGAGGTGAAAGCACAGAGCTAAAAATCATATTGCAGGAGTGAGAGCTTTTTTTTAAAGCAATCTCCATTGGTTATTCTTTTCTCCGCTTTCCTTCGCCTCCTTTTTTTTTTGGTGGCAGATTTAAGCTGGGTCAAGCATAAACACTAGCCCAGTTTCCGCTGCTATGGCCGATAAGGCATTGTACCTTGGCTCAGTAAACAATGGGATGCCATCTGTCCATTAGCGAGAGCACAGCATGTGGGTGGGGGGGAAAGGAGCCATTAGTGGTCCAATGTGTGGGCAACTTGAAACACATGAATGAGAGCGAGAGGTCAGACAAGTTGGTGGGACATGAGCAGGGATGACGAATGGGAAGCTCATAACAATTGGTCTCATTGGAAAAACCTGTCGGGCATCATACAGGGATGCAGGCAATTTTTAGGAGCAGTCTCCCACCTTGTTCAAGTGTCAAGGGTACACAACTTTAAAAGCATTTGTGAGGGTAACCAAAAAATGCTTATCAAAACTCATATGGATATCGGCAGCTTTTCAAGCTAAAGAGAAGACCTCGGGGCGAAAAATGCCTATGACCCCTCGGCTATGACCCCAAAAAGGCCCTCTGACTCCACACCAAAATAACCCCAGAGGACAAATGATATGACGATACTGCTACAATGCAGTTTAACTGCTAAAGGCAGAATTCAATTAACATTTTCATCAAATAAAAAACTCAACACTTTTCATTTGATAATAGAACTTAGAAAGTGGTTCACTTCTTTTCACACTTGTATGACCACAACGTTTGCAGTTATCTGACATTTGGACCAACAGCTGAACAGCTCTTTTTTGCATTGTTACAAGTATTTATTGATAGAATATCAATTATCCAAATATGGAATGCAAAATGCTCACTGGTGGAGTGTTTTCTTCTCCCTTCCTCTGTCTCCCTCTGTCTGCATGCTGTGTGGTTCTCTTTGTGTCTCTTCTCTCGTCTCCCACCCGGGGAGCTATACTGAAAGTGCTGGTAGCGCTTCATCACATCACAAACGGGGACAAATATGAAGTCCTGGCGCTACACTGGGCGTGAACTAAAATCAGCAAGGGTGAGACAGGTAATGTCGGATATATCCGCATGTACCTTCGAGTATATGATGTCTACCATGTGCAACAACATGCATGTGTGTATTATGTACACGTGCTTACTTATAGGCTGAAGTGCACCTTGACCTGACTGCAGGGGGCCCATGCACACTTCTCACTTCCATCCCTTAGGCTAAATTATAATCATCTATTTCTCATTGGCGTTGTAACCCTTGTGTAAAAAAAGGATGAATAATAATAATAATAATAATAATACAATCAAATAAAAATATTTTAGATTAGAGTGCATAAAATGGGGCATCATAAATCATATGTTCTCCTGAGCAACGCATGGCCCTACAGACGGAGAGAGCGTGTGTTTCAGGGACAAGAAAGAAAAAGAAGTAGAGGAGACAGTGAAAGAGAAAGGGTGGGAATGCAAAGCCAAGAGAACAACAGAGCGCCTCGGGGAGGATGACAAAGGCGGGGGAACCTGCATGCAAAACTTCAAAGTGCAAGCTGTCACCTACATTACTTCACCTTTGACCCTTCACCAAGCCAATCATCATATTATTGCCCCAGTTTGTTGTAAGTCTAAACTATTTGAAGCTTTAAAAACCATGTCCTGATGAAAACTGAAATGTCACCAAAGACCAAAGACGATTTAACACACCTTTCCAGTTATGCATCTTTTTTCTCTGGCTCACGTTTCCATTCTCTCTCTCTTTCTCAGTATACCTTCTATCTTCTAGTCAAGGTAGTGAGGTAAAGATGCCTTCAAATGATTAGAAGTAAATAAAAAGCGTCCAAGCCCTCAGGCAGAGCTGATGTGAAATAACAGTCAGCCAGGTGAACCTGGCTACACTCACCTGCCATAACAACAATAATATAATTAACCAAGTAAGTAGGTATTTCTAAATAGAATTCAAAAAGTGCAAGCTCAAAATCAAAAATATATAATGTCTGCCCCTTGTCTGCTTTTTCTAAATGCCCACACCAATCTCCATAGTGCCAGCATTTTCTGATGATGTTTAATAGAAATAATAAAAAGGTTGATCATTTGTGACGTTATGCATGAGTTGTGGTTTATCTGCCATGTGTGAGTGTGCATTGTGTGTTGTGTCAATGTCTGAGGTCATGCTTGGATGACTATCTATCTTTTTGTGTTACAGCGCCTTCGGGGAGCTCCTGAAATCTGATAAGCCCAGCAGTAGCGTAAATACCTGACTGCTTTAACGTGACTGAAAAGGGGACACACCTCATTGTGCGTGCGTGCGCGCGTGCATGCGTGCGTGCGAAGAAAGCGTGTCGGAGACTTGTCTTGATCCTATAACCGCCAACTTTTGTTTTTGGCATGAGTCTCATCTGCGGCCTTAAACTGTAACCGTGTTATCAACAAAGGGAAAGGGAGAGACACAATTAACGTTTTAATTCACCTTTGACATGTCAACCCAATTCTGTTCTGTATGGGACCTCACTGAAGCTTGTTGTTTTTCACTTGCAATATAGAGGCTTGATAAATAGATGGAAGTCAATGAAATGCATTCATTATTCTTTCTTAACAAGTTTCTGCCTTTGCCAAGACACTTCACCTCCATTGTGCTCCAGCTGTGAGCAGGGCATGACTGGTTATACCGGGCAGCACCCCGGTGGGAGTACAATTTTTTTTCCACTGGCTAGGTTCAATAACAAAACAAAACAAAAAAAGAAGCAGGCTTTCAAATATTTTTGGCTGCATCTGACTACAAAGTGTGGCAGGTTTTTGAAAGTGCCATTGCATTTGTCCTGCTGGTCAAATCCCAAGCTTTCATTGTTCATCCCTTGCTAAGTGTCCAAATCCAGAAAAGCATGCTCGGGCAGGTTCTTGAGATACTGACCTTTCTAATTCAATCATCACTTGTTGCTTTGATGTGTGACCACAGTTCCTTGATGGAAGAGGAGATTAGCGCTCGGATGGACTAAGAACGTGTCACACGTACCCCCTAATACTCAAATCATCCAATCTTGCAATAAAATAATTTTAAAAAGTTAATAATCACAGACTTCCATGCAACTTTATCTTTATTTTGTAAATATTGTACCACTAGAGTCTAAATGCTAATAAACTAATTTGTGTACATTCCTTCCTGTATGAGATTCTGTCTCCCGTGAGATTGTATTTGAATAATCACTCACACATGCACATATAAAAGTCTAACCTGAAAGGACACATAAAACTCTTCATGAGATCATTGCACTGGTGTACTCAGACTTTCAAGTCATCATGAGAATTTTACCTGTGTAAGTTTATTTGAATAAATACTGTATACTGTCTGCGTCTTCTATTTGGAAGAACAAGAAAAACAACAATAATGGCCCTCATACCCTACCAAATTGCACAGTGAGGCAAAATCTTTTGTCTGGGAAAGTATTAGAGTTTTGCACACAGGCAAGAGTCAACACTACACAGTTGTCTTTTGGACTAGGTCCTTTGACCTATCGCAGGTCAAAAAAGTCAGAAGAAGGCTACCTGCAACAACAAAAAAAGACCAGGACTTATCCTTTAAAGCTTGTGCAAGACTCCCTCAAAGCTGCAGTCATCATCTTGTATCCAACAACAAAACACTTGTAGTCCTCTCTAAGATGCGCAGATGCAGCTTGCGTTTGCGGACAATGAGATAGCGCTGAGGAGGAGGATTTGGGTATCTCCGTCTGTCTCGACCTGTCTCAAGCAGATGGGAGCAGAGAATTACCGCAACACTTGAGCGTGCCATGATGCTGATCCAGTCAGAATATGAACCCGTGACCCCGAGCCGGACTTCTTGCACCCAAAAAGTTGCAATCGCTCTCTCAAGACAATCCCATGATACATACAGTCACCTCTTATTCGGGGTACACAACCAAAGTTCCAAACAATGTAAGGACCTGACTTTGGCGGGGACTCAACTCGACTCGCTTGATTATGTTTTTCCCGTACTTGCATGAAACCCGAAGGTTACGGCTTGAGATTGACTTTCAACGTCTTGGTACGTGAGCGACTCCCACCTCTACCTTTTTGTTGGTTCTCTCAATCCAATGTATTCCTGGCCTGTTAAAATCAACGTAGTATATCCTGGTTTTGCTGTCTATGCCAAATGTGGTTTGCACAAGCACTAGCGGTCCTTTAGCTCACTTCATTTGCTATGAAAACATGCGGCTAGTCCATGCGGTACAAATACACAACATACTTGTGTCTACATCTGAAGATCTATTAAAAGCACATTGTCCATACGTGAACGCCGGCAGGAATCACGAAGGCTGTTTTTAACATATCTAGATATATTTAAATCATTTGCTGGCTACATAAAGCACTAGTTGAAACTACTTCCCTGTTGAAAACCTTAAGTGCGCAATACTATTTAAGGGCATTTAGTGGTTTGTGGAAACTGACTCTAAATTGCAAAAACATTTGCGCGGCAATAGTCCCTCGTCTCGCAAACAGAGTTTCTAGATCAGGATTTTATTGTGTTTGTTGATGACTGCCGTCTTTTTATGTGTTTTGCTCCATTGCTTCGTTCCCTGCTCCGTTTCGGAGGGGGAAGAAAATCACAAAGGATAGAGTGAGAGAAAGGGAAAAAACATTCTACTTGTTAATTTGCTGATCCCACCAACAATCGATTGAGATGCATTTGTCACTGTTACGGCAGATTGAATGGCCCAGAAAAAGAACACGGCAGCAGTAAAAGCAAGAGGAGTTTAATCTGAAGTTGTGAATGACAATATTGATTTGCTTTTTCTTTTTTCTTTGACAGGGAACGATAGCGACTCACAGTCCAGGTAACGGGGGCTGAAACCGTTGCGACAGGCTGTTTTACGTCTTTGTCTCTCGCTCTATGTCTTTGTCTGGAGCATTGTCCATTATAAAGTTTGGACCAATACCCAACAGCTGGTGTCACACCAAGTTTTTCCGTCCAATCTCAGGATGTATAACGTGTGTGTCAAACGAAAAGAGTTGCTGATGAACTTTAAGGGGTCAAACGAGTATTAGTAAATATAATCTAATTTCAGGATGAAACAATCTAATCAGCAAATGTAAGCAAAGTTTCAGTTAACAAGCATTAACCTAAATGCTAATTCACATTAGTGTGGTGCTCAGGGCTGCCTGCAGCAGAAGGAAGCTCATCTCTTTGACTCAGACTGGAGGTATTTGCCTTTAGAGGGCCTTGTGGACACATTAAGGCTTATTTGCATGGGCCATAATGCTAACAGAGCTCCACATTTCTGTGCTTAGGCCCAGTGGAGCCGTTGCTTTAAATATTTTTTGCGCTGGGAAGCTGAGCATTGAATCTTGCCTGACTCTTTTACAGAACAAGTAATGGGTCCCCCTCAATGGCTTGTTCTGGATGATTTAAAACACTATACTAACAGTGTAAATGAGCTCTCTTTGTAATTCGTAATGTTGTTGTTACTCTTTGGAATCCAGACATAGGGAAGAGCACAAGACAAACGTGGTCTACTCCATTGACATCTACGCCTCTTATTTAGACAATTATGTAAAACTCCGGCAAAAGCCCTCCCCTGAAAATGTTACCTTTTTTTCCCCCTCTCTTTTGTCCCAAGCGCCACAATTAAGGGCCGGCCGGGGCTCTGAATAACAAAGCAGGGGCCCCTCCTCGCTAGGTAGCCTCAGGTTGTGTTTACGCTCCGGCACATCAAAGGCATTGCTGAACTTTTCCAAGCCCCTCCTGCTCAGGTAGTAATCCCAAAGTATAATCTCTTTAAAAACTGTAAAACCCATTAGAGTGACACCATCTAAATCCACACAGAGTGGAGAGAGAGAGAGAGAGAGAGAGAGAGAGAGAGAGAGAGAGAGAAAAAACTCTGGTGACAGAAGAAGTCTAGCAAGAAAAGTGTGGCGACAAAGTTTGTTTACCCTGCAAATTTCCGGAGATGTATTTGCATTAATTGGCAAGCTTGCTTCCAGAGCAAACATGCTATAGGTGGCTTAAACAACATAATGTCTGTTTAAAGAAAGGAGGAAACGGTGTTAATTGGACTCGCAAATATACAAATCTACCAAGATGACGTACCCACGTACAAAAACGAACAGACGGGTTGAAATATACTTCAAGCATTTACACCCTCCCTTCAAATCGGTCTTTGGGCACAGGACCAAACTACTCTTTAAAAGCCATCAATTCCATGTTCCATTTAGGTGGGCACTTTCCTCGGCTCCAGATCCTGCTACGCTGAATTCTAATCAACTCCAGCAGCTGTTGAAATGCCCAGTATTGGGGTCAGTGGAGCCACTTTGACTGTCGCGTGAGCGTCTAACGTTTACCTCCCAACAGCGTGTCCAAGCTAGCTGCCGGGTAAAAGTTCAATATTCAGACTTTGTGTCTATTTTAGCACACAACCGCGTGTTGCCGGCAGACACGCTTGTTAATCGTAGCACTACCTATAAAAACACACCTATACCGTTAGTATTAATTCCATCCCTCACTCAATAAAAATCAATAAGGAATCGGATATGGTATTGATAATAAAATCCGAATAGTTTCCCAGGTTTTTTTTCCCCCTTGAATAACTTGGCAAGATTTTGTTCGACTTGGACTTGTTATATTTTCTGCTTCCTCTCTCTTAGTTTACTCCTACTCCAATGAAAATAAAGCATTGTCTACCCACCTTAAGTGAGCGAGAGGTGGACAACGGCAGAGGGTTTTAATTGGCGGCACGTGATGAGCACCAAAGGTGTTCATGTAAATCATCAGATGGTTTACAAACTCAATAAGTACGAGCTTCCTCTCAGAGCCTGGCAGGCCGGCAACACACCTAAATTATTAACCAAGCTGGCGGCCCCTCCAAGGCACAACTTTGATGATGTTATAAACAGGGGAGAGGACAAGCTGCCTCCTCAGCAAAAGATTATAAGAGACCCCCCGCCCCCCCAAATTCCGACCCCTGTGTGCTCACTCCTAATTACCTGCCTCCAATGGTGAGAGGGGAAGATAGCAAAAGGAGGGGTGGGGTGGAAACATCTTAAATGGACGTCACACATTCCTTTCCTTGAATGTAAAGTCATGCTGGTGTGTGTGCTTAAACTCAAATATTTTGGGGGGTGCACATTTGTAAATCATAAATATTCTAACAACATGTATGTTCATGTAAATTACAGCCTGCTCAGGCACACAAAAAGATCGCAGCAAGTTTTCTTTGCCAGAATTTTTTTCCCCCCCTCGTAGGATAAATTTGTCTCTGGGCAATACTCCATCTTTAAATCCAAATTCATCAAGCTTGGATATTAGCTGATGCGGCGTTTCACTGGATTCGTAAACGATGGGGGGCTTTAAGAGAAGTTCAATGTTGAAATATATAGCCATATTTTTTGGGAAACAAAGAAGCAGTGGCAATACGACAAGAAAGGCATATTTCATTCCTCTGCCATCTTTGCAGGCCCAAGCACTGTTAGTAAACTCACAAGCCAGTTGCAAGATCTCAAGAGAAAGTGAGCGCAAGATAAAAAAGTATGATTTCCCCAGTGCAAGTATGCTCCAAATTAAAACCAAAAAGAGGTCCCTGCGTCTTAGCTCCTGATCTGATGGATTTGTTATTAAAAAGAAATGCAGCAGTTTTAATCAGAGCTTTGGCTACAGGATGGAACACTCATCAGACAAAGGCCTAATGAGAATATAAGAAGAGTTCCAAATGTTTTATTGGTTGACAATTATACGGGAGGAATCTTGAGAGCTATTGATTAAGCAGTATGTTCATACTGTGGTTTGCTTCTTCTGTTGTATCATACAGACAAATATTCGATTCTCTCATGCAGCTAATTGAGGTAACCAAAATATTAGATAGTTTTCATGTTGTCAAATAGTTTAGTACAATTAAACGTGATTATTTGTCATCGTTAGAGAATGCGACAAACAGTAATCGAGGGCTAATCGGAAAACCTATCGTCAATTGTGTCTGTTGCCAGGAGATCACATGACAAAAGGTATGATTATGACCCAGACACACAACCGCACCACAAAAGATCTTCTGTGGAGTTCCACAGAATGAGGTTGATGACACATATGTCAACAACTTGGTGCGGTGATGTCATTGTGGCAAACTACAAACGTATTTGAATCAGAGCACATTTGTGGCTCCCAAATATTCCACTCCAACCAGAACTACCACCAAGGATGTGGCTTGGATTTAATATCGAGTCAAAGTATGAAAGACGTCTTTTGTAAATGGGTCGCAGACTGTCTTTTGTGTGGGCACCCACTTGCATGCACAAAAACAATAAGGATGTAATCAATTTGAACATTTAGCTGCAAGCTCAGGAAATTGACAGTCCTTTTTAATTTTCTTAAATTAAATCTCTTTTTTTTTTTTTCTTTATATGTCATGTCCGTTGTTTTTGTATCTGTTTTGGAGAAAAGAATGGGTTTAGTGGACAGCTCTGTCGGGATCTGCTTAAAATAAAATGCATTATAATTTTAGGCAAGCATCTGCTGTTTAATGAATAACATGCAGGCTGCTGGCTTTGGACAAATGAGCCCAAAGTCTCCCTCCGTCATCTTTATAGCTTGATGTATTGATCAACTGTTGACATTGTGACTGAGCTGACACTGTCATTGTTGGTTTGGGCCACAGTCATAATTAGCTCCCCATGCAAGGAATAAAGTTCATATTTTTCAGGTAGAAGTGAAGTGTATTGGTTTTTGGACTGTAATGGATAGTCCAGTGAGGCCAACGTGCAGCACACACACACACACTCACACACACCCCTGGAGGCCCACAGTCAGACAGACAGTGACACACAAATCTATCGCTGTTCCCTACATGACGGAGCAGGCTCGCTGGCTGATCAATAGTCATCAGTGACCTCATCCACTTGGCTGACACTTCAAGCCAATCTCAAAGACACAAAGTGAGGCTGTAAGCATTTCTACATAGCTGCAACTATCTAGTGTTGCTTGTGGAATGTATTGTGTAAATGTGGGAACAAACATTTTGCTAAATACGCAGCAAACTGATAAATAGCATGTCTGAATTAAGGACTCAAATGTCTACTTGACCTTTTTACTCAGATACGCAGACTCTGAGTTACTGTTGCTAAGGCCAACAAACTTTCGATGTGAAGCTTGCCCTTTGTGTGGGGCTTAGAGAAATGTTATCCATAACCATCCACCCATCTAATTACACTTACATTCGCACTAAATTTAGAGTATTCAATTCACAAAACGTGTTTGTTTTAAGAATGTGGGAAAAAAAACTACGGCAACAGCTAGCCAGCAACATTGAAACAAGTGTCGCCACAACAAACAAATATTTACTGATAAATAAACCATATTCCTCCCAATCTGGGTGAGAAGAGAAACTGCAATCACACAAGCTGAACGTGTGAGCTTTGGCACACTCGCCAGTGTGAGAGGTGTTAATTGCTCAGCTAATTAGGTCTTGATTGCATTGCTCTTGTTTTGCACTTGCAGGTGATTAAAATTTCAACAAAGCGCATTATTTGGCATGAATAACAGTTGCCAAGCTCGAGACAACACAAACACTGCAGCGGCAGTTCAAGTAATCACAGAAATAATAAGCAATCGGTTTGCAGTATTTATTCACACACAAAACAACGGCTCAAAAGTGACCTTATGTATTTGCTCATGAACATGTTCACCTAAAACTATTCCCACTGACAATCCTGCAAGTTTTTACTCAATTAGATAATCTAACTTTAATTAAAGGAAATGGGAAAAAAAACTCTAGCAATTAAAATCAGCATTTCATTCATTAATTGTGTTTTGATCTTTACGCTTGATCATTCACACTGATTCAGTGACATTTGCACATCCCCATTCAAGCTGTGGACTCGTCACTCAGTCTATTGTCCTTGAGGCCAACAGCTTACGGCGACAGCGTGTTTCTCACAACTGAGCAATAAATTATGGTAAATATTAGAGTGGATCACAAGATCAAATCAATCAATCAATCAATAAAATACTTCAAAATTAAAAAATAAAAATAAACGCAATTAGTTCTGTTTGTGTCCATGGGTGAAAAGAGCTCATCCTACCATTTTTTTTTTTTTTTTTTTTTTTTTTTGTGTGGACTCGCCAAAATGTCCAAACAGTAAAGGTCAGATGTCAACGGTTAAAAGACAAGAGCGCACACATACTCTGCCTGAGGTTCCTACCGGCTGCTTGGCTTGTAGGCCACACACAGAATTGGACCAAAACACCTGTCATCTGATTTCTTTTTTATTCAACAGCATCTTGCAACGTAAGTAAACAAGCATTTTTGTCTTTGTTACCAAAGTAGTACCTTTCTAAAATGAGCATGTGGGAAGATCAAATAGCAGTTTTGGGTGCTGAATGGCAGCCGCACGGAGATGGAGCAAGATTTCACTCCCACACGGTCATTAAACGTCTGTGCATCGATCGCGGCGCTCAGAGAAATTGAAGAAGCAAACAAGAGACAGCTGCCCTATTTTTGCACCCGAAACTTTTAACTGCTGATAAAGATCAATGCCACGGCCGATGATATAAATTCTGAGCGGCTAGTTTGTATTGATCCGGCTGCAGTGCTTTTGGCTTTTGTGAAGTCTGCAGAGATGTTGGGCAAATGAGAAAAAAAATTATATTGTTGCTCTGCTAAATTAGAACTTCAATCAAATCAAATGAATTAACAATTGCCAGGAATCTAATCACTGGGAACTAATTTCCGATTGCCATCACTAACGACTATAATATGAACTCATGTCGTAAACATCTTTTTGCACATTTAAGCGTCCAGTCATGCTCTTGTTAGTACGTCCGTGCAAAAACTTTCCGCTTTTCACGTGGCGTTATTTGTTCAATGGTGATTTTCTATTGGCAACTAATGTCAAAGTCTTAGCAGCTAAAACGGCACACTTTAGTCTCGATCTAATTAGGGCTCCTTGGCAGAACATGCAGGGCTGTTATCTGTAATTGGATAAGTTAACTGTCAACAATTATGCAGCCGTTCAGCAGCCGCGGTGGAGACAGATATAGCCGAGCACATCCTGCACCTGGTTACGCTCACGACTTGTCAACTTCCCAGGACTTGCACGCACCTGAAGAGTCAGCAGCGCTGAGGTAATAACTACTGTCACAGCCTTACCCTCCACATACACACCTTGATAATTCATCCAGTCATTATCCACCATTTGATATTCACTGTCGACTATTCCACGTTACAGGTTGAGTTTCCTCTAATTGGGGCGGAATTCTACGCAGCGAGGCCATTTACGAGCACCCCCTCTCGACTGCTGCGGCGCAGCGACGCAGGTTCTAGTTTCTTATTGCTCATGGTTTTTGAAGGTATCATTTCTCATGACGGGAAAAGGCCCCCGTCAGTCTCATTGCTCATGGTGCGCGCCGGCTTTCAGGAGGGCCCGTGCTGACACATTCATAAATATGACACCTTGTTTTGTCCTTCTGGCGTCTTTTGGCTCGGCGATGGCCTTTGAATTGGAAACAGGTAAGCTAATAGGGCTGCGTCTCATGCATGGGAACCGTGGGCTTTTGGTAGTAGACAGGGTGGCCCCAGGCGACACATGACAGGCAGATAATGACTGTATAGCTGTCACGTCAAGGATACCTGTCTGCCGGTAAATACAGATTTGCCTTTTTGACATCATTTTTCCACCTCCTGGAAGATCAACCTGAAACGCAGCTTTCACACTATCTCAGACGAGCTATCGGGCGTACACACGTGCATACGCCGCTCGGAAAGTTGGTCCACTGATGTGTCCGTATAATTGTGATTTGATACAACAGCCTCTTTTTATCTTTGGGGAGTCATAGAGAATGACTGGAGTAGTCAGGGAAGAGATACTGTATGTGTGTCTGCTAATATATGAGCGTGCGTGTGTGTGAGTGGCAGGCCGGCTGAGGCCTGTGTTTTGCGCGTTGCCCCGGGGAATGCAGGTGAAAGCAATCTTGGTCTGTGAAAGCCGGCGAGATGCGCCTTTTTGCACCCACAGAGCAGGCGAGCTGATTCCTTTTTGATAGGCTGTAAGCCCCAAACACGCCCACCCCGACCGACTCAAGCTCCCCCTTCCGCCTTTTCACCATCACTGTCAAGCCGGGCCAAGAGAACATTCGTCAAGGTGTATGCTGTATTCCGTAGTGTATAAGTAATGCTATTTTGGTCAATTATATGAATATTTGTTGTGAATTTCAGCAGTTGATTGAGAGCCTTTTGCTAAGACTCCTTTTATTCCCTACACAAGATAATCCCCCATCACCTCCTTCTCTTCTTTCCACAGTTGCCCAGAAACAGCTAGCATGGATGGAATGATGCAACATAGGCCAAATATAACTAATATTCCATTACACGTAAAGAATGATTAGTGACAAATCACATTGGCTTTTAAATGAGAGGTATTTCAACCCTGATGTGTCAAGGCTAATCCTGTAATGTATCAATTGTATTTATGTAGTCTATAGACGCAATATTGGCTGTTGATACAAACGTCACTTGGGTGAGCAGCTTTCGATATAAATACGGTGAGAAATGTTCCAGTTCTATTTACTGTCATTTTGGGACATTTAAAATCAGGATTTAATACTAATCAGTTTAAGAGTGTAACCAACCAAATGGGTAAATGAGGTGTAAGCTAACTGGGGGTATTGTATTATTTGCATGGTCTGGATATTTATTGCAAGATGGCTAGTTACTGTATGCCAATAAATACTACAGATGTCTTTTTATTTTATTTTGTACTGTACTGGGAAAATCTAGGCCCTACAGATTATACAGGCTGTTGATGAAAATCTGCAATATAAATATACCATGTAGTACATCGCACATGCCTTAATGATATTCAAAATGATTAATACACAGATTATTTTATTTTATTATTTTTTTTATCTTTGAACGGCATCCTTGAGTGCGTTGAAAAGCGCCTTACAAATAAAATTTATTATTATTATTATTATTCTCTGTTTTGGCCCATGGATGCCACCGTCAGCTGGTAACAATCCAAATGCATAATGGCATACAGTAGTTCATTTGAGTAAAAATACAAGACCTGGATCAATTTCCTCTGCTCTCTTGGGCAGTTTAATACAGGAAACAAAATATATGTCACTCATTTGTATGATGTATTCCTACAACTACAATAATACACATATTGTTCAATGAGTTGAGATCAATCTTGTATCTAATTAGATCAGTGCATCGGAGACACAGCAGGCTGTCACTCATCTCGCCGATCGGTCAGTCACACAATCTGGGCCTAGCTAGCACACCCGCCAGCTAAAATGGAAATGTGTTAGTAGCAGACTTGGGAGACTCTGTTGAGATAAAGCAGCGTGCCTATGCCTCGCTCGCCTGATGAAATGACACATTCCTCCCTCCCTCCTTCGCTCGCTCGCTCCCTGCCTGCACATTCCTTCTTTGGTGCAATCGCCACAATATTTTGTAACCTTTGATTAAATTAGTTCTGTACTGGCTGCACTATAGGCACTAGAGAGCTACTTAACAGATCCTGTCCCTCGGAGGGAAGAAAGTGCCTGAGCTTACAAGCGTACCACCACAGAAATATCAAAACTCTGTCACTCAAATCACTCTGGTTTTATTTTCCTCCCTCTCCCATTTCTTTCAGCCTCTTTCCATGTCTCCCTAAAGTGTATGTATGTATGTGTGCATCAGTAAGTCGATCCATCATGCTTTGTCACTCTCCGGGTGAGGCGTGTATTATGAGATGTCAAAGAATGACTAGTTGAGTGACATTCTGTTGTTATTTTTCAAATCTAGGAAATATTGGCGCTGGGCCATGGATGAAAACTATAAATGAACTGGGCAGAATTGAATTTAGCCCAAGGTAGTAGGATTAATGTGGAGGGAAGGCAAAGGAGACACGACATAAGTCAAATGTCAGTCAGCTGGAGACCCAAGTTGAATGAAATCCACTAAGCTAGCTGTGTTATTTACTGTATAGAAGTCCACTAGCAGCTTTTCTTCAAGGGCCTCCACAGTTTGATGTTGAGTAGATCGAAGAAAATTCATGATTATACTTATATTAATTATTTGGACCTAGTAGGGCAATAACGATGGTCGACCAGTGTCCTGGAACCAATTGTCTGATCTTAGATGTTCCATTGGACGTGACTAAAAGTAGCAAGTGTGTGACTAAGTGAAATAGAGCACCAACAACCAACTATCAAGTTATGGATTTGAGTCATTGCAAGTTTTTTTACTTGGATCTTGATGTAGTTCTCACCACTATCTGGTGGATCAAGATTTACTGTTGGCCAGATGATACAGGAAGGGATCACTTTGCAGGAAAGAAAGAATATATATGGATGACTTTACCATGCTGTATGTGGAAGTGTCTTTGTGTGTGGGTGCGTGCGTGCGTGCGTGCGTGCGTGCGTGATCAAGGATGAAGTGTGAAATGTAAAACTTTGTGCAAATAAATGACTTGTAGCCAGTATCTCTGTCTCTCGGTGAAATGAATCACCCTGTCAAAGTGCGGCCGTGTGCGGCTAATAATAACACACGGCTCAGAGTGTGGGGAGAATTCACTCGTTTGAAACAGAGGGACCAATTTCGACTTAATCAAACAGTGCCAATGTGATGAAAAATACCACAAGGAGCAGTTTATGACATCACTGAAAAACATTCACTCTGCTGATGGACGTCATGCTTTCAATTGACATGTTTTGGGATTAGAGCACTTTTTTTTAGGTTGATTTTTGAAAATTCTGGTTCCTGATTATATGCAGATTTTTGCTATTCATGAGCTGACAATGTCATCCATCCATTTTCCATCCCACTTTTTTTTATTTGATATTTTTTAAACTTCAACTGCCAATTATTTTGAAAGTTACAAGACCTACACTCAGCAACAAATCCATTGTGTTTGTTTACACACAAGCTAGCTGAAGAGAGAGTACCACCTGCCTCCCTAATGGCAGAGCCAACACCTGGGTCCACATACCAGACACACACCTCCCATGTCATAATTCATGTCACTGGGCATTTCATTGTGGACATGGGATACCACAACATGACAAGGTGGAGGTCGGGCAGGTGACGTCATAACACAAAGAGATCTGCTGTGTGAATGTTTCCGTGTCCACACACGTGTCAGCACACAAAAGCCACACGGGAGGCCATTGAGAGTGGCGGCAGCTGTGGAATACCTTATTCAAATTGTGTGTGACTCTGCGCACGTGCGTGTGTGTGTGTGTATTTGTCACAGCATTAATAGGCACATTTGTGCACATGCTATCATCTCAGTTTGCAGGAATAAACGGCATGGATATGTCTCTGTGGGGAGTTTAGAACTCAGCGTTTACCTCTCGACATTTACTGCAATGTCGCAATGAGTGACTCTCTCCGCAGAACACATTAAACACACTCAGAAAGCCGCTTGGAGTAATGATAATAACCTTCCTGCCTCATACAGTAAATAGCGTAAGTCAAGTGAAAGCTTGTCCCTCCTGAACACTTTTAATATCAGCTTTTGGAGTCATGTATCACCTGCCTTCTGTTCTTTTCGTTTCCCTCATTACAGACACATGACGCATGGTGAATCTTAACATTGCTCACTCACACGCAGCGTACCTTTGAACCTCTGCTTTTGTGACTCATACCTGTAGTCTTGGTGTATGTGTGTGCGTAGGCTTTTGCGGGAAAATCATACATACAATCATTACAATATTTTTAAAAGCCACATATTCATTTATTTGAAAACGTATTAAGCAGACGCAACTATGTTTCCCCCCCCGACTCATACGTGTTAATTTTAGGTTAAAATTATCTCCATGTTCCCTCAGCGTGCACTGGCCAAGCATTGATACATTTCCTGTATATTGTTTTGGTTCAATTTCAAATCCATCCGCTCATGACGTCCTATATTGCAACAAAATAGCTGTGTATTTTCAGGCACGTTAAGGACACTTGGACAGTTAAAATCGCATATCCTGTAATGCTCCCTATTTGACCACTAACTTGTTTGTCCTTTTTAGAATCCTACCCCTCAACTTTTTTCCTTCCTGCCATCACAAATGTCTTTGTTTTAGTCCTAAATTCGAAGCAGTCTATTTGCTGGTGTGTGCATTGGTTATCCCACAACGTTTGCGTGCATGTGTTTGTACACGATTGGCTCCTCTAGCATGTGCCTAGCCTTTGCGGCACGGGCCAGGACTCTGCGGCTGCCCCAGGGCCACCATTGTTCCCGGTCTTCACAGCCCAGTGGCCACAGATGTTCCTTGTTTGATACTGTGCCCCTCTATATGTGTGGGTGGCCAAGCAGGGTGCCCTGTTGCATGCCACGCTGGCACGCCATTGGCCGCCCGGTGCCTACGGTGCACGTGACACCATAAGGGGGGAAGCCATTGCGTCTACAGTTTTAATCCTGCCACCATGCATAATGGAACAGAAGTAGCCCCAAGTGGAGAAGGATGCTTTGCGTGAGGAGGTGTTCATAAAGCGATCATGGAAGAAAAAAAAAACAAAATGGGTGTGAGAGGATAGAGGAAGAGCAGGGCTACGTTGTGGTTCAAAGCACCGCGAGGAAGAGAGACGAAAAAAAAACAAAAAAAAAACAAGTTGACATCTCGCCCCACTTGTGCACTACATAAGGGGGGATTGATCTGGTGGCTTAGCGCGACAAACAGGCCGTTGAAATTAACCAAAGATGCAACATTGGATGTCAAGAGACTTTGGCAAGAGAGCTGAAGAAAAAGGATGCTTGTAGGGAAACTGATATGCTTGCTTGCTTTCTAAGCACAAATGTGGGATATGCATACATATAATCTTTTGCCTTCTCGATATAGTTTCATTTCAAGAAGAGCAAGAGGAGGAAAAATCCTGCCTATTTCCATTGACACTGAGAGAGGAAAAACTCTTGCAGATATTATTTGCTATCGAATAACAAGAATAGACAAACAAATTAAACTCAAAATTACGCGACTTCTTGACAGCAAATTCTTTCTACAGGACTGTGCTCCTACCATAAAACAAACAGCAGTTTATTTTTGTTAAATAGATCAAGATCGTTCACCAACAGTGTCTGTTTAAACAAGAAACTGACACTCGAAAGACAAACACTTCAGTTTCTAATCAAGTAGACTGATAAAAGATAAGGACGTGACAAGAAAACTTGTTGACTTTGGCCCAAAACTATTACACCTGCAAAGATTGGCTCTGAAAATGCAAGTGTATTCGTGTGGGGTAAATGAGTTGAAAGAAATCCTAGAATAACTAAAATGGCACTGAACGTTTATTGATGTTTCCATTTGTATGTTATCAGGCAGCTTCCTGGTCATGACAGTTTGAACACAAGCAAAAAATCAGAAATAGTTGGAATGATGTCATCCCGTCACTTTGAATTTAAATACATACAAACATTCCAAAAAAAGAGAGGGAAGTGGCTTTTGTAGACATTTCAACCATTAGCCAAGCAGTTTAAGATGGAAAGGAATCGAGAGCAACACATTCTCTCTCACATGTTTTTTCCTGAGAGAGCGAGAGAGAGAGAGCGAGAGAGAGAGCTCTATGTTCTCCTGCTGCAAGACAGTCTAGTCTTAATCAAAATCCCACACAGGAAGAACACTTGAGTAGTTTAATCAAAGTTCAGCCTGCTTGGTATTAATAATGGAGCAGAGGGCTGAAATGGAGTTTTACTTATTCAACACTGCACTTATTCGTCTCATATACCTTGATAGTATATTAGGTCCGGGGTGTGGCAGGAGGCGTACATGATCATACCAGTAGCAGCTATCGATTCGGATTCTACACTTGGCAACTCAGCAGTGTTGGAACGTTCCGAAACATCACTGCACAAAAAGCATCTGGCCAATGAACTGCAGTGAGTGGAGTTATAGGAATGTTTCACAAATCTATTTAGAAAGAGCTGATGGAAGAAGTTGAAAAAGAGAAAAAAAAGACAAGTACTTTCAACACAACTTGACTGGACTGTCACATTCAATATTAGCCAATCAGCGAAAGCTGTTGCAGCTCTTTTTTTAATGACAATTCTGATAAAGCCGCTCACCATCATTTATGAGCTTATGGTGACGCTTCATGATATGCAATTTTTCAACATCGTTGAAGACATTGAGAGTCGGATTCTCTGAGTCATAAATGACTAGAAAAAAAGGCTTGTAAAATGACTTTTTTTTTTCTCAGGAGATGGTCAACCTAAATGTCTGTCTATCAATGTATCTGCCTATGGTGCAATTTGCAGGTGCATGGTTGGTTTTCGCAGACTCTCAAATGCATAACTCATATTATCTCGCATAATATCTCAACTATCACCCAACAACGCCCCCCCAGACACACACATACACACTTCCAAACCTTCTCTCACCTGTTTCCTGAGAAAACACAGGACACCTCCGGCCATCACACCTGCATTCCCCAAGGCGATGCGGTTTGGGAAATTATCTGAGGGAAGCTACACTCTTCTTTATTCTTTAACTGGAGGTGGTGCGTTTGTTCCGTCTTTGCGTTGGAATGCGAGCTAAAGACTACAGTTGAACAATCTCGTAACTGCGAATCTGTGTGTGGGATTTAACAAAAAAATTTTTGGGTTGAATATGAAAACGCGTAGTTTGGAAATCCAAACAGGCTTTTCACTGCTTGATTTGAGAAGAAACAGTCTTTTAGAAATAGCTTAAAGATATGGCGAATTTTAAATCCTCTTGATTTGTTTTAACCAACAAAGTATTTGCAGAAAGTGAAGTTACGTACACGAAGCTTTCTCTCTTTCTTCAGGCCCATAATTCCTTGAAGACAATGTCGGAATTTATAGGAAGTTAAATAGCATCTTGTTCTCTTGAAAGCCTTGTCTGGTCATGTCACTTCAGGTCTCAGATCCAATCCAAGCAAGCCAAAAGACAAAACACGCAGGCGTTACATAGGATTATTGAAGGAAACCTGCACAAACAATAGCTTGTACAGATAGAGCGGGGCAGAGATTTGTGCAGCGACAGCAACAATGGACATGTGTGGTGTGGAGATAGATAGGCAGGCCTCAGCTAATTAGCTCAGTGGGAACATCTCATTGTCTCCTGGTTGGGGACAACTCCACCTCAATGGAAGCTCACTTGTGGAGCGCTACACTCCAGTCTGGGCTCCACCAGGCTGCTCCATTGTTGCGCTAAATGCTATTAAGTTTTAAGCTGAGCGACACATAAAAGTGAAGCCGGTGTAAATTACAATTCCCCTGCACATAATCCACTTGCTGATGGAAGACATTACAGCAGTCTTGTGTCTTGACAACAGATTACGGCTGAGGCTTTACGCTATCCCACTCGCAAACGGGAGACGATACGGGATTTCTGCTTTATCTGTCCCATCCCTTCTTCGTCTTGCGTCCACAAAGTACCCCCCCCACCGCCATCACCGCTTGCCACCCTCTTGCTTTATAACGCTCTCCCTTTCTGTCCTCCCATTGATCTCGCAGTCGTATTCAGGAACTGCCAATGGTGTATGCCTGCAGGGGGGGCACCGAATCCATTATCAGGTAGGACAACAGTTTCCAAACTGCAAGGGAAAAAGGATGAGGAAAGATGGGGGCGGCGGCCTGTGATTATGAGCTGTACGAAAATTTGTACGAAATATGACGAACATTTTTACACTACTATAAATCACGCTTACTGTATATATCATATAATGGCCACTATTTTGTGCCCTGTGCAAGACTGGCGTGATGTAGCGGTATCCCAAGTTTGGTGTTTTCGCTTGTCAAAATATTGGGATTCAAGATCAGCCACAGGAGGGGTACGTTTTTGGACTCAAATAAGGAAACAGTTGACTTTGCTTGTAAAAATCCTACATTGTATCTCTGACTATCCATCTCTTTCTGCCGCACCACATTTTCGACCAGTCCTGTGTAGTGGCAGCAATGGTGAGTGTGCCAGTCTAAGCTTGAGTGTATCTAATTCCAGGCTAATGCAGTCTAGCCTGCAGGTCCACTCTGCTTGGCTGCATGCCTACTTCTGTATCTCCGTACTCACTCCGCATCTTTAAAAGACTTGGGACATGAGGTGATCCGGTAGTATCCATTGTTTTGATACTGATTGGAAGGGATGCGCTGTATCATTGACGTCTCCAAAAATGTACCTATCAAAACGAGGGCTTGAATTTGAAGAAAAAATGTTCCTATGCTGTACTGCATGTACACTCTGCGTTGTTGCAGATACTCTCAAGGCCTTGAGGGCCTGTGGCTTGGTGACATTATGCTTGAGGCGTTTCCTTTTGAAACCTGAGGCCCAGAGCACAAGCTTACAGATAGTCGGGTTGGGTCGGCCTACGGGCGTATTGTAGTGTCAACTAAACCAGTTTGGCTTGTGTGACTTCTTGTTGTGTTGTATGTTTTTTTTTTTTTTTTTTGGGGGGGGGGGGGGGGGGCTTTATGGCCCTTTGCCCATAGGACCACAACTAGCCTAAAGTAAGACGCACAAATGCAGATGACTAAATGAATGCACAAATGTGATGATATTCCAGATGATATATGCTTTTGCTTGTATGCAGGCAGCCAAGTGTTAACAAGGCGTGTCCAGAATCACACCTATGAAAGCATGTCATCTGCAACACCCAAAGGCCTTTTTCAACGCCTTCGCCCTCTCTCATTTGTTTTGTTGTCTTAAGGAACACAGACTAAATATGCCCTCCACACTATTTGACACATATTGTCATTACATACACCCCCCAGATATGCAATTCAAGCAAAGAACCACAGGCATTTTTTTTTTTTTTTTTAGGAGATGCCAAAACATAAATGCTGCGCTTCAGGTAATGGAATAAGACGGATATATTTAGACCAGCAAGCTCCTCATTGGAATTTAAACACTTAAACACTGCTTTTCTTTTCTTTTATGGGCTCATTTGAATATGTATTTACATGTGTTTTTGGTTCCCACACCGCAGAGATTCTCTTCAAAACTTTTAGGTGACAGGCTTGACAAGGGTGTAGTGAGTGTAGATGAATTAGCTACACACACGCACGAACACGCAAAATGGATTTCTTAAGGGAGGAAAATTGTCACATCATGACAATATATTTGTTTGGAGATGAAGATTGATGTTTCACAAGCAATACTAATATTTTGGCACCACTTTTATATATCAATTTAATGCAGTTATATCCACACACACATTTTTGAAATGTGGCATTCAAATGACATTTTTGAAAAACGCCTGCTAAAATCGGTATTTTATTGCTGATTAAAAACAACAAACCAACATGAGAGTATTTAGTACTTAGGATCTAACAAGCCGGATCACCTGCACTATTAATTTATGTGGATGTAGTCCTTCAGATCAGCAGAAAATAGCGAGATATTAACGTTCATTCATTTCCAATCATTTTCCTAACATCCTTGAGCAGAAGGCATGCATGAAAAATGCTACAGTGGTATATTTAAAGGTTAATAGCCACGGATGTTCATATTCATGTGTATGTACTTGGACATTATATTGGTGTGTGTGTGTTTGAGTGAATATGCTGAAATATCTGCTCACATGTGTGCATATCAGGCCAGACAGATGAGGATGACAGATGTGAGTGTATTGGTGCATGGAAAGACGAAGGGGGGGGGGGTGTTGGGGATTCATGTGTACATGATGGAAAAATGTCAACTAGACATGGAAGCTCGCTCGGTGAGTTTCATCCCTCTTTCCGTCACTGTCTTCATACCTCCTTCCCCCGCTTTCCTAAAGGCACAAACTCTGGCAGTTGTCACCTTAGAGTATTATAGACCCCGCTGAAGCACTCCACTCCTCGGGAGGAGAATGTCAGCCCAGGCTTGGGGCAGTTTTGACAAACAGAGTATATATTGATACATGATAAAGTATGCTAGAAATCACCCAACTGCTGAGGGCTACTATAGTTTTAATATCATCATTTGAATTAACAAGCATTCTGTGGAGAAATAATGAGCTTTCATTATTCAGAACATCATCCTTACCCCAGCGGAGACTTGCAGGGCTATTAGTGCTTGAGAACTTAATGAAAAGAAGATAAAGAAGGTTTGAGATAAAAGTTTCAATGGCCACACTCGGTAACCAGAGTTAAATTTTAATGCGGTCCCGCCGGATGATGGACGACTTTCTTATCTGGGGCCCGGGGAACGGCCGGACAGGGGATCCACTTTGGAATCTGCCATTCTGGGGAAGTTGACGCACCACGACTGGGATGAATGCACCTTCAAAGTCTGTGGTCATTTATTGATACGGCAACAAAAAGATGACGGTGCCAAGCAGTGCCCAGATGAAATTGAACTCATTCGTTGGAAAAATATGCCCAAAGATAACGCTGCTTCATTTCATCGCCTCTATATTAGTTGCTGCAGTGATGTATAATTATCAACAAGGAAAAGATAATTGATCCCTACAGGACTATTTCATTTAAAAGACAAATCAGCAAAATTGGGGAAAAAAGTTTGAATAAAAATAAAGTAAAATAGTTTTTTTTTTTTTTAAAGGATTTTTTTTCTCCTAAATATATATATATATATATATATATATATATATTGCATAAATATAAATTTATATAAAAAATAAAGTAAAATATTTTTTTTTTTTTAAAGGATTTTTTTTCCTTAAAAATAATATTTTTTATTATATTTCTTATAATATATATATATATATATATATATATATATATATATATATATATATATATATATATATATATATATATATATATATATATATATATATATTTAGGAGAAAAAAATCCTTTAAAAAAAACAAAACTATTTTACTTTATTTTTTATATAAATTATATATATATATATATATATATATATATATATATATATATATATATATATATATATATATATATATATATATATATATATATATATAATTTGCCTGGTAACAGACACAAAACGCTTCTATGACATATCTGACATTCCTTTCCAAGCACGACTTGCTTGACTTTATTTCAGTTTTATTGGATAATCGCTAACTTTTCTTTAAACTACTATGACACTCGGGAATATAATACGGTAGTTAAAAAAAACAGCTGTACTCATAAAAATATTTTGGTATTAGAGTAACTTTGAATTTCAAAGGATGTCTCAGCGTTTGAAATGTTGGACTATATATGCAAAAGCTTCCCCCAGGATAACGTCTGCTCACTCAGCCAACCTAGGATGACACCGTCATTCTATGAGTGAATGTACGTCAGCGTTTATGACGTAACCTTGTCAAAATGCATTGAGCGCAATTATTTGACTACAAATGAAATCAGTGGGGATTAGTTTTTCTTTTTGGAGGTACACAAAAATAAATAGACAATGAGACAGACATCCCACAAATAGAAACGAGCGCTCTCTGTGAGTCCCTGTGTTTCTGCTGTGTTGTTTATCCCAAGGGCCTTAAGGGAAGTGTGTTTGCCTGCTGAACCATCATGAAGTCTCCAACAGACATTTCCAGTTTGCTGCTTGCACTCTGCTATGCTGGAGGAGATCTCTGTGAATGGGAGGGGAATGCATTGATTTGATGAATGAACGCATGTTTGTGGGAGCACTGGTGGCCAATGTGCAGTCTGGTGCAAGGATGTTTTTTTTTTTTTTTTTTTGTGGCTCCGGCTCGACAACAAAGCCTTCAGCGCTGGAGTGCAGACTGCAAGAGTCACAGCTCAGCGCTGATGTTATTTTTATTGCTTTTTTTTTTTTTTTTTTCCTAGCGTGACGGTTTACATGTTACATAATATTATGTGTGCACATTTCAGTGTAAGACAATGTCAGTATAAGGCTGAAATTTTCAATACATGGGCTGAGTGGGCTGTAAAGGATTTGTCTCAGCCAGACGCTACGTTTTTGGTTTTACAGCATCTTTCCTTCAAGTCAGGCAAGTGAACTCAAAGTATTTCAGGCTGTTTCCATTTGGCAATACGTTGCACCATGTCACACTCTCATACTTGAAGTCACACACATATGCTACCAATGTGCTTTTTAGTTTGTAAAACTTCGACGTAAGCCTGTATAATCTTTTTTAAAAGTAACCAATTAATACATATACTAGGACAATAAAGTTTAACATTAAACCCAGGTGTTTCACGGAAAAAAAGGGACATCATTTCAATGCATTTTACTGTTTGTCGTCATGATATGGTTCATACTTCAAAGGTGCTGCTTAATTTTTTAACTTCCCATAAAGTGTCTTTATCCATAATGGCAACTTCATTTATGGCGGCTGTATAACTTTAATTAAACATAGCCACATGTTGGCAAACATGGTAAAAAACACATGAGGGAGAGGCAGGAGGTTTTGGAGATTTACTGGAATTCTTGTTTTCCCAAAACAGTAGAGCAAAGAGAAAGTTTTTTTATGTTAATTCTTGACATGGTTGTAATCAAAATGCTTTTGATGTGGCCTTCCTAAATTTTGGAGTAGCGTGAGAAATGCTTTACAAATCCAAATGATTTTCTTTATGTACCTGATTGGTTAAGATTGGAAAGTGCCATCTGTTGCTATGGAATGCACTCGAGTACAATTTTTTTTTTTTTTTTTTTACACCTATTAATACTTTACCACCGAAAAAAGCGAGAGCAAGTGTGTAATTTAAAATGATACAATAGCATTGACTGAGTGAGATTCTCTCATCTTACACTTTGTGAAATATGAATCATGAACAGCTGTTGTTAAAATGATTTTTGCTCCATTGTCACACAAGGCCTGTGACAGAATGGCAACCATATATAGTATTTTTTTGCTTTGTAAGACAAACCTGATCCCTGAAAAAGACACATAAGTCCTGCTCATAAAGATGGGATCTGTTTGGTCTTTTGTATCCATTCTTATTGCCAATACGTATGGCCGTTCTTTCCACTTATTTCTCTTCAGGATCTCACGCTTGCACCATGTGTTGCCTGCCGCTGATCACAAACACATGACTTGACTTCTGCCCACGGCCAGCAGACATAACAGCAAACACCGACAGACAAAATGTAAGGCTTTCAAATCATATAGTAAATAAAATCCATTTGCATTTTGCATATTTCTATTATGCTTTGTTACAAGACGAAATATAAGCCATTGGTTCACATAAGCCGATTCATAACACAAGCAGTTAACTGTGCAAATACGTGCATCTTCTGAATATTGCTCCAGCTAATTATGGCATACTCTGGCTTGTGAACTCAAAGTTTGACTTGTGTTCTCTCAGTTCAACTGAACAAATTTGACAGTTGAGAGTGCAAGACCGATGAACAAACAAAACGCAAGTGTGAATGAAACTGACGGTAAGAGAGTGATGGAAAGACGTTGGATTTTTTTTTGTTTTTTACTATTTTAAGAGTGTATAAAGAGGCCAGTGGACACTCTTTCACTCTGGAGTCATTTATTTGTGATTATACTGATGTGTCTATGTTACAGGTCTCATGAGAACCAATCATCTACTGCTCAAACATGGAGGAACACAACATTATTGAGAATGAAGGGTCCACTCATTTTTTTTCTTCTAATAAGCACCCTCATTTTTTTTAAACATCTTCCACTACTGCTAATAACATGAAATTTGTATCAACAGGAGATGTTATACCCTTGAAATAAAATGCTCCCATTCTATGACACATCACCTTTCTACTGTGGATGTGCATCTCCATGTATGTGCCATCGTCCCACTGTGTTGATCACAAGGTAAGAGCATAATCATTAGGTGACTCAACTGGAGTAACATTCTTTGAACCCCCATCACCACTGTCCACAGTTACCACTCAGCTACGTAAGTCCAAACATCACACAAAGTGCAGGTGAACCATAAATGACAACAATAAGTAACTGTGTATGAGCAAATGCAAAAGAAAAAATAGAAATAGATATATTATTGGATATCTAATGCCTAACAATGTCCATATATTTTAGGAATAAACACAACACCTGATTTTGGTTTAGAGAAAAATCTGTCTTATTGTTTCAATGTGGTTTGTAAGGAAATTTGAGGTTAGAAAAAAGACATGTCTACTATAATGTCTTTGAAAACAAGTCTAATGGCTGGAAATGGAGATTCATCAACAGTATTCCACAACAAAGGCATATGTTTGTTCTACTCTCACAACCCTCCATACATCCTCCCAATAGAAACTTTACTGATCTTTATATCCCTCGCTTGCATGTTAAAGTGACTTCCTAATCCAGTGAAAGACAAGTGATTGTAAGAAATGTCATTGTGTGTGCAGTCACGGCGGAATGTGTCAGAAAGGCAATGGCAACTTGACAGTCCGGTTCTACGTCTGCGTGTGACGAGCCAGACCAAAAGGTCACACACTTGAAAAATGCTGTTCTGCACCTCTGACAGCTTTATAAGGCTTGTGTAAACATAAACCCCGAGCATGAGTACCTGAGTGTTTTGTGACTTATGTCAAGGCGAGATTTGGAATTGTGGGTTTAAAGGAATTTTGGACGAAGACAATTACCCACATGAAGATGAAGGCTCAAAACACAAAAAGCTTTTTTTTTTTTTTTTTTTTTGCGCAATGGGGGCGTGTGGACGTTTTTCATGCAATTTTGCAAAAACTCCTAATTGGCAGATAGAAAGATTGTATCATTTCTCATAGTTGAAGCAGAGGTTGTAATTTACATTCTCATTAAATTGATCCATTAAAATAAGCAATGGCCTGTTTGGTCTCCAAACTCTGCAAAGTCAGACATAACTTAGGCAGACACTTTTTTTTTTTCTTGAGGAAATTAATTTGTAAGCCTGACACAAATAAACAGCTCATGCATAAATATGCCCGTAACTTTGAAGACAAAAGGAGAACGGCTCTATCTTTATTGTAAGGGAAGGATTTTGCTCCTTATCAAAGCAACACAGGGCAAGATTAAAGAGTCAAAATCCTCCCCACGTGTGTGCAGTGTGTTTGTATTTTGCTCCTGCACGCCTGCCCCCGGTTATCCTCTATCCTTCTCCTCCCTACCTCCCTCCCTCCCTCTCTTGCCACTTTCCCTGTAGCATTAGGAGCTAGCTGCCAGGCTTTCCTCTTTAGCATCCATCCATCCATCCCTCCTTCCTTTGCCTGCAGGAGCTTGCATTAATCAGGACTTTCCAAGGAGGTCCCGCTACTGTAGCTGTTGTTTTTCCTCCCAATTTGTTAGCATGCACATGCTGTCAATCCTCATACACAGATAATCAATAAGACTCAATAACAACAGACCGTTCGGTCTGTCTGAAGATATTGAACTGAAATATAAAACAAGAATTATCTTGATGGATAAAGTTTCTTATCCTAATCTCTTGGGTCATGTTTGTCTTTTTTTCTTTGATTGTTATTTCCACTCATTACTGTGACACCGATAGCAACATTTTTTTCTTTTTCTTTTTTAACTACCATCACACAACATTAAACATACTGTTTATATTTATATATATACATTTAAACTTCGGTGTGCGTTTTTTTTTTTTTTTCTTCTTCAATGTATACGGTGCAGGTAGGGAACTGCGGGCTTGTCTACAGCTTGTTACACATAAACAGTTGCCTGCTGCGACCTCGAAACAATTAAACACACATTAAGACAGTACAGTCACAGCTGGAGTCAAAAAAACAATGAGCTCAGACTTCCTTAAAACTCCGTAAAGCTGAGGGGAACATCCGAGTCAGGTGATAATTCTCCACGGGTTGTACCTGTAGCAGCCACGTACTACCTGTTAAAAGACATTGAAAACTTTTACGGCCCCTTAAAGGACATTTTTCACACGAATAAGGCTATTATTTAGACTTTTGAACCATCAAAAGTGTGTTATTCATTTATACTGTCAGGGGATGACTTGTTTTCCCACTCTGCTTGATTTCACATTTATTTTAGTCAAATAAGTTATATTTTAAGTTTACTATGGACTGACTCTTGAGTATTGGTATTGAAGAGATAATGAGTCCCTTTTCAGGGTTATCAATTGCGACCTTCATATACATTATGAGCCAGCGTCTTCTTCCCCATGGGGTCCAAAACAAGCCGCCAAGAAATACGCCAACATGGCGTCAACACATATTCTGCACCCAACCACGATGCAGCGGGTGAATGCCAAAGGCCAATAAGAGGAAGCGAGCACGCATGGAGGGGAAATTCGGGACAAAAGTACGCAGTCTAATGATTGGAGTGGAAAAACGAAAGCAGGGTAAGAAGTGGTGAACGAAGGACGAGGCAGAGAACGGCGGGAGGGGGCAGCGTGGAAATTGTCCAGTCCATGAATGACACTTTATTGGATGGCTAACAAACAGGGGGCGAGAGAAACCAGAGGAGGCTTGGCGAGCGTGGAGGGAAGTTAGTGCCCTCAGGATGTTGGATCCTACTACCAGGCCCAGAAGTGTGGCTAGGAGATAGCAGACTATGCAACCCAGCCATTCATTCAGACACAGTGAAAGCAAAAACAACAGCACTGAGTAATTCATGACGCTCAGAAGCACAACTAAAGGAAATAAGAAAAGGGAAAAACAAAAACATGGCCCATTGTGTGGTGATTCCTTCAGTCAGCTGTCCAATGATATTTTAAAGATCACTCCGCTCAAGCCATTTATAAACGTGTTGCCAAAATGAACTCATTCACTGCCAACCCAGTTAACATCTTTGATAACCGTCAATGGCACTGAAGGAGTTCATGGCAAACTTCACATTATCCATCGGATCAAAGGCAACTGACGAGTTTACATTTGAAAAAGAAGAGCGCAACATTCCAAGTTTGTTGGGGAACTGACCGTCAATTTATTTTGCACAATCCTAATCCTACCCTGGATGCATACCCACACGCAAGAGAAAATACATAGAACCTCTGCAGGGCAAACAGTGGAGAAAATAAACAAGCCTTAGAATAACGCGCCTGTTAAAATAACATTCTTCAAGGGGGGGGGTAAGCTGCTTCATCTCCAGTCATCACAAGTCAAATTTAGTGAACCCACACTAAATCTTTTTAGAGCAAGCATTAAGTAGCAACACTTTGAGCCGGGTCGGCTGGCTTTTCACTGTTTCACGCTCGCTCTCCATATATATCCTCCAATCTCTCAATTGGCAACGTGATGGAGGAGCTTCAGGCCATGTGTGCTGGTTTGGGCCAATTATAGGGATTCTCATCAGCGCCGGCCGGGCTGCCTTGAGCTTCAGGCACAGAGTGCACAGACTGGCAGAGGTTCTGCATAGGTCAACTTTGTACCCCTCACATCTTTACACAAAAGAGGATACCTTGGAGAGGGTCCACTGCTGGCAGGGACAAGACAAGGGAAAAAAAAAAACATGTTCTGCTTCGGTACATAGAACATTCACGTGCAGCGCATACACTTAACTCGAATTAAGTCAGTGCGGTATTTTTGTGGTTCAGAATATTAATAATAATAATTCATTATTTACAGATTTGAATGGTATTAGAGTGATTTCTTACAAAATTTCTGATGTTTCATACAGAATGTCTTTCGAAGCAACATATTAAAAAATTTGGAATTACCCATTCAGTCGACAAAGTGGTTTCTAACTTCAATGTAAGTTCAGGTAAAAGGACGTAAAAGACCTAATATGAGATCTGTAACAACAGCAACACTTCCAATGTGCTCGCGCTACATTCAAGCATAATTACCAGCTTGGAGGAAAATTCGGCTGAGCAACTGGATTAAATATGACTGAATCTTCTTAAGTGGTACAGATGCAAAGCCCACTTAAATATTTGCCCCATATACATTGGCTTCAGGATGAAAGGCTTGGCCAAGGTTTAAGAACTTGCGCTTACACCACTAAGCTTTTTTACTCCTTTCTGTGGAATTATCTGCTTTTTTTTTTTTTACAAGTAGAACTTTGAACACTTCTTGCCCGTGTGTTTGCTTCTGAAACACAATCTCAAACATGGCTCGGAAGTGTGTATCTTGGAAATGGAACCAAACTTGTGGCCTGTTTGGCGCACTTGCAGCCCTGAAAGTGGATTGTGCTGGAGCTGTGGATTAGCACAAGGCAGCAGCCAGCCAGCCAGTATCTATGCGTGTGTACGTGTGTGTGTGTGTGTGTGTGTGTGTGTGTGTGTGTGTGTGTGTGTGTGTGTGTGTGTGTGTGTGTGTGTGTGTGTGTGTGTGTGTGTGAGTGTGTGTGTGTGTGTGTGTGTGCAAAAAAAAAAAGTACACGTGCACGTCTGTGAGCTGGCTGGAGGCTGCCTTGTGGTGAGGAGAAAGATTTGCACCTCCATGCACGCTGCTGAAAACCTGCTAACCGTTGCATTTACAACTCTCAGGCTGTTGAGGTAAACACATTTGTAGTAGAGAGAACATTTAAAGAGAAAAAAAAAAAAAAAACATGACAATATATGCACCCCAAAACAACGACTTGAGGTCAAACAATCCTGTAATATTACACACTAACATTGTTAATTGCATAAAAGTCTATCATAAATACTCATGGGTATTTCTCCCCTCTCTCTTAAGAGAAATTAATTTGAGACCCAGATTTCCATTCCCACAATGCATTTGGGGTTGTGGTAGAAAGCTTTAAATCTGTGTCAAAAAGAAACACATTAAGTCTGTGCAAGATGTTCACTTAAGGAACCTGGTGTGAAGGTACCGTCGCTACGCCGAGGCTCATTAATTACAATAATCACATCGTAGGTGTTAGAATAATTCATTAACTGAGATTTAGTTAAGGCTTCATTTAATAAGTCCTTGTTGGTCAGGAAAAACTGACGAGAAAGACATCCGCGAGAGGAGGTGATTGGAAGAAAAGGGGGAAGGGGAGGGCGGGGCCTATTAAATCACAAGGCCCGAATTGTCAATTTGAGTTTGAGCATTCCACTGGGGAAACTGTTCCATCCCTTTTAAGAGATATATCATTTTATAAAAGTCCAAAGGGAAAGGAACTGGGGGGATGGAAGGGTGGCGGTAATACAAGGGAGGGATGGAGGGATGCTTGGTTAGGGAATCAGTTTTGCCTACTATATTTAACTGACCCATAAATCTGTTTTAAAGTCTCCTCCATTTACAATCGAAAAGGAAGGAAAAGAAGGTTTGCTCTTTTTTGTCTTTTAAGTACCGCAGTGGTTGCTACATTTATCCTAAGAGCATAATTGGTCCAGCTCCCTCGGCTGCTGGCTCAGTTACCCGGCCTCCCTCAGGTCCCCTTTGTATGTGTTTGTGTACGTATTGGTGCATGTGCAACCACGCCCATGTCAGTACTTGAATGAAGACAATTCCTGACTCATTAGTAGGGCTGGGCTTGATGTGCTATTGGCTAATAATAACAAACTAAAACACACCTGCTGACAACACCACTGCAGGGCAATGAGTGTGTGTGCATGGGAGTAAGCGGCAAGGGAAGTTGTGCTTGGGATATGAACACACATTTCTGCACATCCACTTCCTGCCATGAACGCTTTATATTCACTACAAAGGTAAAGGTAAAACTCATTAACGCTGATTGAAAAAAGGATTTTTTGTTTCCCACTTTTTTTTTCTACACATTTTCTAATTTCCCAGGAAATGATTAATACATGAAGCCTAATGACAAAAGTCAGCATATGCAGGAAGTAGTGATGGAGCAAAGTGTTCTAATGTGTCAGGAGACATTTGAAGGTGATAACCAGGAATGAGGCAGAGGTTGGCGGGCAAGAGGATGAGATTGGAGCAACATAATGCAGCAGCCACTGTGCTAATTTGGAGATCTCCAGCTGGTGCAAGCCAGAGGGCTCATGGTTCCATAACACCATATTGCTGCACATGCACACAGCCCTTTTTTTTTTTTTTAGTAGGGTGACTCTCCTTGATCATGTGTGTTTACGTACTGTAAGAGAATTTGTTTTTCCCCACTATATATTTATCATAGGTAAAAAAGTACAGGAAAATACCCCAAAATCAAGTATCTGCCCTGGCACCTGGGGGTCCAATGGCCCTGCGCGGCCCCCTCTAGCTCTGCCAGTGGAGGGAATGCATTTCATTGAATTTAAAAAAAAATCCCAATGGATTATGATCTACCTTAGTCAGGTTTCCACAAGAATGGTAATACTGCTATTTCAAACCCCTTTTTTTCTTCTTCCAGATGTCATTATGTTGTTACAGGAACAAGTCCTCTGCTGCCAGATGCCACCGTTTGCCTTCAACATATTGACGGATATTACGACGCTGCTGCTGAAAAGTTGGAGTCAAATTCCTTTTCTCTCGGGCTAGATTCAAGTAATGGCTTTAATGCAGCTGGGTTAGCGTTTTTTCTGGTGCTTTTACAACCAATAAGATTTCCCCATCTACAAACAATGCCCAAGTATCTTTTTTTTGCCCTCCTCCATTTGGTTAACCTCAAGTCTTTATGGTTTACAGAGGGGCTGCTCGAGGGGTGATGCCATTTGACTCTAGACTAGAACCAAAGTCAACTCTTGACTAATCTGAAACATCTGGCAAATTTTATGAGAAAAAGAAAAGTGGTAGGAAATCATGCCAGGTTGGCAGGTGGATGAGTTACAAACAACCAACATATCTTGTAATGTATACATGCGCATCCAACTTTCTACCACTGGGAGATGTGGATACTGAACTTTCGAACTTGATTCATTTATTCATCGCATGCCATGCCAGACAGTTTGTAGCTCTGTGCCATTTTATGAGCCACAAAGTTAACCAACTCTCATTTAAAGGCTTCTCTCCTCAACCACATATAAATACACCCGGGCTGGCTTTGCCACCAGCCATGGCCCCAAATATATCCCTAGAGACAAAAAAAATTTCAAAAGTTGTGGTACGTAAACTAGTAATGACCACACATTAAGGCAACGGGAATTCTTTAATTATTCATGAAAACATACCATATATATTCACTCACTATGAATAAGGGCATAACATCAGATACCCCTGCTCATCTCCTGAATTAACACAAACTGTATAAAAAAAAATCTATTCACTCTTCTGATGGAATTTTGCAGTAATCTGTATCATTTAAGAATAAAGCTAAATTCATGTGAGGTGTCAATACATATCACGAGTGCACATATGAAATTTGTAATTTCACAAACAACCACACTTACACACTTGATGCACTCACTCAGCATAAGCTCGGTGCCTTCCCAATGCACTGATAATCGAAAAAAAAAAAAATGAAATGGCTACTGCACATGACGGGAAATCACACACAGACACACACATGCACACACGCACACACACACACGCACAAACTGAGGGTTTACTCCATGTTCAAGATGTACCATGAAGTAATTCACACACATGCATGCCGAGCAGAGGAACAGCAACAAATTCGATTTCCCAAGGATGATGGTGTGATGAAAGATTGTGTTTTTTTTTCTCCCCCTCATCTACTGCAAGTGCTGTTAGAGCATGTTGTGATTAAATAAAAACCTTGCCCAAGTTTCAATAAACGCATTATAACAATTGCGTTTCCCTGACAAAGATTTAGGGACTGGTGTGATGCGATTGTATTACTGGGGCACATTGATCTTTTTTTTTTTTTTTTTTTTGAACATCCGCCTCTCATCCTTGAGCAACTTATTTTGTTGACGTGGTTTGATGAGGTGCAAAGAAAGCTGTTATTGGTCATATATTTAGCAGAATTTTTCTTGACTATTTATGGAATATGTGTTCAAGCCATTCTTCTTAAGACTGCAGTGTGTGAAGGTGTGGCAGAATTGAGCAAAATCTAAATATCATGGAAAATGAAACCAAAGTTGGATGTGAGTTCATATTTTGTGTGTTACATATTTTGAAAGAAGTGTAAAGGTCTTAAGGCAAACTGTCCGCCTTATTATTGATTTAAGATTCCACTGTAAGCAGACACAAACACGAATAGACACAGGTGTGGCACAATACTATCTATGTATAATTCTGCAAGTGGTGACAAGCTTAATAACACCGCACTGTCATATTTTTCCCCCTTTGATCTGCACACACATGCAACGCGGCCGCGTTTGAGATTCCCATGAAGATAATAATAATGCCAATCAATGCAAAAAAAATTCTATTCCGATGCATTTGTTTATGGAACACCTGCAAACACAAATTAAGTCCGAATAAGATTGATTAAAAAATAGTAAAATTTGCTTTAGAATTTTACAATATTGGATATTAAATATAATATTCACATGAAATTCACATTGTTTCGCAGTTTTTTTTTTCTTTTGGAGTTAATGTTAGTTCATGTTAACCCAAACAAAAAATAGAACAAGCATCTAAATGCTGATAAATAGTTTCATTCAGGCTCCCCCACTCATTTTCTCAGAGTCTGAGGCAACCTAACGTAGCTCACAGTTTTTCCCGCCTTGTGCTGCTCTCCTTGGAGGCGAAGTCAAAAGGTTTTTCATTTATCTCCGAAGCACAAACACGAATCCCCCGAGAGACCCACAAGGAAAGTAGCAACACCTTGCCCCAAATATCTGATCTTGGAGGAGCAAAAAATAGCATACGCGTATTTGTTTGCCGGGTCGCAAGCTTACGTTGTTCCCCTGACACGACATTGTCATTGAACATTTTGCCGTCGTGCGCTAGGCGTATAAAAATACATTTTTTTGGGGGGAAAGACACATTCTGAGAACAAAGGATAATTATATTTGTTAAACATGCGGTGTTGTTGGTAATGTTTTGTAACTCAGAGATGATGCATAGATATTTTAATATCTGCATTTGTTTGGTTTGATGCTTCTGCATTTTTGTTTTGGATTACTATTAATGCATCAATATGCTAAAACGTTTCATTTGAGAAGAGAACTCACTTAAGTTAGTTATTCAAGCCCTAAATATGTTCTGTCTGTGTGATAACAACAAATGCGACAAAGCAAATAAAGAAATAAGAAAAGAAGAGAAATTAGAAGGCCTGCTTTCACCCACAGACAGAAAGTTTGAATGTGAGTTGTCAGCTTTGGTCTCTTGGCTACAGGGCTTGTGGGATAGCCCAGCGTCTTGGCAGCCATTTCTACCTTGAGCGGGAAAAACAATCTTTGTGCGCTTCTGTCTGGGCTTCTGACTCATTCGGCTTGTGAGCATGTTGTGTTTTGGGAGGAGTCCGTTTCTGACATTGCATGTGGATTTTTACATTTTATGTGGGCTGCTGTTTCTTATATAGCCTGCTTGTGCGTGCCTATGCATGAATGCATATTTGGTTTTATGACTTTTGTGTAAGGGGGGGAAGAGAAAAAAAATTAATAAAGAGTGAGCCTTGGCACATGAGGGGAAAGTCAGAAAAGTTTGCATCACATTTTTTTGAGTGGGGGTGTGAACTCATTTTTGTTTCTCTCTTTTGTGCAACAAAAGGATTTATGCAGGAGTTTCTCAGTCTGCTTTTTCATTTTTAATCAAAGCGAAAAAGACATTTTAGGATTGTACTGTATATGAATGTATAAATGACAGAATGGCATGATGATAATAATAATAAAAAGTTCCTTTCATTATATTTGGGCTAAACTGCCTGAAGGGGGTAAAAGAAAGCTTTAACATTTCATATCATGTCATACTCGCTCGCACTCTCCTCAGATTGCACTGAGATGTCTCCTATATAAATTATTCAAATTCAGTCTTTAAATATTGGTTGCTTTTAGGTATATAAAAAAAAAAGGATGTACTTTTTATCTAAAAATGAAAAAGCCCAAGCTTTCAGCAGTGCAATTGGAATATGAGTGTTTCCTGTTTCCTAGCGATAGACTCGACTTTTTTTGCATAGTTGCGATGCTCCCTTTTAATAAATCAGGTTGGTCCGCAAATCTCACGGACTCAAGTTGTTTAACGACCATTGCTAATGTTCATGTGCTTTCCTCTCTCTTTGTCTTGTCTGCGGAGTCAACCTAATCGCTGCTGACAGTCAGCTTTGCTCTTTTCTTAGCGCCGCGTCGCTTGCAATCAGTGACAGTGAAGTCAGGCAGCAGGAAGGGCTTGTGTGAAGTCAACACCCACTCGGGCCCAGCACACACACACACACACACACACACACACACACACACACACACACACACACACACACACACACACACACACACACACACACACACACACACACACGTGCAAAGACTGAAAGTCGCACCCACGAGCAAATAAAAAGTCTCTCGCTCGTGCACACAAATGTATATTAAATTCATAAATGCCAATATGCCATGACAATAGGCACATGCACACGTTTGTGAAGGCACACTCTTGCTTTCAAAATAATAAAACCAGCTCAACTGGAGAGCCACTGGCCTCCTTGTATGTGGGTCAGACCCATGCAAAGCTGTATTGATTTTTCGGGCTGCATGTCTGACCGCGTGCAACGCGTTGAAAAAGTTTGACAGCAGCAATATTTAACACGCGGAGCATTCGCAGTCGAGAGGTTCCGGGGTCCGCTCGCCTCTACTCGTCAGCGCCTCGCCAATTGGCAGACAATGGACTCGTTTGATAAAGAGGAGGGCTGACATTGGAACGGGCAATTTGTGAGTGACAGACCAGGAGGAAGGGATGAAGAGAAGGGGGAGGCGGTGGCAAGTGAGGGGTCAGGAATTTGCCTCTTTAAAGAATGTAGCGTCACCCATATGTCCATCTGCCCTGGTGCATGCTTGATGGAGTGGAAGGATGGGGATGCGAGAGTGCTCTCCTCTCTTCTTCCTCTCTCTCTCTCTCTCTCTCTCTCTCTATTTCCACTCTACTTTGCAGACCTCTGTATGATTCTCTGGTGCACAGCAAATGCTTATTGTTTGTTTCCCAATTGGATTAAACCATGCACTGGACATTTAGGACAAAGTAGAAAAAGCTTTCAAACTAAAAGTTTTCTGTAGAAGAAGTCAGATACTGAGTATACTGATAGGATATTTTAACTGACATATGTACAAAGAAGCAAACGATGATCGGTTGCTTTCTATCATATGTGATTTTGAAAATGGATTCAAAATGGAATAGGAATCCTTTTTCGACCAGCTTGGACTGTCTAACCACTCCTGACTGACTGGCTTTCTTTTAATGTTACACTTGCGAAAGAATGCTGTCCTTGACAATTTTGGAATGTGAGCGTAAATGGTCAATCCTGGTTAAAGGTGATACGGATGTTCTCTGTGTTGCTGGAGGCAAACGTGAGGCAATCTAGAGCACTTTTGTCACTAGAGACTTTATCTCTTAGGTCGTGGGGTCCAAGGACGATTACTTTGAATTTGTCTGACTTTAGTCGTGAGAAATTGTTGGTAATGAAACTCTCGATTTCGTGCCTGAAAGGTTGGCTAACTGGTTGCTTTGCTCAAATTTCATGCAAATAGGAGCAAATGTGCCCTACTGGTCCAACGATGGACACTATGACCAAGTTTTATATGTAGATAATCGGACAAGAGTCTAAATTGATAGTCCTCAAATAAACTTGTTCTACAGGAATTCATGCATTTTTTTGTCAACTGCTACTGATGATTAGATATCGGTCTGTAGATGGCTTTGCCGAGAAGTCATGAGAAGAGCATCCACAAAAAGATGCTTTGTTGACGTAAGAATGCCCTGAGGTCAAAAACTAAATTATGCTTATAAATGTGGCTTGCAGATGAGATTTTTTTTTTTTCCAAATACTCCATTGAAGCATTGTGTCCTGCTCCATTACGTTTTGAATGATAATCCGTGCTCAAAATACAGAAAAATATAGTTGAGTAAATGATATTTGGCCTGAGACGGTCTGGAACTCGCCATGAAAATATGATTCAACATTCCAAGTCATACCTGAGACTGTTCTGAAACCGCTCCGTTAACTCTTTATTTAATGTGACTTAACCAAATGAGCTAATAGGAGTCCACTGGAACTAAAGGTGAAATTGAATTGCATCCTTTCCTTGCAGAAGAAAATGTGCTTGACATCACCGTTGAAGTACTTTCAAATGACCTCTTATTAATCCTGCAAATGTGCTTCTCATATTTACTGCAGTGGTACTTTTTGACCCTCACCAAAAATTGGCTAATTTGGGAGGGGCGGTAAAGACCACATAGAGCTAGCTAATGGCTTACTCATTTGAATAAGCGCACTCCGCTCAGGGGAGGGCTATCTCGTGTCAGTGGTGTCCAACTGAAAGAAGCCCCCCCCGATCAATGTGAATATTTTCCACCTTTTTCCCTTCTGGTGACATTATTTTGCCATTTGTTATCCCTGTATGCTGTAGGCATTTTGAAAATTTCAATCATTTCTAATTTCTCCAGTCAGTTACTACCTTTAAGGTGTGTTGCACTGTAAATTCATTTGGAACTTTCTGTCTTACTTCCTTTTCATTAGGGTAGTAATGGGCAACTCTTAAGAATAACCAGAGGGCTAAATGGAAGTAGGAAAGTCATGCCATGAACAAGAGAGACAGAATCGCAAGAGTTCAGTCATTTCCATTAAAGCTGCACGAGAGCGTGCGAGAGAGAGAGAGAGAGAGAGAGAGAGAGAGAGAGAGAGAACATGATATGTGACAAACGATGCCAGACCAGCATATTGCGTCAAGCTGGATGGTGTAGAGTCGATTGCCCCTCGGTCATGTCTGCTACATATCTTATTTCATGAGGTAAATTTCAGATTTTATAACATGGTGATTAGATTACATGCAAGATATTAATTGTAGGAATGAATGGAAACACATGAGATCAATGTGGTCAGCTGTAGCGTTTTATGAAATGAGCAGAAAATGAATCAGAGTATATTTAGACGGTTTCGCCAATGTACTTTTTGTACACTAAATTTGAGACTTTAAGTGGAATGCTGAGATAGAATAAGAAGCTCTATCTTCCAGGAGTAGAGCCGCTGCTCCTCTACATAGAGAGGAGCCAGATGAGGTGATGTTTTTGGCACTTTAAGTTGATCCAGGTTACTCTCTAGAGACTACAACACCTGCTTTGTCTGGGAAAACCTCAAGATCCCCCCCCCCCCCCCCCCCCCCCGCACATGAGCATGAGAGTGAAATCTTGGCTTTCTTGCTTAAGCTGCTGGCCCTGCAACCTGATCACAGATAAGCGGCAAAAAATGAATGGATGGATATCGGACTCCATATGTCAATTAGGCTGCATGGGAGAAAAAAATATCATTTGAACCATGTTGCGTAAATGTAGCTTGAGAAACTTACTTTCTCTCAGCATATACAGTTGAAAGAAATATATATATGAAAAAAAAAATCAATGTTAGCATATTGAGTCTGTTTACGGATGACCCCTCTAAGCTAAATGAATAGAAGTGGCTTTAGGGAGTGCAGCGCAAAATCACGAGCGAGACTACAATGTTCATTTGCAACGTGGTAGGATAATTAGCAATTTACCACTCTGCCATCTTCATAATACACGTTCATGATTCACCGTCTTTTGTTTTCTTGATGCCTGCGAGGGATGCGTGACTTATACAACGGAGGATACGTCGCTTCTGTCTTGCACATAACTTCATTGTGTGTTCATAGACTTTCCCCACTGTGGTCCCACATATAACAAGAGATTGCCTGAAGATCCAACGGTGTTCTGTTTGGCTCCAGGTTTTAACTCACCAACAACAAGAGGGTTGACAAACCAGCTAATGAAAAGTCTTGAGTAAGATGTCGCTTCAAGTCACACTGTATTGAAATATGTAACGTGCCATTCCAGGGAGAGACATATTAAAATCCATACATCACGTAAGCATACAAGCTCTATAGACAAGCACTATGCACATTTGTGGAGTCAAATATTCACTCATTCATACAGTGAGTGTCTGTTCCTCAAGGTTGGGCTAATTACGGGCTTTGTAATTAAGATAAATTATAAATTATATAAATGATAATAATAAGAAGAATTTTTATAATTGCATGAATCTTTGCAAATTAGATTTACATGCCATGTATTATTGCTTGCATTAAAATGAATGGTGTTTTCAGAAGTGTTTTGTCAACTCAATTAGATGACACGAGTATAAACGCTGAAGGAAATGTCTTGAACATAAGTTCAAGAATGAGGCAGAGAGGGAAATAACAGCGTAGCCATGGTTACCTCCCGCATCATTGCTCGTGTTTTAATATGTCAGTGCACACACAGTAGTAAACTCCGCGTTGAATCATTAACTGTAGGAAATAGATCATTAAAAGTTCAAAAGAGATCTAGGTTAAACTCACAGAGTGAACACTATACCCTTTAAAAACTTAAAAGGCAAAAGAAGCAAAGGACGCAGTCTATGAATAGTCCAATGAGCTCACGACTACCCTAAGGGTCAGCGTTGCATGTCCTCCGTAGACAAGCAAGAATGGAGTTTGTCATTGAGGACATTTACATTTCAAACACTTGATGGGGCGACTTGTAAGAGCAACTCGTGTCAGGACAGGTGATCTACTACATTTGCTTTGCAAACCTTTAGGAAATGTAAGGGACTGCAGAATGGACTAAAATGACAAACATGAGAGCAATCATTTTTTTAAGAGCATCCGTACTTGTGGTTAATACAATATGTCCTTCCTACATCATGATGAAGAAATATCGTTGAGGAGTCTCCCGACGGTCACCAAGATTCTTCTAAGACCCCTAACGCACACTTGGCCTTGCTCTCAACTTCCCTTGCCCTAATGATGACCCTAGGCCCACTTTTAATCACCATTTGCCTTGCCCCTTTAACATATCATTCCACTCGCCTGCACAGGTTTAATTCCAGAAGAGATGTATTCGTGACATTAACTGCCCTTCAGATTTTTTTTTTTAATCCACATTTTGATTCTAATTTGTATTTGCTTTAATGGCTTTCGTGTAGCCATATGAACAGCTGTATTGAGATAAAGTATCATCCCCATATGCTAAGAGAAAACAATCTCTTTGCATTACAGACTCTGAAAATGGGAAAAAAAAAAGAAAGAAAAGCACTTAATCAACTAACATTGATATTACTTCTGGCAATTAGTAGCATGCTGGTAATGATATGAGTTTTCAGCTGTAAATAATTATGCTGCCTGCAGGCCATACTTTAATTCTCGGCTGTATCTATAAACAATAATCAAACCAACAGCGGCAGGCTAAAAGTTGGAGATTTGCTCTCGCAGAGGAGCACTTTAAGAGCAGCTTATTGGAGCCCTGTGGTGATGCCGGCAGTCAGGGTCACCTTCAGGTGCTCTTGCATATACGCTGGCGTGCTACTGCACAGCGCTATTGATCAGCAATGTGCCGAGACACAAAGAGTGGAGCGCCATTGCTTCATGCTTTGATAACAAACGAAAACATGTGTCTGGGAAACACAACGGAATGCAACAAAATGATATATTATTTCTTTTACATTTGAATATAAAACATAACTACAATATATACATATTTTTTTCAATTGATCCTCTGCCGTTCACATGCGATCAGGACTGAAATCTGCAGTGTATTATGAAAAAAAAAAAGACAATGAATGACCCTTGCATAATGTTATCAAATATTATGGAATCCAAACAGTTTCATATTTTAAATCCATCTTAAATCACTCTTAAAAATCAATGTTTTACAGATGAACTGATTTTGGAAAAGGTCTTGGTTCTTTATATAAGCCACATCCCGTGACACTTGCCAGTTAACTTTTATTCACTGTCCAGCAGCAAACAGGCAACGCGCTGATGACTACAGACTAAGATGAAGAGCATAATTAAGGAAACACATGAAAGCCGACACCGGGTGTGAGATTAATTAGGCTCATGCCAATACCTCATCAATAGCCGATTAACTAATGACACATGGCCCGATGAGGGCTATTGAGCTGCTCCTAGTTTGCTGTGTTAATAGGTTGTAGCTGACATTCAGAGTGAAAGCTGACACACAGCGAAGAGGCCAGCGTGCAGGAAGCAGAGGGCCAAACTGCAAAATCACAAATGTAGTCAAACGCCATCGATGTAACGTGGTCTCGCGGGATGCCAGTGATTACTGTGACCACAATGTGACAGAATTCCCATCCTTTCAGTGATAATTAAAAATGACCCCAAAGGGGCCCTCCCCTCCACGGAAATAGAAGGCAGGACTCAATCTAGATTAATGGCGTTGGAATGGCCAACATCAAGTTGGCCACTTTATGATAATGATTGTAAAGAGAATAATGAACACTTGGATGAGGGATGAACAATCCCATGTCCTGCAGTCGAATCCCTATACAGGTTAATTAGGTAAGATAACATAATTAGCCACTCTTGTGCCTGCACTAAGAATAAATTGGATAAGATGGCGATTTAGGTCTATATTAATCGGATAAACGATCAATGACAGCTTCGCTAAGACGCCGGCCATCTGAATTAGAGCATATCTTATTCCTGTATTTTAACGAAGACAGAAAAATGATCTGTTGTGATTGTATCCGTATGTGTGTAGCGGTACATAACGTTTTATTTACATTGCTATTTTCGGCCTTTGTTGTTGCAAAATTGTCAAATTATTCCCAGTTTTTGGGATGTGTAACCTGCTAAATGTGTCACTTTGGGCTCTTTTGTTTTTTTAGCATTACATCTGGTTCGCAATTGAGAATAACTGTTATGGTTTAGCCTGATGCATAGTTTGGAAGTTGAGTGTTGTCCTGCAAATTTTGGATGAATTCCTAATTGCACTGCCTCTGGTATATACTGTATTGCATAATACTGTGGGATCATTTGTCAGATATTTTTGAACATAAGCCAATTTGAATCTTTTTCTTCCAACAGCTGCTTAACTTGCTGGCTTCCCGCTTGAGAAATGCATTTTTCTGCAGCTCCCTTTCAATAATGTATAATGCAATTGTCATATGCTACATAATGCATGTTTACAAAGCAGAGCAAGTATTTTACCTTCAGTTTGGCAGAGTTTATTGTCACTACGGAAAGGTGATAAAGTGGCCATCTTTACCAGTAATGTCTCCCTCTGAGTCCCAATGAAATAATAAAGGGCCATGGATTTTTGAGTGGAGCAACATTTCACACTCATTAATAATAAAATAGACTGAAAAGACAACAAACGGTGATGCCATCTGTTAGTTGTGACCTCCATAAAGATGCAACTTTTTTTTGGGCAGGTGTCGGGCATATACGTCTTGTTGGAAACCGTTTGGAAACATTTTGGTTGATGTGCCATCCAAATAAATAAATAAAAAAATCAATCCTCGGCCCATCTATTTGTACTTTGCAGGCTACTTTCACTTGTGCTTCTTCTTGCAATGAGAGAAAGAGAACATGAGGAGGTTATATGACACGCATGCATGTGTGTTGACGACGATGCCATGACAACTACTTTGGAGCTGACCATCAGGAGAGACTATGTGAGCCTCTGAAGGTAACCTTTCTTTACATTCACTTGAAAATGCATTTCTGACTGCATTGTTGTCAAAAGTAAAGTGTGTACTTTTGTGACTTTAAAAAGGCAAAGACGGACATATTCTGGATAGTGAGCATCTTTGGCAGGGCGGGGGAAAGTGTGTGCCCCCTTTTACTTGGATTTGTGTCTTGAGGGAGGCTGGCTGTTTTCAAACACTGAGAACAAATACAATATTCTTTAGTGCACGGTGCCCTGTCCCTTGGTGACTATTGAATTACACCCCTTATCCATGTTTGTGGAAAAAGAAAAAGAGCGTCAAGCAAAGATGTTATGTTGGACTCTGCTGCAGAAAATTGGACGTGGCTTGTGTTGTGCAACACAGAGCCCAGTGTCACTCTGGATTAAGGCCTGATTGGGTTTAGCAGACTGGATGACAGAGGAGATGCTCACTCTCGGGAAAACAGAGGGAGACTGTAGAAGGTCAACTATTGTGTCAAGTCATTTTGGTGGAAGGATGTCGAAAACCTTGCTCATTAAGTATCTTTATTTTTTTAGACTAGATATTCTTCATTATTTGGGGTTTTGCTGGCTAATTGTATTGGGGACAGCTTTTTTTTAATTTCCAGGATTGTGTCACGGATATGATCCATTGGCAATTTTTGTTGTTGAATTTTTTTAAAAATCCTATTCTTCTATGGCCCACGATAAGGCGCATGGACTGCCTCGTTAACATTGACCGCACACTGGCTCTAGTTTCACAGACTTATTACGCCTTGAGTAATTTGAAACAATTACAAAAACACTAGCCCACTTGTTACAACACTCATTTTGCCTCGCATATACAAACCACGAGCTTTACATGTTTTTCAATCACACCCCAGCGGAGCAGCAGTGTTCAGTGCAAAAAAAAGGTCTTCCATTTCATACTAGCTCGCATAGTATGGGATAATCTTTCACACTTTGCCTGAGGTTTGTTTTGCTATTTCAGCAGAAACTCGTGCAAGCTATGTGAATGATCATAAAAAAGAAATGGTAAAACTATCAATTGATACACTGTCACTTCAAATAAAATAATCTAGTTGAACAATCAATGCAATTTTTTTTTATATCTCTTATACTGTTATACATGGCTTCCATTGTCCTGTCCTCTCCGGAGTACATTGTGAATAAGAAGACAATTCTATATAAAAAAACAACGGACCACAATTCATCAGAAAATGTTGTCATATTTAAATCAGGGGATTGTGTTAGATTTCTATCCCACAGATTAGAGAACATCATAAACACACATTTTATCTTTTGGTCTAAATTCCCCTCACTTAATTGCAAATGTTCTTGATTGGCACCTGAGTATTTACAAGGTGATTTGACTGTAATGAAAACGTGTAGTCGTCGTATTACACCATCATTCATTCTAAGTCCGGCTTGTTTTGACATTTTTAAAGTGGAAAGTTTTCAAAGTCATTTTTCAAGGTTTCGCTTCCCCTCTCTTTCAGCAACGTACATAATCTGTTAGCATCAGAGGAGCACACATGCATAAATAATTGCCCAATTCTCTTTAAGGGGGCCAGCGTAGATTAATTAAGCCTGAATACTAATTATGTTTTCTGTCTACACCAACTGACGCGCTTGTTGTGTTAATAAGAAACTGTTGGGTGGGTCACAATTACTGTGCACACATCAAAAAGATCATACTTTGAGGGTAACATTAGCTCGATGCCTTGCTGAAGAGATGCATGTGTGCCCTCAATTTGGGTTTGACATTGCCACACAGGCATATGATGACAAATGATGTTTACGATATTATGTCTCTTAAAAAAAAAACTTGCATCATGCTCTCAGACAGGCAAGAAACACAAATGTGTACAGCCTTGTCATTTTCAGGAGCACCTTGACTACTTTGCCTATTGCACGTCGACAAATGGTGAAGATGCTCTCCTGGCACTAGCGCACACTGGGACCTAGGAAGACAGCTCAAAGCCGAGGCCTTGTTTACAGCTGCGTGGGGAAGAAAACAGGCAGACGTAAATGAGGGTTGACGGTTTCATGAAGCACAATTGCTTGACGGCGGATTCAATGTGACTGCGCTGAACTGGGCGATGATCCGTACAGTATGCAAAATTCACTTTCTAGCTGGTCTGTGCCCACCAGCCCCCAGCAGCAAGCGGTCTTCCCCAAACCCTTCTAGCTATGCCTTTGAATGCAACAAGAACTGAACAAGGCATTGTTGTGCTCAATTCCTTTTGACAACAATCGCATTTACCAAGGAAGAAATGGAGGGAAAAGTTGGTTATGCCACCACTTACAAATGACGTTTTCCTCACATGTTCCGCAGGGGCATCATATTTTGTCGTCGTCATAGATTCCTTCGGAGGGCCTTTGCGAGTATCAATGCCTAATATTAGATACAGTATAAGCTACACAACAAACTGATGAATAACTAGCTTTGAAATCAGGGACTAGTAAAAATAAAAAAATTGCCAGCAACATCTCTATTTTTTTAAAGTAAAGACAATTTGTAGTTTTTGTACTGACACAAGTTGATGCACAATTTGTCTTTGCCGGCCACATAAAATGAAGTGGTGGGCCGTATTTGGGCCCCCGGGTCTTGGGTTTGATAGCGATTGCTGTAAAAAGCAATGTGGTTTCCTCAAACTGAGTAGCAGAAGGCAAGAGAAGGACCAAGATTCTCCTCAATATGCATGTTGCAATTGACCCAAATGTCTTGGCACAGGGTTCTAGTGCGGCACCACCCGTTTGACATATTTATGCCAGCAAATGTGTCACATGCGCACTTGATTGTTGAGCGTGCAGATATCAGTATATTCTTTTTGTATGCGAGCATCCCTGAGGATTCAATTGTTGTTTATCGTTTTGGAAATGCAACATCTGCATGTTCCATCCAGTTATGGCACATTAAACAACAGGCCTTGTACTGCAAGGAGCACGCTGTCAATGTCAGCGGGATGAAGGAAGCCAGATGAGAAGCAGGCATTTGGCTTTGCTCTGGAGACGTAGAGGCTCACGTGGTGTCTCGTGGATTCGATTTTTACTGACAATGACCCAAAGCATTGTGCCTGGGGTCTACAGTATGTACTGTACTCCTGATGTGGATTTTCCCTTTTGTGTTACAGGGGGATTCTTTCTTTTTCTTTGCTAGGAACTCAACTTATGATGAAAATCTGTTATCAGATGACTTTCTCGGGCAGAGAGCTCATTTACTTGTTGAGTTGGTAGAAAAGAGGCTAATGCGAACATTTGGTGATTAATTGCAAGTAACAAATGTTCCTTCAATTTCCTAATGGCTGCTTCATAGATAAAAATATTTGCAGCAGAGGCACATTAGTTCGGGTGTATTTATTTATTAATTTCCAAATTCTGGTTTGAGGTTCCAATAAGGTTTGGGATTTTAATACCTTCCAACAAATTATTTAACTGTTTTAAAGGACCAATATTATTGAACTCATTTTGTATGGGCACTTGACGATGCAGTGCCATTTTTTTTATTCACAAAATTACCTGATTAATTTTCTCATAATAGTTGTGTCCTACTTTGAAACACCATTAGTACCAGCAATACACATGCATATGTGTAATGAAAATGAGAATATTCTAAAAAAAATATATATAAAAAAAAAAAAAAAACACACGAGCGACCAATGCCACATTTGCCTGTCTTGGAGTCCCCCCAAGTCTTTGTAATTCACAAAACGGATTGGTACCCAATCCAAAAGAAAATGGTTTTTAAATAAGTTACAATTAGATAAGCATTAATCTCAGTGGTATAAATGAATGTCTGGCTGTAGGGCTTGTTGAATATAAAAACACATTTACCAAAACTCCTCTTAGCAGATTGGTCTGGCAGTAGTCCCCTCTCTATTTTAATTACTCTGTCATTTGGAGTGGAAATAACCCCCCTCCCTGTCCACTTTACCCCTTGATTTTCCCCTTTGAAATGAAATATTGTATACAAACACATGTTCATGGGTATGAACGCAAATCATCAACGAAATCTGCATAAAATGATGCCTAAAAAGTAAACCTCAAACGCTTTGAGCAAAAGAGCCCTTGATATATATATAATATATATATATATATATGCTGCGTCCTTGTGTAAACATATCCGTAACCGAAAACAACAAGTTCGGGGGATTTACCTCAGCGCTCGTATTGTTCTCGGCACCGCAGAAATGAGAGAAATGTGGGACTGCCGAGTTTGTTCCACGTACTGCTGATTTCAAAGAGACCCTGCTTGAAACATTCCATGTCATGCAAGTGTACAGTAGACCACCTACATTTCACATGAATGCTTGGATTATACGGCACAGGATTTGTGGAGGTTTAACTTCTCAATTGGCAAGTGTTAGACTGCATGGAAATGTTTTTGTATCTTGACAAAATAGACACATTCAGGCTGTGTAATTTGGTGGATTGTTGTCTTTAGGTCACATTAGGTAGACCTGCACAAGTTCTTAGAACGCACTTGCCGCAAACTTCATCCCAAAAATTCAAAATATCTTAAATTTGCATTTGACGGTACCTCTATTCTATTGAAAATGACTTAACCTAATTCCATGAAATGTTGCAATGTTCCAAGCAAGAATCTTTTACACGTTCAGGACTGAAAATTGTTGTCTGGATTGAAACTTTCTTGTCTTAACGAATCCCAGTTGAGGAGAGGAATGTGTGGGAAGACTGCTATGGTTCCTTATTAAAAAAACAAAAAAGAAAAGTAAAAAAGCTAATTGTAAAACTTTGCCTTGTTTCTCAAATGGTCCAGTCCACCAAAGGGCACCAAACAAAAGTCAATAATTAAAGTGAAATAAGATGTTTGACATAAATAATGAAGACTCACGGGGAATCATTTTAAAGGGAATAAGGGATCCAACAAAATAGCATTTTTATGATTTCTTTCTTTTATCTTGTTTTTGTTGACAAATGGAATGTAATTTCTTCTGTTTTTGTTTGTTTTGTGGTTGTTCCTAAAATGCCAAATGTAATGATTGCTCAGTACGGGCAGCATCAATGTGATGTGGCTGTAAACAATTTGGTGCTGATCCAAATTTAGCTTCTGCACGCTTGGCAGAGGTCTGAGTTCTAATGAGTGGATATCTTCTTAAAGGCAGAATTTATGATGCTAATTTTGCCTCAATTGATTGTACGTCTGCAACGTATGTTGTGGTTTGTACTTTGGCTAATGCAAAGGAATTTTAATTTTCACAGCAACAGATATTCTATGAAGCAGTGTTCGGTCGCTATAGTGCTGCTTGTTTAAATGTACATCATTTTCCAGGAAAGAATGTTGCTCATTAAAAAAAAAAAAGGAAACAAGGAGAACATATTTTAATGTGACCTTCATTACTCATTCATGTCAACTTTTCTTATCTATTTATGATGAATTTTTTTTCCACTCCTGTTGTTCAATTAGCGCTTGACCCCTTTAGCGGCGATGGAAATTAAATGACATTTCAGTGTCGTCCCATATTTAAAATACTGCGTTAGTTGCGGATCATAAATGATGATCTTCATTCTGCAGCTAATTTATTCATTTAACAATTTCCCTCCAGAAGTTACAGCAGAAGGCTCTGCAGCAACCTAAGCAGAAGAAATCCAAGTCGGCTGAATTTCTGATGGGTGAGTCCTGCTTGATGAGTTATTGCTCATAATTTGTGTAAGGATTAATTAACTAATTACAGACAAATGGCTTTGGGCTAAATTTTGCTCTTGCTTGTCAGGGCGCAATTTGTAATTATTTTAATCATTTCTTCACCCCCCCCCCCCCTCCCTGCAAGATTCTGATTTAATTTTAACCTAATTGTGTTTTAGTGTCAACCGAGGAGGATGCGTGAGAACATTCTGAGGGCAGACAACTCACCAATAGTATTATTTTGCCGCTAAATATGCTTTATTTTACAATGGGCCTATTTGACCTAACATTTGCATTTCTCCTTCATGTCTCAGTGTGTATTTTTATTGATATTTCCGTGTATTTTGTCAGCAAGAGGAGATGTTGCGGGCATAGAAAAACATGGCGGAGGAAGCACTGAGCTTTCCCTTCTTCCCGTTCGGCTGCCGAGAGAAATTCGAGGTGACAGGCCAGATAGCGCCCTTACAGCTCACACACACACACACACACACACACGAAAAAATGGAGCTGCAAGCCCCAGCCAAAGAAAGAGGTGAAGCTTCATTTTTCATTAGCCTCAAATTTGTTGGCAGTAGATGTGTTCCTGATCTAACCTTTACTCCTGCTTTCATTCTAACTCTCTTTCCCTCCATTCCGGGGCCCCTTGGTCCCTGCATTCCAAAGTGAGCATGTCCTAACAAGCAAAAGCCCCTCCTCCTCGAACTTCTTCCTCCAGTGGAGAACGCTACACTAGTGGGTGTTGTATATCTATCTGGAAGCACCCTGGACACAATCAGCCTTGACTCCCACTCTCAGCTCGCTCAATGCCTTGTGGTGGGCTGGAGTCATAGGAGAGTGCATTTACATGCACTACTATGATAGTGAGCCTGTGCGTTGTCTGTGGCGCTGTACTCGCAACGCCCCCGAAACACGGCTTGGGGCCAATCAGGCATACGAATATGCCCCCTTATAATTCAGTATGTCAGGAAGAACTCTTGAGGAATGGGATGGTAAATTAGAATGCGTCTACGGTTGCGAGTGTGCCAGTTTTCTCAGGGATGAGTCACATGCCAGATTCTTCATTTGGGTGCTTTATTTTGTCTTTGCGGCGAGTAGAATAGAATTATTATCAAGGTAGTGCCATAGTGCCCCAATGCAAAGACATTTAAAAATATATATATTATTATTATTATTGCATCCAAAGGTTCATATTGTGAACGGATTTTTTTTAATGTTTCTGCTGGAAAAAATAAATAAAATATAAAGAATAATGTGGGCTCAGGTGGAACTATAGCAGTGTGACATCAAGGTGTCATTAGGTCATTCAGTGAACCACAGTGTGAAAGACGAAAATTTTTTTTTTTTTTTACCACACACAGTATTCATGTGACAGCACCTGACTTCTAAAAAGGTAATATTACATTTTCTAGCCGTGCAAACTAAGAAATGCATGCAAAACTATTTAGATAGGAGTGAAATATTCAAAGGCTGTAATGAGAATGATTTGGGGTTAAGAAAGCCGCTCGGTGGGGTGCACCTTTAATAGCGACTGCCCCCGAGCGCTCCAATTCCCATAAACTCTGGGCAGCAGACTTGATAGGTCAGTGATTGCTAATAAGAAGTCAATGAGACATGGACCCAGGTTATTTTCCTTTTCCACACTTGCCCAGTCCTCTAGGCCGCTGACCCCCCCGCAGTATTAGAACGCTATTGTCTTTGAAATTCCAGGTACTTTTGAGCTTGTCGACTTTCTCATTAGTCCCTTTTGAACACGCCAAACATATGGCAGTCGTATTTAAGAGATTGCCTGCCGTGACCTTTTGCAGCATGCTAATTAGGCCCCAGAGCACTGCAGGCCATGCAGGGGCGCACACAGAAAACTCTCGCGCGCAGTTCTGCTTCCTTGCTCAGGTCTCTTCCCAGCTCTGCCTTATCTGCAAGCAGCCGTTGGCCCTGGCCTTCTACAGTGCGCCTTTCAAACTCAACATTTCGCTTCACGTGCTTCTAATAACTACTGACCTGAACCCGTATAGCCTCACTATCCCCCTCCCATCACCACCAGCAAGTCTTTCATTCTCTCGCTTCTTGCACTTTTCACAGGAAATGAATATGCCCGAAATTACTTTGACCCAATGTCGGCGGCGGCGCAGCAGACGGACTCAAGGCGTAGCAGCATGGCCGAGCTCGAATTAAGTACGTCATAATAGTTCTCCTCGGTTCATTAAAGTGAGGTGAGAGAGATCGCCGTTTGGTCCAGTCTATGTAAATACACCAAATGATGGTGTCGCTAGATTGGCTCCTCCACTTCACTGTCATTGATGAAGGTCACGTATCATTGGTCAGTTTCACTTCTATTCCCCCCACGTCCAATGTCACATGCAACTCAATAGTTCGCAAGCCTCTCCTTAAAGTAGGCCTATTAAAAAGTGAGCTCCTGGGAGCCAAGTAATATGCATGTTATAATGAAACATGGCTATTAATGGAGAAGCCATTTCACCTGTATCTTTTAGATATCACTGCCGTGTAATATCAAAGGATTCACTAAAGCAAATCTCATCACATGATGACAGGCACTCTAACAGACATTTTAATGCTCCAGTTTCATTACCTGACTCCTTGTACTCCATTTTCAGCCATCCTTGTCCTGGCTAATATCAATAGTTTGCATGTTAATATAGGGTTTGGATTAACGTGGCTGATATGTTCGAAGGGATTTTGAAGTTAGTCTCATTTTTGTTTTGGAATAATTCACCATCCAAGGTATTTTGGATGGAGACAACATTTATTGACATACAATACAATGCACTTTCTGAACCATTTAAACTCATGAGGTAAAGACGTTCTGTAGGTTCCAGTGCTTGTAAATTGCCACCATCGTAAATACGATAAGTCCACTGCACACAAAGAACATGACCAGAGCTCTTCTTTCCAAGCACGGCTTTTGTTTGTAGGCAGGCGTGCCCATGCTCATTAGCACACACGCTTTTAAACGTGTGGCACACCAGGGCCACGTCGAGGCGGTTTAAGCTTGCCATTGTTTTGGCTGAAGACACTCGCACCAGATATTGTTGACATGACTCGCGTCTTCCTTGTAATTCCCGTACACAAGTGATAGGTTTAGGGCCGCTTCATCACGGTAGAATTTACTCGGCTCTTATTATTTGCCTTTGTCTGGGATTTAGCTGTACCACAGAGATTAGCAGCCCCAGTCCCATTGTCTTGAAATGTTCATGAAATCCCACAGAGGAAAAAAAAAAGTAAAGAGGATCTCGGATTAACAGTTCCCGCGTGCAATACAGGCAGAAAAGCAGAGAGAGAGCTTTCTTACCGGACTTCCAGACAATCACTTTACTCCGTTGTATGGATGCCTCCCACCAGTTTAGGCCGCACGTCCTCAACACACTTGCACACGTGGATCAGCGTGTGTCGGCGTGGATCCCGACATTTTCCCCACACGCTTTTGTCTCGGCTTTTGCAGCCTACCACAATGTCCTGATGTTGGAGACATATATTGAATGAAAAAAAAGACATCCAGGACCAATCCTTCTTCCAAAATATTTTTAACTAGACTAATTCTACTGCAGAGATGAAAGCCCGCCGAAACCGACTCTACTTAGTATTTCCTCCTCGCATATGAAAAGCATTAAACGGTGATAACGGCTTTGGCAGTTGCTCATATGGGACTACACACGTTGCATATAGACACACAAATTCTCCAACAATATCTTCTGTTCGGGGGCGCAAGTAGGAAATCTGTAAAAACAGAAAAAAATTTGATTTTCTTTTTCAAAATTGTTCCTGGTTGGTAAATAATAAATCACACAAGTTTTGGAAGGGTTAGTTTTATTTCTATGACCTGACAACACTTCAAGCACAAAGGGTCAGATATTTTCAAATATTGTTGAATTCTTTGCATCGTTTACAATTTCAGTCTTCTGACTTAATATTCATGTCAGTATGCAAATATATATGCATGTGTTTATGTGTGCTGATTCATTTGTGCATGAGGCTATGTGCATGCCCACTGATGCGTATCTCTCCAGGTACAGTGGTAGCCTCCAGGGATGAGGAGGTGTTAGAGGTGAAGGCGGGTAATCCACTGCTGCTCCATGGTGGTTGCAATGGTGCCGCCTCGGGCTCTGAGCGCTCCCAGGCTCGTCCCACTGCCAAAACCCAAGCTGGGCCCAGTGCTGGCCGCTCAGGAGAGCTTGGAATACAAGCAGCGAGGACCGTAATGGGCAGCAAGAGCACTGCAGAAAGTAATGCTAGGAACTTATTCAAATTTGCGTGCTGTATCTTATTTCAGATGTAAAATGGTTTTGTGTTGACATAACTGGAAATATTAAGGAAACGTTTTTTCTGCATTTCTTTCGCAGAGCTCATTAGCTGTGCTAAAAGAAACAATTCATGTCAACGTAATAAAAATAGATTAAAATGTCAAAAATGGAATGTGAAACAATAACTAAATAGTTTTAGAAAATATTTTCATTGAAACATAAATTGCTATAAAAAAATGATAGAAATACCGTATGCCCTAATGGTACGCAAAATATTCTTTCTAATATGGAATTAGAGAAGGATGCAAACATATTCACATATTAAAAAAAAAAAAAAAATGTGTGGACTGTATATATGAAATAATGCCACAAAATATAGGATGATATTTGAATATCTTCCTTTTGCAGTAAAGACGTCCGAAGTGGTGGTCCCTCGCCATGCCTGGCTGCCGAGGGAGCACGCACCCCCTGACATAATTACGCTTGGCAGCCTTTCACTGCAGCAGGTCAGCTACAAAGCTACAAAGAGGAATATCTGTGTCATCATCCCATATTTAACAGCACATCAGCCACGTCCATTATGCTGCGTATGGCTGGCTTTAGCTAATGGACTAAGAACATTTTATCTGTTGCTGTCAGTGTTTGTGTAAGTTCTTTGCCCACTTAATTCTTTGCCCCACTTTTTTTGCACAACTATTTTGAATTTGCGACATCTCATTCCCAGTATTAGTCTGAATGTCTCCTGGATACACTCAAGTAAAAAGCACTTACTAGATGATGCATCCATCCAAGGTACCGAAATAAGTTGAATAGCTTTAAAATATACGGTGCAAAAAAAAAAAAAGTCAGTGAACAAATGTTTCTTTTGTCCACTGGATGGTTTTGATTCGTGATTCGTGGAGGGTTACAGCAGGGTCATGCCATTATCGTTTTGGAGCTGGGTGGTTGAAAAACGAATATGAAATCATGAAATTGTTATATTCTAATTCAAATATACAATAGCAATAATATACAAGAAGTGCAGTTTTATTGTCTCTCGTTGCACATTGTGCAGAGACTACTAACCAACTGTGGGACGAATCATTGAAAGAGCAAAATTAAAGATAGCTTTTGTAAACATTTAATCTCGTGGAATCTCAATGTATTGAAACTTCCTGTTGCATTGTCATTCATATTTGTTTCATTGATACTCCATTTCTATGCTATGTTTATTTTCCTCCTCAAGCAAACTGGAGCATTATTGCTTCGTAGGCTTTTGTGCAAGGATGAACAAGCGTGACGATCGTGAGCTAGCCAAACTCAAATTCAAATTCAGTCACAACAGATACGGAGTGAATCGTTGCTATTGTGTACGGAAATATAGATCGTAAAAGACATTCCGTCATTGACATGCGTACGTAAACAGATTGCAGAACTTGTATGTTTAGTCATAATCTCATTTGAAAGATGAAATAGAAATGTAATGTGAGCGTAATTGGTAAAAAAAAAAAAAAAAAAAAAAAAAAAATGCTCTGACAATGTCTTGCTGTCACTTCGAAGTCAAAGAAGTTGACTCATCATCCCTTACTGGATAAGCTATATCAGTACGAGGATCAGTATTATCTTCTTCTCCCGTGATATTTATGCACTGTTTCTTCATTCAAAGTGCTTTATCCACCAGAGGTTTTACATCTATTCAAAAGAAAATAATTGTGTTTTTCTTCCTAGGCTATTCTTCCATAGAAAGCAGAAGGAGCGCGTCACTTAAAAGCGTCAATGTGTCTATAAGGCCCATCCCAGTGTGAATGTGCTGACTGGATGGAAATTCACACTCATGAAACGCAACATGTCTTCAGGGTCTATCGATTCACTGCAGATTGCAGGCCAGTTCATTTCTTTTGCTCAACTCTTCTTCCATTGTGCACATGTGAATTTACAGCAGGTTGCTGCTCCGAAGATGAGCCAGTGGGTAAAGATGAAGAGAAGGCTGATGGATGTCTTCAATGGGAATGGAAAAGTAAGGCCTATCATGATAGCACATATAGCTTGGGTTTTCTATCATCGACAATTTTGTAAGATCAATACATTTGTGATGCCTTTAGAAAACGTCTCTCGTGAAGCTAAGACGAGAAGGGATGAAAATGAATGGATGCGTTTACTTCCACAATATTGAATCCTGTGGATTGCACAACCAAATGCCAACTCAACTGTCAATTAGTGTTCTGGTTGTGTTAAATTCAAACGTGTAAAACTGTTTAAAAAAAAAAAAAAAATCCAGATATTTATGGATAGAGTCCATCAGATGCTAAATTCATGTAAATGCAAAAATACCTTAATATTTTGAAAAAGCACACACAATCCAGATGAAAGAGACTGGCCCACTGCTGAGTCCATTTCATTTGCACATTTCCTCTCCGTTTGTACATCTGATGTCACATCATCATTACTTGCGTGAAAAGCATTTGTATTCCCGGTGACATTTGAGAAAGCATGTAATCTTATAATTCTGCCACGCGCATTGCATTGTGGGTATAAAATGGCTCGGGGCCACACCATTGTGTCCATGTCGTCGGGCTCGCAGGCGCATCAATTCGTAGTGCGTCCGCTGGAAGTCAGAGATCACACGTCACATCTCGTAGCCAGCGAGCGAGCGAGTGAGCGAGCGCCCTGCCCCGCGGGCAATCAGCTTAGCATGTTTTTGTTTTTAAGTAATTATGGGCTGACATAATAAAATCAAGAAACTACTGTGCGCATCAGGATCTTCTCTTGTGTTTGGCTGATTTATGGGTGGGTGGTAGTTGGACACCAGCCCTGTCAGATGAATGTAGTTGGGAGTTTAGCGCGGTGACCTCCTCTTGACAGCTTTGAACCCAGTAAATTCCTTCCGATATCAATGGTGGGTGGCTATTAGACACGGGAGACTTTCTACGTATCACCTAAGGCTACAACTGCCTGGAATTGAATGAGAAATGATTTCACTATTTCGCTGGCTATGCCCATGAAAGGGAAAGAAAAAAAAGAAGAGAGGAGACACGGAGCAAGCTGACTTGTGTTTTTCCTAACAAATGTGTAATTCGTTTGTCTCCACTCTTTCTGATTTAATGGAGGTTGAGTAATTGCATTAGGAGGCACATTGTGCCTTGTTGTGAACTGATGAAAGCACATGTAATACTTTTGATAGGCAAACAGAGAAGGCGCGAAAAGAAAGCAACGCCAGCGCCTTGCCTTTGATGCTGAGCATTTATTTGCCCAATGCTCTCCTTTTTACGCCCATCTTATCCCCAGTCACAGGCAGGCCAGGGCCAGGGCCCGGCCCCTGCGATATTGCTTTATTTTGAGGAATTAAGAGACGTAGCGAGGAGACAGCCAAGCAGCCGCTTATTACATTACCGCTGATAAGATTGAAAGGCTGAGAAAGGGAGCAAGAGGAGGAAAGAAGTGTTTTGTTGTCTTCTTATTAGATTGCGCTAGCGAGTCCAACGACAGAGCCCAAAATGCAGCTTTCTAACAGGGTTAGCTGGTTGTTTTTCCACGTGCGCTGTGCACGGAGCAGCGCCAATACTCTTGAAAGACCAGGAAGCCATGTCCAAATACGGACAGATGACTCAGCTTCCCAAATGTCAGGTAAGGTCTATGAATGTGGTTTGAGAGAAGACTATATTGATCCTGGATTGTCTAGCAATTGGAAAAGCAGCAGGGGTTATTCTATTCTATTATTATAAACATTCAGATGACGTCGTCGCACAAAATCACGTGAAGGAAACAAATAAGGAACAAAATGATCTCCCCTCTGCTTTGTTGCAGCTTCCTATGACATGATGGTGGTTTAGGGGGGAAAGGGAGATGAAAAGTAGGAGAAAGAGAAGAATGCAAAGCTAGGATGGGATCATCAGCAGTTGTGGGAGGAGTGTGCCGTGCCGTGCCGTGCCGTTGTGTTGTGTTGCATGTGGGGATGAGGCTTGCCGTGCCACCGTGCTGGCTTAAAGATGTAATGAATCTTCAGTCAGGGGCTTTCCTTCCAGGGTGACAACTGGCTTTGAGGAAGGTTGTAAATGCAGGGGAGATTGTGGTATAATTCCTCAGACTGGCGTTTGTGCCCCCCAGTCACCATTCGATTATCTCCCAAATTGCTGTGTTTCACTGAGATAAAGATTTTTTATGGCTTGCTGACTTGAAACAACCGGCACAGGCAGAATAGGGTGCAGAAGAGGGAGCGGGAGAGAGAGAGAGAGAGAGAGAGAGAGAGAGAGAGAGAGAGAGAGAGAGAGAGAGAGAGAGAGAGAGAGAGAGAGAGAGAGAGAGAGAGAGAGAGAGAGAGAAAGCAATGGCCAAACCTGCTACGCATAGTAATTTCCTTTGGTAAATGACAAAATCTTTGTTTAGATGACATTTCCCTAAAATTACTGCGGCGAGATGAATCTGAAATATGAAATGCCACATTTGGCATGCAAAACTATGAAAATGTATTTCTGTGCAAAATTCATGGAGGCATTTAATTTAGAACGTGTTTAATAACTATGGCAGCCTGCATCAGTAATCCTGCCCGGAGGTCCCGAAAAGATTGTCATATTTATTCTCTCCTTTCTTCACCCCCCTCCTTCATTCCAAAGCCACATTTTTGGAAGGGGTAAATGCTCATTGTTAATTAAGATTTACTAATTAAAATGAAAATAATTAACGAGAAAGCTTAATCTCTGAATATTAGCCCATACTTTGAAAGAAAGGAAGTTTTTGTACATGGCATTTCCTGTCTCTATTAAGAGTGTGATCAGTCAATGTGTGCAAAGCCCGGAGAAGATGCGTCGCTGACGGACGGCGGCTTGCCAGCCCAAGCGTGGAGACGATCCCTCTGTGGAGCCTTTGATCTCATCTGTAGGAGTGCTGTAATGTTACGCCACTTTAGGCACTGCTCGCTCACTCGCTCGCTCGGGCTGGCGGCAAACAAATCGCGTCTCATATAGAAAGAAATTGGCCCGCTTCACCTTTTGCCTTCACCTTGCCGTTCGGCGTTTGGGGCCCGATCTTAACGTGCGAATTGAAGTGCAATGATGCCATTTTATTGTCATCCCTATACTTCTTTATTTTTGCTGCCCCTCCTCCTCCTTTCCTCAGTGTGGGGGTTTGAAGGCCTCCCTCCCAAATGTGTGGGCGAAACCGCTTTGCCAGCAATCATACTCATTTCGCTTTTTGTTGTTTTAGTATACAAACAGAGAGAAGATGTTTGAGCATTTTAGTTGTTTGCCACTTTTCACACCAGTGTACCTGTGTTTGTCATTCTAGATGCATCCAAGTTCATCTCCTCAGCCTGTGGAAGTGTGTGTGCGTTGTCTCAGGGCCACCAGAGACAAGCTTCCCAGGGGCCTCTACAGTGTTAGTGTGGCCCTTCACGGCCATCTTGGGGGTCCATCTCTAACCTGGAATAAGCACAAAGGTCAACATGAGTGGATGGCATCCACTGACCCCATTGAACACCACGGCTGCTTTTACAATATAAACCTGCACGTTAACCAGAATCTCTTCATGGTGAGAATAACTCAATAAAACAAAAATCATTTATAACTGCCATTTTTTTTAACCTATGTGTAAATACCGGTGCGTTAACATAACTGGTTTGGTTTGCAGCAAGCATTGCGATTGACAGATAAGGCTCGTATGGCTCAATGAGAACCGAGAGATCTCAGGCAGGTGATGGTGAAATGATGCCTCCGTATCCTCTGTTGACACTAATATGTTTTTATTCAAGCAGGGAAAGACAGAATGGGGCGGTTCATTCGAAGAAGCCTTTATTTACATTATGCTTGGCGAGGCTGCCTTGAAAGCATCTTCCGCTCAGATGTCTGCCTGATGAAAAAGAGGCATAAATGCAAAACATGTGCTGCCTCTGCAACGCTGACATTGCATGGGAAACAATTGATGGGAAATGCAGTGAAACATCAGAAGATGCAATCCTGACAACAAAGAAATGTTTTTGTGCTAATGTAGCCTAGCTACATAGCACTGCAGCATCCCACCCATTTCTCTCAGTTTCATCATTTGCAGTGAAGACAGAGTGCTTTTCTCAATGTGAAAGGCCCATGAGAAGTTCTATCACTGCGGATATGAAAATATGCCACGCGCACGCAGCCTCCAGGTTTTTCTCTGGGGTTTTGCCATGAATAAAAGAACAACTTTTCAACATGACTTTTAACCCGTGTATGTAAATCAAAACCGATATCAATTATTCATTTAAATAAGGAAGTCATGTTTTATCGGAATGAAAATGAAGTAGAAACGCATTTAAACATTTCAAGTGTCTGTGTGCATTGGGAATATAATCATGCTGGGTTTGGTTGATGGGAATTGGCAAAAAGTTTTAAAGAACTGGTTGGCTGCAGACTGGCCTTACACTGTATCAATTCTAGTGTTGGGAATGTCTGGAACGAGGCTGATTTGATATAAATCTAGATACAGGGAACTAACTGTCTGTAATCAAATTTGAAACTGTTGAGCTTCACATAACCGATCCCTTGCATAAAAAAGTCTTCAGAGTTTGTTCAATCCAGTGCAACACAGCTTTAACCTTGTTAGATCGCATTTGCAGCCGGCAGTCGGCCCAGATTCAAAAGCGATTGAGAATTTTGCTCAAGAGTGACTGCACACATCTCAAAGTATATTATTTTTGGAATGGTGGTGAAAATCTCAACTGCTTAAATTTGTCCTTTTTGGGAAGCCGTTTGAAGATACTGTAGAAACCCCACTCCTGATTATTTATGGCATCTAAATTGAAATGATGCTTTATATGATGGAAAAACATCTACAGTGCCAAAAGCTTAAAGGAATCAGATTGGATGGTCAATAATGACAGCTGGATCAAAAGTCTTTGTTTGGTTTATTCAGTGACGCACAGAAACAGAAGTTGAAGGGTTTCACTTCATATGATGATATCCTCTGTAAAGGCCTCAGCTTTTGCTGAAGCATTCAGCAAATGTGGACACTGTTAGTATACTTGTGGGCGTATTCACTGAGCGGGAGCATCCAGATTAGATTGTCTCCTACTCCTATCAAACATAAAGGATGGGATAAAAACTGGCATGACGTGAATACAGACCTGGGATCTGATTCAGAAGTTGAAAAAAAAAAAAAAAAAAAAACGGTTTAAGTACGGCATGGTAAACGGCTCATGACACTCACCCCCTTCTTCATCTCTGCAAAGCTATTGAAAAACCTGTTGTTGTTGTCGTCGTCCTCATTGATGGCTGTGAAACCACTGATCAGATTTGTGGGACTATCAGGGCTTTCTTGGATGTTTTGGTTCGCCTGTCTGGCCCACACTATAGCGTGTGATCTTTCCGAGTGCTCGCAGAGCTTTCTTAGAGGAAATGAGGAATTAGTGATAGTAGGAGGAAGCCAGGAGCTTATTTTTCTTTCCTCCCTCTCTCCCCCATCTCTTTTTTCATGCACTCCTCGCTTTGCGTCTGGGTTTGCATTTAGAGAGAAAAAGAGTCACTTCAGCTGGAGAGTGGGAGCGGAAGAGTCAGGCCTGCAGTCTTTGTTCATTTCTTTTTTTTAGCATATGGGAAGCTATACAAATGTTTCAAGGTTAAGAGGATTTGGGATACCCAATATGTATTCCCTGTGCCTCCTACAATCTGCTATTATGGTCATCACATGCATGAGAGTTTGGACTTCTAGAATGTTTTCATAATAGCATTTTTACAAATAAGCTATGCAGTTTTAATGATTATTTAAAAAAAACGGTGACACAAATTGCCAACCATGGAAGTCTGACTGCTTCCAATGTATATTTTCCGATCCATGTCACCCAAATGTGTATTTATGTAGGTAATATTTCTTCCAATATATGAATGATATAAAATAAGAAGTATGATATTAAGTCATAAATTGATGTACTGAATCAGACAGTAATACCTGTCGTTTTACCAAGTGTACAATAAAAACAAAGAAGGTAAGAATATGGTAAGGAAAATATGATTTATGTGTTAAAACACGTCCTTGATGCATTCCTTTTCAAATCAAAAGATGAATCATTTTCACCTGGTGATGGATGAAGTGGCACACAGCTCACTGTCAGTTCTTTTTTTTTTTTTTTTTTTTACATAAACCTCATTCTGCGGGAGAATAAGAATGCATTTGTTTGGCACCGAGTGTGATAACCACTAACACTGTTAGCTTCATTCAAGATCGCCTTAATATCATCACGCTGATTGATGTTTGCCTCCGTTCATTGAAAATCCAGTAACTGTCAGCTCCTAGACTACTCCATTGGCAAATCGTCACTATTCCTCCGCTTTGTGCTTGACGTTGAGTCTGTATCACGGCAACTCCATTTTGGAAAGAATGAAAGTAAAGGAAACACAAAGAAAAAAAAATTACAAGTATAGACATATTTTGGAAATAAGTTAAAGGAGGATTCAAGTCTACTGTAGGATGTAGAATAAGTGGACCCCTGAGGGCTTCTTTTCTTGTTGTTACCTTCTGTCTGTCATTGGCTTTGTGGGTGAGAGCAAGTCTGTGCATGTTTACTTCATTAGTACTGCATTAGCAAACACGCTATGTGCATATGTGTGCTTACGTTGCTGGAAGGACCTGCAGGCATGTGTATTCATCTGCATAAAATTAGAAGTTGATTTGCCCTGTTTTCTGTCTGCAGATCTTACCCCCAGCCCGTGAGATTCTCCCTTCCATGGTCCTAATATTCCGACTTACTGGATCACAAAGTAACTACATGAAGTCTGTCCTGGCTTGGGGGGCCTTTCCCATTTGTGGAGCAAACCTTAGCCTGGTTGAAGGCAGGTATGTCTTGGACTCAGAACCAGAAAGGCGAATCAATTGGTCACTGATTTTTACATTCCAAAAGAAATAGTTGCTGTTCCAGATCCAAATTGTTTCCTGAATCAGGTACAAAGTCCCACTGCTTAGAGGAGAGCCCGGCTCAGTGGACCAATTTCGGAAAATTGAAGCTCTCATCTCATCTGATCTAGATCACTGGCTGTGCAATATGTACTTTCAGGTGAGCATTTGTCCAGTTTACCTACCTATTAAAAACAAAAATTACATTCCATTAAGTTTAACAAGTCATTGGTCTACAGAAGATTACATTTATGTATTTGCACAAAGCAAAATAATGTGTTCCATAAAAAAAATAAAAAAAAGTTAATTGAATTAAACTGTCACCATTTCACATTGTGGCAAATATTAATTAAAGCAGTTTGATCACTCATACCTGTATTATAATTACACACACGCTGCTCTCCCGCAAATAATGGGGATGCAGATGACAATGCAAAAGAACATTTGAACTGTTCCGGCGCAAACATGACCACATTGTGTTCCAGATAAGGAGACTCCCACCAGGAGCATCCGAGTGCCCCACCTCCCTACAAATGCTACCTTTAAACACCCCCGTTATGCTCAAGTCTGCCGTCCAGCACAGCCAAGTGGCAGCCCAGGCTCCTCCCGGGTCCAAAGCAGATCCACAACCAATCCATCCCCAGCTGAACCTGCTCCTTGCTGGCCCCAGCAGTAGGGCAGGAGAACCTGGCGTGGTGCATTCACCCCAGGGCTCGCCCCTCCACCTGTCAGCTGATTCTGCTTGCTCTTCATCATCTCTGCCAGGTAGGGGTTTAATGTTCATTTTCCCCCCGACTATGCCACAGTGGGAAGAAAATGTCACCCTAATGTCACTAGAAGTGGCATTGGAAGAATGGCACTTTTCACTCAGTGGTGGGTGTACAAGTGCTGGAGGGCAGGGATGGGTAGACACATGGGCAAACCCTGCCAGATAAACAATGTTTTCTCAAACACCAGAAAAGTACGGCAGAAAGCTGAAATAAAAAAATCAAACCAAATATTTGAACTGTTACTATTATGGGTGATGAACCTCGGTCCGTGTGACGTTTCAGCTTAGCAGTGAGGATCTAATTATTCAAAGCACACAATTTTTTTACGTTTCCAGCCTTCCAACACCTAAGTCTGATTTGGTATTGATCTTCTGCAACCAAGACTGGCTAACCTGGTTGTTATGAATACATCCTGCCCTTTTCCCCTCGTATTTGGTGAAAGCTTTGCTCATCTTTATTTAACAGTCCTCAAAAGTTTTTGGCATGTTCTGCTTTAAACATCACACAGGCTTTTTAATTACAAATGAGTTGTGACAGGTCTGCTGGGTAGCACCCTGGCCCATTTTAAAAGTGATGCCGACTGACAGCTCGGCAGTGTTCTCCCAGCACTGAAACATGTGGAAGAAATTGGTCTTTTACATTTCACAGCTTGTCGCTTCCTCCGCCAACTGACCTGTGACCCCCCCCACAGAGATCCTAACACCCACAAGGGATATGTCCCCAACCAACTGAATGGCTTTCTAGAGAGATGGTGAAGGAGGGAGGCAATCACCACGAGATTTATGTTCTGCCAATAGAGGTACCAGAGGTACCAGGTCTCCGCAAACCACATGGCTTCGTACGAACACCGACGCAGATGTGCGTGTCAGAACGTACAAACATTTTTGTCGGGAAGGTTGCTTGGGAAGTGAACCTGATCCGTAAAGCAAAATAACGGATCAAAAGGTGTCCGGCGAGGTCCCTCATTCCCGTTGCCAGCTAAGCTAATGTGACGTTTTCTCCTCATTTGCATGCAGATCCGTTCATGTTGCATTACGTCTGGTGTTTATATCCAGAGATTACATCAACGTTGAAGGAAGTCATTGGTCAGACAGCTTTAACCGATCTCAAATATGCTAATCAGACTCAACAAGGGAAGAGGAAGAAATTATTCACCCAGATTTTGTAGCTTTTTGTCAGGTCTGAGGGGTTGAGACATTTCTTTCCCCCTTTGTTTCCAATATGTTCCGTGTGCCGGGGGATTTTTCTCATTAGCCATTTGTCTCACAATCGACAGAAGTATATGAAGACCTCTTGTCATGCAATGTAACAGACAAATCTGAGTATGACAGTATGACTGAAAGTTTGGGTTCCTGAGGCTGAAACCCAATTAATCCCTGTGGAATAAAACATCTGAGGTGTCTCTTTCAGAACAAAAGATGACATCCCAATCTAGGAGAATAACTGACATTTCTCCAACCCCCCTAAAAATCTTGAGATAATTAAATGTTATTGTGTAATATCTTTTTTGGATTAAATGTCTCAGATGACTCACCCGAGCATGATGGTGAGTATTTGGCGTTTCAACTTGAAGATTAGCCGGAGGCACTTTGGGTTAAGTGACCTTTCCCATTAAATGAATGATCCAGTTACATCGGGTTTGTTTGAACCAAAATGACTAATTAGATTAGCGTCTTGTTTTGCGATCGCCATTACTGGATCACTATGAGGATTCAGATGATTCTGTCGCAATTTGCAGCCTCTTCGTTTTTTTGCACTCATATATTTTTGTATTATTGTGGCTTTAAAATAGCAGTAGATGCAAATACAGTGCAAAAGCAGCCAAAGGTTCGATGAGAAATGTAACTTAGACAGTTGAGTCTCAAATTGATACACAGTTGCGAATTATTTTTCATTTTATTATTCAAAATTTGAGATTTAGCCATAGGGTCATAGTCCGAATAACAAACTGACACAGGCTCAAGGCTGAGTACCTGATCCTACGTTCCCTCTGGAACTTTGAACCAGTCATCGGGCAATTAGGGGCCCAGGTGAGCAAGCACCGACCGTTTCAGCGGTCAGCGCTGACATCCTGATGGGATTTCGACAGTGTAATGGACCTCGGGCCTTTTTTGTCTCCTCGGATCGTAGCAAGGTACACTCATTGGTATTTCCACTCTGGAAAGTGCTGAAAGTCTATGTCGAATAATATTAATGATGGTCCGTATGTGGGTGCCTCAATGTGTGGATTATGCACTGGACTTCACACATCCCGATAGCATAGGGGATTGTTGCCGGCCTTGAGTGCCTGGAGAGGCTGTAGTTGTGGCTGCCCGAGTGCTCCGAGTTCACGGACGTAGCCTTCAGCTGTCCGCACTGCCTCCGCTTGAGTCGTGCACATTAGCCAGTGATGCCTCACAGAACGATTGTGTTCAGTAAAGCAAAAGGCATCACAATTCACGCTGGGCCAAACAGTAGCTGTTTGTTATTGTTGAGCTGTTGTCCTTGAATGTGTACAAAACATTGGCTCATTCTGCGCACTCAACGTCTTAAGCTCATTGGCCATTTGCGATGGTTTAGAGATTTTTAGGCTTCTGTGATCAGCTGTATGAGTTGCAATGTCAAATTTGTTTCAATGTCACTTGTTACCTTGTCGTCGTATACAGTATTTTTTTCACATTGGACTATTATCGAATCATGAGCACAGTTATGTAATGATACTCAAGTGACGAAATATCTCACCTGGTTACCAACCAACCATAAACACTGCAAATGGTTTGCAACGTCATCCTGTCGTAATGAAGTGTTATTTCATATTTCAGACCTCTTTGAATCAAGGAAATAATTGATATGTTGCCATATTTTCATTATTTTAGGGCTGCTATATTTAATTCTGCAGAGGAAATAAGAGGGGGTATCTTCATATGTATTAGATAGATGTGACCACCTTCATGGGGGTGCTAACTTTCACAGAGTGAGATTTTGCATGTATAAAGCTAAGGTTTACTTAATTACAACCTTCAGGCAATGCAGGAACCCCGTTTTAAAATTCTGTGAATGTTAATATGCTAAATAATGCAGATCTCTGACTCTTCAAGCATGAGACACACATCTGGCGGCTTACCATTTAAATTACAGAGGGAAAAAAAAGGATGAGGGGAAAAACACTTCAAAAAGTATCTTCCAAAGAAAAGACAAATAGAAAACATGTATTATTTACTCCGCTTTTTTATCATTAATACCTAGAATGTGCATACATTAAAATCTGATAAATGTTTAAAATACCGTGCAGCTTGTGACTATAATAATAATCATAATAATTTTATCAATAATAGTTGTCTTATATTCAGACAATCTCGAAACAGACACTTTTGACCATGCAGATTTTCCTTTTGGGGGGGATGGAATTCAGGAAAGGAACCGTCTCCAGGAGACATTTCCGGCAACATGGGAGCAAAGAGTCATCTTCGCAGGGAGAAAGAAGAGGGTGGGATCCACTTCAAGGTAAGAGTGATTTTAAAAGGGAAGTGTTGAAACAAGCATCCTTCTTGGCTTTTCCATGCTGTGCCTCATGCCACCTCGCGCTTCACCCCCCCCAGACCCAAAGACACACACATGCACGCATGCACACACATACACTAGCCTAGTCTATTATCTGAGATTTGTCAAAAAGCATTTCACACTAACAGGTATTTTGAAGTCTTCAAAGCCACTTTAGATCTGCATGACCGGCTAAATTCAGTGAAATCAGCAAAGCCGGCCAGACCTTGCCTCTTTTTCTCTTGTAGCCGCTCGAAAACTCTCAAAGTGCTTTTGCTTTGTGCTACAGAGGACTAAAAAGCCTGCATGTTAACCAGCACACTTTGAAGAAAACAGTCATAGTTGCACTATGATTTCAAGTTGTTCCCAACCTATAATCCCTGTAAATTTGTATGCTTCCTCTGCTGAATGGGCCCCAAAGACTGTAATTAATCTATGCTATCGTGTTCAATAAATGAATTTGTTGCTATGAGGTTTTAGTTTCCCGCAGCCTCTGTAGACTGTGCCCCCCCTCTCCCCCCCTCCCTGGTCTTTAAAACCTTGCTAACTCTATCAAATGTTGTGGTGTGGAACCCAGTTGTCTAATGATTAAGTGGAGTGATCTTCAACCTACCCCAGCCTGGAAGCACCAGGGATCAAATTTCAAACCATTCAACCTGCAGTGCAGGCCTAATTAAAATGAATTTTCTCCAGGCGACCACTTTGCCCACAGGGCAGGAATCCAGCTATAGAGCAGATCTGCTTTTAAGGTATTGCATTAAATTTATTGCGGGGAGACGCCAGAGAACATTGTGCTTCATATACCCACTGCATTTTTTCCCTCTCTCCGCTTTCTTTGCCATTCCTCTCCACCTTTTTATTGTGCTCATCACTCTGGAATCCAAGCTTTCTTTGGCAAAGATTGCCCTATGAAAACGAATGGAGCTTTTATTGGGGCCTTGCTCATTTACTACTTTCTGGGTTTGTCTCACGGGAGACGGAGAACGAGGGAGATGGAGGAGAGGAGCAGGTTGAAAAGAAGGGAACAGACAGAAGGTTGCAACCGTGGAGCTCATTAGCATACATCAGTATGAGTATTTCACAACTTCAAGCGGAAAGGCACTAAGCCCACCCAAGGGCAACGCGGGGCTGACAGGGCCCGGGAAAGCAAGCCGTTAACATGTTGGCGGCTTAACAAATAATATCTGCTCCCAAGTACCTTGGTGAAATATTTAAAGCCCCACTTCCTAACTCCATTTGACTGTGTTTATGATGATGACAGTAAACGACTTGTATGGTGGCAGGTGGGGGGGGGCTGTCGACTCTTAGATATCATATATTTAACACCACCGTCAGTCACTGTGCACACATTTCCCGAACAAACTCCACTTGAATGATTGCGTGCCATATGCGATTTCGCCATCGCTCTCGTCTGGTGTCAATGGCACAGCGTTTCAGATGCTCCAAAAGCGTCACGCACGCTGTCACCGTCGCCGCGTGTATCCCCCGAGATAAATTCCGAAGCCCGCTTCCTGCTTTGCTTACAAATGACGTCTGCGTGTGTTCTTCCCCAACTGCTGCTCCTCACAGAAGAAGCCAATCAAGAAGACAAATAGCCGCGGCCCCAGCGTGAGCGGCGGCAGCGCACAAGATGCACACAATCACAACATGGAGGAGATGGAAGAGTACACCTTTTCCCTTCTGTAAGTCTTAAAAGTAGAAAGCAAGCTCATGAAGAACAATCTAATTCATCACCAACTATTTATCTGGATTCAACTTTTGTGCCGATACAAAATAGTCTTTTGAGCAAAAATATTGCTACATTTCTCATGACTGTGTATAGGGAGCTTTTCTTTACACTCTTGAAGCAAAGGTAAGAGTGCCACCTTCATTCCTTAATAACATTTCAGTCGTTTTGCATATAAATGAATGTCGACTCAATATGACTTTGGCCTCAGCCACGCTCGTATTATCAATCCAAGCTGCGTTCATCTTAAATTTTGGGCTACGATGGCTTGTTTTTCCAGGCTGCATTTTAACGTCAAAATTAGGCAGGCGACTGAGGGTTTTTTTCCTTTTCATCATAGCTCTCGGCATTTGATTTTAATGAGAAAAAGGGGATGCGTGAAAAACACAAACAAAGTGAACGGCTGCAGACGTTCAAACTGTAGGCCCATGCTGCATCAAAAGAAGCCAAAAGCCAAAAAGGTCTTATTTCAACAACAAAGTACAATCCGTACAGGTATTTGTTATTTTCTTTGAAATCCAACTAAATGAAGGGGAGGCGCAACGGTACTTTAGGGCGAGTTACATGACGACGCTTACCCCGGAGAATGAAAAAGTCGTTCGTATCCTTGTTTCCTCATTTGTGCGGGTTAGTAATTTGTAGCTGCTGGTCACATATTAAACAAGATCAGAGACTGCTGGCTGACATCTTGTGAACATACTGAGGGAATTTAAATGATTACTAACATGTCCCGCCAACCAACGACGACACAGTCTCACACAATAAATAAGCACCCGGGCCAAAGCTTGCAACAAAGAAAGACGTTTTTTTTTTTTTTTCACAATTATTCATATAGCAGCTGCTTTTTTTAAGACCTCTGAGCAGTTCTGCAAAAGCCATTTCTTTCTTTCTCTCATTGGGTTCTTGATGAGGATTGCACTGGGATGGAGGCCTGGCTCCAAGTGTTGCTATTGATTTCATCTTCACAGGAGAAGGTATTACACCATCTTTGAGCTAAAGGCTGTTTTATGACCTCACCTAATCAGAACATTAGAAAGACACAGTGCTGCTGTTGCCTTTCACAGGGATGGATATAAAAGACAGCGCAAGCTCAAAGTCATTGCCTCACGCATCGCTCCCACTGTGATGTTTGACTTTGCCAAGGCTTCTCCACATTACCTGAGGACTAGAAGAGATACAGGAGGGAGGGACTGTTTATCTATGTTTTCTTTCTTGCATAATAATGATGTGATGTAACATCTTTTCTATTAGGCCGCTTATTGGTACTGTGCATAGGCCACGTCGTGTGAGATTCAAGCCGCAAGTGATTGAGGGATATTACTGCCATCTATTGAGCCACACCATCGTGAGCTCATTTTTATAGGATGTCCTAATCTTTATCAATTATTAAGGAAACATATCAAAACTTTGGAATTGATTTGGGATATTCAGTTGAATCAGAAAAAAATGCAATCATTTCCAGTCAATTGGTGTTTGTGTGCATCGCACCTTGAAGCACACACAAAAAAAGAAATAGACAGACATGTCTGCGGTACAGTATGAACTGTAACTAAAACAAACAGAGCACATACTTGTAATATTTTTGGCTGCAGGTGCAACGTCAACATCCGTAACAACTTGGTACATCCACTGTCTGTCAAGCGTATGACAAGTGACAGGTTGTAGGAATTAATCAGGCAGAGATGCCAGTTGCATTGAAGTATTGCATCAGAAAAAACTCATGTGTTTGGACTAGATGAACTTGATGAAAAAGAAATATTATGTATGCTCCGGGAGAATCGCTAATTCACAATTTTGCACAAAGCTTATATTGATAATTACAGATTATTTCTGAAGAAATGAAAAGAACAAAGAGCATCCAATATGTCCGTGTTTGTGTGTGGGCAGCAGACATTCCCGCAACTTGCTCGAACATGCAAGGAAAGTAATTTGGTGACCTTGCAGCTCGTAGCTATGTTAATCCTCCTTTGTAAAAATGTTGCAATTCAATGTGAATTGTTTGAGTAAGATAATGAAGTGTCACTGAGGTGGTTGATGACTCTTAATCACTCATAACTTTATCAAGCAAATTTTAGTCATTATAATGATCCTGAGCCCCCCCCCCCCACACTCCCTCCACCTCTTAATTCAAATTTAGAAAACTTTATCCCTATGGGGCAATTAAGGAGCTAATGTACTGATAACATTGGTTAGCTGCTGAGTTAGGTAGTTGCTTTGGTTAAATATCATTATTATAAAATTGGCTAAAATCAGTCCTTTGTTGTGCCCATTAGAAATTAGCGTTTACATCTTTTTGAAACCGACTGGTTGTAGGTGAGAAACCTGTTTTAACCAGTCACTCACATCGCATTTAGATCTAATTAGCTCAATTATCAAGATTATAATTACATTGAAATATAGCCCCTAATGCTCATATCAATTATATGTGTGTTACCCTGATCGAGGTGGGGGTAGAAAGAGGGAGGGAAAGATAGAAATGGAAGGCCAAAGGTCAAATGGGATCCTTAGTTCCATGAGGCCAAACTAAATGTTAAATTTCATGTTAGATTTGTGTACAGCATTTACAGCATGCCAAGAAAAAGGTTTATGATTGGTTGAATATGAAATAGATGGGCAAAAATCCATCGTTTTTTTTTTTTTTTTTTATCCATCTCAGGGCACGGCCATACTGCCACTTGCTGTCGACTGAAAATGACATCACAATTGCCACAACCAATCACCTCCCACTTTGACAGGATTGCAACACACACACACACACACACACACACACACACACACACACACACACACACACACACACACACACACACACACACACACACACACACACACACACACACACACACACACACACACACACACAATGTGTTCTTTTTGTGGAATCAAAGAGAACACATTGACCTAATTTCCCTCAGTTAGCTCACCTCGTTGGGGACCGACGTTCCTCTTCACACGTTTCTCCCCACTAAGTCAATCGGAGGGCTCCATTTCTGCTGTTCTCGTGCTCATTGTTGTTTTCCTCTTTATGTTTTGGAGTGAAGCGGTCATTTAATCACTTCTGTAGTTCATCTGGTTGGACCGTGTTAAAATGCATCTCAAGGAAACATGATGGGGTCGCATCGAAAATTAAACAATGGCTGCTCATCTGTTTGCAAGTCTTCAGAATACTCATTTCAGAGTCTCCCAGGAGTGCCAAGAAACTATTTTGACTCGACAGTGTCAAGCATGCCCAAGCACGGTGCGAACTTCTTTGTGAAGGTGTGTCCTTCAACTTCATAAAATGATGATTGCATAAAAGCTTGGCAGCATCAGCAAAAAGATCCAGAAGACAAATGCCATCAAATTCATAATCAAAGGGATGAGATGTAAACAAAGATAAGGTATCAGCAGTCCTATCTCTTTCTTTGACACCTCAGATAATCACACTTCCATAATCAGTATGGCAGTCATGCATGTAGGGCACGAAGAGAACAATCACATTATCTGTCAATCTTTTAAGTCTATTTTCACACTCTCAGTTTTTGCCTTCTCAATTTCCCCCGACAGCAAGCCATTCCTCAACGATGTGTGAAAAAGATTTGAGTGCATTTACAAACAATGCCAGTGGCCCAAATATAAAAGTGACAGGAAATAACTTAATCCTCAAAATGAAAGGATCAGTCTGATACTTTTAAGTGGCCCTCGACTGGAGGCTTTAAGCCTGCAAGTGCGACCGAGAAGGATTCTCAGGGTTACCTTCTGCGCTTCAGCCTTTAGAGAATTATTACCATTAATCTTTAAAATGGAACACGCCACTGTAATCCTCACGCTGCCCATTCTCATTACCTAAGCATCTTTATAAAGTAATACTGGCTTCTCGGTTTCTATTTTTTTAAGAGCCAAAGCAGTCCAAGAGATAGTTCTTGCGCAAATGATTGACACATCATTTGCATACCTTGCCCAGTCTGGCAAGGTTTGGAGAAAATGATGAGTCAGTTTTTGCAAAATAGCAACACAAATGTATCCAGGGAAGATAATTAGGGAACAGCTTCTGACCCAGATTCCACACTATCCTTTAAAGTGCAATTAAAATATAGCAACGCGTGCCAATGCATGGCTGTTGAAATGAACTCTGGGCCTTTGCCACATCAGATTCGAGGGGTATGCTTTCATTTTTGGAAGATCTATTATGGTTTTATAATTGGAGGGGTCTTAATAAAATTCATTTACCGGTGAGAAAAGATTTCACATCGTGTTTACTTTGGAAGAAGCACAAGGGCGCCACTCAAGCGTCTAAAAATATTCCTCTTTCATGCATCATCAATATCTTATTTGAAGGATGGGCGTCAGGACCAGTTTGCTGTTTTCATTTAATGCCACTTGACAGGGCCTATTTTTATGGGACACTGATTTCTTTTTTTTTTTTTCTTAAGTCTACTTTCCAATTCAAATACACAAAAAAAGTCAAAAAGCTTGGAAGAAAATAAAAGATGTTTGTCGTTATGGGGATCACTATTTTCATTGCCTTGTTTCTTTGGCAATAAATAGACTTACATCAACACGACACTGCAAATTTCTATCCAACTTCAGGGAATTGCCAAACATTTATTTCCAGTGATAGTGTCGCAATGCATTTGTGTGACCGGTTGTCGGTGTCCAGAAATGCCCTGAGATTGATTGATGACCAGTTAATACCCGGGATTAGGGTCCAGCTCCCCTACGACCCTGAACAGAATGAGCTATGGAGAAAATAGACGCATGGATGACGGATTATTTAATCTACAGTGTATATACTGCATGGTATATTTGCATCAATCATGAAATGTAGCCAGATTTTACATGCTGCACTTCATCTCGTCTCACCAGTGGCCAACTTTTTATGACAGATGTTTGCTTGTTATTGTTTCAGGAAACCTATTAATATTTATCAGAGCAAAATTGCTGGCTAAGTGTTTTCTCAATGATTCCCCCTGCCCATTTGTGCATGCACCGAGGAGCTTGAGAACTTGAAACAATTCAACACCTCAGAGAAAATGCCAGCCTCACAAAAAAAAAGATGTGTTTCGTTGTACGTGAGCAACTTTGGATATTTAAGCAACGATACGAGCTGGGAAGAAAATAAAAAGAAGTATTTCCTGAACATTGTTGAGCCGAGACATGAAAAAAAATCATGCAGCACACCACCAAAGAAATATAGTATCAAAACTATCAATACTGAAATGATCATACTCCTGTCACACACACGGCAAAAAATGGACGAGTTTAATTGAAGAAAAAAATTGATATACCCGGAAAAACATTTCTTATTTTTCTGTATGAACGGCAACAGGCGTATTGAATTATTTTGCCCATCACAAGATATCATAAATAGTTGAACATATTTATATCATTAACGAGTTTTCAGACAAATGAAATGCAATTGTATAATTCCCCGGAGCATCCCTGATTATCGCTCACAGCACACGCTGGTTGGGAATCGCTGCTTTAAAGTAATGTCAGATTTAACTCTCGACTAATTTATTGGGTGGAGGGGTTGGGCAACACAATTGATTCAGTTTTTTTATCCTTGGGCACTGGAGCATTTTCCCTAGATAGTCACTACAAAGTGAATTCCAGCCGTGCTCTGGGACACCGTGGTGAGACACTGGGATATCCACAGGCAAAAGCCCAAAGTCGTACTCTGATTCTAACCTTACTTTGGCTACTCTCAGTCCAGTTTCATTCAAGTTAGCCATTATTCCAGTGCAATTACATGATTCTCTTCTGTACTGTTTTACTGTAAGTAGTGCGTCTCAGTTCAAGTTTGTCATGCAAAGCGAAATGTAATCGCCGCCTTCTCTGACATATTGTGAGTTTGTGTCTGCGGTTTCTCCATCTGTGCCCTCCCTCCATATGAAAGGGAATAGTTGAGCAGACCAACAAAGGGCAGCACAGAGGAGGCAGAGGTGCCGAGGGAAGCGCACTGCTGGAAGGGATGGGATGGCTGTTTGCTTGAGTGACACTACATTTATGCACAAATATAGCACGTGACCTGCACCTTGAGCAGCCGTTTACACGACAAGCGTAAATTGTGTCATATTGGTTTGTTTACATGATGTGGATGTTCACAGTCAAAAGTAGTCATTTATATCCTAGGGCAAGTGTGAATTCAAAAATTATAAATTGTCTTTGCTTGTATATAGAGATAGTCCAGGGCACTTTTGTTTCAATGCATCTTATAAAGTGAAAGACATAATAAATGAAAAAAATCAGGAACTCAATTTAGCCCAATGATGCCGTCAAACTGACTCGCCCTTTTGTAACCTCTAAATAGCGTGTTGGATAACATATATGGGCCCGCCTGTCACCAGATAACTAATATGCGTGTGATTTGTTCTGGTCTTAAAACAGCCCTTCACAGAATGGAGCAAGTTCTGCTCAGCTGCCCAACCCAGCCCGTTTGGTCCTTTGCATGTTGCCATCTGAGCTGGGCCTGTTGTTGCTGCGGCAACACAAGCAGCAGAAGCAGCAGCAGCAACAACAACAAGCATGTGGTAGCTGGCGGCTTTCTGTTTTGCAGCTCAGCCTCATTATGCTGCTGCTGGCTTTGATGTGGTTTGTGAGGCTCTACCTGCATTACTGCAGCCAGTGGCTCTACCTCCAGGCCATAGCAGTTCCTGTCAACAAGTGAGTTCAGTTTCTTTGATACACACACACATACATAACTAGAAGGATGGGAAGGAGTTTACGCTCATATGCATGCACGCCCACAAAACTAAAATGTATAGCTTTTTTTTTTTTTTTTGCATATTCTTCTGTATTGTGTTGAACCAACAAATCACAGGATAACACAATATTTGACGCAATTTGCTAATTTGATAGTGTTGTGAGAAGTAAGGGTTGGATCACATAAAAATGTAGAACACACAATTTATGAATGATTTTGAACACATCTTTTGCGGAACATTAACATAGCATCACGGTGGAACTATGTTGATGTCACCAGACACCTTTAACATCCCAGTAGACTACATTATTTGGAAGGAATTTAACATTGTTATCTTGTATATTACCTTGCGATTAATTGCAATATGACACAAAAGACCTGTAAAATAACGTCATTGGCATAAGGTGCTGATTGAATTTATCATAATAAAACAATCCAGCTGTGAACATGCATACCAGCACTTTTTTATGACATGGATGAAATGTAGACGTGATTGGGGATTAGAAAACAGAGAGGCATTAGAGGAAGAATGAAAAACATTTGAACAAACACTGCTATGGAATGGAATAAAAAACTTGGAAGGGGTAATGAGAAAAATAAGCCACCGTACCATGGGTAGGCAATTTTGGTCCTGGAGTGTCGGTGTCCTGCATGTTTTCTAGGTCTTCCTGTTGCAACACACCTTATTCATCCATGAATGGTCAGAAAATGTGCAAGGTCTACAGAAGCTGGAAAACAATCCTAATCATTGAATCAGGTGTGTTGGAACAGGTAGGCGGGGTCCTGCACGTCTTCCTGTTGCAACACACTTGATTCAAATGGTCAGGAAATTGGCAAGGTCTGCAGAAGATGGATAACAATCCTGAATGGATGAAACGGGTGTGTTGCAACAGGGAGACATAGAAAACATGCAGGAGGACCCGAAGTTTTCCATTTTTCACAAATATAAAACATGTCCCACGCTTTCATCTCCAAATGGCTTCCAAAGTGCACAGAACAAAATCAAATTCAAGTCAATTAGCCTCTATGCAAAATTAAAAGCGTAATGTGAACTGTATTAAATGAGAGGCACAATGTAATGAGATGTATCAAGAATCCTGACTTAAAGACCTAATGCTTTGTCGGGATCCATAGTGTCATTTATCTGGTTGTAGAGTTAGTATATTAGTGTAGAACTGCACTGTATCCGATATTTTCGTATTAAATTAGATCCAGCAAAGAGTTGCTTTTAATGTGGCTCCCTCAATTTTGAAGTGGACCAGAACGTCTGACAAACAATAGTGCCACACGGCTCTAACCTGCAGTGGTATGTTTGGAGTTTTGCTTCACATGAAACTCCAATGGACCTCTTCATTGAGATTAATGAAGGGAATCTGGAAAAGGCAGAATCAAATGGGACTTAATGAGCATAAAGCAGACCTGTCCTGTCCTACCACTGCTTTGCCGTTTCCTGACTGATGGGAAGATTAAGGAGCTCATGAGGCTTGCTTGTAAACAGAGAGTCGATCTTGCAGGTAAAAAAATAGTTACTATATAGCAAGTGATGCTTTTTCTTATCTCAACGTTCTAGTTGTCTAGTCATAATTTTATTTGACTTCAATTCTTAAGTTGCTACAAAGTAAGTAGCTCAGATGATCATCAGTCCAAAATGATTGCATATTATGGTCATAAGTGCACTGAAGTGACACGAGATGATGAACACAAATCTACCGTATACATATTGACACATGCACCTCTCACCAGATTCCGATTCCACGCACACACGGTGGACCTGGTGTACCAGAGTTCTTTGCTCCACACCCGCGAGGAGCTGGCTATGGTGGTGGTGGGTCCCCTGACCTTGAACGCAGTAACGTTCCTGCTGGTTCTGATCAGATGGGGCTGTCAACAGATATTTGGATCACTCCCTTCCTTCACGTCAAAGTTTATCATGGCTCAGGGAGTGTGGACAGTCCTGCACCCCCTGGCAGTCCTTGCAGTGGACGCCGTCCTCGGGGTAAGTCACTTAAAAATAACTTGTGCACTTTAAATAGGAGTTCACTTTATCTTAGCAAAGTGACTTTCGATTACAGAGAAAAATGGGGTGAGTAGAGGATGAGGGGGGAAAAAGTGTGAGGTTAGCTGTGTGTTTTCTTGTTGTTGTTGTTGTTTTTTTAATCACTGTGAAGTACTACAAATGAATTGTAATTCATAGAACAAATACAATATGTGACTCTATATTTATCATCACAGCGTCTATCCTACAGTCCAGACAGACCAGTGGGAGATGCCGCCAAGCTTTTCTGGCACTTCCACCGAGTGGACCAATCAGGCACAGCCGGGATCATCATCACCGTTTTCCTTTATGCAGTCATCTTTCTTCTATCCGTCACCATCCTTTGCGTTTATCTGCTCCGGTGAGACTCACGGGACTGAGCGGATATTCCTCCTTATGCACGCTCAGTGAAATTGCAATTGGTCCTAATTTCCATTTACTTACCAAAACCTGTTGATTATGCATCATATTTATTCATGTCTATACCGAAGCTACGGCGTCAGAAAAAAAACATCAACTGCAATGCAGCTGCAAAGCTATTCTTTTTTTTGAAAATGCTTTATGTAAACTCCATCTTTGAGCTCCATTTTATAAGTCCTCAGTGGCCGAGGAGCACGACAACTGGAGTTGTGAGAGCAATGAAAGTCACGGCTATTTCCAAACGAAAGTAACCTATAGGGACAATCTGACAATGAAGATGAATCCTTTCCTTGCAACACTCTGGCCTGGCTTGACTTAAACATCTATTCAGGAATAACCCTCTTCCACCTCCGCAGCTATGTGCTCGTCCTAACTCATAATCCATCCACCCTGAAAAAAAACAACAACAGAAAATGGAACAAATCTGATGCCTTTTGATTTCACAGTTGAATGGAATTACTTATGCAGGTTTGCATGGACCTCACACATCAGCACAATGCATATACATAAACACAAGAGCAGTTGTACACACTTGCATCACACAGCTGCCTTTTCATAGCCACCATACCGTGGTATCGGTTGGAACATTGAAAGCATTTCCAATCCAAAAGTTCAAATGTGTTTTGATATAGCGTGAACATATAACCCTCTTACATGATCCTATTAGGCTGGATGCTTTGCATGGCTGCTATCACTGCATGCATATTGAAATAGAGCCGATATATTGTACAATGTATACGACAAGGACTCATCTGACAGCAGTCATGTTTCAGATATTGAGGTCATCCGTGCTGAATTACCGTGTTTATTTATATGTTATCATAGCTTACATACAAATAAGAAAGTCAGAGACATTCTAACAGCAAACAAGTCAACGTGCTTTGAAGAGAGGATGCAAAGATATGGACGAGAGATGGCATAAATGAATGAGAAGCACCATTGAAAATAGATGCATGGGATGAGGTCAGGATACTACCAACATCTGCATTCCCAAGAGGGACAGTGGATGAGGTTGAGTTCAAAGCTTTGCACCACTTCCGTGCATAAATCCTCGACGACTTGATGTTGCTTTTATTTGAGATCCGATTACCCTCCGACAGACCACAATTTCTACGGAAGGGCGCAAGGTCGGCTCGTTTTTGATGGTCAGCCAATGCATTATTTCACTTTTACACACATGGTGAATCCCTCCCTTTCAAGGTTGACTGCCTGCTTCCTTCCATGTGTGGCTCAAAGAAATCCTTGCACTTTTGTGATAAGCATCTACGGATCAATATGGTCTCGAGTCTTTCCTTGTGACTCAGGCTGGGTTCTCCAAACTGATCTACAATCGGTAACATGTCAGGATTGGACTCCCACACATTAGCAACCGCATCATACACACACAAACAGACACAGACATTGCTGAAGTCAGTGTGAGAACAAAGAGCTTCCTACTCAAAGCACAACATATTTGATTCCATTTGCACTTAGATTCTTTTATTGATCCATTGCGTGTTGTGATCCAAATTTATCTTCATACATATATATATAATTTTTTTTTTGCATTGATTTGTAAAAAAAAGCCATTGTGACAGACAAAACAGACTCGTAGTATATTCGCAGCTTTGCTTAGTCTGTCTTCCTTAGGTATTTGACCTTAACAGTGAGGAGACAGTGATTCAGACTGGCTCTCCACTCCCACAGTTTTCCTTCTTTTTTGACTCCACGCTATCTAGATTTCACAACAATGGTCGTATGCTGGACATCTTCCAAAGGCTCACAGCCAAGGAGGGGACTTATTTCCTACCTCAGGACTTAGAGCTGTCCAATCAGGAGCTTAGCTACATCGTCAAGAAGGCAGAGCAATGGAGGGGCTATCATGGCGAGAGGCGCAAGGTATGTACATCCGGACCAGACAAAAATTGAAAATGAAGTACAAAACAATGTGGAGAATTTTGTATCATTGAATTGTCTTTAGTTACATTTCAGAAAGCTGAGAAGTCATCTCTAAGGTATCTGGCTTCATTCTAATTAGTACAGGATAATTACCAAAACAGAAAGCCATCTAGGAAGCTGCCTGATTAGTCTGTGGAAATGACATTACAAAGACATTTGAGTCAAATAGGCTGCTCAATCAACATGCCAGTGAACTTGTTACATTTGCTATTCTTTTAAGGTGTGGCGGACATGTCACGAGCGCAGGATTCCACTTTACATAAATGTGGCTTCACGTGAAATTATCATCGGCAGAGTGAAGCTGCCGCACGTTTGACAGCCAGCCGTAGGTTCACGGCGGCAGCAAGAAGTCTATTAGCGCCAAGCCGACACCAGATGTCAAATCTTTTGCATAGTGATTGAAAATGTGACTTGTTGAGATAAGGGAAATAGAACATGGCCATCAAACTGCAGGCCCCTCTCTAATTTAGTGTGTTGGATTTGTAGTGGCATACATCGTTCCGTGTTTGCCATTTTCATTAACTCCCTTTGCTCTTTGCTTGCTGAACTTATGGGCCAACCAAATCATGAAATGTAGGCTTTTTTTTTTTCATTTATTATTCAATATAATTTTTTAATAGGTAAATTATCTACATTGCCCAAACGTGACCATTTTTTGTAACCATATCGATATTATTAGACATTAAAAACTAAAATAAATAAATCCAACGTTTGACTTAAAAGATAAAGCACGTCATTTAATTGATGGTTATTACATTTTGCACCGCAGAGTTATTTTTCATCTAAATAAGACATGCTGATGTGTCATTATTTCATAATTAGTGATGCCAAGTCTCCATTGAGGGTCACTTTCCTAACTCAAGAATAATTTGCAAGGGTGCAATTTCTTGTCATTTTCCCTTATTAACTATTTATCACATGAAGGAAAAAAATATATAACGTAAAAATTCATGAAGGCAAGCGAAGGAGCGACCCGACAAGAGCTGAAACTAATATTTTGCAACTCTAATGATTTTTTGCATCCCTAATTAGATAGAATAAGGTTGATATGATTAGGTCAGGATGTAGTGTTTTTCATTAAAAATACATTTCAGAAACTGTATTCCAATTGTGCCCCTTCAATTAAATAATGAATCCGGCACATTTCTTATTACGAACCCAATTAATATCAGAGGCGAGGGCGAAATTTTAATAACAGTAGGCCACGAGGCCTTCATTAGCTGACTGGGAGAAAGGAGGGAAGAAGGAAAACAAGGGACTCTATGAATTTCCAAATATACCAATAGAAATCAACAAATGTATACAAGGATACATTTAAAAAGATTTTGGGACAAATCATATCCGGGCAAAAACGGGACTTTAATCCTTGAGAATAATTGAAGTCCATTCAACAACATAACATGATGTGAGAACAAAAGGGACACGGGAAAAAACTTGACAGGCTGTCAAATTGAAATGTGTTCCAAACCCTTGAACCTAAAACATCTCGGCATCCTGTTGCTATTATCTGAGCTATGGAGGCTTTGAGGGAGCTACTACTGCTTCAGTAATGAGGCCCATTAATTATGTATAGGCACATTGACGTTATTAATCGTCTCCTGTCACCCCCTCCAGATCACTGTACATAAAAGGGAACTCTGAAATACTTAAACAGGTACGCAAACTGTTTTGTCTGAGCCATCGCTATGGCAGTGACAGAGTGCGGCAGCGCTTTACCCGCTGCAAACCTTGTTTGGTGCTAATTCATCCAAAAGCAAACTTTCCCCAGTGGTGGTGACATTGGGATAATTGAAGGAGAGGACAGATTAAATAGAAAGCAGAAAAAGGCTGAGAGGCGCTTTGTGGGGTGGCCCCGAGATGTTTTGCCAACCTGATTGCATCGACGCTCACGCTCCTTCATGCCGTTTGTCTTGGTGTGTCGAGCTAATAGATTACTGGCAGGCAAATTTTGGAACACCCAAGGTGCTTTCCAACGTTAACACGCTTGATAGACTGAAAAGCTGCAGAGTTGCTCCAAAAGGTAACATCGTGCTTTCTTTCATTCATTCAGCAAATTGTATGCTACTTTTGACAACATTCTTCATATATTAGACACTTGAGCAGGAAATAAGGCAAACAGAGAGGGTGGCTGGCCGTGAAAGAATACACAGGAAACGCTGTCACCAAACAATAGAGGCCACAGCTCGTGAAACAGGAACCCATAACAACAGCCAAAGGAACACCGAGAACACGCTGAGTGCTAAGGTGCTGTAGGTCAAAGCGGCCAGCATTGAGTGGGCGCTGGGTCGGATACGAGAGCTCTCTTGGTCAATGCGTTTGTTTATACGCTTGAGCGTATGTGCAAAAATCCAATTTGACGTTCACCTGAATCATACAGTATTTGTCAAAGTACAGTCATACATGCATATGAACCGTTTTTGCACGCCTGCATGTGCATGTCACATTAAAGTGGCTTCTTTTATTGCAGAGGAAAGCTTTTTTTTTTTTTAAGTGGACACCGCTTTGGGCCCCCATGGCCTGAGGCAATAACAGGCAGGCAAGGCTGAGTATTAGGGAGCTCAATATGAGAAATGACGGCAAATGCTACATGGCCGCGTTCCTGAAAAGGTCACAGACTTCGGTGAGCACTAACGTGTAAAAGAAGTGGTCAACTCAAACTAAAGCGCAAAGATAAGGATGAAACACACATTAGATTTTCAATTCGCACACACACACGCAACCCCCTCCCACTCTTTTGCAAGTCACATGTAAAATTTTATGGGCGCAAGGACAAAGTGCATTAGGCATAACTACTTACCATTGAATAAACATAATCACTGAAGCAAATGCTAGCGTTGCTGTAAATGTTTTTATAAAACTGGTCATAAGACTTTTCAATGGTTAACACACACTACTTGTGAAGGAAAACAAAGACTAATAAGCATACTTTCAGTGGAATCCATCATTAGTATATTCAATAAAAAATAGGAATGATGCATCATTGTTCTCGTTGAGATTGGTTCGTGGAATACGTTTGGGTCTGCCAAGTCGGATCGGCAACAACACACCACCAGGTGTTGATCAATTAATAGCCCCGCCCTTTATTGCACGCTGGCATATGAATTGACATCATCAGCCAACCGTCTTCCCGTTTTTTATTTCTACACATTGTTCTTTTCCTCGTAAAAGTACCACCATGGTTCCCATTTCTAGACAGGCCAAACGGTTCCCTCACTTGGCAGACAAAAAGAGAAGAAAGTATTCGAGTATGAACATGAAGCGTTTAATTACAGGGAGTGTCAGTGCCATTGCCTAATGCGGCCCTCGCAATTCATCCGGGAAGAGAATGTCATTATCGACCAAACCCGGACCTGACCGGGCTTTTGTGGAAGGGTCAAAACAGGGTAAAGAATGACACTGAGGGAGAGAAAGAGAACTAAATAAATACATAATACATAAACTGTAAGTGTGTGCACATGTGAGACTGTGAATGCATCTCATCCCTTATCCTCGGCTCTCAAATTGGTTATTGGAGGCTTATGACCCCCCAAGCCTCCGAGGCCTGATTAATTTGAAGCTGCTTCACCATCAATTTTCTTTCTTTCCTGTTTTTTTTTTTTGCTCACTATCAAAGGCAAAATCCTACTTTGGCATCTGTTTACTGCATCTTAATGCAAAGATGACCCCTTGAACTACTGAAACGTGTTCCATATTGACAACACACTTTATTATTTGTGACTATATCGCTGAGCTTTTGAATAGGCTTTTTGGACAAATTAACATCAGTACGTTGTGTCACATTCCAGGACACCTAATTTGGTATATATTACATAAGAAACACTCATTTTAAATAGTTTTTCAGGAGGAATGGGACTTTTTAAATGTTTTTTGCATGTGGATTATAAATTTGTGTCATGTCTTCGTAAAACCTTTAGAATCGACTAACTTCTCCATACTAGTTATTGAGACAAAAGTTAGTCTTTGTATGTTCATCTGATTGTGCATTTCAGGGTTCAAATCCGATGAGGATTTACACTTGCCAGGTAAACTAAGTACAGTATGTACAGAAATGGTAAAGTAGTGTCCTTAGGGTAGAGAGTGAGTCAGACATGGTGTTGAAGTAAGAGATAGTCTGTGATGTGAGCTGTTTACTGTGGGCTGGTTGGCAAAAGGCATTATTTCCCGCAAAGGAGATTAGTAACAGTAAATTATGCATATCTTATTTTCTGGATTATCTCAGACACTCCACTATATTATCTCTGTGTATAATCTTCTTTTAAAAGTGGCTTTATTTAGACTGGTTATAGCCACCATTGCTTGTTTTTCTTTTCTCAAACTCCAATTTGGTTCTGTGCTACTTTTGGATGCTGTGTTTTTTTAGCTGTGATTATTCCACCTCAGATGTTTATAGGCTCTAGTTTTGCTGGATAGGCACAGTAATGAGGGCTCAAGACGATGGTAACCAGTGTAGTGTGCTTGCACTTTTGTCACTCTGTGTGCCTTTCCTGCATGCAAATGCAAATGGGTGGCCTGTCTTGTCCAGTGGTGCGTTTAACAAGACATAGACCTTTGCTTTGGCCAAATCATACAGTGTGCATCCATGCCGTTTTCAAGATGCTCCAATTATATCTGCCAAGCATCCACATATTGGCCAGATGTAGAATAATAGCATATCTATTTTCATTCTAATGGCTGACATTGCTTGGCTCATCCATGCATGTATGTCGATTGCGCTTTTATGCTTTATGCTTACACATGTTCCCAGCCAGCCAGCCGCTTACTGTGTGTGTATGTCAGGAAGCACTGCTGTGTGCGCTTGTGTTTCTGTCTGTGTGCATTGGTTTATTTGTTGACGGGCATTTGTGCAGTATGAACCTTGACATATGAGTCTTGTTTATGGGTATTACAATACACAGCGTGCACTTGCTATGTCAAAATTGTGAATGAGCCCAATTCATCTGTGTTGGCATGTGCTCCGATGTACTTCCACCTCGTCAGTGTCTATGTGGTGCAGGATTTGAACCCAGGGTCAGTTCCACGGCAGTATTGGGGGAGGGGGTGTTGACCCTTTATAGCTTAGATAGCCTCTGTGCGGTGCATACTCCTCTAACCCTTCCTCACCCTTCTCCCCATTTCTCCACAAAGCCTTCCTCCTCCTCATCCCGATGGGCCCGCAGGCACTGGAGACGTACGCATGCTCGCCGTGAGGCTTTGTTCACAAGCAAGTGAAATTCGACCATCTGAAAGCTGCGCTGACTCCAATTTTGGTCCATATGTTTGCCCAAATTCAAATTCAGGGGGATTTAAACTTGAGGATACCACAAAAGAGTTATTTTGAAGAAGCGCAAGCATTCGTGCCGAACGGATACTTGGCGGAAACGCTTCTTTCAAATCCCTCCATTTCCATACCAACGCCTCCGATTCCAGAGAGCTCCATTCTCCGCATTGGCCTCCATCACGCAACTATGTTCCCATCCTCAGCTTCGCCTTCCATGCGCCAATGATACATAAATAACCAAGCCTGTCCACCACCCAGGCAAATTCAAATGCACCTGTCAAAGTGATGAAGCACCCGCCCGCAGGGAGGCATTGTTTACATTTTCACTCCACTCGTCGCAAAAGTGAGATTCTAATTATTTCCCTCACTGTAAATTAAAGCCAAGCGGGACAGAAGTACAAACCAAAGGCTATCATGGTCTGGGTGTAGGAGCACGGTCTTCCTTCCGAGAAGAAACATTGTCGTTGGTTGTTTATTTGTGGACGATGTCTGCCAAGGTCACAACCATGATGAAGTCACTCCAGAAATGTTCTATTACTTTATGGTTACTGTTTTTTTTTTTAAAATGACAGAGTCTAGACACGATGTTTATGCATGAAGAAAATGTCAGAGTGATATTTGTGAGAAGGTTAGACCATTTTTGCAACAGCTTAATTTGAGATTCTAACATCCTTTTTGTATGTATTCAAATAATTTGGAGAGCAGAAAATCACATTTCCCCTGAGAAAGACAGACTGACTGTCTTTGTAAAGCAGCTGTGCCATCCATACTTCCTGTGCCCCCGTCCGTCCGTCCCCTTGCCCCTTCTCAATTTGCCATAATGTCTACAAATCTTGAAATTTATGCCCCTGCTGGAAAACATGGTTTGCCATTTATAGTCCTCAGCCGAAACCCATGAGGTCTGTCTCTCAGGATGCCAGTCAAGGGACTGATGCAGACTCTATCAGATTTCTAAATACAGACCCTGACAATAAATCCCAGCTTGATTGGCTTTGAATTCAGTTAGCTCACTTGAATGCTATCTGCTTAAACCACAGCTGGCCTGTCTGCTCCATGCAGGCATTGAAGCTAAATCAGTCACTTAGTGCTATCAAATGGAACAATGGCGGAGTGGAAAGAGCACTCAAACTCTTGTTAGAAAGCAAGAAAGCAGGCGAGCGCCATGATGGAACAAAACCAGACCAGAACGGAACAGAACAGAACAGTAGTAGTGTGTAGCCTCTAATGCTCTTTCCGGTTGTTTTGTCTCAGCCGCGAGAGCCGTGGTGCATTGCATGAAATGGCATCACCCAAACCCGACACGCAAACACCTTTTAAAGCTTTTGTTTGGTCTTGTCAACTGGATTTCACGTGCCAATTCAAATAGGACCGTAGCGTGGCGAACGGCAAAACAATAAAATCATCTTCCTTTACATTCATGGCACAACCATGAACAGCATCCAATCAGGTGCGTTTAACCAAAGTGACTTCCAGCCTTGCCCGCTCGAACCAAAAAGCGTATATTTTTTGACTAGCAACTCAAGTCAAAGCAAAAAATACAAAATCGGGACACATGACAGATTTCGACGTTTGGCCACCGCCATCAAACTGGGTCATAAAGTTCCTAGCGTTCATCTCAAAAGAGTTGACTGAAAATGGCGGGTTGTTTTCGACGATGTGGTTTATTTTGATTCGTGTGGATAGAAACTCCACAAAAAGTGCTTTTGGACAGCATTGACAATAGAAGCCAATTTTAGAGCTGTTTCGCCCATTTGCTGCATATCTGGTGAAGTAATAGGCCGATAAGTGAAGCGAGCAATCATCATCAGGCTTTTTTTTTTAACGTAAAGGAACCCAATACAGGGTCGGAATATGCCGTGAGTAATTTGGGCCAGAGAATAGCTGTGAAAACATCTTGAAGTTCTTGCTGCTGTGAATTCACCTATAATTGTATCCTGTATGCTTCAAATATTACAATTCATGGAATCTGAAACGTACCCAGACAAAGTTGTGTACAGTTAATTACAATAAAGAAATCACCTATTTTGGAGCCACAGCATGATAGAAAGACAAGAACACAGACAAACAAACACACACACACACTCACGCCGCATGCGATTTTGCCAATGACATCCTTTCTAATCGCAAGACTGCCTGCTTTGCAGCTTATGCAGTGTCTCTAATTACAAGTGAGGTAATAGGGCCGCCTCACTGTTTTCTCTGTAAAGTGCCTTGAGTTGTATTTGGCTAAGTGTTTAGAGGTGCTGGCTGACATCGATACACGGCTAAATTAAAGCTCTCCTTCAGCTTGACCCTGACACTCACGACCCATTGAATGAGCAGTTATTTTTCCTACGACAGTTTCTATGTTTTCAGACAAATTACACAGTAATTAGACCACCAATTATGGGGTCACCTTGAATATTACCATCGAAAAAGTTCCTCTTAGTGATTCCACTTGTTTTTGTATCCTTTGGCTATTTCACCCATTTTACGCAGAATTATAACGTAAGAGTTGATTAAGAATGTTTTGGTTTCTTCACATTGGGCACATCTAAGAGATGATTCAGAAGAAATGCGCGTTTTCTTTGAATAATCTTAGTAACTGACACCGTGTGTAAAAATCCTCCAGAATTGTGCACTCAGGACACATCGGAGCCTTTACCAGCGCGCACGTTCAGATCGAGGTTCCATGATCTTCACACATGGATAACTCCGAGTTACATGACCTATATAACATGTTACACGCTCTGCTTGCTGCCTGTGTTTCACCCTAATAAAGAAGGGCACAGCATTACAGGTGTGGAAGCCCCAAATACATATAAATATTTAAAAAAAATATATATAAATATCATTTCATATATTTACACCCCCCCCAAACCTGTATCTGCATTTGTTTGTTTTTTGAAGTTATTGGTGAATCTATTGTCACATTTATAGCTCAGACAGTTTTATATTGTCCAATAAATCTCATTTTGTGTGTGACTAGGTGGCAGTCTATGACTATATCTGGACAGCAGATAACCCATTGGCTGGTTCCTCAACCCCCATAGATGACCCACATAGTGAGCCCTGTCCACTAGCACACGGAGAGACCAGCACCCACATGGCCATCTACATGCTCTACCTAAGCGGGCTCAAGCAAAGATACAGACATTTCCTCCGACAACCAGATGGGGCCATCATTGAGGTACGGCATTTGGGTGTCTCACAAGCAAGCATGATTCATCTGAAAAATTTCTGAATGGAACCAAATGTATTCATAGTCCTATTTTGAGCAAATATACAGCCCTGCCAGAGTTTGGCTTTCATTTTTGGGGAATTAGTACAGTACAGGTTAAAAAGGATGGAAGAATGGGTGGGATGCGGATTCCCAACCACTCCCTCTTTTCATCCTCACCCTCCTTCCCTCCCTCCTTCCCTCCCTCCCTCGGTTACTCGCAGCTTCAATATGGAAAGACAACAGTACAGCTGTGTGGTGTACGAGGGTGGAAAAACGACACCCGCCGCTAACCTGAAGAACTAGAATCAAAAGGTTTTCCTTGGGCAAAAACACATGTAAAATGCTGTTTCCTTCTCAAATAGAAGAGAAAGAATTTGCCCCCAGAAACAAATCATAACTTCATACAAAAGATCTGTTGTAGTCACTGCTTACCAAACACCAGCGTTGAGACTATGCCTTGACAACAATGTCAGCCTGAATCAACAGAGAGAAGCATTCGGGGAATATAATTACATTGGCAACTCTTTCATCTGACTTTCGATAAGATGTTGCGGCGTGAAAGATTGCTTCATTAGTGCTACGTGACAAGTGCTGCATTGATTCCTTTCTTCAATCATTCCTGTCAGTCCCCCAGAAAGAAACTTGCGCCATATGAATATTTGGAAGGAAGGACGTAGATGCTAACAATTAGCTCTAAGGGTCTTATGTACTAATAGTCCTCTGTCATTGTTTGACTAATGTGGAGTGTAAACACGCAACGTGGTTCTCTATCTGGTGTGGGTGTGTGCATGTGCATAGCCTGCAGAGCCAGATCAGACATCTGGGTAAAATATCCACACAAAGCACTTTGTCACAAATACATCACTTAATAACTTGTGAGATTCATAAGGACCACGTACATATATATGCGTCCCTCGGGTGCTTCTGTCTGTTCTTTGCAACCTCACCACGAGAGACGCTGATGGCATTTGGCCCGCTGGTAGACGAGGCCCACAGCATCAAAAGAGAGAGTACGAACGACTCCATCCCGACCTTTTATGCATATTCCAAACTAATCCTCCACTGATTATATAGACTGCTTTTATGTATATGTAAGCATCCAGGAATCACCAAGGGGCATTCCTGGCACTCAGAAGCATACTTGCGCTGATTTTTATTGGCCGTCTATGTGCTGGTATTAAGACAGTGCGCTTACAAATTGGCCTCCAGATGTATAGTGATAGCATTTAAGAGATGAATAGCAATAACAAGAGAAAACAAAACAGACAACAGCTTGATTATCACATCTATCTATATATATCTTCTCTTTTCTATGAAAGGATATTCTTCTATGTTTACGACGCGGCAGAGAAATTGCAAAGTGTCTTTCATTTCAAAATGAACTTTTTTTTCAGTTGTAAAATCTTTGGTCAAACCTGCCCTCCGAGATCGACAGTGATACAAATATTGAACTTGATTTAAATATGCAGTAGTGTGACTCCACTCTTTTCCCACCTAGTTACCAAGGGTAATTGTGCTTCTTAAGAAGGCTTCTTCCATTTACTGAGGCAATATTGACGGATGGCTCATTTCCTTTAAAGTGCTCTGTTTTCATAGGCAGTGTCCCGGACGCCGATGCCCCGGAGCAGAAGCTCCTCCCTTAGACTAACATGACCACAGCTCCGGGGGCCCGCGGCTTTGCATATTACTCACACGATTACAGCCAAAATTTGTCTAAACGAACACCTTAACAATTTAAGTCCCGGAAGAATGGCCTGGAGCTATAGACATTGTTAGACACTGTTTGGAAGGAACCCAACAGTCAGGTGTGTCTTGTTTGCTGAAATGTGAGAAAATGAGAAGCAGTCACGAAAAAAAAAAAATAACAGTTTCTATCGTTTACGCAATTAGTATTCAACCGGTTACTATATGATGCTCCAAGTGTCGAAAGGGTCATATTCGGTGTGAATGAAATGATGCAAATGTGTTGTAAAACATCCCAATAATGAGGTCTTCCACTCAAAGAAAGTTAACATTAATGATCTCTCGTATGGCCTCACTCTGCATATGGCTCTGGGCGCGTCGACCATAATGCCGGTGGAACCGAATCACAACAATACAAAAAGACGGCCATTCGTAGCCAATGCGGCAAGAAAAACAAAATGACATTGAAGGTAAAGTGAGGTGTCGCTTTTCAAACACTCGTAAAACAGATGTTCCACAGATGCCGCCTCACAAAAAGCACTGCTGACAACAACAGTTAGGGCCAAAATGACTGCATCCGGATAACAGAGGACCTTCAGTGAAGGCCTCATAAGCGCTCTGTCTGCAGAAACAAGATGGCTGATGAAGAAATTAATGCAGGCAAAGTCATTATCTTCCCTCCTAAAACCACAGTGGGTTTATGTCCCCCCGCGTCGCTCTTTTCCTCGCGGGCTAACACTTAAGTGTCGACGGACAACTGTGCTCTCGTTTTTGTCTCCTCGCTCCATATGGAAGGCGGCAGCATATGCAAAAACTGGCTCTGCTTCTGTAAAACTTCTATTAAAGATGCACAACTAAGGCTCCGCCAGCTTGACTATTACCTCTCCCCGCAAATTATTTATGGCGGCAAAAAAAAAAAAAAAATGCTGATGAGGAGTATCTCCACCGACAAGAAGAAATAAGTAAAAAATAAAAAAAACACTTTTCACTTACAATTTCACCAGCAGTTTTTCTCTTTTGGAGAGGATATGCACTTTATACACACGATAGACTTTCTGCTGTTTTATAACTGCAGTTGCATTATTACATTATGCATCATGCTTCAGTTTGACTGTAGCTTTTTCACAAAAGTCTATAGACAAAAGTATCGGGACACGTGCCCAATAAATGATGCTTTCAACTGGGAACACTCGTCTGACTAGTCCCTCTGTTGTTTGTAGTTCCAGTCCAGTAATTCTTGACAATTAGTTGAAGAAACTCTTGTGTGATCAGATCACCTTTTTTGTGAAGATCTTTGAAGGGATCATTTCTGCTTCCACAGATTTTTGTGTTGATGCTGTGTAAGTAGATGGCAATTGGTACAGCGGAGAGCAAAGCCCAATTGTCCCCACATATTATGAAGTATAGACTTCCAAATATTATAAGACGAACATCACACAGATATGATCTCGTGTCACCTAATAACTGATAACCCATGAAATTTGTTACGTATGATCTCAAGTGGCGATGCGTTTGGGTCTTGGCTATACCAATATTGACCTAATTTAACATGCAGAGAATATGGAGGTTAACCTTTTGAAAAACACCTTGCAGCAGCAATAATGGACAAAACACATCAATTCTCCCCTGTGACTGGCTTTTTTTGTAATTACTATGCCGCACCTTTGATTGCCGCTTTGGTGCTGGAGGAGCCACGCTTCATTTGCCATGAGGTCGTCAGCCCTCAGAAATATGAATCTGATTCATAAAGCAAGTGTGCAGGACAGCGGAGAACGTCCTTGGCTATATACTGTAAATTGCATGAGGAGATTAATGCCTCCCTGGCAGCAATATCTGGTTAGCAGGAGGACATCTCCAAAGTACACCCGCATGTAATTATCTGTCAAGTTACTACAAGTTTTAGATAAAAAAATAAAAAATAAAAACTATATGTGGTACATTTTTCAACTTGACTCCTTTATCTCATGTGTAAAACTGATTCTTTTGTGTTAACCATCATGGAAAAGGCCTATTAAACAATTGCATACAAATACCACACACCAGAAATGTCAGAAAATATGTTGCAAATCATGAAACTTAATTTGGGACATATAACAGTGAAGAAACCTTGGCATTTAAAGTTTGAAGAATATCCAGATTGTTTTTTGTTTTGTTTTTTGAAGCAGTTATTACAAATACCACCATTAGCAATTGCCCGTAAGTCAAGTATTCATTTTTTTCCTCATCAAAATAAAGATGCAGATGAAGGATTCCCGTTTTTCCCTTTTGTTAGCATGAAGAGGTTTTTCTATTTATCAAGGTGTTCCGTTTCGTTTACACATCACAAACATCTCTTAATCGAGTCCCGTTTTTTGTCACTACAAGAGGTTTTGTGTCATATGAAGTTTTTACAATTTACCATGACATAAGCTGGAGGCTTTTCCGAAGCTACTGGTTTTCAAACTGGCTCAGATGGTGCTTTTGTTGCCTGAGAAAGGCTCACTTATTATTATTTTCTGAAGGTGATTGGTGACTTGGAGGGCCTAGACAACGCAACCAGAATCCAGCCCTTTTCAGGGCCTCGGACCACGGACCAGGAGGGCTCAGTGGTCACTCGACAGCGACGAAAAAGAAATAAGCTTTTTGGACGTGAGTGCTCTGACAGAATTCTGCTTGCGTGTATTTCCGTCAAATGATAACACGTAATGAAAAGTTGACGAGATGCCAATGTCAAGCTTGCAAACATTTTCTTCCTGCTATTTGTTTAACTGAAATTGCACAGTTTTAATGGCGGTTCTGTTCCCTCAGGGTGTCCTCGTGTTGAGCCGGTAGGAGGAAGCAGAAGTGACTCCAGTTATGCACAAGAACTCAACCAATGAGAGTGAAGCAAAGCGTGAAGAGCTTTGGACACCAAACTGTTGTCATGTCACTTTAACAACTGTCATTTTGTCAGTCTTTTGGAATTTAGCGAACCTGCACACACAGTTCATGAAAAAAAATAATCAAATAAGTATTTACACTCACACTTTGAAAATAGTGCACTGCACTTTCAATAAAGAGCATCAACTTTTTTGTTGCTTTCTATTGGTCATTCTCTCTGCTCACCTTTTTCATCCGAGCAACAAAGCCTTTTACAAATGATGCTGAAGGCTGCAGCTGCACAGAGGCTGAAGGTATTGCACTCTCTCAATATTTGATTGAGGACAAACACCATTTCCACACAATCTAAATTTCAAATTGGTCCCTGGGAGGGAGCGAGACATGCCGCTAGGTCTCAGCGCCACACATTGGCTGATTTATGTTAAAAGACAAAAAAAACCTTTTTGCACAGCTTTCATGGGGTAACTTTGACTTTTTGAAGTTGAACAAGTGTGTGTGTGTGTGTGTGTGTGTGTGTGTGTGTGTGTGTGTGTGTGTGTGTGTGTGTGTGTGTGTGTGTGTGTGTGTGTGTGTGTGTGTGTGTGTGTGCTTGGAGTCAACCTGGGGATGTAGCTCGAGTGACACGGGGAGAAGGTGGAGGGAGGAATGGAATGAAAAAAGAAAACACTTTGTATGTAGCCTTCAGCTTGAGGTAGTCACAAAACACAGTTTGCATTCAAAAGTGCTGTCGTGATCATTATGCTTGTTTTTTGTTGAGATTGGCAACACTTTGGGCAATGCCTGATTCAATTGAATTAAAGCTACAAAAAGAAATGAAAGGAATTCAAAGTCCCACTTTGGGTGTGTGTTCTTTGTAATTTCAGGACTTTCATGACTCTCAGTGAGTGTTGTGGGGTTTTTTTTTCTAAAATGTTATAGGAAGTTGCCACAACACACTTTAACATACAACATAATTACAAGTATGTCAATTACAAATGACCATTATACCTGTATTTTTCTTTTTGCTGGTCAAGTTATATTCCACAAACACATTATTAATCAGAAAATCGTATTTAGACTAACGGGGACAAATGGAACATGTACTGTAAATAAAATCTGTGACTGGAATTCCACTCTATCCATGTTCAATTTACACGGTATTAAAGTAAGATTTATACATTTTTCTGTAGGATCAAACAAGTGTTACAGCGATCTTTTGTTCAAAAAGGCAGATCTACATTGTCAGGTGTTGTCGTCCAACCTGTATTCTTCTTCGTTGACCCCAAACATGGAATCCCGGTGCTTAAGCGCCCGCGAAAAGAAGCAAGTAAGGAAAGAGCGGCTGTACGAGCATGTCAATATTGTGCCATATTTCAGTGGCATCTGGATGGATCATGTGCCTGCCTGCACACATATTTATTTATTTGAGGAGAGTCGGGCGGGCAGATGTCCTGCTCACAGGAGAAATCATTTGCAGTGGGTGAAAAAAGGAAGGAGGGGGGGGAGTGAAAAAATATATATGAATATGCAAATTTAGTCACAGTGTGGAACCTTGTAATGAGTGGGAAATGTAGACGCCATCTTTCATTATGCAGAGGTCATTGCTTAATGCCAGGCAGCTGGGCCCGGCTTCTTTTCTCTGAAAGCCCCCCCACCCTCTCCTGTCATCTCACGGCAACTTGAAGCATAGTGTGCTACAAAGGAACATGGCACACATCCACATGTGGATTGAACATCAACTACAGCTGCAGCCTCCATTATTGGGCACAACTTTCAATGAGTCACAATTAAAGATGCGGGCGCCCATGTTTGTTTCAATAATACAAAATAACTTATTGATTGTTATAAATATACTGCATTTACTCAAATATGTGTTATTTGCAATATGTGTCTGTCTATCTGGTTGTGCCTGTTTACATCTATTAGTTGTGTCCAGAGCTGTCAAGCTGATGTACATTAAAGTCACTTGTTCCGCTGTCGTGTAACTTTATGATGCCTCCCCTAACAAACATTACTGACACATCCACTGTCACTCGCCTGACATTGAGCTATCAGCGTAATTGCCGGACAGACTCTTCAAATAATCCCGAGTTTCAATACTAAAAATGTAATGAACTTCACGGTTCATTGGCTCTGACATTGCTTAATTAATGGGTGCATTTAAAGTACATAGGGCCCCTGTAATTGATTTATATGCATGATTTGCACATACAGCTGTTGGTTCCTGTAGGAGAGTCATCACTCACAAAGTGGCGCCGCTGATGAGAGTGTGGCAAGGTAACAGCGGAGCACTCAGTAGGCTCATCCAGCCTTGGGAAAAATATGACACATTTAGGAAACTTTTTTTCCCTCCCCAATTTGTCTTCATCTGCATCTGGGAGCCCATCCCAATTGACTTGAAGCGTGAGGCAAGGTACACCCTTGACTAGTCGCGAGACAATCACAGGGCGATGAGACATTGGATTGTTTATTCATATAAAGATAGGTTTGGTCAAAGAGTATTTATACTTGTTTGTCAATTAAAAAAAAAAAAAAAAAAGGAAAGAATACATGATAGAAACACTGCTCGGAGACAGGGGGAACGTCGGGCTACAGAGAAGGAAGGATCGGCGGATAAAACATTATGCCGGAATTTGTGAAAAGCCAATAATCAGTGTGGCGCACTATATCAGGAGCGCCAAATCAATATCGCATTACTTTGAGTATGAGAGCATATACAAGACTCATCAAACTGATTATATTTGATGCTACAATGGCAGTTTCATTTACTGTGGCCCTCGACAATTACCGGTGCTGTGTGCGAGCAAGAGAAAAGAGAAAACAAATAGAAGGTAACGACAAAAAAAATAGAAAGCCCATAAGACAAATGAGTGTTTATTTGACTAAATAAAACCATGGCTGGAATAGAAATGAGGGATAGTGTGTCACAGTCAAGCTCTGCTTAAAAGATGACATTGAAATTTCATGAATATATTTTCCAAAGGGCTCCACAAAAACAAAATTCATCACCAAGTTTGTGAAGGCCAGAATGTCACAGTAAGGATTTGTCAATTTCCTAATGGATTGTGTGGCAATGTTTAGTATTATGCCTCCCTGCCGTGCAAACTCCAATGTTTCATTTCTTCTTTTGCAAAAATGCTGTTCAAGTACTAAAGCATATTATACAATTCAATTTCCGGTCAAGATTATGCTATCATTCCTATCACCAATTAATGTTTTAAATAAACGAAAATGAAAGTATATATGATATACATACATACATACATATATATATATACTTACATTCATGGGATATATTATTAGTATTATTATTTAATGTGGACATGTTATGTTACGTACATTTTTTTAAAAATATGTATATTATATTTCAATTTTAAAGTTCCGCCAGCCCCTTAAGGAATATCAGGCCAACTGTTGCCATGAACACCCCCCCCCCCCCCCCCACCAATAGCTCTAAGTCTTCAATATGGGGCCATCAGGAGAAACAAGGCACCGCAGCTTCTTGGATGATTAAAAAGTCATTTTCTTAACTGTCCTCCCAGGATTTGTGATCTTTTTTTTTTATATTAAAAAAAACATTAAATTGCTCCAATCAAGCATAAACGTCTCCTGCTTGTGCTGCTGTTCACATGGTGGGCGCTTTTTGTCATTGGTTTCCTTTGGCGCTTTTCCCAACTGCCTTGATCAACAATTAATACTTCAAATTGCTTCCCATTACTTATGGCTGTGCGCGAGACAGATGCTCAACCCAAAAAGAGTTGAATTTATTGTATGGCGTCAGCTATATGCACAAAGTTGCAACTTTTGTTTGTTATCCACCAAACAATCCTTTCTATGGCTCTTGCTCTTCCTTCTCGCTCTCCCCCACTCTCTTCTCTCGCACAATGACCTTTCGTGGTCGTTTCTTCATGGCGGGGACAGGCTGCGGCCTGGCATCTGATAGAATCAATATTCTATTATGATAGTGCGTGGAGCGTGTGGGGCTTTACAACTCCACGGTAATAGTCTCGCTATTTCATCCTGTGGCAGCAATGGCCTGAGGGATCATTTCCGGCTTCTCCGGGCTCTATGCTCCCAGCATCGCCCCCTTTCCATTAATGTGGCAGGCCTCTGCCTACCAGGGGACAAGTGAGAGATGGATGGGGGCCGCAGAGAGTCCAGCCCAGGTGCAATGTATGACCTGCGTGCCATTGTTACTCATATAGCTACAGTATCCAAAATAAAAAGGTCACGTCAAATATATACATATAAAATAAATATATCATAAATACAATTATATGATAAATACACATATATCAATAGATATCAGCCATAGGCTATTGAAAACATGTTTTTTTTCTTCTAAATGAATAATACCACGCCTCCCTGCTAAGGTGACAAAAAGAAGAGGTAAGTCGCAAGGAAGCAGCAGTTTTTATGACACATGAAAAGGCAGCTGTTGGTCCCAATGAGGCCTATCATTGTTCATCATGTGGTACTGTACAAGCATGGAGGGAGTGCTAAAGTGAAATGTTAAGCTATTAGACATCATTGCACCAGGCAGACCTCCTATAAAAGATTAATGCCATTACAGATGCCTTTCTCAAATAATTAACTTATGTGAGTATTTTACTCTACTCCATGTAGTTAGGCTTTCAAAATCCTTGCATTCAAATGTCACTCGGGCGGGGATTTTTTTTTCATCTTGGCCAATAAACATTATGAGATTACCAGGGCGTGCGAGGCGAGGAAAAAAAACTCTGATGGCGTTTTCTGTTCAAATTCTCTGCAGTGTAAAAGTCATCTTTTGTTCTAAAAAGACTTTGCCGCATAATATTTTGCCACAAAAGTCAAGAGCAAAGCTTATGGTCAGAGCTCAAGTGGCCTTTTTGCAAGCCTTTAATAGTCCCCCTGAGCGCTGGCTCTCATATTTTACAAAATAGATTTGACCCTCATTCAGCTACTGTCTCATTTCTTTCCTGTGGACCAGCAGTTGTCCCTGACAGCATTCCCGTTCTTTTTGTGATTGAGAATTGTGTGATTGGAGGTGTGCGTGTGTGATGAAGCCCCCCGCTCATCTCCTATTCATCATGATGTAACCGTGAGCAACCCGGATCTAAATTACCTTCATCTGGCATCATTCCAGCACATGCTATAAATGAGGTAATCGTCCTTGACTATAAAATTAGCATTTTCCAGACTTAATTGCCATCATTACATTTTTTTTCTTTTTTTTTTGCGTGCTTCTATTAATTTAACAGAATGGGTTGGATCAGAGGCTTTTTTTATGGTTATAATTTGCAGTAAAAGAATGCATTTGCAAAAGAAGACGTAGCATTACGGTCCACTTCCATTATCTGTTCTCATGTCATTTAACGAAGACAACTCTTAGTCTGACATAGGGATGGATGAGCGTGCGAAGGGAGGAATGAAAAGCTTTTTGATGAATACAGGGAATGCATCAGCAATTCATTGTGTGGGCTAACTGAAGCTTGTGTCTCAGCACAGTGGGGAAAGGACTCTATTTTTGCCACCCTTATATATATATATTTTTTTTTTTTCCTTTTGTGCGTACACAGTGTCAGCTGCACTCAGCAGTGCCGTCCCCAAACGGTACGGAGGAGAGCACCGCGGATGACATGGAACAACAGAGCCATCAAGTCCCATTTATGCCTCCTGCCGTGACCTTGCCACAGACGTCGGCGAGGTTCAGCCACGCACCGAGCCGAGCCCCGGCAACATTCTGCAACCCGCTGCACTTCCGTGGCACTCTGCTGACCTTAAAAGTGTGTCCTCAATTTGGTGGAAGGCTGAAAACGTTCATAAGCAATCTAGTCCGCCTTGTGTTGCGTTTGTTGACAATGCCCTACTTCTTTTCACAAAGCAGCTATTCTACTTTCATAGGGGTAGATATGTTTAAAACGATTTGAAAACAATTCTAATTTTCCGTCTTTTAATCATACAATGAAGGCTTCCCAAAGGAACGATATGCCTGTTTCCTCCAGGTCTTGTCTCCCCCTCTCCTGTGGAGCCCTCATGCTGACTTTTGCTGACACTGACCAGGTGCTCGTCACAATGGTTTTCCACGGAGCCTTCAAACAGAAAGCAGGTAGGTCCCGACGCAGCGCTCGGTCTCGTGCCCGACGTAGCGATGCAAGAACAATGTTGTGACCGTGTCAGGCGACATCAGCTCAAAAAGCCGGGGTGCGGGGAGGGAGGGAGGGAGGGAGCTCTTTGGTCTTTGTTTCAGCATCTGTGGTGTGACTGCGTGTTGTTGCAGATGTGCTCAGAAGAACGTGTCAGGTGTTTACACGTCGACGGAGAAGATCAGAGCACTGCTGACAGCAAGGTTTTGGTGTGGGGTGTCCATGGCAGCGCTTGACTCACCTCCGAGCATCACGGCCTAGGTGTACGCGTCTTAAATGATTCTGTCTCTATCTGCTTGTACTTGGTGGAGAAAAACAAGATGCTTTGTTTTCTGGCCGCATGCAACGTAGCAGCTATTAAAATCTCTGACACAGTCCAATCAAGTGCAATGTACAGTCTGCCTGTGTCCAAATGAGGGAAAGCTCTACAAAATGATAAAAACGGTATAAGTGCGTGATGGTTTGCACAAGAAATTGATTTAAAGATATCAAATTATATATATATATTCATTTATCAGTCATATATGTTATATTAAAGATATCATATATTGTCAATTTCCTCCTTTGCATGTGCCACGAGGTTTATAAAAAGCTCTTATATAACTTTGCTAACAAACTACTTCACCTTTAAAACTGCTGGGTTAAAAATTGGATTGACCCAGTAAATTTGGTCAATTTGACTCAACCTTAGTCGGTCCAATATTGAACCTAAATTGGCGTGTTTTTGACCCAGCATTTTTAAAGGTGCACTGCTCTTGCTATTTGCACACACAAAAAAAAGTGTAGTATTTGTGTTCTGTAGTATGTGTGAACACCTAATGTCTAATCTACCTTCAAAAGCTGACATTAAAAGCACTAAGTACACATTTTTGTTAGTTCTGCGCCTTGTTGTGATCTGTCGGTGTTGAAAGCTCTGCTAATCCGCATCTATCAACACACTAAGCTTGCTGGATTCAATAGAAATATCTGCTGTGATTTTCTTCATATTTTCACCAGCATTTACATGACAACTTTTTTTTTCTTGTTTCTGTTTTAGCTACACCGACACAACATTAGAATTGAATACATAAATAAGTACGAGTACATTTGGAGAGTTGCATTAATGCCAAAATCAAGAGGTCGTTTAACTTGTGCAACAGAGGGAGATTTAGTTGATGAAGCACTGTACTTGGCGTTCATCTGTTGTGCAAATTAACATTTAATAGCCGCACACATTTGAATATGTTCTTTCCCAACGCAGTTAGAAACCACCAACGTGGAGAGTTACACACACACATGCACGCACACACACTGTGGAGGGACGAGAGAGACGTGTTTTTGGCCGCGAGCACATTTGCCCACCGTTAGCACCATTCATTGTTTCCCAAGCAAAGTAAACCAGCACGGCCATTTTTCAATGTTGTTTCTTGTTTTTCGCCTTGTAAACAACTACTGATTCACAACTTTGGAGGAAAAAAGATATTTTATTACACGCACCGGAAAATTGTGTCTTACTCGCATTTTTAACTCGTATTAATAATTCTATCATTTCTATGTCTATATGATTAGTCCACCTCACAGTTCAGGGGTCATGGACTCTGGTCTTTCTGTACTCGGGGTTGTTGTGGTTATTATATATCGGGAAAAAGTTGCTTAATAATAACTTGGGTTCGAATTTTGTCATGAAGTGGTGGGATTTTGTTTCTAGTAAGGAACTGTTTCTTCTTCTCATCTTGAAGGAGCTACTCCTTGGCTAGAGAGCCTCAGAGAAGATGTCACTTTAAAGTCTTTCATTGCTACACATGATTGCTAACTCTCCCTCCCTCAGGTGTGACAGAGGTGACAACCAAGCGGGAACAGCGTTTAGCACCTGAAGGACGGTGGACTTGAATCTCCTCCTGGCCAGGATCAGGTGCTCTCTATGTGGGAACCCTGATAGCTATCTTGACCCTGCAATAAGCACTATGTCCCACATGTGAGGAAGTGTGTGCGTGCTGTGTCTGATTGAGACTGATGTGTGCCGATTGGTTGCCAGGCCGTGCTCAGCGGCGGCTCGCCAGTGTCAGGTGAAATTAGCAACCGCCAATGAAGACCACCAGACCTGGGGGATTCATTAGGGACATACTCGTTACGCGCCCCCCTCCTTCTCCTGCCACATCTCAACATGCTGACAGCACTTCACACTTGTACCTACACATGGCATGCAAAGACGCACATCACAAATGACTTTCCTGTGACCATCAGTGCATACGGACACTTTAGGAGGTACACCAACACGGGAAAAACTACCGAAAAAGACGTACAAGGGACAAATGATCATCAAAACACAAAGGGCCTTCTTTTAAAGTCTAGCACAAACTGTGCACACAGACGGAATTTTATTTCTTTTGTAATTTATGTCGACCTGGTCAGTGAGGAATGAGCGTTTGCGCCGTTGTGGGAGTGACTAGTTGGCGTGTTGCGACGTAGCAAGGGTTACTCTGTGTTGCCAATATCGCCAAACAATCATAAACTAAGCAACACCTTAGGTCACAAAAAAAAAGCTAACTTAATGACAGGTAAATTTGATTTAAGTACATGACTTGAATTTGATAAACACTGCTGTGTTGTTGTATACATCTTGCATGCCTGTTCAAAGCGGATGAGTTTGGAACGATGGCTCCATTTCCTCTCCCGAGAGTCTGTTAATCCAATGTTTATCACTTTAGGAGCTTTGTGGCTGCGACGCTCATTAGAAATCGGAAGACATTAGTTACGACCAAAGGAACTCTATTTCACGCACGTCTCCCCGTCTGACTAAATGAAGCTTTGCAAATCGTACGGCACATTTTAATAGCTGCCGCTAATATTACAGGTCACGTGCGATTGCTCGCTCCGACGTTTGGCTGATCAAACACAGGCCGAGATTATCAGAGTTATTTACGCCTGTGTATCATTTTGGCACAAACATGCATTTATGGAAATGGGATTGCTTGACAGTAATGCACAACATCATGATTTATGTGAGAATGATTCACAGGAAAAGCGGCAGCATCTACCACAGTGTTGTTGTTATGATTCGTGACTGGTTGAACCCCAAACGCAGTATCCTGGATAAATATCGAAGACTATATGTTTGAGGTAAAAATAAAAAGAACACACCTGGATGATGGTATACGCAATACCAAACCAAAAAAAAGAGATCAATTTGTGTTTTTGTATTTTTAACTTCAAGTCAAATCCTACATAAAATCCCGTGAGGTATTCAACGAAATATTGACAGTTCCATTCAAACGCACTAAAAGATCACATGTCGTCACAGGTATTCAATATATGAACCAATTAAATGGAAGGATTACTTTGATGGCTGTTGGTTAAAATACGTGTGTGTGCTCTTTTGCGTGTGTACACGGGTGTGTGTGAAAAGCCAGGCATGCCTCACATTGCCCACAGCTACTCGGTAAGGATTCCCGATAAGGAGAATTAGTCAAAACTTGGGAGCTGCCAGTCAGCGCCAATTAAACTTTAATCTTGGGCTGAAACAGGCACAAATAAATTAAACCCTTGTGAGCGGCAATGTGCGCTCTCCTGATAATAGGGGATTGAAGTCGTCTTGGAGCAAGGCAGCGTGTTCCCTAGCTCAGCCGTGGCTAGAAAGACAGAGGGTGCAGAGGGGAGCGCAACGTGAACTGAAAAGAACTCTTCAAGTTGACAAATTGCGTAGACATCCACATGGGCACACTGACTGAAACATAATCAATTACTTGGTCTGCAGATACTGGACTGCAGGGGATATCAGGACTCCAACAAGGGGACACATTTACAACTATTAATGTGCACTCTGATTTGAATGACTTGGTTGTGTGACCATTTAAAAAAAAAAAAAAAAAAAAAAAAAGACGTCTTTCTTACATTGAAATAAGTTCTCCATCCATTGTATGGTCATTAGACTTTTTGTCTTTGTCATGACTGGTACCCTTCCGTGCTGGTGTCATAAGAAAGGCCCCAAAAAAAAAAAAACATACTTTGAAAGTCACATCCAATATGCTAAAGTCTCGCTTGCAGCGTGTGTTGGAATTTCCCAAATGTAAATTGTATTTTCAATCATGCTCAGGCATGCAAATCAGAAAGCAAGTATCCATCAATATACAAATGATCAAGCCTTCCTACTGTATGCGCCAGAGGAAATATATTTAACATTACAATACTACAACGTATACTATTCTCTACATACACTAGCGTATTTCATTAATATTTTTAATGAGGTACCACTCTTATCTCTAGTGGCTGACCTGTGTTAGTTTGGTGTTTCATTTCAAAGTCATTTCCCTGCTACTATATGAGCGTGCCGTTTACGTACTAATGTCATGGGCCTTGTCAAGCAATCCCAGGATTCATGAAGTAGTCGCCACCTACTGTACACGCTGATAATTAGTAAATAAGAAAACAATAACGTGAACAATATGAATGAAAATAATTGCCAGTCGAGCAACAATGGTAATCACACATAAAGGAATACCTCAGTGTTTGACCGAATCATACACAATTATCATGCATGTGTATATAATATAATTAATTCTACGTCTGAGCCTTTTAGCCCGAGGCGATCGGCATAGAATCAGTTTTGTATGTATAATAGATCAGAGAGCAGTTCATGAATAAAACAAACGTGGGGAGGGTGCAGCAGTGACTGCGAATGTTTGTCTTTGGACAGCACAATCAAAGTGAACATGTAATATTGTGATAATCCATACTTGATGAATTCAAGGGGCTGACTTGCCTTGGCTAAATTCAGCTAATTTCCAGACATGGCTTCCCTCTGTAATTGAGTTTCCAATAACATTAGGATTATTTCAGCCTGCATGATAATTGAATTCAAGGTACGTATTTTTGTAATATTGTAGATGTGTGATTATTATGCATGGAGATTCCTGCGCCTCCCTAAAACTCATCACTTTTCTTCCTAACTGAATTTCCCATATAGTAGCATAAATTTGCTTCATAACAAATGATGGAATCCCTGCACATTATAAGCAAAGAGTCAGTGAGTCCTAAAAGTTCATTTTTTGATCAATTCCACCCAATATGTGATATTATAAGACGAGTCTTCCCAAACAAACCACCAAATATCTACCAGGCATTTGCTAGTGTCTAAATATTGCAACTTCTGGGGCTTTATTTTCATCGACAGGCGCCCACCCGTGCGCTGGGGCCTCACTGGGCCTTCCAGTGGACAGAGTTGACTTTAGACTACCTTAAACCAGGTCTAAGTTGTGGCACAGGAGATCTAACAGTGATGCTTGCGGACAGATTCTGAGCTTTAATGTCTTACATACACAAACTCTAACTCTTAGGAGGACAAGCACTATAGTAAATAGATGAATGGATGAAACTGGAACAACTTGGAAATGTTGTAGCAGATTGGTTTCAAGTTTGCAGTTTATACGTGCAAAGTGAATATTTTGACTGTTGAACTCCTCCAACTCACATTCACTCCACAGTTTGATCCTGCTTAAGAAATGCTAGCAAACTTAGACATTGTGGCCCCAATCCTCATCTGTTGCATAATGTAGACTGTATAAGTAGGAATGCAAGGGATGTTAATGTAATTTTCATTAGGCTGACGGCGCTCCCGCAGATTCAACCCGTGCGCTGAGGTACAGTAGAGACTCATTTTGGGACTCACTCCATTATTCTTTTCAAAGACACACACATTTCCTCACAGCTCGAGGTGAACGCGCTGGCATCGTTTATGCCCCGGCACAAAATGAATTTTTGAAAGAAAGAAAAAATAAAATCTAAGCTGTTGTTGCATTCATACATGCAAAAGTGGGAAATTATTAAAGTCGGCATCAAAGCCAGCACAGATGCTCGATGCTTCGGCATTAGCCTTAGCCTCCCGTGGTAGCTGTCACGACCGGGCAAGGCGATGAATGAAGGCACTCGACACACACGGGTGGCTGTGAATAGAATCTCTATCCATTCTCATCACTGGGGGTAGCCACAGGGCCCGCACAGTGGACGAGCGTGGCACCAAGCAGCCAAGACGTCATGCCAGACTTTAGCTGTTGTTTTGCATAAATGTTGAATCATGCCAGCGTCCTTTTTAGTGTATAACAACACACCGCATTGATATTGATTTAATGCACACTAATATTTAAACTGCCCTAAGGGATCCATGCGGTTCAACATGATTTAATATGGCTTACTAGTAAAGATAGAAATACAGCTACATAACATCAAATCAATATTGTTAAAACAGGATTCAAATCGTAATGTTTATTTTAACATATTTTCTGAATCGATTTTGGAGGGGGGGGGCAACAAAAATTGATATGAAAGCCATTGGAGAAGGGAAGTTGAGCGACACAGGTTTTCTCTCAAAACAAGGCAACAATGTAGATATTTTGAACACACTGTAGACCATTTTGGAACCATCCTATCTGAAGAAGCCAGATGTGAGTGAGAAAGAAAGGTTGCAACAACTTGAAACAAAACATGGCATCATCACGAAGGCTGACTCCTCATTTACATATGCTGACATTTTCCTGAGAATATTTCAACGTAGGGCTGCGTTGTAATGAACTCCTGCCATGGAGCAGTCGAGGAATAATGTTTCCATAAAGGTAACCTGTCCACATCTCTTCATGGAGAGGGATGTGGAGGAGGCGAGAGACCCCCCCACCACCACCACCACCACCACCTTCGTGTTGGGTGCTTGAAACCAAAGGGGCATTTTTCTTTCAGCTGCCTTCAATGTAGTGTATTTTCCAGTCTTTTCCAGGCTAATTGCATTCCGGGTCTGTGAATTTGTTAGTGGTGACACCTTGCCTACCCGGTGGGAATGTGTCTCATTACTGGACACCAAGTCCAGGAACATCAGATATTATTATCTGTCATTAATCTGCCACATATGGGGAGCGTGGGGGAAGGGGGGGGCAAAGAGGGGCAACAAAGAGACACATATGTTGCCTCTATGCAGTAATGTCAAAGGTTACAAAGGTTAGAAACAATCGATAAAGGCAAGTAGACGTTAAAAAAAGTGTACTGCCATTTTAAAGAAGAAAAAAACACCTCAGTAGTGAAAACAAAATGGAATAGTTGGATTTTAAAACCTTTTGGGCAACATGTGCTGTAGATAAAGCGTCATATAATTTAGATATAAATAATTGTAATAATTTCATCCAGAAAAAAATACACATTTTCATGCAAAATGGAGACTACAGACTGCACATCAGGAATGAGACTCCATTGTGCAATGGAGACAAATATTCACATCTTCGTCATGTCAAAAGCTGTCAGAGCATTTGGTTCCCTTTGATTCATTCCCGCTCATATTGAGACAGCTTAGAGGAGATCCTGAAAAGAGCTTTTGAAACGGACCAAAGCTGGCAGTGGAGCTATTTGGTAACCCCCCCTCCTTTCCACTCGGCCTCTTTTACAATCTCATTAAATCGGCCCTTTTGTTTTGCCACTTTCCAAGCTCTGATCTCTGGTTTAGGACAAGTCAAGAGGCCGAGACAGTTTGAAAAAGGCTGGCCCGCGCCACAAAGAGACCACTTGTTCCCAATTGCTCCCCTCTTCAACACTACCCAGACAAAAGGCCAGGGAAGGAGCAAGGGGGTCATTCACTTGCGCGATATCGTGAGAACTTAATGAAAGTTTTATAACTCTTGAAATGTTTATGACCTCCCCACTCAGCAGCTTGTCGCCCCAATTAATGCTTGATGAGTCCATGTGGCCCCTGAGGAAAACAAGCAGAAACTATGCGAGGGTGTTGAAATGTGCTTGATTTATGGCTGGGACTCCGACAGGTAGCATGAGCGTCATCTTCTAACAATCTTACCATTGTCATCTTGGCATTTCGCTGCCATTCAAATTTACTTCCAAGCCCGCTTTACGGTGTCTGCCACTTGACTGTGTCACTTTCTTAACTGTACATTGTAGGTGTCAAACTCAAGGCCAGGCCGGAGGCCAGATACGAGCCGCCACATCATTTTATGTCGCCTCCCAAGACAAATTGACTAAAATTACAAATTGTCTTCACTTTTGAAGAAATACAGAAGTTTGAAATCTAAAATTTTAAATGATAAATGTCCCAATCGAAGGGAGACCATACGGATGAAAGTATTAGGGCAACACGACACCTGCGTGAAGTGCAAATTTTGCAAAAGTATTTTTCGATTCAAAAGTGTATTGTTGCTATTCTCCATATCGTGTGCAGATGGAATAATGCATTCAGAGCAAGAGTGGTTGCAGTCGCTTCGACTCACTAGACAGTCATTACTGAATTAGGCCTAATGCAGAGACTTAAGAGATCCATCTTGCTACTGTGAACCTGTCATGGAGCAATGAAGGGGAATCCAGCGCCCATCTAAAACAAATGACAATGTACATCGCCCAAGGCCCCTCGCTCCCTCTTCTTAACAGCTACGCTGAGAAGCCATCGCTGTCCGCAAAATATGATAAAACCCGTGCCATAATAGGATTCATAAACATGCCCAAATACAATTTGCTGAGATGTATTTCAGGAAAAGACAATCATTTACAACTTCTGAGGGGGATTTAGAGTAAGTATGTTTGTATGCAAATCCTGCAAACAGGTTTTATGTAGTCGCACAGCTCATGAAAGCGCATTAGATTTATGGCAATGTGTGTGCATAATTGTCAGGATGGCAGGGGGGGGGGGGGGGGGATTGAGCCCAAGGAAGAAGTCGAAGGATTTATATTGAGACCTTTTGGAGGATTTTGATTAGTGTAGAACGAGCACAGCTTTCATGCCCCCCGACATGGAAAACAATCGGTGGCACTTGGCGGAGTCCTGGGCATCCAGGCCGTGGGATGCCGCCAACATTTTCTTTTGGCAATACAGATAGCCCAGGACAAAAGACGGCAAAGACAAGTACCTCTTGGCAGGTTCTTATTTGCCACCACACCCTTTTTATATGCCCTCAAATAATGAGCATCTATACATATAGAAAAAAAAATACAAATAGGTGCTTTTGTCAAAATAAAATTATTTATATATATTTATTTATCAAATTTTTGTGTTATTATTTTTTTCATCTTCCTTCCACTTTTTTTCCCCCTGAATCCTCCTCACATATGGCCTACTTTCTTGGTGTCTGAGCCACCAGCCTCCTCAATCTGCAGGGGGAGAGGAAGAAGTAGAATGGGAGTTCCATATTGGAGGGGGTTGACCCAGGACTCTTGAGTTTTTTTGGAAGGGGAGTTCAAAGGAACTCCCTCCAGCCTACATAAACCACCCTCAATTGGCACAAAGAGGAAACTCAATTTGCAGGGAGCTGTGTTGTATACTTTTTATAGAGGAACTTTTAGTCATTAGGCCACATGCTGCATCTCGCTCACAGAAGCAGGCGGCATGGCAGGAGGCCGCAATGTGCCTCTTCTACAGGAAAACTGGACAGTAAACCCCCCAAACTGTAGACAAGCCAGAAAAAAAGTCTCTTAATGAGAGCCCAGTTAGTTCCCGTGTCTTCAGTGATGTTCGATTTGTTCGGCAGAGCAGGGAAATCTGTGTTAACCCCTGCCACAACCAAAACTGGGATATTTCAATTGTTAATATGTTCATTAATTTTTTGATCACCCTATAGCTATCGTTTATAATCACCAATATTTAGTGTCCTCTACTTTGTTTCTATTCAAGATTTTTTTTCTATTACCTTTTCTAATTTTGTTACCCTCTTGCTACAAAAATATAGTTTCAAATTAGTGCCAAGTGTAATCGGAAAAAAAAAACATGCAAACTTGCGATAGTTGACGGAGAAATAATATGAGTGAAGGAAAATTCACATGTGATCTTATCGGGAAAAAAAAAACTTGCAATGACAGGAGGGCGGGGCTTCTTGTAGTTTACCCATTCACTCTATAAATAGCTCTGGCCGCCATCATAAAGGCTGCCATTCATGTGCTTGGCTTGCTCTAACATTGGCTTTATCTTGATGAATCCGTCACATATCTACACTCCCAAGAATCTTTGGGGAATTAGAGCGTTTAACCCCCTCCGATTGACCGGCTCGGTGGCTGGGTGGGTTGGTGTTGGACGGTGGATGCACCGACAGAGGAAGCGAAGGAGGGTGGGAGAAGAATGAAAACAAGTCAAAGTTGAGGAGATAACCATCAAGCTCCTAAAGCCATTATCTGGCCCTGGCCCACTGTTGAGTGTCAGGAGTCACGCCCAGGTCCAACTTAGCCTGGAGCTGTTGACCCCGTGCTCTCTACTGACATTTCCATTCAGATGAATAGCTCTTCGTTGCATGCTAGGAAGTGTCCAGTTTGACCCTTACCTGCCCCAGGATTCCCCCATTATTAACCGCTGTCGCCCCCACTGTCTAACCTGCAAGCCCCTTTATCTCTCTCGAGTAACGAAGGCCATCCCGATGATGGTACATGAGCAAGAAAGTACTTTGGCTTGAGTACACCTGCATATATGAAACCATGGCTTTAACATGGAAACAAATTTGCTACAATGGATGAAGTAGGGCGTTTCTTGCCCGGATGCAGTAACCAATCATAGGGCGGCGCATGGCCTGCCAAGATCTGACGTAGGAGTCATTTTAGTGCATCGTGGCCGAAAGCAGATTGCGTTGATATGGCAGCGCATAGATCGTCTACACAAAGTCTACTTCCATCACGCAAAGTCTGTTCCAAAGTTCTCCCGGCGCAAAGTCGTTGAGAGAAAAAACACTTGATAGGAGGTTTGTGGACTTGCAAGACCAAAATACCAAAAGGACCTTCACGGGTGTGCTTTACTTAACCAGCGTAATTAGCAAGAACACAAGTAATCAGTCCAGGGAAGTGTGTCATTAAATGACACCCCCCTACCCTCACCCACCTTGGTGATGAATTGTCTGATCTTAGCAACGAAATGAACCTTCTCTGTGTCCTTAATGACCCTGGTTAATCTTTTAAAGAAACGGGGAGGGAGGGAGGGAAGGAGTTAGGGGGAGCAGCCAGTTAGAGATGCACGTGGGTACGGAGGAGTTCCCGCGAGAGCCGAGCGACACTTATGTTATGCCGGATAACTAAGGTGCGCTTCATCTGAGTGGTTAAGTAGCAACACAAACACATCCAGTTCATAATAATGTGCATGTTGGATAATCCCCTTTTAGCGCCATTAAAGAACAGGCAAGCACATGGCAGCCAGCATCTGACAGCAAGTTGAGCTGGTGAGGAGATTAGTGCAAGGCCCTATTATACGCCCTGTTGCATTATTAAACACACCTCTATTTGATTCATTCTTCAACGGACTACATATTTGTCTTGGTAATTTTTCTTAAGTCATGATAAAGCAGAATTAACCACTTGAATTAATCATGGGAACGAATGCTTTGATATCAGGCGTGGGCCCTCGCACGCAGCCAGCTGCACAGGCCGGCCGGGGCCCGACTGCTTAACACCAGAAGTGCCAAGCATATGCTAGTTGGAAGGAGGAGGGTCCATAGGGTGGCCTGGGTGGGCAGGGAGGAGGTCCCCACGGAGCCCTTCACAATGAAACACAATATCCTCCTCCTCAGACGCGTGCAATGACTTAAACACTCCATTGTATGAAATATGAATGAGCTTCCCTATTGTCTAGGCACCGGCGAGCGGGGAGACAGTGTTGTCGATTAGCCACATGATTAAGCAGACGACACGGTAGGGGCCGCCGAGGTAAATAAAGGCCGCCTTCTGTCATTTTCTCGTCCCCGAGGGCCCCCCTTTTCCCTCCCCTTTACAAACTTAAAGCCAATTGACGGAAAAAGTGATAATATATGAGTGTGAAAACAGCTGAGTGATAGAAGGCGGGGAGGGACGTTAGTCAGTCCACTAGGAAGTGGGAGGAAAAATGAATATATGACGGGATGAAGACAGTCAGAAAGTGGGATGGAAAAGTGCAAGAAACAAAAGAAAAATTGCAAGCGGGGTCTTTGATTAAATAGGAAGGCGAATTCAGTCAAGCCTCATGTCAGGTGTTTACGATCACATTGTTTGATTTGCATATGAAAAAAAGCCTCCCACTTTGCTGCTTTGTGATTGCTTGACTGGGCATCTGCGCAACATTGTTGCAAAGCGCCCCCCATCCCATAAGTTGAGTGCATGAACCCAGTCACAGCTATTCACGCTGTCAAACGGTTATTATTGGTGGTGTTAGGCGGGAATACAAATAGTAGAGGAGCTAATAAGGAAAGGGAATACACTGATTTAATCATTTCCCCTAATGAATCAATTTGGAGCAATATGTCACAGACAACGGCACTGACGAGACTCTTGAATGTTCACCGTTGACACGGCTTTCTAATAGTTAACACATATCGAGCCGGAATGAGCAGCCGCTAAATTGTGCGTTCTCGCTAACAGATCAGACGACTGACATATTTTCAAAAAAATTCAGCACATTATTATTTATTGCTTAAAACGACTTTTTTCGATTTATTAGATCACCTAATTTTAGGATTATGGCACCCTATCTTTATATTACGACATTGGTAATTGAGATACTAAAGTTATACATTTTTTTTCCAATGCTGCCAGGCAATTATTGTTCATGTTTATTTCTACTTTAAAAACTAATACAGTGCACTATTTATTTTGGATCAAAAAGTCTCGTTGTTTCGTTTCCTTCCTAGAAAGAATAAAACATTGTTTTAGTAGTTGAATGCCAAACCCTTGTTTCATTTGTAACTTCTTCGAAAAGTCCAGCAAAATTCAGCTTTCGTTTTCATTGCCCTTTGCACATTTCGCATCGGCCCCAAACCTCCACAGACCAAATATTTTTACATCCAGTGAGGTCGATAAAAAAAGATGTGCTCTTAGCAACAACCTAGTTTTTTTTTCACATTCAGTGAAATATCTGCAAAACAAATCAATGAATCTTCCAATTGTGTACAAAGAGAAGTGCAATAGTTGCGTGTCAAGCTGGTGTCAACATCACAGCACACTATGAAATATATCATGTACCTTTGCACATATACAGTTTGCACATATGAAAAAAATCCCAATGCAGTTTCTAATCTCCCTTGTGGGTGATCTCCATCACTTGACTGTAACTATGATTCCCCCTCTTTAATGATATGAAGCAGCTAACCTTCACCCAATCTCCTGTCAGGATCCCGCTCTCCCTTTGCAGCCCCCAACCTCGGCTCTTATCCCGATGCGGGACATTCAGGTAACTAATCTGCCTTTAAATATGTCTCGAAGGAAGCCCGGCTAATTAGTATCGGAATTTACTGCCTTCACTTTTATTGACTTGTCCTACTTCTCCGATAATTAACTAATGAGCAAAGTAATGAGCTATGTCGTTCAGTCGTGCTGTTCAATTAGGGTACCGAATCAATTATTGAAAATAGTTTCTGATGCTAACGTCTGTTGCGTGCATGCAGACAAGGGTACATCAGTAAATGATCAAGACCTTTGAACGAAAATCTCACACAGTAAATCTTTTATTAAAGAAGACTGTATTACCATCTTTTTTTTTTTGCCTCTCTAGTTACGCGATGTTAAAATAACAAATGCTATTATTCAGTTGCACTTTCAGACAAGCTGATGAAACACAAGTGGCGGTTACAGCATCCCACTTTAATACACAACAACTGCGCTTTGCAGAAATCCCGCCGGAGACAAAATGAGCTCTCACAGTAAACAAATGTGTCATTGAGGCATTTCGGAGCTTAACAAAAACATTGGGTTCATTATAGAAAATTAATTAGAGGAACACACTCCCAAGTGTTTTGGCTGATAATGAACGCTATTTCATCAGGCCACTTTGGCCTGACTCTCTTTGATAATTATGTTTACATCCAAAATCAATGCCCCTTATAATGAAATATGTTATGTGCACGAGATAGCGGAACATTAAAAGGCAGTCATGCTTTTACAGTTTTTCGAATCCATTTGTATTGTCTTGTGTTCATTTACTGTACTGTAATTTACTGTATGAATTTTGGAAACTGGGTTGCGAATTTCTCAAATTGTTCAACTAAGAATTAGACTCTCTCATGTTGAGCATTGTGAACGATGTGTGCATTGCCTAAATCTGGTGGGTCGGGACCTAAAAGTGGGTCACTGACTTGTGACACTGACATTGTCGCTGACTTGTGATCTTGTCAATAACAATGTTTTCGTTAATTTTCTTTTTGTATTACGTTGCCCAATAAAGAGCGCTATGAGACAATGAGAGGAACAGAAAAGAATGAGGGGTTGCAAATGATTGGATGTGTTAAGGGTGGGGAGTGTTTCGGTAGAATCGATATTCTATTAATATTCGCATTGCCAGGGGTCTGCGCTGGTGTACGCCATTCAGCGCTGAGCCGATGTGACAGGCTCCCGGAAAGACGCTAAAGCCAAGGACATGAAATTCCCCCTGACAGCAACCTTAGAGGCCATCCCAGGCACGCGTCACTTTGACTTCTCTAAATCACGGAAATCAACTCAAAAGAACATAATGAAGTCAGATCTTATTATTATTATGACAAGTGGAGTTTGTTTGGGTATGAGTGTATAAAAAATATTTTCCTTTCAGAGCTCTCTCTTCTGAGACAACCTAGTGACTCTCAACTGTCAAGGACATCTTGCAAAACATTGAAACACAAACATGCATTAAGAGTACATTGTACATCTTCAATGCAGGTGCGCAACAAAATGGATTCATGGAAATTGTTTCCAACAAGACATTGGTGTGGACGCAGAATAGGATTTTCGCAGTCCGTGTATAGTGGCAATCTGACACATTGCTTGGTAATCTCCCATGTTGCATAGAATACGCAAAGCTATACCAGAGATGGAGATAACACGCCTCCCTGTCAACTGCATTTGTTCCTCTGATTACATCCGCAAAAGAGGAAATAAAACAACAGATTATGACACCACAGAAAGCCTGAAGCAAGGCCCAATGTCTTCTATTCCCCTCTTTTATTGAAGCCTTGGCCCAACCTTATCACCATTGCTCCCATTTGAATAGTATTGCATACATGCTGGCCAAGAGAGATGGAGATGTCATAAAAAAAATGCTATTGATTTCTTTTTGTTGCTTGTCCTCATGCATTAATATCATAAAATAACTCCTGTTTTAAGCGTGTTCTTTGTGTGTGTGTGTGTGTGTGTGTGTGTGTGTGTGTGTGTGTGTGTGTGTGTGTGTGTGTGTGTGTGTGTGTGTGTGTGTGTGTGTGTGCGTGCGCACTTCCTCCATCCCCTAACACTCCTCCCCCTTCAATATGTCGTAAATGATTCTTATGACGTTATCGTTTCAGAGCAGCATGACTGATCCTTCTGCATCTTGTCAGGCTTGCCTGGAAAAAAAATAAAATACAATTTCTGACATGTACAGTGATGCTGCGCCAAGATTTTGACATAAAAATGTGAACAGTGGGGGGGGGAGCTGTGTCTGCATGTTATCCAACATGTGCATGCATATTGTTGTCATGTATGCAATTGTGCTCTTTTTTTAGATGGGGGCGGGGCTTCTCGCCTGCCACACTTGAAGTCATATCAAGCTATATTTTTTTTATTTATTTAGTATTGTGTTCTTTGTCTTTTTTTTGTGAAAATTGAGTTTTAACAATGTGAATAAATGTCTTTTTTTTGGGCATGAAAATGGGAATGCAGTTTCTACACTGATGTAGCCTTTTATTTTGCTACTTCTGTACCTGTTTGTTCAACAAAAACATCCTCCCAACTCCACAACTATGAATTGCAACACTTTTTTGGCATCCACGCCCCCTTAGCAACACTCAGCACAATGTCCTGACACAAAGAGGCACCAAAAAAGAAGTCAGCACACTCCCCCACCCCAAAAAAAACAACCCACAATCAGAAGGGGTCAGCATATGTCCAGTCAGCGTACGACACCTAGCAAGACAACTGTCCCGAGCAAGCAGATTGGCTCCCTCTTGCAGTTCAGGCGGTGTTTGTGTGTGTGCATGTGTGTGTGCATGTGTGTCTGCCCATGTCAAGTGCAATAGCACACAAGTGAAGAAGAGGCAGAATAGAAGGAGAGCTGCATGGGCAGATTCGGGTGTTGCCCCAGGGTGCGTAAGTAGCAACGTGACAGGCCTCAGACGCATTTTTGGAGGAGGTGGGCTTGGGGGTCCTCCACACAATGTGGGGCCAGGTAATCAACTAACAAACAATAAATACGGTCATTAAAACAAGAATAGGGTTACACAAATGATCCAATAGGTATGATAAAAACGCTCTCAAAAATGTGATTAAAGTACACAAAAAAAGTTAAGGCAGAATGTGTGATCTCTTTAGAATGTAGAGGTTGGCTTGCTATATGGGGCTGACAAGAATGATCTTATCAAGTCTTTTCCACTCCTAATATTATTTGTTAGTGGAAGATCATCATCATAAAATCTGCATCCAGCTAGTCATGAATGCGTGTTGTTTGCGTTCCGCCTGCCGCACCAGCCGTCGAGCCATCCGAGTTAATCACTCCAAACAGTATTACAATTAGTGCAGAGTGGAGACAAACATCCATCTCCCGCGCTATCTATCAGCATTTTTTCCTCCCCTATGTGGTAATATTCCCCAATTAAAGCATTATTGTAGCCTACTTCATCAAGGGCTAAAGTAATCAAGATTAATCTCAGTGAGCTGACACGCGCTGTTTGCTAAGGAACACACAGAACAATCGCTCTGGGCAAGCATCATTAGGAAATGCAATAAAATTGGGCAAAGTGATTATATTTCAAGACTGGGGGAGCAAAATAAAAACACAATTTGGGAGGGCTACAATTATGCTAGACACACTTACAGCCATGCAAAATGATGAAGATATGTGTATTGGTTTTCATTTGAATCAGGCTCTTGAGGAGCGGCATTGGGGACCCCTGGCAAATAGGATTCCCTGCTATTTTGTGATTAAATGCTGACCATTGACTGAGGTCAAAGTTTATCGTAAGCCAATCAGAGGTGACTAAAAATGCATCCATCCATTTTCTGAAATTGTATATAAATAAAAGTATACCATATCTCAGTTGACACCATCCATCTATTTCCACTCACAATACATTAGAATACGTTCTCTGTGTTTGCCGCATTGAATTTACAAACAGATCCTACATTTACACTGAGGCTCCGTGCGTACGAACACAATAGCTCGCTGCCGGTGCAATCTGTTTAAGTCATTCACGGCCACTCAGAAGTGAACAATACTGTGAAACACACACTGTGATCTGCCGCTTAGCACGGAAACCATTTTAAATGCTTATTAATATTGCCTGGGGCCAAACTCCTTTCCTTCCTAAGCCAAAATAGGATGCAATGAATGAAAATACAGTGAAATATGAGAAATACCTTATCTTATCACCTCGTGGAGGTAATATTGTGTGATCCTTTGTGGAACATCCCATGAATATATTTGGAATATTCCCTTGCCTGCATTTGAATTGATGTACAACAGGCCGTGGAAGAATTCCAGCCTCACTTGGATCAAAACATTCTAGAAATCAAATATGACACTGTTTTTTTTTTTTTTTTTTAGATGAGATGATGGAATAGAATAAAACAGTTTTACACATTTTTCCCACCATTGTTGATAACTTGGGAGGATTATTCTGTGAGGATTTGAGAAAGAATCGAATGGAGCACAAGGAAAAATGCTGTAACAGAAGTCAATTACAAGAAGTAATGAAGGAAATTGGCAAAGGCAGGACACAGTAATGGAAAAAAGATGGAGAGAATGATGCAAAGAAATTCAAAAAGGTAAACACAAATAGAAAGGAAGTAAATAAGAAAAAGTACTCCTCACTCTTCCACACTTGGTGTTGCTGTAGCCCATTTATTGGTGTTTGCTTCATATTTGTTTGCCACCTACAGCTATAAACTGCCCTAATCAATAAGAAAAAAAAAACACTTATGGCACCGCTGTTGCGAAATCATCATCAATATTCTAAAGAAGGCGACCTCACCATGCTCTATGACCTCTTTGCTTGTGATTCACATAAGCATCCCTTTTTGCCCTATACACCCCATGAATTATAAAAACATCACAATCACATCGCATTGACCTGTTTTGACATAAAACTTCCTTCACCCCATCAAGAGTCGACACTGGAAGTTATTGAAACGTCTAACATTATGAACGAGCTGATAATGATTCATTCTGTTTTGACTTGTGAAATTAATTTTGTTCGAATACATCATCCAGTTAAATCAATAAAAGGCCCTTTCATCAAATCTGTATCTGTCTTTTTTTGAAATTGTTGCTTCTTATTTCTTCGACGCAGGATGAGCTCATCCCCCAAATTAACATCGTTCTCGAAATGTGCACAAATATTAAGTCAAGTTATGCAGGATTACTGGTGTAGTCCTTACTGGTGTGAGTCAACACATCTTTTTGCTCCAGCTCCTCCACCATGAATGTGTTATGAGGCCTGTCACTCTCTGATTTGTTTGGCCAAGGACAGAGGTTTTGTACTTTATCTCCCAGCAGCGCATTGTGCGTATGCAGCCGCATCAAAACAGCAGTCATGTCTTGTTACCTGGCAACCGTCCCACTAGCCGGCTAAGGCTCCTGTTCCGGCGCGGAGAGCCAGTTTTAATCACCTAGCGAATATCCAGCGCTGAAAACAGACAGGGCCTCAGCTTAATCTTGTTAGCACGACGAGGCCGTTTTCAGATATCATTGCTAATCAAATCATCCCAAAGGCTTTAAGCCTGTGGGTTTTTGTTGGTAGACGTGGTGATGTTGGATGGGGGGGGGGGGGGGGGGGTTGAGGCCAGTGTCTGTGTTTGTTTGCTGGGATGCACGCATGTGTGCATTTCTTTGCAAAGGTGTTGCCCTAAGCTTGAAATTCATTGCACATGCATGCATGGACCCTCGCAGCTTAAACACCTACGTATATAATATTGTATATACAGCATAGATCCACACTTAACAGTCTTCTCGAAAAGCTCATCTTTGGTCGCAAGCTCTCGCTTCAATTTAAAAGGCTCCCCCACTTCTCCCAGTAGATAACCTGCATTTTTTTTTTTTTTTTAATAGCCCAGAGCCACTCGCCTGCACCCAGAGAGACTCCCCAACCCAGGGCCCAAGAGAGCCTGCACAACAGAGAGAAAAGGAGAACAAAGACAACCTGCAAAGTCTTAAAAAGTTAAAGCGTGTACTTTGATAGCCTCGGCCTACCTATTGCGGCGGCGCTGATCCGACTCCAGGGAGACTGACAGCACCGCAGAGAAAGAAGGAATAGAGAGAAGTGGGCCACGCCAAACTCTTCTGCTTCTTCTTCTTCATCTTTTCCTCATATCTCCACTACGCTTACATTTGGAGTTTGATATGTGCAAAACTGATGGCTTTGTCATTGTTTCTGCACTTAGTGTACGGGAATAAAATGAGTAGCACCCAAGCAGTTCCTGTCTAAAAAAGACAACAAGCTCGGCGCTTACACTTGTTGTGGGGGTATTGTATGGATATTGCCCAACACACACACATAAGCAGACAGGAAAACCACCTCCTCCTCCTCGTGTTATTAAATTTGCCAGCTAATTTTCTCTGAGGGTTCCGTGTAATTAATGGAGCAGTTTAGAAGGGCCAGTGAGACCACAAGCTGCCGTCTCTCCGCCCGTTCTTGCGGTCACTTGTGACGGGCCCCTCCAAAGGCCCCGGTGGGCTACCGCCCGGCCCTGTCATTCACATGCCCACCCAGAGACCAGGCCCTGTCCATCAGGGATGGACGGATGGGTGGCAGAGAGGGACGGCTATGACTGAATCCCCCTCAAGTCGTTAGGATTGTGCTCATTACTGCCCATTTACATTTCATCAGCAGACTAGCTAGACTTGTGCTGTTAGCAACACTAACTCATTAGCACTAAGGGGGTAGGGGGGTGCCACGGAGGAGGAGTGAGGTGTGCAAAGGCCTGAGGCGTCCGGCCTCCAAAATACACCACAGGGAGGTTTGCGCAAAAAGAGCACAGTGTCAAAGCTGCGAGACGCAAACACGCAAAGATTTATCACCGTGTCTGTGTCTCATCTGATAGATAGATAGATATAAGAAAAGTAAAGCACAAAGGATTTAGATGGATGTGCAATCATATCAGGCCATACTGGATGAAATATTTTTTGCACTCTGTCTTATCTGAAGATTTGCCTTCTTTATAGCCCCCGTGGATATCTTGCTTATCTTGGAGGAAAGAAAAAAAATGCCATTCAAATATTTGTGTGGCAGTAAACACATTCAAGCGAGATTTTTATTTATGTAGGACAATATTTATGTCGTATGTAGGACAATATTTACATGATATGATGATTACTTTAGTTTTACTGTACTGTACCCAAGCCCATATGCAGAAATTAATATTCTTCGTCCAAATTGCTCTTGACTATCAAAATAATACACAACAGTGCAGGATGATGAGGATGCACGATGCAATATTAGTGTGAATACAGTATGTCTGCCCTCTTCTGGTCACCACCTCCTCATCCACACACACCTCCACAGGGTGGGGTGGCCACAGAGATAGTGAAAAGCAGAACAACAGATGCTCCACCTCTGACACATAGCAGAACTGAGTGCACATCCACAATATTCAACACTATCACAACTCTAATATTACTATTCGTTATCATGTGGAAACTTAATCATTCCAATTAAAATTGTTTGCGTGCTGGCTTATTATCCAATTCCCTTGTCACGGGCGTGAGAGGAAAATATAATTTCAAATTAGACACCTCATTTTCACGTGAATATTAACCCAATAGCGTTTGAAATTGCATTTACAGCTAAAAAGTCTGACATTATTTAAAATGTGATTAAACAATGCTGCCATATTGTGCTACTTGTATTATTAATCAAGCAACGTGATGAAGAAAATAAGAATAGAAAATGGTTTGCCTTTGTTTCGTGTCTGACAGCATTTTTTCCAATCTCATTAGCGAAAGCAAATTGACTGCAAATGATGAGCACATGATGATTGCTAAATGTTGCTAATTTACTGCTGTGCTGGGTGACTTCTGTGTTTAAAATATCATTTCAAAAAATAAGCCTCCAACAAAAGGCAAATAATATGATTGTGTGTACGACTTTGTGGCTAAATACCGCATTTGAGAGCTTTTTCTGATAAATAGCAGCTTTGGAGTGTGTGTACAAGTGTGTGTGTGTGTGTGTGTGTGTGTGTGTGTGTGTGTGTGTGTGTGTGTGTGTGTGTGTGTGTGTGTGTGTGTGTGTGTGTGTGTTTTCCCAGGATCCACCTCTGCCTTGAGGTGTTTCTGGGGCAGGTGTGTAGCCAACAGGCAGCAGTGAACTAGTTAGCCATCAGAGGTGAGAGGTTTAATGTTAGAAGAGCTAGTTAGTGGTGGGAAGGATTAGGGTCTTTATGTCAATAGTAGAAGCTTCGGAGCTGGGCTGGGAGGAATTAAAATTGGTCCCACAGAGGTACACACGTTTGAGGTTATTCATAGGCCTTGGGCAACAATTCGAGCTAAGGTAGTGAATGAATGAGAAATTGTGTAAACAATGTGATGGGGGGGGGGCAAAATCTCCAATCATGCACTGAAATAATAGACAAATAATAATGTGTGTGTGCATCAAAAAAATCGCAATGAGATGCTTCAATTTACAACTTCAAAATCTAACGAGATGCAAGAACCATACAAAGATATTTGAAAAATCACAACAAATTCATCCTATTAGAATGTGCAAGTGGTCATATTGTTGTGGCTATTTGCCATTGATGTCAACAGATGTCATGCTTTTTGTCCAAAAAGGTTGGTTTCTATCCTTATTCAGAGTAAAACAAACACGACAAAGACTTTGAGTCAAGTAAAATGGAAATGTTTATTCCTGACAAGCACAATTCAATCTTTGATAGCATTGTGATTTGCAGTGCCAGGGAGATTTTTGTTTTGCTCTTGATACTGTGCCAGTCTGCGGGTGTCCGTGTATTTGTATGCCAACGGCTGAGTGCATCCACCTGCTCTGTTTATCCGCGTTTGTGTTTGCATGTCGGATTGCGGTGTGATGTTCCTTCTCACCTCTGCCTGACTCTGTCTTTCTATTTTAGACGTCCCACCTTCATCTCGTAGACATTTTGGTTGGCCCACACGAGATAATTGATAGCATGCACTCAATGTGTGCGTGCGTGGGGTGTTCCCCAGGGTTCTTAGAGCAAGCCTTGTCCGCCTCATCAGACTGTGTGTCTGGGGGCATGGCTATAGGCTGGGCCTCCACTGCAGGGACCAACAAGGGACAATCACTGCTGCCTCATAGCTGCAAGGAAGGAGACAGACAGACAGAGCCTGCATGCATGAAAAGATTTTAAAAAATAGGCCATATTCTGCTATGCCCCCCCCCCCTCATCTCCACATTCCATTTTCTTAATCCCTCCTTCCTTTCACAAGATATCACCTTCCACGTGTGTGTTTTCTGAGTAGATGTATTTTTTTGAAGGAATCTTCTGTCAACACTTCCTCATCTGCTCAGTCACATGATCTTCCCCCTAACGCCACAAGGAACGCTTTTTTTTCCTGTCGAGTCTTCCAGGTGGATAAAACCTTTACCTACCACCAGGTTGGACAGGTTAATTATGTTTGAATGGATTACTTGAAAAGTTGTGCTTGATCATACAGATTCCAATCAGTGACGGCAATGATTTGGGCTGGAGCTCTCTCTCTCTCTCTCTCTCTCTCTCTCTCTCTCTCTCGTCCGTCATTGGGCGGGTGCAAACCAAATACGGCAAGTTATGGTTGTGTGTTATAGAAGTTGTCATAATGTTACAAATTATGTCGTGTGATGTTCCAACTCATGCCATGACCTCATTCAATGACAAGTCTTTGACCTGATTTGTCTTTGGCCGCAGTATGCCTTGTTGCTCTTTCACTTTGAAAAGTCCCACAATTACAACACGCTGCTTGCTGACACATGACAGATGCAACTGCGCACTTGTCAATTATTCTTTACGGCCTGCCACTGTCACAATGGATTCCACGTCTGAGCCGGCGGTGACTTCACCTAGATTGGATTACCTGCCCTCCACCCTCAGTGGGAAGAAAAGTAGATTTCACCTTTGACCCATGACTCCTCTTGACAAGTCGTATCTCACACACGCACATGAACGCAAGAAGGGACTGCGTTCGTTCGCATTATTCCAAGGTTTATGCAGCAAAACTATAGTTTGTGAGATATTGAAAAGTATTCGATAATATTCATACATTTTAATATCTAAACATATTGATGATATTATTTACTCAATTTTGTTTTGTCATGACATGTTTGCACAAAATAAAATCTCATAGTTGGCCATCATGAACAATTATTTCATACAGTATCACCACTTATTTTGATGGATGAAGGTAACCTAGTAGACCATCAATGTAACCATGTGGAAAAGGCTTTAAAAATCTATCCAACTTGTTTCAAACATGCTTCAATCTAGAAAAGAACACAGGCTGGTCTATTATCATTAGAACTGCAGTCTATCTCCAGAGTATGCATACGCAGCATGGGTATTTACACGGCTAGGCCCGTTGAGTGTGTGTGTGTGTGTGTGTGTGTGTGTGTGTGTGTGTGTGTGTGTGTGTGTGTGTGTGTGTGTGTGTGTGTGTGTGTGTGTGTGTGTGTGTGTGTGTGTGTGTGTGTGTGAGAGAGAGAGAGAGAGAGAGAGAGAGAGAGAGAGAGAGAGAGAGAGAGAGAGAGAGAGAGAGAGAGAGAGAGAGAGAGAGAGAGAGAGAGAGAGAGAGAGAGAGAGAGAGAGAGAGAGAGAGAGAGAGAGAGAGAGAATGTCTGCCTGTCGGTCTGTGTAGGAATGAGGGGCTTGGATGTGTGATGGAACAACACAAAAAGACAAAAGGGATGTGTGTCACGTGTCATAACGTACATCGTTCATCTGCTCTTGGACAGACGGACGGACAGAGGGAGCGATGGAGGTGATGATCAAAAGGATTGCAGTCATGATGATGAGGCCTGTGACTGGATGGATGGATGGATGGATGGATGGATGGATGGATGGATGGATGGATGGATGGATGGATGGATGGATGGATGGATGGATGGATGGATGGATGGATGGATGGATGGATGGATGGATGCCGCCCGCCTCGATCCAGTTGGCTCTCATCAATGTTAATGGCGCTTTGACAGACACTGCGTGGCAAGCAAGAGATGTATGTCTCGCACTTACTCATTGCTATCTGCCTACACGCACAATTGACATCATACCAGTGGCTGTCTGCATAATTGCAAGGAAAACAAAATCCTAAAGTGAGTGACACTTTGGATCAGAACTAAATAGAGCACGTCCACAAAGACTCCTCATAGTAGGTCCGTGCACACATTTCGGTCAACTTTGTCAAATTGACTGCTTCATTCAATGACTGGTCATCATTGAGAAGACAAAAAGACCCTAGAAAATGGCGACCATTTTCCCACTGAGAATTCTGGCAGTAACAAAATCCAGCATGTGGGAATGACGCAACGCAGTATCACGCTTCGGCCTTTCTCACCTAATCCACAGATCCATGTCAATAGAAGCGTAGCGTGGAAATCCCCGTCACCGATCTGCCACAGTGTCATTGATACGTGGAGTGTCACAAACAATGGTACGCACACGAATGCAAACAAATACAAGTACATTGTTATGATGAAGTATCCAATAAAAGCTATGCAAGGTCATTGAATTACCATCTGATGCAAGTTTGGAAATAATATTTGATTTTGTTTATTAACAGTAGTCCAGTCACTGAATTACAGAATGACTTTTTTTTCCCCCAGTCATTGCTGTATATGTAGTATATAAAATATTCACACAGCCTTCAGCAAGATGTTGACATTTGTTGACAGAGCAGAAATTCAGTTGTGTGGAAAGCAACATTAAGGTATCACATTCATTCTAAATACAATAGAATTTCATTATATTAATTTAATTATATTCATGTAATATAATTTATGAATCTAACTTTTGTGTTTGTGAATGCGCAGGGATCAGGTTTTTTTTTTTTTTAATTTAACAACCTTCCCATATCAAGCCAGCGATCTTGGCTACGCAGCGTTGAACTTCTTTCAACAGGAGCTTTTCCCACTTGTGACAGACATTGTCAATGGAGCGTGCTCTCTTTATGAAGTGAACTTCAGCATTTGCCATTCAGGGCTTCAAGAGCGGAGCACAATGTCCCAACGGCTTGCTTTCACTCTCCAACAACAATAATGGCACTTTCATTTAACCCCCTTAATATATGTTAATCCAGGGATGTCAATGGGTTCTCTTAAGACTGTTGCACAGGCCGGCCGGCGTCAGGAGCTGCTGAGAGGCCGCAGTCCAGCAGACAGAAAAGCAGCGCTTGGATTTCATTGGACTAATAAGAGAGCTTTTGGATTAAAACAAAAAGGCACATTGTCGCTCGCTGCAGCCATTGCGTGTTTGAGGATGAGAGGGCCAGTGTGAGTCAGTGTGAGTGTTTTATCCACCAGCCACTCCATACTCGAGCCACTGTTTGTGTCGCTTCTCACTTTTTGCAGCCTCCATTGGCCGAGCAGCCGGCACCGGGGTTTGAAAGAAAGGAGAAAGTGATGAATATTTAAGGGCGGGCGGCTTGAAAATGAAAATCCCAGCCCCTAACCCTGCACATCGGTTGGGGCTGAGGCGTTATTGTCGAAGGGATCTCCATCTGCTTTGATTTCTTTTGTCAGTGTATCTATCCATGGATGCATCTGTCAATATGAAGCTGTTGATTTCTATGCGCAAGTCATACCTGCAAAATGACGTCCATGTTTTTGCATTTGGGGCCGCGCTGTCTTGTCGAGAGGCCACAGCGGTCCCCGGCTTGACAGAGGCAGCCAACAGATCACGAGTGAATCGAGACCTGGGGGCACGCCGGCTTCACTGAGGGGGAAGTGAGACATATTCAGTGAGACCAAATCAGCCTCAGAACGCAGGTTTTGCATTTGTGTGCGTCTGCAGATGCTCAGTCCTTGTTGGAAAAGTACAATTGCATTCGCATGTTGTTTAGTCAATTTTTCATTGGCTACTGCAGGGGATGGCAAATCGGCTCATTTGAAAAAGAAATGGGGCAAATTTTGGTTTGTTTCTCTTTGGGGCACGATATTTAGAATGGACGGGACAAAAATGTAAACATTTTGAGTGAATTGAGTTTTGCGGAAAAAATAAACACTAAATGAATCCCGACACTTAATATTGGTGATTACCTATACCTATTGAATGATGTTTTTTTTTTTATATACCTGCAGTGAGAAATCTATTATGGAAAAATCAAATTACAGAATCTTTTGTTTGTAATTGAAATACAATTTTTGTGATTCATGGAATGAAATAGATTGCTGGAAGCAAAACCAACCCCCAAAAAGCCAGGAAAGCGATATTCACAGCATTCCTTGCCATAAATGATGAGGGAGCAGACAACATAAGAGGCTTTAAGTTGTCGTCTATATGGACGATTTCCCGGAATTCCTCAACACCTGCTTTTTCTTAACTGTGTGGAGGTGGTTGCGAGAGCCGGACTGATATCTTTGTGAAAAGCGTGGCACACTTTGGAAGTCGAGAGACAACACGCACATACATATTGAGTCGGAAAGGGAATACTGGAGTTTGCTTTCAAAAAGAATTGCAGAGATGGGGAGAGGACTCATTCTACTGCCGAGTGCGTGTTGGAGTGCCAAATAAGCAGGTTTTTGCTTTTGACTTTTCTTGGCTAGCTATCCACGCAGCACTTCAAGACTTGATGATGGCAAATGTTGCGGTGTGTGTGTTTCATGAGCTCGACTCAGGAAAAACACATTGTAGGGACACACTTTGTAATTTCAAGTTTATGTCAAATGAAAGAAAAATTAATTGTATGCCAGGGCCTGACTGTTCAAATTTGTTGACCACTGTTCATCTGCATGTCTTCTTTTTTCCAATCTCTCATCCTTCCCGTTTCCTCATGCTCCTACTGCCCCGCCCCTCGACTGCCATTCTCTCTCTCTCTCCTCACATCAGAGTGTTGGATTTTGACATCTGCCTGCAGGAGCAGTGACCCATGAAGTAATTAGAGGAGGAATCTCGCCTTCTCTTCCTCCTATCCCTCCCTCCCACCTTCCATCTTCCCCACACTCAGTCTGCTTTGAGCCCGAGATCATATATATGTATAAAAAAAAAAAGCTGGTTATGTTTACTCCCTGATCCATTTAATTTCTGTAACGAGGGCCGAGTCAGGCCTCATCTCCTTGCCGCGCCGTGCTTAAGCCAAAGCGATTGGCGAGAGTGGCGCCCCGGACCCCTGAGGGGTACTGTTGAGCTTCAACCACATCGCTCGGCTGCTGAGACGAGACGAGACGGGGACCTAACCGGATTATCTCTCAAGCAGCACAGGTGGAGGATCCCTACTTCAAACACATACAGTACACACGCATACATACATGCATACATGTGCACACAGAGCCAGATGCAACACAATTGAATGCATCATCAAAAAAAAAAAGTGCTGGAATGAGAGTTTGTTTGTTTGTGTATGTTGCAGAAAAAAAGTCAAAGCCGTGCTGTCTGAGATGAACATAATGACCCCCATATTAGCTTCAGGCCACATATCCCAAATGTTGTAATATCAAAAATACTGGCACATACAAATCAACCTTCCCCTCCCCTACAAGTAAACATATTTGTGCCCATCCACAAATCGGAGCAAATTTCAAGACTGGGGCAAATTGCATGTTTTGTCATGTTTTGGCCACATTCCAATCCAAGTTGATATACAACTATACTTTTTCCACCTCATTTGAGTGCATTACCAAGTTGTTCAAGTCCTGGAATGGAAGTCTATAAAAACAACATATAAAGCAAGCTAATGGTAACCTGGAATCTGAGCTCAACGTGAAGACCGCCTCACTCTACTGCTGAATAAGCCTTTTCATTCCACGTTGTCGAGGTCAAGTGCTTTTCCCAAAGGGAACCTCATTGATAGTTGTTGACAGAGTGATTCCGAACATACAAGCTGGCAACCAAAGTGGGGGTCAGAGCTCATTTCCTTGTTAGTTCCTACACGATAGGAGCCATTAGAGATTGTTATTGGGGTATCCGTTTCGCAAGTCCTGAGATTGAATCTAATGTTTCATATTAATTGTTTGCTAGGGGAAGAACACAGTCATCTAAAACCAGTGTGGCTGTAAATGTGTCTGTCTGTGCATATACAGGTTCAAATTCATTCCAGAAATGTTTTTGACGGGCAAATGAGAATCTGGACATTGAAATGTCAAATCTTTGTAGAGACTAAGACAAATGCTCAGGTGCGGTCACCCATTAGTGACTCAATGTATACGGTATCTATTTTCAAGCACGTTCCTATTACCAAAGACATTTTGAAAATGTAACTGCTGTAACATGATCGGTGAAAAACAGAAAGGAGGACAACATGTAACCCGGGCAGGTTGGACTGGATGGGAACCAAAGGAGCATCACACACACAGTTGGGGGGGATCCCCAGATGAAAACAAATCCTTGCACAAACAGCAGTTTGAAAAAACTTTTCCACTATGATCGAAAACTGAAGTCCCTCAACTAAAAGGCAAATTATTTGATCACATTAAAATGTGGATTCCATTATGGATACTCTTTATTGAGCCGGAAAATGATAAATGATATCCTTGATGATGGAAGAAGCAACCTGTGGGAATGTGTGGCTTCCTGTAAGCGGCAAACCAATGTAAGTGTAGAGGGAAGAAATGTGTTAGGGGTAAACACATCCGCTAATTGTGGCAAATCTGTACCAGTTGCATGCGAGATGAGTCACTGCTTTTCCGAAGGTCAAGTTTCAAAAGTACGTGATTCTGGTGCTTCAACGCTCTTTTTCGACACGTGAAAAAAACCCTCTGGAACGCAAGATGTCTGTCACTTTAAAGAAATGCAACAAAGGCCATAGCCGAATACCTGCGAACCCAATTTTGCTTTCCCGAATCATCTCATATCCAAACATCAGCCCCCCCGTTCTTTCCCTTTAAACACGCCGGCGTTGTTATCACCCTAACTTCCTTTTCCCCCTTCTTCTCACTCCTTCCTTTCTTTCTCTTAAAGCATGAGAACGGAGCTGAGGCGATTAAGGAATCCTAGCCTGGGCTAATCACCCCGGACTGGAGCACTTCCGCTGCACTGATTACCAAGGAAACCATTAAGAAGAAGAAAGTGGCTGGATCTTTCATCCTGGTCGGCCAGGCTCAGGGGAGGTCAGAGAGGGGTGTGTTTGATAGGCCATTTAGCCTTCCTGTTCTTATTATTCCAGCATTTCCTCTATCTGGACTCAACACGACTACAACTAGCAAACTCTGGGCCCGTCTCCTCATGGGCTGTAATCATTGCCATACTGGTGTGCTGCTCTCACGTATCCATGGAGCATGTTCCTTCACCTGCTGCATAAAAATCATCTCACTCAAGTCAAACTCCAGCGAACTACATAAAATGTCAAAAATACTGTTGTGCTTTTTTTCTAAGATACAAAAAAAAAAAGTGTGTGTTGCTGGCACAAGAGTGCCTCATGGGTGCTGTCACAGATGGTCTTAATGACGTGCGCTTTGGCCGAGGGAGGAACCTTATTCGTTGTAGACGGGTGACATATGCTCGGTCACAGGGCTATCACCAGGGCAGGGTAGCCCCCCCCCTCCCGCCAGTGGCCCCAGAAGCCCCCCTTAACCCCGCCGCCTTGGTGACACATTGACAGCGACAGGCTCTAAACGAACACAGAGCTGTGTTCGCCCGTTCTCTTTCTCAGGCAACTCCTCTCATTGTCTCCCCTCTTGTTCATCCCTCCTCTGCCATTTTCACTAATGTCCGCACAGAGCCTAGCTTGATGGATGACCCTTTGCTTCTGTCATTATGGCCCCCATGAGAGCCCATGCCCTTTTCTATAGGAACCTGGGTACAGCAAGTTAAGGCCTCAGAGGGTTAGAATACACGGGAGGTCCTCCATTTACCACAAACCCCGGCCGGCAAACAGGGTTTCAAGGTGACAGCACGCAGTTAACTAGCTTGCGCAGCAAGAAGGCACGCTTAATTACCATTGTACAGTACTTCCATTCAAACAACAAAGGGACACTTCCACATCTTATTTTCCAAATTGAATGACATCCTCCCAGTACAAATGCCACCCATGAACAAAGTTTTCTAGAAATTGCCAGTGACGTGTTTGTGTCATTTAGTAATTAACAAAGCAACCACTTTGCAGCACTCAAAATGAAAGACACCTCTCTCAAAGCTACAACCACGAGCACTCTTCTGAAAACATTACAAAGCGCCTCTCTGAGAATGCTTGCCCAGAGTCTTCATTCCGTATAACCGCGCATACTCTATGTTTGACGGGGTTCTTCCCTAAATTATTCATAAAAAAATCATTGTCCGTGTATGTGGATTTGGAATACTCTCAACAATGAAATGGCTCAACCAGGGGAATTCCTTAAACATGATGGCAACTCAAAGGACGATTAGCTGTCATTATACCCGTAACCCAACCTGTTGTAACTCCACACTCATGCACTATGGATATGAATCAAACACCAGAGAGTGACTCCACACCGGCTTATTGTCTCATTGCATTCCTTCAAAAAGTTGCAAAAATGCCCTCCCTGTTGGACAAATGACCAAATTTCACTCGGGCCTCAGGGGAAACAAAATCTGGAATCAGTGGAAAGTGTCATGAGTAAAAACATTGTGTCCTGTTTCGGTAACCAAGAAGGTGTAACTAAAGCTCCCTTTTGTTCCTTGACAAGTGAAAAGGCCATTTGCCATAGCGATTGTTACGAGAAGATCGTTGGTTGATGAGCTCATGGCAGGCACAACATTAGTTGAGTTATCTACGTGGTGGTTTGACGACCGATAAGAGCATGTAGAGCATTAAATCTACTACAAAGAACGAAGTAATGCCACGCAATTCACTATACAAATAGCTGTAAGGTATTTCCATAAAAACAAGGAGAGGTGGGCGGGGCTCTTCAATTCAGATTGTTTTTAATTGACTGGACTGTACCTTATTCAAACAATCAATGTATTCATGCTTGAAGCAAGGTCTTGATATTTTTTCTCCCAAGTCAATGACAAAAAGACAGAAAAAAAAAGTCTCAAACTCTCCTGGCAGTAAAAAAGGAAAAAAAAGAAAAAGCTGCCCCGGTGGTCTTAGACAGTCATCATTTTCTTACTTAATGCTAATGGACACCATGTGGCCTCACAGAAAACGCAAAGGCCTGTATGTGGTAAGACGGGGAAGAAGGGAAAAAAAAAAAAAAAAAAAAAAAAAAAAAAGGAAAAAATATTTACGTTTCCCTAAAGAGCTCGTATCCGGAGATAATCTGCTGTATCCTGAGAGAATCTTTAGTAGTTTATACACAGCATCTGACCTACAATTAATGGCGCAGAAGCACCATGTACATGTACAATTTGAAAACGAATTCAAAATCCTTATGTGGGGACTTGCATTGGGATATAAGATTAAAATGCAATTAATGAGATGAATTGATTACAAATCCTGTAATTCATTGTTTTTAATCACAGCGAATATCTGTGCTATGAAACATAATGTACATCATTAATATTAGAGTTGGAAATGTGACTTGAATTGGATTGACACTCGATGAGGAACGTGAACTTTCATGGGGATTCGTAACCCAAATGCACTTTGAGATGTGTGGGAATATCCCTGTCATGTTGTCTCCAGTGTCGTTGGCTGTCATTTTTCACCTCAACTGTGTGGAAGGCGAGAATTTGTGTGTGTGTTTGAAAAGCACACCTGGCAGAGGAGGAGACCTCTAACCCCGGATCCCTCCAAACGACCTCTACACCTCCTATCCCTCCGCCCTCCATTCCACCTTCTTCCCTTCCCTCCTGCCCGCACCCCGAGGGTAGAGATTGATCTGTGTGTGTCTGCTCATAGTGATGATGTCACTGTCAGCGAGTCGAGGTTTCAAGTCATTTTATGTGCATGCTGTTGCGTGTGCATGGGAAACGGTGTATGCAGCATTCTATTGTATTGACACAGTGAAAATACCAAAAAAGATTTGTGATGAATATTTTTCATTACATTTCATTATTTTTCAGTATAATTATATATATTTATATCTCTCTATATATACATGTATATAATGAGTAAGCTTGACATCCTCACTTCTTCCAGTGAAGTGTCAGTAGCTTGAGCAGCAGATATGGACGTACCGACATTCTTTTAAGTGTGGCATGCACACAAGATGATTAACGTCCTCCTTTCAGTGTCAGATAAAAGCATGAATGATGGCAAGAAAAAAGGCGTGTCCCACTCCAGTTAGTTATCTTATCAATATAATGCAATTACAAAGATTTATGTCACTCAGCATTCCACAGTAAGTTGGTTTCAGCCACCTGCGGAAATATGATCCGTTTTTAACTCCTTCGACTGTGGGAGAGGAGAAGACGAGAGGTGCGTCAAAGCTATTTCACCTGATGTTATAGTATAAATACGTCAAACCAACTGCTCGTCACAGTCAAGCTCTCAAAACACACTCGTTCAACTGAGTGAAGTGAAACATTATCTGCATGTTTGAAATCATTTCACACACTGACAGTACACACACACACACACACACACACACACACACACTTTGGCACTTAAAGAAACCGGCCCTTTCTGGCACCCTGTCATTGAATTCACCAATGTAAATATCAGCTAACGCCATGGTTTGTTTTCTTAATGTTTACGGATGATGAAGTCAACCTAAGGACAATTTCAAGGTAAAATATGCAATCATGTCCAATGTTGTCACATTTACAGTATGAAGTGGTGTCATTCTTTCATCCATTTTTTTAAAACTTATAATTCTCATTAGGTCATGGGTGTTAAATTCAATTATATATATATTGATATTCATAATGAATTATATAGAATTCAATTATGAATTTGCACTGCTGTCAAACTAAATGTATATCTGTCATAGTCAAGGTTTCAAACGTATGTATCATGGGACAACAATGGCATCCGTTGGGTCAGAACTTTTCCAGACCTGGTAACTGTATCTCTTATTTTTCCACCCCATAGAGCTCCATAACTCGATTTACTGCAATGTGATCCAGCACCAAGCGCCAAGTGGCGAGCGTGCGTGCGCGCATGTTGCGCGCATGAGCGTATTTCTATGAGTTGGGCTGTGCACTTGCGTGTTTGTGTGTCAATACGTGAATTTAGTGACACATCAGTGTGTTGATGTAGGGAGATCAGAACGAGATCAGATGTTTGCTCGGTCCATCTGCAGGCTGGTGGATGCTGGGATATGCCCCGGCCCAAGGGGATTCTCTTGTGTGCTTAATGGAGTTAAGGAATGCCACCATAGACAAACATGCTGCGAGCAATGAAACAACTGCCATCCAACTGAAATATACACTCTTCTTCGTCCAACACAAAAGGAGAAAGAAAAAAAAAAGGGTGGGGGGGTGCAGAAAGCAAAAAAAAGTTACAAGTGGCTTTTTGTAGCCCAAAGCTGTTTTAATGTAATATCATAGCAGTGCTGCTTACCAAAAAAAATTGGCATGTAATGAGTTGATGTAATAATGCAGGCATTTATTTTATTCGTATTATTTCCCTGATCTCAAGTATTCACGTTTCCATGATTTGTACTGAGACGAAAATGACCTACATTTATTCACGTACGTATACCTTTTTCCTCAAATGTTTCGTTACAGTTGTGCTCATTAGCCTATTGTGTATCGTCATTATATATTTCGGGCTTTTAAACAGACTAAAATTTAAATGAGTGTACACTGTCTTCTGATTTTTGGCTCGTCCTTCCAATCCTCGAATGAAACCAGCAGCCAGACGGATGTGGCCCCTAATTATTTGATGTCCAGTCCCTTCAATGTGAAATAAAAGAGAGCCAATGAACAGTCGCAATAGTCCTTAACACATTCCCCGACCTTCTGTTTTCACAGCCTAGTTAAAGCAAGGGACAGGAGATAAAGGCTGCTGGGTGTAATTGGAGCCTAATACAGTTAGTTTGCTCTAATGTTTAGCACGATATTAATGTGTTGTCAAGTTCTAACAGGATGGCAAGAGGAAGAGAAAGGAAAGTCGATCCAACAACTGGGAGGAAAACAGGCTGCGGAGGCCTTTGCCAGGATCACCTCTCCTCTATCTTGTCCCTGTCATGGAAAATCAATCTGTGCACCCTGCCGACCACAAGCTAATTGCTACCCGAGCCTCGTTGGATGCCAAGAACGGTTACGGTACTGCTCATATCAGGCTCATAACAGTTGGGCCCGAAAAATATCAGCATGGGTTTCAGAGGTTCATTTTCTCCATGCTGAGTGCATCCTGGTAGCGTTTTTCTCTATCCCTATTTTTTCTCTGCCAAAATAATCATCCTACAGTGTGTTAACTAGCAATGAGAGTAACATAATTGGATCACGTGGATCCATTCCAGTGTACAACACGTTTTATACAAACTTCCACACAGGGTACAAAAACATTTTTGGCTACATATTATGCACTACTCGTAGGAACACTCACTTTGATCGTTTTTTTTATCTTTCAGACATTTTCAATTTTGTAGCTATCCAATGAAACAAATGTATGTGACATTTTTTATTTTTTATTAATCCAAAACTCAACATCTCTTCGGATAAAAGGACACTTTGTGCGGCAAGCGATTCTAATTTGGTGTAAAAATGAATGTAGGTTATGCAGGGGAATAAATAAAGTTTTTTGCTGAATATATCTTTTTTGCAACTTTAAAAGGACTTCATATTTGCAGCTCATGTAATTTCATGTCCATGGTCAAAGTTTTCTTTTGGACATACATGGGATGGAAGTTTGCCTTGCGCAGTAGAATTAAGCACACAGTTTAATAGTCCCCCCCTATGGCTTAGCCTTGTCTGTGATTTCAAGGCAAAAAAAATGCTCTGAGGCAAAAAACAAAAAAAAAAGCTCTGAGGCAGCTCTTTAACTGGTGTTATGGTGCAAGGAAAATTGCCATTAGACAGTGGAACAAATAACCTCGAATTGTCACGGGTGTCTTTGCCGGGGATCTAAAACAACAACAAAGAATTAATCAAATTAAAAGGAACCCTTGTCATGAGATTTCAATTTAATTTCCACAACCAAGCGCGATATATTTTTTTATTTTATATTATTTAATGATTTTATTTTATTTTATTCACAAAACCTTCAGACAAATGGGCAAGTCACACTTTAACGGCTCAGTAACAGTTTTATATTAGTAAAGAATAGTCAATCCTTTAAGCTAATTTGGATAGCCTTATTATGGGCTATTAAAATAGTAGATGGAGTCCCACCCCTTTCCACACTGTTTTATGCCATTGGAGCCACTAATGCACTTTTGTTTTGTTAATTAGCCGCCACTGAAGGCATATTAAATCCTGCAAATTAATACAAATATGCTATTAGTGATTACCACACAAAATCCTGCACCCACACCTACCCAAAGTTGTGGATAATACCCTCAAAGACAAAAATGCCAATTTGACGTGGGTTGCTAGGACTTTGTTTGAATTACTGGAACTTTAAAGACAAAAGGATGGCACTGCATTTCGTTTTGGTCAGATACAGAGATTCACAATCAATTACCTGATAAATTAAACCAAATCGGTACATGGCTTGCAAAAGTTATGTATTTGAAAAAAAAAATGTTTCTACAAAATAGTGATTGGATTTTTCTAAATGTCCTTTTTACCAATCGTGTTTCGAAAGGTCTCCTCTCCTTGGTTGTAAGCAAGCAGTTTAGGCAAGTGCCATATGCCCTGATTAAAGCTAACGGCAGGCCAAGGAGCACTGGGAGGCTGTTTTGTCATTAGCCCCTCGCGAGGCTGAGGTGGAAACTCATTTAGCCCCATGCTGGACCTTCATTATGATAGACTTGTATCAGATGGCATCTCTGGCTGGGATCTCTGGCTCCTGGCTAACGGGCGGGAAGATGCTGCGGCCTCGGCCCCTCTCCAGCCACAGCAGGGAAAGAAAATGGGCTTTAAAATGGGGGCGGGGGGGGGGGGAAGCTTAGTGCAGGCCTAGTAAGGAGAAATGAATAGAGAACTGTCAAGGATTAGGTGATGGTGTGGAACCCGAGTTTAAAGGTCAATTACACTGTTTGCCACGAGGGACTTGCAGCCTTGGTATACTTTTATGAAATAAGTTGCTGTTAAAATGAATGGACAGCAAAATGCAGAGAAAGAGGGGGATGGATGGATGGATGCTTTTGAAATGAAAACAACTGGGACGTATATGGGCTCTTCTGTACCTTTACCCGGAATGAATGGAAAAGGCTATTTTCCAGATTCTGGCTCTTGCTGGTGCCTTAATGGCAGATGCTAAAGCAGACTGGAAGAGAAGACCACCACTGACAGACTGCTGGCGGCGGGAGCTGTGCTCTCCATGTAGACCTAAGTTAGCCCCCACCCCCACCCTGTCTGGCTGGCTTCTCGTTCTCTCTCTCTCTTCTCTATCTATCTAGAATCCTCTCTGTCCTCTTTTTTATTGCAACGCTCCGCCATCATTGCTCACAGCTGCACCTCCCACATGTAAATGCACACACACACACACACACACACACACACACACACACACACACACACGCACACACACACACACACACACACAGCAAAGAGACGCTCACTCGCTCACTGCTGCTGCTGACACAAGCATGCACAACATGCAATACAGAAATGATCAGCTTCAAATATTCGGAAGCAAATGACAGCAACAAATTTCCCGCTATTTGCTGACAGCCGGGCTAGCTCCTGTAATAAAAAGTCAATGAAGCGCAAGCAGGCAATACAATGCAATGACAAATTGATTTGTCATTTTCATACGTTTTTCGATGAAAACACGTCTGTCTTCTTAAACATAAGTCACACTCACTATTTAAGAAATAAATAAATAAATGAGGGAGTGCTCCCAGGCCATTAAACAAAACCAGTGGAGGCACTGAAGTGTGACAAAGCAAGAAGACTCTAATAGAATTTCCCATCACGGTAAACCTGATAAGGATGAGAGAACATAAGAGCAAGCGGCGCATATCTGAAGGAGATGATTTCAAAGAACAACATCAACGATGGCTCTTCTCACCGAGCTCTTACATAAATATGCCGCTAAGCAATGTGATGTATTATTATCATTACCTGAAAATATGCTCGGAGCCGAGTATGCGCCTCGACTCCCCAAAGGAGAATGTCTTGATGCCACATATCAGCCGGAGCTATTGGATTCGCTGACTTTTAAGTGGGTTAACCCACTTCCTGCTGAATACAAATTCAATTTTAACATGCTGTAGTTTTTTATTCGCCATATGTGCTCCCCCCCCCCCTATTTTGCTCGTCTTCTTCTCAATAGACTGGAGAAACCAAGTGTGAACCATTTGCCTCAATTGACTATACACAAACTGTCAAATTAAAATGAAGTGCTGTGACTGGTGAGAGAAAAAAAACAAAAGGAGAGCGCAATGGATTGTGGGTGGCTGGGAATCTCCTCAACAAGAGAATCATACATTTCGGCTGCGTTCAGATTGCAGCCATTCAATTTCAATCTGGATGAGAGCAAATGTGTATTTTGGTTAGTTAGTTAGTTAGTTAGTTAGTTAGTTAGTTAGTTAGTTAGTTAGTTAGTTAGTTAGTTAGTTAGTTAGTTAGTTAGTTAGTTAGTTAGTTAGTTAGTTAGTTAGTTAGTTAGTTAGTTAGTTAGTTAGTTAGTTTCTTTCTCCCACTATGACAATTACTGAAAATGAAAAAAATGTGAGAATAAAGTTGAAATATCATGAGTCACAATCAAATATTTTTTGTTCATGTAAATGTCAAACCAGATTAATGTTGTGAGAATCATAGTTTGAGGGTGAAATAATTGTGGGGGAAAAGATTAAAGAAAAAAAAGAAAAAAAGATCAAACATGATGACAAGGTATTAAATCCAGGTCCTTATTTGGTAAGAATATTCTATGAAAAAATAATAAATACCTAAATATTTATGATGATTATTTTATCTTGTCAAGTGTTTGCACAAAATACAGATGATTTTTGGCAACCACAACAAAATGGAGTAAATTCAACAGCATTACATTTTACAAGATCCAACAACCAAGTCAATGCCGCTTGTGCACCATATGATCACCTCAAAAGCCCTTGACACGACTTTTTGTTGTTGTTGTTGTGTTTTGTCTGGTCTTTTAGTGTCCGTGCGACTGTCCTCTCAATGGCATAATGGCTTTCCTGGAGCAAAGAGAGGAAGAATGAGGCCTAAACAAAGCCAGATGAGGGAGTCAGGAAGCCTTTCAGGACTTCATTAGCTCTTCTCTCTGTAAGGGGACAGTTAAGAGCCCGGCAAGCTGGTACTATTTAGCCGCTTAAGATCAACTGGGACGCTCACACGGCTACTCCACGGACACACTGACGTGGACACAAAGGCAAAATGGGCCACATTCCCACTGTCCTTGTGTAGCCCCCGACTGAGGAAAACACATCCTCTTATTGAGAACTGATTCGTGCTAAAGAAGGTAACCTGAACGTTACAAAATGGATTAAATCAATGAAATAGATCATCGCTGTCAAACCGGTCGATCAGATCATATCGCACGGTGCTAAGAATTGATGAGTAAGTGTACAATGGTGGGCGGTAGGCAGGCGAAGGAAAGGGTCCAAAGGGAAGCCGATGGACAATGAGGAGGTTGTACCATCATCCTTTTGTCTGCGTGTGTGTGGGATTGCTTGAATCAGTTTGGTTCCTCTTTGAATCTGGTATAGTCAATGAGAATGGATGTGAATTGACGTGTGGGTGTGTGTTATTGTGTGTTGGCTTCAAGCACCATCTAGTGCTCTATTGTGGCACCTCACCTGTCACAATTTGGAGGAAACTTCATCTACTCTCATCGTGATGCTGCTATTTTATTTCACAAACCATTAGAATAGCCGCTTGAATGAAGCAACGTATGATTCTTATTTTTTTTTAGCTCACTTACGTGCCACACAGTTCTAATGATATTAACGTCATGCAATATTGACATTAATGATGTGACATGATTTGCTGGAGCATAACACCTCCAGACTATTGGAGCACTATCAGCCACGTATAATGTCACAGTGTATTGGACGTTCATGCAGCCACCAGATAACAATTAGGGCACACATGGCTAAGCAACCCCCCCCCCCCCTCGCTTGCTGGGCGCTGGTTTCAATGTGCCCTTGAACACAACGTACTGTCACCACACATCCATCGCAGACGGCCTACTCCAAGTTAGCACCGCAGCCCCATCTAGCCCTTCCAAACGGGCTGGTGACAGTGATGTGAGGCTGTCGCGCCGCATCAAGGTAATTCAGTCTGAGCCTCGACTTTGCCCCTCCTCCCTCCCTCCCTCCCCCACCCGCCTGCACCCCCCCACACCCCCCCACCCTTGTCAGTCGAGCGCGCCATGACCCTCAGGCCTTGGGATTCAGCTCCCCAGACCTGTTTATTTTTATCACAACAATGAAAATTAGCATGATGCCGAACGCCTATGCACGCCTCCGAGGCTGTTTGTGCGTACGTGGATAAAAGAAGTGTGTATTATGCAGTTGTGTGTGTGTGTGTGTGTGTGTGTGTGTGTGTGTGTGTGTGTGTGTGTGTGTGTGTGTGTGTGTGTGTGTGTGTGTGTGTTTGCATGTGTGGGCTGGAGTGACAGTGTCACCTCCTTATCATGGGGCCAGTGCGGTGTAGACAGGGAGATTTGGCTGAAAGATTGAGGGGGTTCCACGGTTACTGCATTGCCCCATGACAGGTATCAAGCCATACACGGATTATCAAAACAAAGATTCCGTTAAAAAAAGTGTCAGATTGACTGAAGTGTCCCATGGCGCTTTTGCGCCAGACACGTCAAAATTACCGATCGTCTTGTCGCCACCTTATCTCATTTGGTTTTAATGTCAAACCGATTTCACTCACCTTCACAATGTGTGTACGAGGAAAAGTTTACTCACCTAAAGTTTATACGTTTGATTTTGATGGAAACGTCCCCGATATAAAATAGCGATTTATTCTATAAATTCAAATCCAAATTAATTGGAATGTTTTTGTGTCAAACATCTTATTGTTATTCAAATTCATAAGTTTTGTTCTTACCCACCAAAGGAAAACTCTCAAATTGAACTTATGAGAAGATGAATCGGAATAATAAAATGAAACAAATTATATATTTGGGAATGGATATACAATGTCCTACAGAGCGTTTTGGCTCAGCCAGAGCATTTTGGCTCAGCAGCCATCGTTTGTATTGAATCCTAATAGAATTTCAGTTTCCATGCCTCATTAAGGTCGCAAACAAGCTGGAGCCCGTACCTGCTGACTTCAGACGAGAAGCCGTCTCAGGGAACATACCGTTCAGTACAGTCATGGATATTTTCAATGAAACGCGGAAAAGGCCAGAGCTGATATTCAACCGGACCGGCTTGACGGAGGTGAAGTTTGATTCATAGCGAAGAAGGCTACTCTGTACTACCTCAGTGGTGATGCCAGCAAACATCCTTGAGCGATGTACCTTTTGAATGAATCGATGTGTATTTACTATAATATTGGAAATAATTTGCTTGATGGCATAAATAGTGTCAATCATGGACAATAATGCAATCATCAACATTTTTGCCCTCTAAACGCTCGTGCGGTTTGTGCCACTTCTCCCATAGGGCTCACTCTCTGCTGCAGGGTAGAAAAGCCGAAATGATCCATTCAAACATGATTATGACTGAATTAACAGGCATTGACGTTTGTGTTTGTTCCAATGTGGTGAGCAGCACGCCATTCCCTGCCAATGGGCCCATGGATGACAGTAATACCTTGTAATCAAAGGAAATGCGTATGACTCCATAAGCATTACATTCAGATTTTGTCTCTCTGCTTTTCTGACTTCACTCAGTGTAATGCAGATCAGTTCTGGGTTTATTTTCTGCCCTCAAAGCTGTGTGTTTGTTGTTGTTTGATTTGTGGTAGAAATATAAATCTTCTTGGTGAAAATGACATCCATATGGCAAGCCCTCCACGCTCTTTGCCATGCCGTGATAACAAAACAAGGTTGGGAACAACTGACGGGATCTTTCCAAAACACGCCGTTTGAATACATTATGAAGACCGTAGATGCGATGATTGCGAAAAGTGTCGATTTCGTCAATTGGGTGCGAGGGGCATCGACGTAGATGCCGGCTGATTCTGGTAAGGAATGGCCGCCCTTGTTTATTGTCTTAATATAGCGTCTGCTTGATATTTATCTACTTGTGTAGCAAAGTTGTGCAAACTCCCACGTAATGGTTCCCAGGGTGCTCTTTGTGTCAGGATGTGGTTGACATGGCACGTAAGGATGGAGATGCATCATCTGCGTCTTTTCTTCCTTTATGCTGGTGAAGACACTTCAGCCTGAGGAAAGAGGCGGCTACATTTTCACCTCTTCTCAAAGCAGATGGAATTATCCAGTTGAAAGGTTATGTGGTAAGTCAACATCAGCTTTTTGGCTTAGCCCAATGATTGAGAGCTGTAATTATAGAAGACACTTGGCTTAGTAGAAGAATCCTGGTCTCTGGTTAACTTTTTGACTTTCGAGCTATCCGTGATTTTTGTAATGTTTAATGTCATTGATGGATTGACTCATTCAAAGACAAAGGAATCCTATTCCGCCTATCCCGTCGGATTTAAGATGGGAAGCACTGTGCTGCCTTGAAACTACTAGCCGTTCATAAATTCAAAATAATTTCACTTGACTATCAAAAAAAGGAAGTTTTTATGCCATTTCCAAAATCACCCCCACATGATTCTCACACATTCTCTTTGCAGAGTATGGCTGATATTTTTTTGTTGGATACATAGAGCCTTTGAAGAGCTCTTAATCCCTGAGAAGACTTCTGTATAGAGCATATAGAATGAGAACAAGATGTCTGCAACTGACACTAATCCACAATAAATTAAGATATTTTCTTTTAATATTTGCAAAGCCTTGTCATAAATTCATGATTCTTCTGGATTCACTAAAGACGATGAGCATTGCTTAGGGAAACGCAAGATGAGGTTGATCCCGTCATAAACTTACATTTTGGTGTACATTTCTAGTATTTTTTTCAGAATTTTAAATAGCTCCTTGTTCTTATTATAATACACGCAAAATCTCAATCAATGCATTAATGTCATTCATTACAGGTTGATAACTTTCTGATGTGCTTTTTCTATTGTCATTAAAATGAATCACACGGAAGACGTTTCATTCAATGAATCCATGCCTGAGACCGAGCTCGTTCTACAGTACTTTTTCTTCCCAGAACATAGCTCATTAGATTTCTTTTTCCACGCCACTTGTCCCAGTAAATAAAGTTGATGCACACTTTTTTTTCCCCTCTCATTCTCATACACACACACACACGCACGCACGCACGCACGCACGCACGCACGCACGCACGTGAAATGCAGTACTCCGAGGTAATTGAAATAGTGATCCATGAAGTCACAAGTGCAATTTCACTTCTAGCCTACCCATGATAGTCCTTACACTCGTTGCAGGTCAAAGAATGAAATTAATTTTTAAAAAGGTGCCCCATGAAATTGCGCCCATGATAGATGAGGTGTAAAAAGGCAATATTTTAATACACTTGCGTATTTTCCCGGCCTTGTTCGACAAGGATGGAGTGTTTTTGGACTTTCACTGCGTGATCAACTTTAACTAAATGTGCAGTAACTTTTAAAAACCCACTCCATGGACTGAAGCAGTCACATTTAGAATTCTATCAAAAAATAATGCAAATTAAAAAGCAATAACTTGCATTGTGCTCATGAGTTCAAAACAAAAACCAGACGAGAAGGATTCTTGATATCCTGAAGGGGCAGCTGCGTTGGTTTCGGTCTGAGGCCTCTGACCCAATTCCACCATAGCTGGATTCCCCATCGCCACCTCACTCAAGATTAATGGTGTAAAACCAAACGTGCTGGCACATTGGATACAAGGAGGTGCCTTGAGATGATGTCTGACAGGAATTTGGAGAGCTTTGAAACTCTGACCACGGTGTGCCCCAATAAGTATGACATGTCCATGTGGACATGTGACCGCATACCTCAGCAAGGAAGGATTGCGAACCTGTCGCTCATATTTCACTCTGCTGAGTTCCCGCTCCTTCACTCTTTCTTTCTTTCTTTCTTTCTTTCTTTCTTTCTTTCTTACTCTCTCTGCCTTGTTGCCTTGAGGGCGAGTAGGCAAAATCTCAAGGCCTGAAAGTATGTGAGAAGAGTCGGACAGACAGAAGTTCAAGATGTCATAGGGGAGATGTTGTGTTTCGACACGAAACCTTGTTTGTGCTTATCAGCAGTCCTGTCAGGAGAGCGTTTGATGCCGAAGGCCCCGGGCATTGTGTTTGTGTTAGCTTTGGTATGGATTAGCTTCATATAACTTGCCTGAGATGGTCTGTCCATACGAGGGTGTCAAACTCATCCAATCTTCACGTACACACTATTTTGTATCAGTGGCAAAGTCCGAAGGAAAGCTTCGATGACAAGTTTCTTCAAATCGTCACCATCGCCTCATCTACATAATTGATAGAGTCCTTCCGACGAAGACCAAACACGAAGCTTAAGGTCCTAATTACAAATATGTAATATGGCCAGTCTGCTTCAATTAGCATGAGAACAGAAGGTCATTTAATATTCATGTGGACGGAGAACTTCAAGGTTAAGGGGACCAGTCATTTAACCTGGGCTTTAAAACAAGTCATTTTCTTTAATTGTCCTTGATGAGAGCCACTAACTATATGACTTTGGGAAGTACTCCATCAATTTCAGGTGGGGAAAACGATGGTGTTACTCTCCTTGCGTTTTGTTCTCATGTATCAGGTCAAATATACTTTTGTTGAAAATAGCAGAGCAAGAAGAGAGCTAAACTGTCAGGTCGCTGTCGAGATGATTTCTGATTGACATCCGATAGGTCTGAGAGCGCATCATGAGAAAGCTTTCGGCAAATTCGCAAAGACTTCTTTCCTATGGGGCTCAAATAGCAGCACGTACGTGTTTGGGGCAGAATTGAACACCTCCTGTCGCTTCTGTTGTATTTGAAAGAAAAAAATTTTTTTTTTTTTTTTTTTTTTCAAATTCTCCATCCCTCCATCCATCTATGGTATCTACGGGCGGACATTCTGTAGCCTTCCGCTGCAGAAGATTGTGGTTGCCACTGATGTTTTATATCAATTAAGTGGACGGAAATGAAATTAGCCTTCACAACTACAGAGGGGGGCAAGGAGTACAAGACACAATATTCTTTGGATAGAAAGTTGTTCATGTTGTCTTGCTTGGCGCTCCCAAACTGCGCCTGACCATTGACTGGGGGTTTGACTGAGGACTGCATTGGCATTGTGTCAGCGGTGGAGCCCATAGAGTAGCGCCTGGGACTCAGAGACTGGGCTGAGAGCCCATAGCCCGGAGGCTGGAAGCCCGGCACCGCACCCGCTGGCTGGCTGGCCGAGACCATCCCAGCACAACCCAGCACAACCCAGCCTTGCATGGCCCCCCTCCTCCCTGTGGCCTCCCTGCACCTTCGCCAGCTGCGCTTTTCTGGCTCCAGCTGCTAGGTGTATATATATATATAATGTTTGTATGATGTCCGCCCCCTCTGTACCTCCTCTCTGTTTTTTCCAAAGTCTGCTTTTCCCTTGTTTGCCCATTCACTCCTGAATTCTGATTTGTCCTCTCACTGTTCACCGGCCTTTTTTTTTTTTTTAATCCATCCAGCACTCCTTTGCCAGACTAAGGGGTTGTAATGGCGCCCAGCAATTACGGAGTTGGCATGTGCTGCATTGTTTACTCACAGTACTATTCCTACTGGACTTTATTAAAACACCATCTGCCGTCAACCCTGGAATGGTAGAGAGGTAGCGGAGGAAGAGATGGGATGCGGGATTTGGCTGCAAATTGCAGGAAATGCTTGGACTCGTGCAGAGAGTGCGAGCTGCCACGGTGGTCTCATGTCGCAGGACCATCAACAATGAGGCGAATGGAGTTTACATTCAGGGACAGGATCCAACTTACAAAGTCAACATCAACAGAAATTATTTAACTTTTTTTTTTTTTTATTGCAATTCTTATGTTGTTGGAAATAGTTTGTTGGCTTACCAGTAAGACTACACCTGTTTATCGCCACTCTCGTAACCATCCCCGCTCCATTAAAATAGAGCCATGCTGGGTCATAACGCCGTGACGCCCCCATGCAATGAAATTGGGATGATTATTTCATTAGCTGTAATTTGTTAGGGGACGTGTCATTTTGGAGAAGAGCAGCCATTGATTGGATAACCCGTGGAGAGGAGGCAGGCTGGACTCTCTGCGAGTTGGATCAATTGAGTCAATTATTGCAGAGGTCTGGCTCCGACACTTCTGACACATTACGTGTGACGTTCAGTGTGCGCAAACGCGTGTGTGTCCTACCGCACAGGCTGACACTTGGCTGGCAATCCTCAGCTGCCGATGTTGTCAGGGTATGAGTTCATAGGTCAGATCAAAGTTCATTACAGCCTTCTATCTTATTCTCCATCATCTCCCCACACAGAAACACCCCTCTGCTAACAAATGAAAGATGATGGCCATCTAAACTCAACACATGGAACTTTGTAGAAGCGCACACGCACACATTAGCAACTACAAATGTATATTTGGGATTTGTATAATGGTGGGAGACTCAGTTTTGCTATTTCTAATTACGTCACATATATTTTTGTCCTCAAAATTATATCCACAGACAGAATTGTTTATTGGTCATTGAAGATGGAGCACATAGTCATAATATTGTTCGAACATTTGCATAATCATAAGGTTTTTGCTATTATATTCGAAGCACTGCTTCTCCCAGCTGTACTGAGCATCACTGTGTCTTGTAAATATAAGTTGGCTCCAAATGTTCAAGTTTATAAGCACCCAAGGTTGTGTGCATCCATCATTTCCTGAGCACCGAGTCAGCATATTTTATGCCTTGGGGATTATCGAGGTGAATTTTTGTTAGACTTTTATCGACCACTGTGAACCGTCAGACGGCATTATAGTTGGGGGGAAAAAAATGTGAGCCCTGGTATCTCCAGCGCATTTCAACAAGCCGCACAAAGAGCAGACGGCAAAAGTATTGGGTCATTTGTTAGACGGAATTCATAGGATGATCCCCGCTTTGCTGCTCTATTCGGGGAAGATTTTCCCGCCTATAAGCCCTAATTGATGTTTCAGAGGTGCGTCCCAAGACAGGACCGGAGCGTCCTCCGCATTGTCACCACGTCCGGGCCGGTGATGGAGAGGCCAGCTGAGGATGGAGCCTAGTGGTCTGCGACATGTTCCAGCACCCTGTTACTCCCTCCCCTCTCCTCCCCTCCGACTCGCACTGCCCTGCCTCCTACAAGCACCCTTTGTGTCAGCTAAATGGGTCTGGATGCACCCCTTTAACTTTGATTTCCATTCCCCATTGTCCGCCCATCGACTGGGAGGGTGACTCCATCTGTGCCTGCCTTGCATGGTGCCATTCTTTCAAAAGGCATATGCTCCACATGTAGGAGCACTAAACTTGCAAAAGAATGGTTGGAAGAAATAATGATATACAAGACAGGCCCCTCACTTTATAGAGAGAGAGAAAAATGCTCCATTCATCAATTGATTGTATGGCCTTTAAAACGACGCCGCCTTTTTATGTATATTCAAGAGCGCAGAAGGGATTACACAAAAGCCCCCGCTGAACTGATGGCGTTTTAAATTGCGGTCAAGCTGCTCCACTCGCCTCCTGAACCGAAAAACGTGCACGCGTGTTTTACGCCGAGCCAGACGCAGCTTGCGCGGCCGTCACCCCACGGAACAATTGATAACTGTTGGCTGAGGTGGCGCACCGGGGTCCGTTTGGACTTAGAAATGTGCAATATGCTGTGAAAAGAGTCCCTGGAGTGCCTCCCCCCTTCAGATCTTATCTCCACATGTGATAACACCACTTAAGATCTCATACAGTAACACACATTAAGTCATTTCCCTCTCCAAACAAACTGTCCAGGCCAAAATCAAAAAAGGAAATTTGTTACCAGATTATTAAGCCGGTGTTGTTCCTTTAAGATTCCTATCTCGGAGTCAGATTTGTTTTTTTTCTTCTCTTACATTGGGATGAATGATTTTTGTCTTCCAACCTAATTTTGTTGGAGAAAGAGCCTCATGCAGGGTGGGAAGCACACATCTTAATTTCATCACACTCATTGTGTTCTTCATTCATTGCCTCTTTCTTCCTGTCCATCAACCTTATCCTAATCTCTATTTATCCCCCGCTTTCTTTCCCCTATGTGACTCCCACTCTTTCCGTCGGCCCTCCCTGCTCCTCTCGTCTATCGATTACAAGCCCGTTGCACAAAACGACCTAATAGAGGGTCAGCTTTAATCTGAAGGCTAGTGGGGGGGGGGCATCTGAGATGGAGAGGCGAGGGCTCGGCTTTAAACAGCCCTTCTCCTTTTCTCTGCTCCCTCCTGCTGGGCTCCGCCTTGTCTCTCTTAGCCCCCTTTCCATTGGAAAGTGGGGGCCATGAAAAATCAACATCGCAGCCGTCGCCCTCACTCACCCCCTTTACCAACCACCGGCTGCAGCGGCTGCCCATGTGCGAGGGTATTTAGTGGGGGCCTGAAAGCTGAAAAGAGAAGTGCCTGGATCAAATGTTTGGAGGGGGGGTGGGGGGCAGCGTAGGAAACAGAAGGAGCCGTCTCAGGAGGGGTGCTGAGGCCCCGGCTCGTTTTATAGACTCCCCTCAAAGAACGTGATTACAGATCATTATCCAATTGAAGCAGATTGATGGGCTGGGGTCAAAGTAATATAGCTCATAGCGGCTCGCCAAAAAGGGAGGGAGGGGGGGGCGGGTCTGGAGAGGACGTAGGGCACTGCTGAAGTGTGTGTGTGTGTGTGTGTGTGTGTGTGTGTGTGTGTGTGTGTGTGTGTGTGTGTGTGTGTGTGTGTGTGTGTGTGTGTGTGTGTGGAGTAGGGGCAGGGGGGTGAAGATGGTATAATGACTGGATTGTCACCATAGAAGAGAAGGAGTGAGGCAGAGTTGTGGAATAAAAGACTGCAAGGGGATTTTGCTCTTCTGGAATGGCTTGACGATGCACAACAAGTGATAGCGGAGAGGAGCCATCTTGGATTAAAGGAAGTGTTGGGTTGACTTTGCATGGATGTCATTTTCCTACATTGTGTGGCTTTTTTTCAATGAAAAGCTTTAATATACGGGCACTAAAATTATGAGAATTTGAGGAGTGCAACAAAAAAATATTTTTTTGTATGCTACAATGGGGTGCTCTTTGTATTATTATTGTTTTTTGACAATCCACAATCTAATTAAATTCCAAAGAAAATATTCATGAAGTTCTATAAATTCAGTCTTGTTGGCACAATCATTGAGTTGAGTGAATAGAATGTATCTTAATATGTCATGATTACGAATTTGATGTTTTGTCGAAGAAATGTGACTTGCTGGGATGAAACACACAGTTCATGCACAGGGAGCATGGAGGCAGCATGCCATACCATGGTATGTCATGATGTTTCATCTATGAATCTGATGCATTCATTAAATGTGTTGTTTGCCGGATCACGGTTCTGGTGGTGGACAGTGGCGTGTCTTCATGTACAAAAGAGAGCTTATGGTCCATGCTGATGGAACTAAATGGCCTTTTGATGTTGACTGAGAAGAGGCATCTGTTGATTGATATGTTTTTCTAGCGTAGATGTAAAGTTCCAAGTCGGTATTGGTATGCCTTAGATCGTAGGTGTCAAACTGGAGGATCGGGGGCCAGATATAGCCTGCCATAAATTTTGCATCGACAGTCTGACGTTGACAGACAATGGCCATCCGAGGGAAACGTGCAAAAGATGATGACATCATTTTTAAACATACCAGTCACCATCTATCTTCCCACATGCCTTAACATGTTATTCCTGCTCAGTGGTGCTTTCTTAGAGGTCTCTTCAAATGGGAACATCAGATAGCAGGCAAGCATATTCGGCTCTAGGCATTATCAGACGTGCTTCCTCTGTTTTATAGCCGGAACTCAAACGGAGCAGATTGACCCGTGAGAAACGTGTTCTCAGAGTGCAAAGCATTGAAGCAGCGTCTCGACACGGAAGGCGTGGACACAAATAGGCAAAGTCTTCATTTTGATGTTGCTAGTTTTTGCTTATTTTCTGCTTGAGAGAAGATAGTGCCTAGGTAATTCTAGGTCTGAGGCCTTATCTTGATCTTCTCAGTGTTATTTATTATGGAATGTCTGATTTTTCAAACCTGTAAACTTTGGGAGTACGGTAAACTCTGGACTAATCACAGGTTAACCTCCAAGGCCCAAAAAGTGGTACCACTTGGGGACAACCTGGTCAAAAGAATTGCGAGTCGTTCTTGAAGACTGCACACATTCTATCTGCAATTCAGTGGCCTGCGAGCCTCAGCCACTTAAAGGCAAGAAAAGAAGCAGCAGCCCCGATTCCCTGTACGTTATACTTAGTCAGATAATTGGAAATGCGAGGGCATTAACTCCAACGGGATTAAGCAAGGGAATTAAATATGTTAATCCCCAAAATAGGTAAATAGCCTCGGTGATACAATAACCAATTTCTAGGGTTTTCCTCCCCCGAGGAAATGTCTGCTTTTGAACACACACACGCAAACACACTCGCTCACAAGGACGTCTGCCACTTGCACATAAACAGTGAGGCACAAACTGTAATGAAATTTCACCTTTACTTGTGTCATAATATTCAATTTGAGTTGACATTTAGGCTAATGATGATGATTTTAGTGTATAACAGGTTACTGCTTTGTAAAGTTTGAGTGAACTCCTTCCTGACTCGCCGATTGTCATATCGTGAATTCACATTCACTGCATCGATATGGTTTGAGAGTTATAAATGTTTTTTGTTTTTTTTAAATGGTCACAATAAGGCTTTTTTAGGGGGGGGGGCTGAAAAGAATTGTTATAGGCTCCTTGTGAAAAATTCAACAAAATAGAAAGTCAGCTGTGTTAGCCACGACCCCAAACAGAATAAGTATCATCATTTTATAGCTTTTGACATTGTCCACAAACTAGCTGGGCATAAAGCTCGGGATCCGTGCTGCGGGCTGCCAGTTCTTCAATGGTGTCGAGAGGCCCTCTGGCTGACTCTTGAACCTGCTCTCGCAGGTCTGACTCCTTTGTTGCGGAGATCATTACCTCTGTCACTGGGCTCGCGCACCCCCTGAGACCGCTTTGTCGCCATGTGTTCATGCGTCTGGTAATTATAGCACGGTACTGGATGCCTGCGTCTCACGGTTTAGGGAATCCAGAGAGTGTGTTTGATGGGCTGAAATTATATTGTGCTGCAATATAAGCTCGTCTGTGATGAAGAAGGAATGTTCAAGTTTGCAGAAAAAAATAATAATAATAATTTTAGTGATCAAAAAGGGGCCAGTGTAAATTGAAAGAAGAAAGGGGCATCGCCTTTGGAGAAGACAACAGAGAGCCGCATTGTGACGGGAGACTTTGCTTGAAACAAATTACAAAAACTGCAAAGAGCATCAACAGGACTTTCCAGGGAATTAGTTGGAGGCGCAAATGAAGTTGTGACTTCAAAGTATATTTTTATTCAGAGTTCCACAAGTGTAATTCCAATATTTGTTTTTACACCTCCGGCCAGTTGTTGATCACCTTGAAGACATTTTTTTTTCTATATGTCTGTCCAAGGGAAAGAAAAGAAAAAAAAGGGCAAAAGAAAAGATTGAAAGAGAGAAGTCAATCATTTAAGAATGCAGGACCATAATGCACCACAGTCAAATTCAATCAAGGCATAGCGATATAGCAAAAGTCTTTTTCCATGATATTCCTTTTGCCCCCCTCCCGCAATTCTCCCGTTTTTGGCTACGGGGCATGTAGGAGGGCATCAATACTCTCATTTTGCAACATGAAACCTTCTATTTAATCCATGGCTTCATGTGTGATGGATGGACGGATGGACGGACGGATGGATGGATGGATGTCACTCTGCAAAAGGAACAAAGCGGGATCCACATGCCAAAGCTCTGAATATGACTTGTGACGTACTCCATTAGGCCTATTACACATAACGGTGCAAATGAAGCATTGGGGAAGGAAGGATGGCTGCCCTCCACCGGGTAGACGATGAGGGTGGGGGAGAAAGGAGGGTGCTATCAGCTAAGTTTCTTATCTTGCACTAGCTGAAGGAGGAACCACACACACAGTCCAAGTTGCACTTATCAGTCATTAGACATTTAAATGCTTGCCCAGAGAGAAATTAGATTTGGGGAGTAGTTAAGAAGATAAACCATGAGCACTCCCTTCAAAAGGGACTGAGAATCAACACATTCAAGTGCAGCTCGATTATTGCAGTGAGTGCAGAATTAGAGGGATGCACTGTTTATTGTACCACTTGCAACTTTTGCATTTGTTTATCTTTATAATGTACAATCAGATTTTTTTCTTTTGTGTTGAGATTTATGTCAATTTTGACGACACTAAATAATCGATTGGATTCTCATATTACGACGTTATATTTTCTGACTCCTCTAGAAATGGCAAGTCAGTGTATTTTCAGACCAATGTTAAACAAAGACTGCCATCTTGAGGAGTCAAAAATACTACAACTGGTTTGTGAAGCAAATTTGAAGCTTCATTTGACATCACTCAAAATGAACGGAACGGAGGTCTATTCCTATTTCCGCTTACATTCTTGCAGTACTTATCTTTCTTGTGACGGGTAAATAATCAGTTTAATGAATTGACGAAGACTATTAAAACAACACTCCGGGATCTGTGGTCGTACAGAATCCACCAAACTTTTGAGGTTCACAAAACAGCATCTACCCTATGGAAGTGGGAGGGGAGGAGGGGGGGGGGATTTATTTAGGGAAATGAACACAGGGCTGTCTGCTTGCGGTCCGAACAGGAAATGCTATGCAGGGGACCGCTAAACGAGGAGGATGGGGAGAATGGAGGCTTTGGTAAGCGGGAGGAAATAACTAAACAATTATGACCTCATTTAATAGTCTTTGCTCTCTCTTTTCTCTCAGGCAGTGATCACTGAGGAATGTCCAGTTTGGGAACCGCAAGTCACCTCGGAACATGGGAGCATTTGGCCTAAGTGTTTCCTGTTACAATAAAAATGTATGTCAAGTATGTGAACCGAGGTTTCTGTGTGTTTAAGGCACACATGCGCAAACTGGAAGACACTTCAACCACAGTTTTCTGGTTTAACCAACTTGCCTGAGCTGAAAGCAAACCGAGTTAGTGAGGCACAAATGTGGCTAAAAAACTCATGTGGTGCCAGGCTCACGATAAGAGTTTGGGAAGTGGTTGCACGGTGACAGCCACAGGCACAAATGTGCTAATTTTATTCATTTACCTCCCTCTCTGGATAATTGTTTGTGTCAACCAGCAATGGCTTGATAAAGGATTTCACGCCTGTGAAAACAGTTACACGGCTACTTTGGAAGGTGATCGTCAGAGACGATTATATTTATCACCTGCTTTCATATCCATAGTGTGGTGTAAATTGATTCCTTCGCTAAGGATCACCCGTCAGCATCAGCAAGGAGTGACGAGTTCCATACACAAACTCGATTCAATTTCAAATTCTACTCTTGATGAGTATTTGAATAGCATTTCATATGAAGTTAATGAAAATGAATATCAACAAAAATATATATAACCGTATTCATTATTTGGGCAGCAAATAGACATAGTATTTAATACGGTGTATACACACACACACACACACACACACACACACTAAGTTAAAACAACTTTGCTCCACAGAGGCTTTTAGAAGCGGAGATGACTTTGGAGGCCAGTTGCCTTCCCCAAATGGAATGAATGGTATGGAAGCGTACTGAGCATTCATGCATGTATGCCCTCACATTCAGTTCAACTGCAACAGCACGGATGGGGAAAGAAGAGCTCGCGAGTGCCATCGCATAAAACAGGAGAGATCAAGTGCGGTGAGTAAAGAAGATGGAAGCAGAGGAAAGACGGGATCAAATAGAGAGCGAGAGAGAGAGAGGGGGACTCTTGTTACTGGGCCACTGGAGTTCGAGGGCACTGCAGCGTGAAATAAGGGAGAGCAGCAGTTGAACCAGAAACAACCCAGGCTGCTCATTACAAAAGGCCCGTGCCTGACTTGTAGCCTTCGTGCACGGAAAAACAACGCGTAGAAAAACGGCATTGTGTCATTTGGATAGTACGCCCAGAGGTACTGCTGCTCTACCCTTGACATGACCTGTAAAACTTTAAGTACAGTACATCCTTCATCCTACATCACTTCTTTTGGAAGTCCACTAATTATCCAGATGGCCTTTTCAATCACTACTTTCTGCACGCCCCCACAGAAAAAAAATTAAAATGTAGATATAAATATATATAGACCACTTTATTAGCCGCATATTTCATTTACTCCTACAGTAAAAATAAGAATTAAAAATAATAGTCAGCATAAATACTGTATACACTGTCACACATTCAACAATTTTCTGTCGCCCTTATCATAACAGGATTTTCACATTTGGAATTGTTTTGTTTTTTCTTAATACTTTACCATTACAGCAAAGCATGCATATTTTCCTCATTTCTGGCTATCCTAAAATATACAGCAGACTTCTTTTTCTTACCTTATTCATGAAAGCAACATATTTGAAAGCAGCTGTTGTATAAAAGAACATTTGAGTAACAGTGACACAAATGAAAAGAAAATTAGAATATATGCCTTTATAAATTGAAAATCCCCCAGTCTCACTTGACTTTTTCCATGAATTTAAACTGTGCCGCAGCTCTTGCTGCTCAACACTCACCGACACATGTTTTGTGAAATACTGCCATCTCTTGGCGCTCCACACCAAGACTTTTAGAATTCAAGGGAAAGAAAATACACAAACACATGTGGACACACTTCTGTGGCCTCTGAGCCTAAGTGACATATATTGTGGTTATTAGTATAACCCCCCAAAAAAAGTAATATTCTTTATCTTGCTCAACTTTAAAAAAAAAAAAAATACAGATTTTAATTTATTTTTATTATCTCTTTTAGAAAATGTCTGTCTATAATAACTGCATTGATTAAATACGGGGCAAAGAGTGAAGAAAGGTATTATCTGTCTCAAATGTGCATCCCGCTATGAATCATATTTTGCTGACTGAAAATAAAATAAATGGAGGAAAATTAAGGTTTGAATGCGTACTATTAGACCTGTATTGAATAAAACGTGGTGTGTGTGAGAAAAGCTACGATGAGCAGATAAAGAGTATCATATTGTGAAAGGTGTGTGTGTGTGTGTGTGTGTGTGTGTGTGTGTGTGTGTGTGTGTGTGTGTGTGTGCGTGCGTGCGTGCGTGCGTGCGTGCGTGCGTGCGTGCGTGCGTGCGTGCGTGCGTGCGTGCGTGCGTGCGTGCGTGCGTGCGTGCGTGGGTGCGTGCGTGTGGCTTCATTGTAGCCTGTAGTAAAGTTGTAATTCAATACTCCCCAGCCGGTGCTTTGCATGCTTTCTACAGAGCGCTGTTATGTTTCACACAATGTATCTCCAGCATGGAACAGGTTGTTCATCACAAGGTCTGTTGATTTTAAACGCACACGCACGCACACACATAGAACCGGGAAGGAAGGCCCTAAAGTGTGAAAATAAACATGTTCACCAAGTCACTAATCTTCTCCGTCTTTTTGGTCCAAAGCAGTGAGCTTCATTTACAGCTTTCAATTCAAATTTGTCTTCTTAGTCCATTTGTTATTATTGGAGGAACAAGGTTCCAGCAGAGCATCTGGTTAGTGAAAATGTCACATTCTCTGATTCAATTTTAGAAGATTTCAGCAGGGACGGACGGCGAGAACCGTGCGAGCTGGCCCGACTACTGTTTGTGTTTAAACGTGCATTTGAGCCCGATTCCCCTGAGGAATAATTTCTCACACAGAGGGTCAATTGCCCCCCACTTCATCACCCTCCTCAATGCAAAAATCCGTGCAATTAGAAAGATTTTTCCTGTTTGGGTTAAGGTGCCTCATTGGGGTCAAAGTTTTAATGAGGGGCTATTAAGGCCCAATAACAACGTACAGCTCATGCTCGCCAAGAGGTTGAATGGATGGATGCCCTGCTCATCTACTGTACGTGGGAAAGTCAGGTGACCACGTCGCTATGGATACAGATACCTGTTTGATGGAAGCCCCTCTTCCATTGTCGTGCGCTGAGTAAATACTTGCTCTTTACCGTCCTCGCTTGCCTTTCAATATTTGCCAGCACGGCAGCAGGGGATGAAAATGTGTGTGTCTGCTAAATGTCAGGGGGTAAAAAGGCTTTGCGCACCATGGAGTGAGTACCTGCTGCTGAGCCAAGCAGCGGGGAGGAAGGTTCATCTCGGTTTGATCCCAAGTGGAGAAGGGCTGCCATCATTAGCACGGTGTCTGACTCCCGAAACGTACTTTAAGTCTTACTTTCTATCTATGCTCACTTGACAAGAGATTTGTGGAATACACACCAATGCTGCAACGACTTGTTGCGGACAATCAGCATCGTTCTAATGATTAAGAAACAAATTCTGTGAAATAAATAAATACATAAATATGTGCTTATGAGTTGTTGTTGTTTTTTTCTTGGAGGGTGACAATAAACCAGAAAATTGTTGACAAACCACAATGCGGTTTCTCGATAGCAACAGCTAACGGGGCAGACATAGTGACCAGTTTGGGGTTATGGATGACATCAAATAAGGTCGGGGTTCTATGTGAAACGCTCTCCATGAGTGTGACCAATCATGGGAAGTATCTTTTGCCTCAAGGGGAATTAAAGAAAAAGAAAAAAAAAGACAGGAAGCCCCAAAGAACCACTGCAGGCCTTCTGCTCCTCCTCCATGCCACTTGGCCTTTGTCTCGACTTGGTATGTGTGTGTGTGTGTGTGTGTGTGTGTGTGTGTGTGTGTGTGTGTGTGTGTGTGTGTGTGTGTGTGTGTGTGTGTGTGTGTGTGTGTGTGTGTGTGTGTGTGTGTGTGTGCATGCACCCTTTGGCCTGCGCATGTGTGTATGCATGCACGTCGCCCGCCCTTGTGTGCGTACACCATCGGAGGCAGCTGATGCTATCTCATGGCAGTATTGTGGCAGCCCCTGCTGTGAATAATCAAAGGCAGCTGTTTGGAAAATACCAGAGAAGCCTAATAGGAAGCACTGATGGCCTGGATTTACTCTTTCGCCAACAAGCCCCCCAATGTGTCGCAAATGCACACCATCAATGACACTAGATTGTATTAGCAGAGTGTGTTTTCCCGCGTGCGCGTTGTTCTGAAGCAAGTCCCCGTCCTCTCGTGCCGTGGACGTTTCATTCATCGACAAGGAATCTGGCGCTGGCCGGTCCGGTCCGCAACTGCGTTTCTTTTCCCTTCCATTATTGGTGCATAATTAAAGCTAATCATTTCTACTTGGTGAGGCACACTTTTGGGTCTTTGGGGGACTAAAGTGAGGAGGAAAAGGCCTATTATTTCTTTTATTTGGATTACACTCCGAGTTCACGTTCAAGGGTTTGATTATGTTTTGTTTTGTTAATGAACGCCAATGGTGGGACGCCGGCGAGGTTGACTTCATGCGTATCTGCTGATCGGAGGGTCCCAGCAGATCTTGGCCAAACAGCGGCTAAGACAAAAACAAATCTGTCTGTCAGTACGGGGTTAGGAGTCTTAATTAGAGGTCCCGACTCTCCGTTCACGGCTCCGAGTCAAGCGTCCGCCCTGGCTGATTGGTACAAATTTGGTTTTTCCAAGCCTCAAAGGTTCGTGGAGAGGGTCAGATGCTTGCTCTGATGTTGATTTTTGCCTGCTTGAAATGGTGGGAATTTTTCAGATCTTATATCCAAAGGTGAAGGTGTCCGCAATGATGCCACCGAAGCACATCTTGCAAAATCAATCCAAACAATCAGGATATGAATTGATACATTTAGTTAACGCATGTGCACAATCATGTTGAGTTCAACGTGGGTGTGTGTTGTAAATATGCGCTCTCATAATTCATCCCACGTCTAGTCTAACTCGATGGGTTGTTGATTAGCTGGCTGTAAATAGTTGCTACTAATCATGCAACGATTAGCAGAAAGTAGAACAGCAGGAACCAGAACAGGAGATGAATGGCTTGATTTTTCACCACACTGTTCATGCGTGTTACTTGTTAAATCTGGAAGTGGCTTTGGCACATTGACGTCACAATGTGGTTATTTTGGTTTGGTTGGCACCTTTCAAGGATGACAAATCATTTCATGACTATTTTACTGTATTGTAGTTCATCTTGTTTGTAAATGTCGTATTTTTTTGAATTCATCCAAGTGAAATTAGGTCAAAGTAAATTTGCTGGCTTTTAAGAAGGCCAGAGATCATAACGTGCATTTGTTTTCTTGAAATGACATTTAATTACGGATCAGTCTGTGACCTGTATCGATGCCCAGAAAGATACCTTCACCATGGTAACACAACTAAAATAGTATCAACTGCACACAGACATTGTTGTGTATTCTATGTAAAGTTAGTAGATTGTTGTATTTGCTGATTTCATTTAAGACTCACACACACACGTTTGTGATTTTAATACACTCCAACGGGATTATAGCTGTAAGCAAAGACGGATGACTTGAGCCTTTAGAGGTCTTTTCAATGCGTTTTATTTGATCCTTTGGAGATTATGTTTAATGATTATGAATCAAATCTAATCTCACACTCGTCCCTATTGACACAATTAGATCAGTGCAGCTAGTCAAAATGGGATTCTTTCCAGTCGTACGGCGTGTTCTAGTAAATGTAGCAAATTAATTTCAATTCATTGCAGGATTCAAAAGGAATAGTTGACTTCCCTTCTTATACGTATGCAGGATTGGGCTATGATAGAACAAGAGCTATTTTCATGATGATTTAATTTAGCTTTACTGATTGAAAAAGTGTGATCCCGGATTTACAATGACGATATTACTGAGGTTTTTTATTTATACGAATAAATACGATGAGTTTTTGTTTTGTATGAAAGCAGAAATTTAGAGATTTTAGGGATTAATTGACAGTTTTATGCCACAATTTATAATCACAATAACAAAACTGTGTTAACTGAATACCTCGCTGATCCTTATCATAAGACATAATATTTTCCAGCTCTTTCATTTTGATTTTTAAAAAGTCCCTCGGTTTTTTTTTGCATCACAGTGGAAACACTAGTATGCCTTTGTCCCATAATGTCTTGATCTCATGACTTGTATAAGACATTCAATGAATTCTAACTCAATTTATTTGTATATAAAATGTATTTTCCCCATTTAAATGAATATAAATGCCTTTCCAGTTACACCAACATTTTTTTTATGTATCCATCCCTGTATTGTAAATCAGTACAAATACAAACATCATAAAAATTGTAAAAGTAAGTATTTGGAGACAAATGAAATTGAGTTGGAAGTCAGATATACATTGATTGAACTGTGTCTGTAAGTGTTGCTGTGTGCTTTAGAACGGATCATGTGGGTGGTTCCTCTCAACCTAAACTCAGGATTTACCGTTATGTGAAATCCTCGAGCGTACCGTACTCTGTTTGATTCCAATCCGGCATTGCAGCTGGATTTGTTACCATAAAACCGTACGTCATATTCAAACATTACTTTGACTTCTTTGAGTCAAATGATGCCTCCATTCACCAAGCTGCGCGCTTTGAAGTTTCTATTTCTGCAAATTACAAAATAAATTGTCTCTCCTCCAATGGAAACAAAATGCTCATAAGCCCTCACAAAAAAAAAAACAGATTGCGTGTTATTCCGTTGCTTTTAGATACTGTCACTTCCAATGTTGTGTTCTGGTGACAGAAGCCCAAGGCAAAGTTAGAAAGCACTAAATATACGCCATTATGGTTAATAGATTGAACGAAATCCAAGACACTTAGAGATTAGCTATTGAGACGCTGTCAAAAAGGAACAATGCATCCCATCTCTGTTCCCATACACTCCACATTACAGTAAACCCATACACCTTAGTGGAGGGGGGAAAAAGGCACCAGGAATCCGCGGATAAAAATAAATACGGGATAAAGACAACCTAAGGGCAAGGCGAGATTTAGTCGAGTATTTATTCCGCCCGGCGTACTGTATATTCTAAAGTACGTTAACAGAGCGTAAGGGTATGGATAGTGTCGGAATGTTAATGGTTTTCCGATAATTACCGCTATCTGTGTTCTGCAATCCATCATCCTCAGCAGTTATAAACACATAATGTGCATCTGTTTATTTTCTTGTGGACAGGCCGAGCAAATCGTATGCAAAAAAAAAAAAAAAAAAAAAAAAAGAAAAACTGTATAAAAGCTTACCAGCATCTTTGGAAGGCAATTCTAGGTAATCTCCGCTATGAACCATGACTGGCGTCAAGACCATGCCACATGCTTGGGTGGACCGGGGAGGGGATACCCAAACGGAACCGGAAGATGACTGAGCAAATATGGGAAATTGTGGGGGATAAACATCAACGCCCATCTAATCCACAGTTAACATTTTTTGCATTGGATTCTTTTGAAAGACATTCATGTATGTTCACATTTTAGCAACTGAAACTATGACCGATGTAAGTCATCGTAGCTTTGATTTATTTGCCATCTTGAAGGTGGTTTTGCCAACAAATGGATTCATTTATGAAAAAGCAACATGTGCTGCCGGTAACACGTTTAACCTTTTGCACAACAACGGCCATCTTTTGTGTCGTAATGAAAGCAAAGAAATCGACAGATTGATGAATGAAAGATTAGGATATAGACAGAAAGCTAATTAGAGGCAGAGCCCAGATGGATGGATGGATCCCCCGCTCCGTAATCAGGATGTATATCATTTGGCACCACAGGGAATATCATTGGAATCAGACGGTTAGCACTTTTGACTTTTTTTAGATTTAATTTTATGTTAATAATGTTACTTTTAGAACTGTTAGGATTCCATACATCACCAAAGCTTTCCTTGGAAATGTAATTCCACATGCCAACAGACATTCACATTCAAAGCCTCTTATGTTGACGAGGAAAAAATTGGCGGGTGGGGGGGCGGGGGGGGGCCTTTGCACCGTAAATGGCGGGTGTTAGGGGGGGATACCGTAGACTACATGTGTTCAGTCTTTTTCTTTCATTGTGTCATTTCCAAGAAAAGCAACATGTAATTTTCATAATGCAATTACATGGACATGTTGAACAAAAAGTATGTTCTGCAGAATACGTTTGCACCGTGTGGATTAACTCCTCCTTGCACTTGCACACACGGTAAACACTAAATACATTAGTGTTGATTATCACACCCACACATTCAATGACTGACTACATGCATCCACTAAAAGTGTATGATTAGCAACATTACGGAGGGCCTGCTCACCATGAGTAATTGATTTGCAAGAATTACAGCTGTACACTTGTCTATTCATTAATCGCATTGTTTGAATCAAACAATGTGGTGAGTAATGATATTGATGATCTGCACACAGTTGTCTAGAGAACGGTACACGTGAGGCTAAACGGAGCATGTCTTCCAATAGCGGAATTAAGCGATTAGAAATAATCGCCTTTGCGCAAATTATCGCAAATGCCGACAATCCACTTTTGCACTCCTGTCATGCAGCAAAAAAAAAAAAAAAAAAGAAGAAGCAGGATCACGGCTGTTTAGCCGCCGCTTTGGCTAATTTACCGTAATCCACTCTGATAAGGCCCCATGGTCGTCGTCTACCTATGTTGCATAGTGACTTGACGCACATTAGTCAATTAATAGTGTGGTAAATGACAGAGGTTCCAGTCAATTGAGTAGCTCTTGGGAACAACAATGTCATTGTCCTACAAAAAGCAAAAGGAAGAAAAACTACACTGCCACTATAAATGCTGCCGTTCAAAAGTTTGGGGTCAATCTTCTTATGTTTTCAATAAAATTGTTCTTTTTCTCATTTCTATTCTAGCTACAAACATCTGATTTTGAATGCAATATCTACATCCATGTATGAATTTCCAGCAACCATCCCTCCGGTGTTATAATGGTCCATTGACTTTGCTAATTGTGTTCAAAGGCTAATGGATGATTAGAAAAGCCTTGTGCAATTATGTTTCATGGAAAACACAAAATTGTCTTGGTGACCCAAACCTTTGAACGGTAGAGTATTTATATCTATATATATATATAGATAGATATTAGGCTTGCGGATAAATATGTCTATACATATTCATATATATCCAAACATCCCCATCCCCACTGCCTCAGTCTTTGAAAGGAGCTTTACCGTTGGAGGCAAGCCCTTATGAGGAGACCCTCAGTTCAGGCCATAGCGCCTTGACAAGGATATTAAAGTGAAATAAATCAGCCATTAAGAGGCCGGTGCTGGCAATTGTGATGCTATTAATGCGGCAGGCAGGCAGGGAGGCAGGCAGGCAGGCAGGCAGGCAGGCAGGCAGGCAGAGAGAGGTAGCTCTGACAATCAGGCACCCCCGGTTCCCCTTTAACTGCATTTTGATCGGTGGCAAGATGGCAGGTGGATGGATGCAGCAGATGAGTCCACACAAAGTCATATAAGGCTGATGGAGACACTCGTGAATCAGCCATCAACGAAGGGTCACTCCCTCGGCCGACCATTGTGGACAATGGTGGCTAAGGCCCCAACGTGCTTCTTTTCTTATTACCTTGGCTATTAGACTAGACACCATGTGATGGATCATGGCTAAGACCAGACCTCATTTTGGTGATATATGGCTAGTGTTTCCCCGGGAAGTGTGCAGGTGATTATACACAGACACAAAGACAAACTCTCGCAAAAAGGCAAACAACAGCAAATGAGTAAACGCCTGCAAGATGCCATCTCGGCCTCTCATCAGGCTGATAAAGTTTGAATAACCGCATATGATATGAGCTTCTCCGCTCAAGTGGCAATTGAAATATTTGGCATAAATGAATAATCGGGTCAGTAAATAAGGAAAAGAATGGCACCAGCAGCCAGTATTGATTCTTATGGAATTATTTCAACAATCCGGGTTATGAAACCTTCAGTTGTGCTCTGAGACCTAAGTACAGTGTAAACACATCGTTTCATAAATACAACCTTTATATAAATACAACCATGACCACAGGCAGAATTTATTATCTATTTGAAAAAATAATAATGACTGTGGTTCCAATGCTGCATACAGAGACAACACACATCTTGCCCGCCTATAGATTAAAAAAAGAGCCTTTTGTCTTTTAAATGCATTTGAACCTTGTGTTGCAAAACAAATGAAGGCTTCCTTCCGCTATCGAGGTGTTAGTGCTTATTTGAAACGTCGTCGGGTGCACTCCTTCACCTGTCACTGGTTATTGATATATTCATTAGAGGGTCCTATTCTCTTTGTGGCGTATCAATTTCTCTTGACAGAAGCAATGTTGACAACATCACTCAATGAATCACTTTACAATTATGATTGTTGATGGAGCATGACACAAACTTGGAGGGGATGTCATTATATGAACATTAAAGTGATACACAGCAATGTTGGAATGGAGGACCACGATGCAGCAGCATCCATCCCCCACACATCCGTGACAACTTCATTGGAAACAGCCTCTCATGTGGCTTTATCCCCCCCCCCCCCCCCCACTTACATGTATTTACATTGGACACTTAGGTCATTCAGTGCCATTGACGGTTATGGACGTCTAAGATATTAACTGGATTGGCAGTGAATGAGTTAATAACGTTCACTGGGGAATATGTGAATTTTGTGATTTTCTCAGCAACTTCCAGAGCTGTGTTCTGGAGACCACCTGCATCATGGTTTGGTAGATGCCAGCATCAACCACCACAAGCACACACGATGACTACCGCTTTCCTCAATGACCCCACTGACCCCAGCACGGACAATTCACATTACTACCCTCAGGCTGGAAATACTTTAGTCTGCAAACTACCAGGCTGAAGAACTCCATCCAAAGCTGAGAAGAATAAAAGTTTGAGTCAACACGTTTATCCTGTCATCTCTTTTATAGCTTTTTGAAAATTTTCTTCCACAAAAATATATAATAAACGCTTTTTTTTTTTATCTTCAGCATTGATTGTGAACCTAGTGATTTACAAAAAGTATCAAAAAATAATATTTAAATATTTTTTATTGTTATCATTTTTAAATGAATATTAATTATTGGAATGAACACGCTTTTGTGGTAAGATCTAGACACTGCCGTTTATTTTGTGCCGCAAGAAGGAAAGGCAGAAAATGCAAGTGGACAGGCCTCGTTGCCATGGCAGGGTAGTAATGGCTTCCAGTCGAAGAGCAGATTTGATTGCCTGCCCGGTGCTGAAGTGAAGAAGAGGAGACAGGACTAAATGAAACTCCATCCATCTTAATGAAACACAATTATTTTCCACTTATTAATCATTGAAAAATCAATATGTCTCTTCTCTGCCCAGCGCCGGCTGGATTTGTCATTGGAGCTTGAACTGTTATGTATCATCCTCTTGACGCCAGGGCAGTCATGGGCTCAGTCACCTGTGTCCTTTCGGGGGGGCTATATTGTCAGACCCTGAGATGGCTATTGAATGAGATGTGAGAAGTTAGGAAAGTGCAAGTAGCCAAAAGAAACAGTGGAGAAATAAATGAAAGCGAGGCAGTGGGATGAAGGACTGCTCAGTCACTCCGCTGTAACAAATGGAAAGTCATTAGCGGCTGCTGATGATTACTTGTTTTCTTCTGGGATCAATGTGCTAAACACATTGTTTAATGGTTACTTATTAAATTTTAAGAGGAAACATTGAGCGAGAAGAAAGACTCAAGTTCATATTTGAGCGTTCTAATCAAATATTAGAATTTTACATTAAGATTCCATTGATCTTTTTTCCAACTTGTCTTTTATGAATCTAGGGGCATTTCTCATGTGCGTGTTTGTTCTCTGATGAATCTAAATACAACATATTAACGACACAATTACTATGCCTTCTTATTTCATTAAAATGAGAAATATGTCAACGTGTGGTTAGTGGTCGGAAACCAACCTAAATATCATTTTTAATTGGTTTCAGATTGATTTTATGCAGCAACTGTTTATCAATAGCACTGTCCTAATACATTACAGGACATAACTCATAACAACATAAACTTTTTACAACTTGAAGTATTTTTTGTATATCTCACACACTTTCTTTCTACCTCAGCACTGGAATAAAATCCGTCAATCCGCCACTCATCAATTTTATCACAATTTTTCCCCCCCTCCTGCACCAACCTGAAATCCCCAAAAGGAAAGCTTTCGGTGTTCTTTTGAAAAATTGTCCCGAGGAAAAAAAAAAGAATGATTTTTTTTCTCTCAATAAAAAAAGCAAAAAGGCCTGCCACTTGATGTACGATCATGGGGGCCATCCTTCCATGCAACGGATTATGGAAGGAAAGTCAAAAACAATGTCTGCTTTACTACGTGGCTCAGAATGTCGTGTCAGGAGCGCCACATGTTGTTTGAAGCATTAATAGTCGTGAAAATACTACGACACATTTTAATTAATGAGTCTACACTGGAACCAGTTTGTCTTCGGGAGGAAACTATTCATTTGTAGTGTTGGGCTGTAAAGTGTGTGCCTCTTTGGCTTGTTTCAGCACAGCTTGTCACCGTAGCATGCTTGAAGCTCGCTAAAGCAAGTGCGGGAGCCTGTTTTTATCGTGGCGTTAATCCAGAGCCCCTGGGTCCCCTTGCCACATCGACCAGATGAAAGGCCTTGCCCAGATGTTTACAGCCTGTGAAAATGGCAGGGAGCTGGTGTGCGATGCTGGCACGGTGCACTCAAAGACACAAAACAAGACCGTAAAGCCTCACGCTGTTTATGCCGGCTTTCGGAAACGGGAGGAAAGAAACGGTGTTCAAGGGAAATGACCCAGTCGTAACATTTGACGAGCGTACTGCGTGTGCACACATTTTAGCATCTTCATAAACAAAGTCGTGTTTGGGCAAGGAGTGGGAGAGAAAAATGCATTCCACAAGGTGGAGGTTGACTTTGGATTGTCAGATGGTTACTCACAGTCATTTGCATATAACCTACAGTATGTGGCACGAAGGAGGAGGAGGAGGGAGGGAGGGAGGAAGATGTTGACTGTGTGCAACACGGAATCTACTGGGTTCTACCAATCTGTCTAAAATACGGACCATCTGGTGCCCTCTGTCACACTGTCGTTATTTAGCCTCGTCACAAAACAACATCATGACAGAAATACAGATTTAAAATATCCAATAAAATCCAATAGGTAATTTTTGCTTTGCAGAAAGATAAATACATCAATGAAGTTCGCTTTCGAAATCGATTAAGATGACAGAATTTGGAATTACCATTTTCTGTTTACAAGTGTCAATTTAAAAGCCAGTAAATGTTTCTTTGCTGACTCCGTATTCCAAATAAGTCTAGAAGAGCCTCTGCAAGCTTATTAACCTACAACGTATTGACCTGTTGTTTGGAAATTTCAGTCAACTTTGCCCTCGGGACAAGTTTGCTCACCATTATGCAAATGTTGCCTCATTATTGCAACGAGGTCATGTTTACACCAACAAATGAGGATTCTGTGGTGGAGGCAGTGCTTGTATCTAGTCCGCAATTAGGGAACATCACGTTTCCGGAGCCCCGCTCGCCATCTTCTGACTCAATCTGGATTGAGCAGAGCACCTTTATTATTAGGTTACACACGGCCGCAATGTGTCTTGTCACTTTGTGGAGACGGTGGCCGATAAAATCTGATGAGAGGAATTCGATTGTCATTGACGTGTCAGCCAGATTAAGAGAACAACAGATCGATGGTCGAATCGCCATGCATGGTGCTGACGCCAATGGAAGGAATTCAGTTGGGAAAGTTTGAGGAGTTGTTTGCGGTTCCTGCTGCTGCCGCCGCCGCCGCCGCTTACACACACATTTGCTCCCACAAACAGGTCTTTCCTCACACTTTAGCTTGGAGCGATCGCTCAACGCTGAACAACAGGGAGAAAAAGGGGAGAGGAAGAAGCCAAACCAATTCCAATACAGCACTAATGGGCCACATCATGCCAATACAATAAATAATGGCCCTTTCAGCTCAGTCAATAGTGAGTAAATGAAAATTTAACCTTTCATTAAATGTGGTCACATTATTTCCCTGTAACATTGTTTTTTTATACTCCTGCAAACTTGTTGTGTGAAGCTGCATGCCATTTTTCTTCTAACGAAAGGCTACATTAAATACAAAAAGGATCATTGAAATGTGAATTTTTTTTTCAGTCTTTCAAGTTTTCCAATTAACCATCAACTGCAGCATGCTGATAGAGTAGTAATGTGAGAACATTTTCAAATGTATTTTTTAAATGTATCGTTTTTAGGGGTTTTGCGTGTATTAATCGAGGTGTGTCGGAAAAGTTACAAATAAGATACTCCGACATACAAATGTTCTCAAAACAAAAGGCCCGCTACATTTACAAACTACATTTCTACTACTAATAATGCATAATGGCAATGAGTTCTGATTACATTGTAATCTGTAGGTATAATTGAGGTACAGGTCGTATTATAAATTGGTTTTATTTCAAATATCCTCAAGGCATGCAAGAAATTGTATGGGTTGCTGATTTGCTAAAATAAGCAAAACCATTTGTATGCACATCTAAACATGTCACAAGACTTGGGTGCGTGAAGTTTGGGTCACAATTTACAAATCTCCAGTGGAGAAATGGCGGCGTGATTACGTTGCGCTGATTTGCATTCATAAAAAGGAAAATTCGGACTGCTACATCAAATTGTCACACCGTTCAACTTTGATGCATTCACGTATCCTTGTTGTTTTTTAGCATGCGCGCAAAACTTCTGTTTCTTCAGTGTTCCCAATAATGAACATGTGCACCTTTTCCCCCTGCGGCCTTCATACACAATTTAGCCAGAAAGCCATAGCTGATCATGATTTAGCTTTTGACACAGCCAGCCGCGAGGCAAAGGGAAGGGGGGGTCGGACTAATACAGATATCTGACTCCCGGACCGCGATGGCGAGAACGAGAGAGGGAGAAAGGCTTTTATTGACTAAATGATAAAGAGGTCGGTAATGATAAATAACGGTCATTTTATTGTGGAATTCCCAGAAAAGACACACTATACGTATAAAAAGTTGTTTGCCGGGGTCTCGACGGACTATAGCTCCCTACAGAGCGGCCTATTGTTAATGTTCCTCCACCGGGGTGGAGGTCACAAATTGTGTTCCAAGGACCTGCTGCTATGAATACTACATAAGCAGAGCACCAGTGTCATCTTCATCTCTGGCTCAATGAAGAGGGGCCAGCCAAGACAGCACCAGTCTTGCCCAGGGCCATCTCTCGCTCATTTGACCAAGTCTCTCAACATGGTCATCAGACTATTTTCGCAGCACATCAAGGATGGGAGGGGAAGCCGTCTCGGCCGCTGCTTCTGAGTCTCCGGGCCTCGGCTATCGCCAAGATGAGCTGGCTGAGCCTCTGAGGATAGATAAAGTCTTCCGTGTGCCCCGTCAATGACATTTAGAGCGGGCGACGAGCTCCATTTGTTCAAAGAGCATGCGGTTGTCTGCTTTAACGCAATTTGTGAAGCGCAAGCGCTCTTCTTTCCCAGGAAAATAAAGACAAATAAGCTGTGTGTAAACATATCAAGATCTTACAGCTGACAAATCGGGAAGTAACCAACGACCAATGTTGAGCAGCACATGAAGGGAAAGTGTTTCCATTTTCTCAGATAGTCATTAATGTCTATATGTTTATCAATATTATATAATCATATTATTCATAAGCTTTGTTATGTAGTGTAGCTTGAAATCCAGTGGTAGCGTGTTTGCCTCAGGACACCTTCACACTCCTTGAATACTGAATGTTGAGTGGCCCACAAATGAGCAGTCAAATCCAATTAAATGACTCAAATTAAATTGTACAATGGTTATGGAATACCTGATCAAATTACTCACATTGAGGGGGATTTCAACAGCAACCAATTAGTTCAAAGTAGAAAGTTCACATAGTCAAATTAACGCCTAGAGAGGACGAGGGGAGGGGGGGGGGGCTTTCATTTGAAAGGAGTGATATATCATAATTACATTTTTAAAAATGAATGCATTTGATAACAAAACATAAATAGTTCATCTTGATAATAATTGTAGCCTCGTGCAACCTTGGTCAATTTAAGGAGAAGCTATTACTGTTCGAAAGGCCCCGACTGGTATTGTAAAAAAAAAAAAAAAAAAAAGATAATTATAACAATGGAGTTCGCTCATTTCCTGTTAATTGAGACGCATCAAAGGGGCTGGTCCAACACTTAACGAGAAGTAGATCATTGGCCAAAAGAGACACATTGTCATTTGTGCAATAATGATGGAATTCTTTAGAAACTCCTGGCTTAATTGTACCAGGGACTTCCTGACCTTTTTTACATTTTAAATTTAGCTCCTCAAGGTGCCTTTGCAAGGTGAAACACGTGAATAATGAGATATAAAAATCAGTTCATTCATTGACTTTCTACACATTTAGACTTGCAAGTTCAACATATATTCCTCGAATTACCCTTAGTCAGTGAGGGTGGCCAGTATCATCTAAGGCACACAGGTGTAATGATTATCCAGATATACAGAGAAAGCGATGCTCTTGAATTTACAGTACGCAAGTGCTACGCTCCCCTGTGCACTCAGCACGTTTCCTTTCGTGATCCGCACGTGCATCTGGATGGCCACAGAAGAACCATAAACGGTGTAACATGATAATGCTGCTTTAATTACCCCTTGGTCAGCCCACTTACAAACCTATTGCCGCGGCAGTCAATATCCCCAAAGATCCATTCATGCCTGGGTTGATGGTTAACTTGGGAGCCTTTGCTGAGTGCTTTAGCCTAATTGATATCCTTATTTAGCAATGAGCCAGTGGGAGTCGGGAGGGGAGTTAAATGGAGCAGTTTACCAGGCAGCGAGGATGAGAAACCAGATCCCTGACACAACCAGTCTGGTTCATTATCAACTAGACAGTTACAGGAACTTGATAAGGATTTTCAATGACTTTCCATGCGGCCTTTGATGACTACTCAGGGTGGTCTTAACCATGCATAGTTAATGCAAAGATATACGTTGGAATATCAAAACAAAACAAAACAAACCGACAATGGGCCTTGAGAAAACAATGTACTGTACATCCGAGCGCTATCGGGAGCAATGGGAAAATCATACTCATCTTTTAAATTGGGTTTGTAGGTCTCCCCTCCTGCTCGTCTCCCCAGATATGTCTCCCTTAACAGCTCAAAGTAATTAGCAACGACCACATGCCAAAGGTAAGGGAGCTACCCAACGCCGAGTCGGCAGCAGGCAGACCTTATCTTTAATTTCAGACAGCGAGAAGCTCCGTTCGGGGCTCATGGGGACCTGGGAGCCATGAGGTAGTCGAGTCCCAAGGTCGCTTCACTGAGACAAAGTAGTCTAGGGACAAAGGATACCCATAGAAGTGGGTGCATTGTGACAGTTTAATTATCTCCTTCCAAAGCATCTTGCTTTGCAATGTGCCAAATCTTATGTGCCGTTTGCTTTAGAAAAAAAACCACTTTCAAACGTATACAGAGACATATTCTTTTCTAAGTGTTTCAAACTTTTGAGTGATGCCACCTAAAGTCCTTCAGGGCTTCCCATTAGTCACAATGGTGAGCACAGACCTCAGCCACCCAAGAAAAAAAAAAAAAAAAGACTTCCAATCTTGGCCAAGTGCCGTTAGCCCATTCTTTATACTGTCAAGATGAAGAAGAGCATGAAAACTCAGAGTCAATAATGACATATAAAGTGCTTGACATCAAAACACGTCGCTCCATCCTGGTAAATGAAAGTGTCTAGGTTTAGTTGTGATGCAACTAAGGAGAAAAGAGGCAGGCAGCAAGTGGGTTGGGGAGCTAGAACTGGTTTTTCCCCTCAAATGAACTTGTGGTGTGGTATAATACAATATCATAAAATGCCAAAATTTAGAATCAGTGTCCTGTTTTGGAGTTCTTGGCATAACTATCAAGTGGTGTTGAAAATGGGTAATCATATTGCAGCCATGACCCCAGGAAATGCAACCTGTAGACCACCGGAGGCCCCCAGTTTGATCAATGACCATTCATTGATCTCTGCCCCCACAAATATACGACTATGAATGGACAAAAGTCTTCAAAATCTTGTCTAAACTCTTTGCAAAACAATGAAAACTAGTCTAACTGCAGAAATGGAACCATTCTTTCCTCAATTTGACTTTGTGTAGGAGTGAGTATCAAAGGTACTAATACTTTTGATGGAACAAAGAAGCTAAAAACCACTGTTGCTTTAGGTCCTTTGTCTGAGAGGTGGAAAAATATTTTATGCTTCCTGCAGTGATTGAAGACTAAGAAAAAAAGGGATGACATATTAAACAAGAAAGTGGCACTTTTTTGTCCAGATTTTGGTTGACGCTTTGGGCCCTTGACTTCCTGTGTTCTTGCAGCTTTGATGAAAGAGAATTTGAAACATACTTTATGTTTCAGAGATGCTCATCATAACTTTAAAAGGTCTTCCAAACGAGTATAGAAACTTGAGGATAAGTTTAAGTTGGCACTTAAACTTTAGCAGGAGAATTTGTAGCATTCATGTAACCAGGTGCCTGAACTACCAACTTAACGTGAAGGTGGAGAAAGTAGAGAGAGAGAGAGCAGCAGTAGTAGTTTGGAAGAGACCATGTTAAGATCAGTGCTGCAGGCGAAGCAGGTTGCTATGCGCTGAAATGCTAATAAGCTTCCTGCCTCTCCGTTGTGGGTCAACTAGCCTGTGCCGACACGTCTCGCCGATTCACACACGCTGTCTTCCACCCTTTTTAATCATTTTTGAGAGGCCTCTCTGGGATGCCATCCATTTCATTTGAGAGCCACCCAAACATTCTCAGCACCTTAAAAATGATGTCTGCCTCAACACGCCTGCTGCATTGTGACGAGGCGAAGTGAGGTTAAAGTCGGTTTGGGGCGGAGCAGATCGTTTGAGATCAGTACTGCTGGGGAAAAAGTTGGGGAAGATGCATGAGCAATCCTGAAGTGACTAAATAAAGAACCATTTCAATGTCTACATGTTGACAACACAAAACACAATTTTGGTCAGGACAACAGCATTATGTGTGAGACAGTAAAAAATACGGAAATACAAAATTTCAAATGCAAATAAAATACTACAACGACAACTAAGCACATGTTGTGGAATCATTGGATATTAGGCAAGATTTATTGGCTTTTTAAAGAGCTAATATCTCATCATGTGGTTGTATTGCAGTTCATTAGATTGTGAAGGTGTGCGTACCTGATGTGGTGACTAATGAGTGTTGCTCACTTCATATATCTTGGAAATCTAAATCTCCAAGCCTGCAGCAAACACAGGACGGACGGTCAGAGATGAAGCCCAGTGTGGTCGGATGATTCATATGGAAGAAATAACATATTTTATTGGAGTCAGAGAGATTTATTTTCCGGCGCTAGGGTGGACGTGTAAGTAACACAATCACCAGAGGCTCGCTTCACCATCTCATCTGCGCTCGTCTTTATAACATCAGTCAGTGGAACGGTAACAATTTCTCCAACAAATAATCATAAATGTACCATTAAGTTGCATTTTGGAGATTGTTGGGAGACACTCGGGACAATGACTTGCCGCTCAGAGTAAAAGGCAAAAAAAAGGCCAAAAGGCAAGTCGGGTTCGACGGGATAAATGTTATTACTTTTCCTCCCAAGATAAAATATACCTTATTAGTTTAGGCTTGTAAAGAAATATAGTGGAAGAGCATATGGATTTGTCAGAAGAAACCATTTCTATTTTTTTTTTACATTGATTGCATTTCCATAATCCAGTCCTGTTATTGTCTTGATTTCCTCAATTGTGGTCTGGGATTAAAGTACTACCTGTTGCTTGGTGTGGAATCGATTGTGAGGCAACAAAAGCCAGGTTGCGTTCATTTTACATGAAAGCCGTAGTTCGGAAGATTTTGCCATCTCGCCATCGATTGGTTTGTTAATATCAAGCTGAACTAGCTTGACTCTAACACACTTGGCCACATGTAACTCAATGTTGGAAAGGATGAACAGGCACAATCATTAATTACGCCAAATTACAAAATGGAAAAACTTTGTCTATGGTTTCCACCCCGGAGCTTAAAAGAAGGCAAAGTTAAACAACAACAGGCAGTTAATCTGCATAACCATACGGCTCGGCTCGGATGTCTATTCTATCCGGCCGGGGGTCTTGAATAAAAACCTAAGCCATGTTGTTTCGATTTACTTGTTTGTATTTATAAGAGCTCTTTTATTAAAGCCAGCCATTTTTCACAGAGCTCTGATTAATTTCATTCTCCCGATGCTAATATAAGCTAAAAACACTTTTTTTTTTTTTTTATTCAATTGCTGCGCACATACAGAGCAAGAAACATTCGGACAAGTTGGAGTCTTCATTTAACCTGACATGCAAATTATTGGAATGCGGGGAGAAAAATAGAGAGGCCGGAGACACACGCAAGCACAAGCAGAACGTGCATAGGAAGGCCTGAGAGACTTGAACCCATGACCTCTTGACTCTTCAGATGTTTTAACTACTAGTCTACCATGGTGCTTCTTATAACAATATTTGACATAAAGTATATTAAGCCTTTGGAGAAAAAACACAATGGTTGTATTTTTATCTGTCAGCAACGTCCTCCAATCATCCTTGGTAAAATGCTCAAATTTGACCCCATTATCACTGTGTGCATGCTCTAATAATAAAATTAATCCTTCTTGTGAAGTCAAAAAGAGGAAGGTTTCTTTTTTTTCCAGCCTGAAATGAAAATGTACTTGAACAAGCGAAGCGGTTAATTGTTTATAAATGATCAAGGCAGCTATAATAATGTACAACTTTTTTGACAGTATTTTATGAAACCAGATATAAAGTAGTGTATGCAGGAAGTGAGTGGCGATATACTGTAAGTGTTCTTACCCTGCCATCTGCTGGCTCAGATCATTCCAGGCCAATGCATGGAACTTCCCACTTCACATATTTCCTTCCCCTTTGCCTTTGTTGACTCTTCTTTTACATTTCGCTGTTCAGAGACAATGCAGTCGTGGTGAACCGCAGGGGTGACTTGTTATCAAAAAATATAAATAAATAAGCTCGGTGTTTGAAAGGGATTTTAATTGAGGCATTTGTTATATTTGAAAAGGTGAACTCCCGTGGGCGCGGAGTGAGAATAGAGAAGCGGCGCCCCTATTCATATCCGAAGACATAAAAAAAAAAAAAAAAAAAGGCATCTTTTGACTTTCCCCTTTTAAAACAACCTTAAATGGTCTAAATATAGTGGAGGGGGAGGCAGAAGCCATAATTCCTTGCATCTTTGGAGGGGGGGAGGATGCTGAGGATTTGAATGAAGCCCAGGAATAGAAAGAAACAAACATCTTTCTGTTGACCGTATGCATTTTTGTTTTCTCGTTTGCGCTTCGCTGTACGTCCTCGTTTGTTGCCTTTGTTTTCTCTCCTTGTTACGTCTTTGCTAAGTGATGATGTAATCAATATGATGACTGGACAGATAAGACCCCTTGTCCGGTCTGTGGTTTTTTTCTCCAGCTTAACTTGAGAGGAAGTCAACAGAGCGCTCATTCTTAATGAGGCCCATTTCTACTGGTACAGTCACCCCTTGCTGTTTTGTTTTGTTTTTGTGTGTGCCGTAGTTTGACTCGGGCAAATAAAATTGTTGCTTATTGTTTCTTAGATGTCAACTTTAAGATAAATGTTTATGTTTTTCTTTGTCAAAGTATTTTCAATTATTACAAATGTCTGTTCCAGAAATCTGACAGCTCAATCAACGTAAAGACGTGCGACTCTAATCTGCTCAGCCCATCTGGATTCTAGGTGAGGATATTGTCAGATGCCGCTGTCAGCATTTTCTCCAAAGATTGCAGATCTGCCCAAATACAACCTAAAGCTTGATGATAAGTCACGTTCTTGTAATCAGAGGGTAAAAAAACACACGAGAAAGAAAAGGTGCACCTTTCAAAGCTGCTCACATACGCATGTGTAAACAAAGAAGCAAATTGAAGTCGGTTGCTGACTGATTTGTTTGCCAAACACCTTTAATTACTGCTTTCAAATGTGATTTTTACTGTGAGTCACAAGCGTCAGAATCAGAGGCACGCTGGCTAAATCCTTCACGCACTTGTAATGAGTAGAATGTTTGTCTCGAGCCTGGAGGGATGCGGTCTGAAAATTGCATGTCTGAATAAGGTACAGATGATTGCTTTCTGTTCAAATGAATATGATTAAACTTACATTCCATTACTATTAGTTTAGGTTTTATACTCACCAAATGGGCCCAATTAGACATGGCTATAGCTATCGAAAAATCGCTTGTGTTGCATAAGAGATGAAAATTGATTGAGACTAGGTCATTATTCTTTTTTTTTTTTGTTTTTTTTTTGTTTTATAGTGATCCACGTGCATACATACTAAATATCAAAGCCTTCACAGTGACCGTCACAAACTTTCTTTCATTTTAGAGAATCATGATGTCCATATATAAATGAAATTTGGGCCCAAATATTTGTTTGCAGATGAGTGTGATGGCAGCGATTTGTACTAAAAGCACATTTGTAATATCAGCCACGTTCTGAGCAAGTGACCAAGTTGGGATGTGATCTGTTATTTGGACAGGTTGGATGCACTTCCTCACAGCCTGAAATTTCCCCTGGGGCTGGCTCTCTTCCATTTCTCACTGCCATGGATTTGAATCTTTGTATCACTGAACTCTTACAATTACTGAACATTCATCACAACACCTGCCTACCTTCGCAGATACTGTATGGAGGCCAGACTGCTGTGACGGGGAATATCGAGTCAGATGATGGCTAACGTGGGAATGACTTCACCTATCCTGGGTGATGAGATTTTTTCATTTTACAGATGTTTTTGCAGTCTGACACAAGTTCAATCTCGGATCATAGGCAGCATAAAGGTCAACTAAGTGCCTGGCGTGGACTTTGCGTTGCATCTCATTAGAGCGGCTGAACGTTTGAGCACAGGCAGTAGAAGGTCTCATTTAATAGTAAGTTATAAACTGAAATGTCTCTCTCTCTACAGTGTTTCCCTCATGAATAAAATTGGCCACCCATGGCACCCTGGCCTCCAGTCCTTTGTGTTACTCAGCCTCACTTGTAAAAGTCCCTTAACACTAACCCAGAAAGCATAAATATGTTCTAATCCCATCAGCTGTCCATTTACACAGGTGTCAGCCTGCCTCACAAGTTGATTTCCAGGTTTTTCCTGTGGCGGCGGCCAGCCATTGGAGTCACAGCGTTATTATCAGGCAAAATGTATTCATGATCGCTCAGGTCCGAGCGCCCCGCGGGCTTTGTAATATAAAACCAGACCTCTTTATCAAATTTCACACTTTATTGGAAACAGCTTGTACACATGATTTAGACACGGCGCAGTGAGGCAGCGCTACGGGTATCATCCCAAAGCACTTCTCATATACACACCCTAATGCACATTATGACAACTCCCAAACACACAGCGGAGATCCACTCTCACACTCACACACTCTTTGCATCTGCCAAACTCTCATTGAATGAGGCAGCACTTTTCCGTGAGCATCATCTATGCTCTTTGTTGTTTGTTTTGACTGTGCGTGTGATGATAATATTCATTCATTCATTCATTCATTCATTCATTTTCTGAACCGCTTCTAAAATGTATGCATGTTTAACAATATGTACTATATAGTACAAAAGATTTGATTTCAATTTCCACTTCCCTCAATTAACAAATCCATGGCAAGAAATCTTCCTATAGTCCTTAAGCTTCCCATTGGGGCCTGCAAATAGAAACCATCAGTTGACAGGCTAATGCTTTAAAGAGACGGGTCATAGGTCACGCATTAATTCCTTTCAAGAGTCAGCACTAAGGATCTGACCAATAAGAGCAGACTTAAGAGGGAACCTGGGGCGTGCTGAAAGGTTGTCTGGTTAAAGTTAGGGCGAGTACGCATGTGTGTGAGAGACAAAAGTTGTCGGCGTGTGTTTCTAGGGACGGTAGACTACCCAGCCACGTATACGTTTCAGTCAATCTGTTATTAGATGATATCCTGGTTGCCTTTGATGAAGCCTCTCTATCAGCCCTGCAAAAGTTAATTATGGGGGTAAGCTGTGAGTGCCTGGCAACGCCACAGACCATTGTCTGCTGCCATGATCAAATATGGACGCAAGTGCTGCCAGGCAAATCGTTTATCAGCCAGCTTTAGCATGCACATGCTAAAAATGAAAGACATGGCTTGTGTGAGTTTAGTTTAGTTGAGTGAAGCCACCACCGTTTGTTGTGTGTAAATGTCACAGCGGCTGTCATCCCCCGTGGGACATGATCAATCACATATCGCCCACTTTGCTCCCCGACTGCTGTGGGCAAAAGTCTGTTTGAAATATTCATCTCAACATTTCCTGATTGCTCCAAACTTTTCCAGGCATCTGTATGAAGGTTTTTGAAAAAGCATGCATTTACGTATTTCATATCTACTCACATGGCTGAAACTTTAACTTCATAGAATATCTAGCGGAGAATAAAGGGTTAAAAGAAAATCTATTTCTTCAACCCTCGACAAGCAATTACACAGAGAATGATCTCAAAGCGGCCTCTCTAAAAAATGTCTGCTTTCTCAACTAATGGCTCAATCAAAATAGATGAAAGTTTCCAACAAAGAGAAAGTAGTCATAGATCATATCCATTTCTTAATGACTTAGTGACCGAAACAATGTCATTCTCATAAAAAACAAAATTCCCAATAATGTTGTCAATTTGGAAGGGGGGACCTTTTAAGTATAGGGCTATTAACAAGTAATCACAAGAGGTATAATAATGAAGGATGCCCTTCATTTTTTTTTTTTCTTCTTCTTCAGAGGGCAAGGTAGACCCCTGTGTCCAGCCATCATTTTCACAGGAAAATATGGAGGGAACTTAGGTGTTTGATGATGCGTTTAATTCACACGGGAATACATTAATATGATAGTCAGTGGAGCGGCAAAGCCCTGAAGTTAAGTTATCTCATTAGTATGTTTCTATTTCTTTTTTAATTATTCCCAAAAAAAAAGCAGGCATGACAGATGTATTGGCGGTGTCAAGAAGGAATGATTTGAATTTGAATGGTACAAAAAAAATCATGTAATTATGAAAGTTCATTTGTGTATGTTCATCGTTGACATGTTAACGTTGGATTTCTATTTGGGATTTTGTTCGCACGTGAAAATGAAAAAAAATGGTCATGACGCACCAAACAATCTTTAATGGCTATTTATTTAACTCGATATGAGTCTTGTATTATAAACTAAACAAGATTCGCTTAGCTTCATTGGTGTCACAATAAGGGAATTGCAATTTTATACTTTCCAATCAAAAGAATATCTACTGTATGTCCACAACAGGCAATGCATATTACGAAAATTCGAGCAGCTGGAGAGGGAGCCCTAAAGATGATTCCATGACTGTGGGGGCTTTAAATAGTTTCAAGCTAAGGTCTCTGAATCCACTTGCCAATTACCATGAGTGTTTTTAAATGGGGCCTTTGATTGATTCTCATTATTGTGACCTCTTCATTTTCCTTGACATAGTTAACCACACTGGGTTTCCCTACAAAAGGTTAGGCAGGTAATTCATCGCTTGATTGGGCTCTCTCAGCAATTAATCACGCTTAAATGCATAGCCTCGCAGAGTGATCATTTAGGAATGGTGATTAATGAATCTGTCAAATATTTTTCACACTCCGTACACGGCGGCCGGCGCCATCGTTGATTTGGGTCGCACTCGGGTAGAAACATGCAGCACATCTGCAATTTGAACAGCGTCTCTTTTTGGGAATGCGCTTTCTCTTTGAAAACACAGCTGCAGTGGATGTAAGGTCGGAAAAATCAAAATACAGGTGCAAGGTCAGGAGGATGAGACTCTCACCTTGTAGGCGGGGGAGGACGTTTAAGTTGTCTGTCGCTGTTGAGTCAATTAATTTTCAGAATTTGGCAGGAGATCAATGGTTCAAATGAGCTGATCCCATTTGCGACATATTGAGACAGTAACCTATGAGAATGTTAATCACGAGCCTAACAGCAGGTTAATTCCCACATGTAATTAGTCCACATTTTAATTCATGGAAAAAAACCGACAAAACTGTTTTAATTATAAAGTTCCACTGTCTTATACTGGTTTGTTTTTGGCAATGCAGATGCAAAAACATTTATTTTGGGGAGATGAAATACAAATTCCACCTTGGAAAGGAGTGGCAAGTCTCTGCTGAGTTGCCGCTGCGTCTGGTAGGAATTTACTGGATTAGCTCAGTCACAAAATGTGAGATGAACCACATTGTCAATCAGCCTCAGGGCAGAGCAGGAGAGGAAGAGCTGTCAATCAAAGCAGCTCTTCAATCGTCCCATTCACATGGCCTCCTGGAATCAGTCTCTCCCGCTGACTGCTCTTTGACATTTAACGCACCAGGGCCACGAGGATGGAGCGGGGAAAAAAACATCCTGAGATCCTCCCCTTTCTCTCCATCTGTCTGCCTTTTTTGCATTTTAGCACAGAAACGATTGTGGATGGGAATAATGCTTTGATTTGGCACGATGGCAGTGAGAAGCAAAAAGAATCAATTGAAATAAACAGGATGCATTCGGGCCTTGCCGGCCGGACCCTCCCGTAATTCGTGTCTGAATAATTACTCTAGGGTTGTTATGTTTTAATGGCATGGCTTTGTTCATTGACTGATGCGACTCATTTGCACAATGCAGTCGAGGTCGTCAAATAAAGCTCCTGTTAAAATTTTGCGAGTATCCATAGAGAAATTACGAGATTAAAATACGGTCAAGCAAACGATCTTCGTTCCAAATACTAGTTGTATTCGCAAAGGACAGCGCAATTAATGAATCGAATGTATTGGTCAAACGGAGTGCACTACGTGGATGCAACCAGCAGAGGCGCTGTTGAGTCAAGATCAAGAGAGAAAAAAAAATGGATAAATGCAATGATTGTAAGACTTCTTGTTTGAAAGGTTTAAGACTTAGTTTAGGTATGCCTTCTTGTCTCGAGATGCCTCATGAAATTTAATATGAACAACGCCACTTTGTTGTCTTTTTCCCCCTCCCTTGTTGGTATTCCGGAAGGGCCGCCTGGCTCGGAGTGAGGCGTACAGAGTCATTGCTCTTTTGGCTCCGGCGCTGACACCTTGCGCCCTCAAGTGTGGACTCCTTAGTCGCGATCTGATCAGCATCTTTATAGCTTCTCAGCCTTGGGGTTCAATTTTGTCTTGGATGCTTTTACAAATGAACGCAATCACGGGTGAGCCTGCGCATCCTGATTGCATTGAGAGAAGCGGGCGGAGGAAAGTTTAGTGGATTACTGTGCCACTTGAGGATGAAAAACACACAGAGGGGGCCGGCTGTCCCAAACTCCCCCGGAAACAACAACCCAGCCTGGACTATTGGCACTCGCTGCATGTACTCCGTCTTATTTCACTAAAATAATATAATTGTCTTCCATCTTATTGCTTGTAAAGCCATCTTGTGTCCTGGGGCGATGTGTGTGATCAATGTACTCGCTAACAGAATCAATTCTTCCAGGAATACCTTGTGTTTGTGAAACCATCTCAGGCAGCAGATGCAGAAGAGGCGGCTGCGAGTGTAGGTTCCCGTTTTAGCGGGATTAGTTTTGGGATTTGGGCCCTCCACTTGGCACCAGATAGAATTCTTTTTCACGATACATATCTTGTTTCCATTTTTTTACCATGATCAAAAGTGACAAACTGAAATGATAAAACACAGGTAACTGCTCCATAATGGCAATTTAGTGACTACATTTGTTTGTCAACTGCAAATAATAAATCTTAGTGATCAATCCTGCAGTTGCAGCTCCACAACGCTGCTCTGAAACTTTGACCAAAACATCTTGATTTATGTTTGCAATGTTGCTACAATGAATGAATTAATGTCCCGTTACATGTTCCAAGTCTCCACACCTTCTCTTATTCTACAGCTAAACAACCATCTTAAAAGTGAAAGTGAATAATGGGAGAGCTTCAGGCTGGGGAGTAATATTCCCCCAAAAACTATTACAGGGGAAAACTATTGGGATAAACCCCTCTGGGGAGGCCAAAGAGAATGAATGACGAGAAACAAGGAGTATTATCCGGCTAAGGGGAGTCATTTGATAGCTTTTATTTTTTAGTGATTTTATTTTGGGTATTTGGGATTGTTGCGGCAGGTTTATTGTATCCTATAGATATAGATATGTATATATATATATATATATATATATCCACACACACATACATACGTCGTTCCATCCATCCATGGCTTCTTCTAATATATGTTCATTTTTAGCAACTGAGCAAAGCCTGTGACAAAAATGACTTGTTGAAATATGGAATATATTTGCTTGGGAAGCCTTTAGCAAGGGCAACATCAGTCTTAATAACCATGGACAATTTCTCAGGAAGTATCTTGACATATTGAGTTACTTCCATGTGTTCTTCAAAAAAAAAAAAAAAAGAAAGACTTGATATGCAAATTCAGGAATGTCTTGGCGATTGTCATTCCGTTGTTTAGTCCAGTGCTTTAATTCGATTTGAGGGAAGCCGGCGATGCCGAATGTCGCCTCTCGCGAACGTTGCCGGAATGATTGAGTTACCCCTTATTGCATTTGTGACTTTGAGTTCAGTCCCTTCCTTTGCAGCTGTTCCATGAGAGCAAGTGAAGTCAAGTCTAGAATCCTTTCATTTCCTTTGTAAACTGCATTCCATGTTCGGTATTGGGTGGATAAATGACATCCTTTATGTTTTGGAGTATCTTTGACTTTTTACCACCCGTTTTGGCTTTATCTGAGACTTGTTAACTTTTACAATCAGGTATTGTCTTCCTTTTGTCAGCAGCAGAGTCGGTCCATTCTTGGGGTAGCACAGGAAGTGAAACTGTAAGACTGAGTTCACTGGTAATTGGCTACGGTCACGCTAAGCAAACAGGAAGGAATCTGCAACTGATTAGAATTCTTCCTCCTGCAATAATAGTCCCCCTATACCCCGGCAAATTAATTACATTCAGGGGTCTATTCCCACTATTGGTTTTCCTGTTTGGAAGCTGCAATGTAAAGGGACAAATCCCAAGACAACACAGCCGAGCTGCTTTTTCAATTAAACAGAGACGGGATAAGTCCAAAAGGCAGGCAGGCAGGCAGGCAGGCAGGCAGGCAGGCAGGCAGGCAGGCAGGCAGGCAGGCAGGCAGGCAGGCAGGCAGGCAGGCAGGCAGGCAGGCAGGCAGGCAGGCAGGCAGGCAGGCAGGCAGGCAGGCAGGCAGGCAGGCAGGCAGGCAGGCAGGCAGGCAGGCAGGCAGGCAGGCAGGCAGGCAGGCAGGCAGGCAGGCAGGCAGGCAGGCCTCCATCTAGACATCTTTTTATCCAGACATAGTCACTGTCTGCTCTCAGACTGCTGAGTAATTCTTTGCTTTTTTTAACTGGATTTTTCATTTGTTTGTTTTGGAAGAAAGTAAAAACATATGTATTAAAACTTGTATGTCTATAAATATGTATATATATATATATATATATATATATATATATATATATATATATATATACGGCATAGTCACTTTGCAAAATCAATACCGCATGACGCCTATGTTCGAAATGAAATGAAAATAAAACGGGTCGGCATAAAAATCATCTTCACAGAGAGAGAGAGCCAGGACTGTTTCAAAAATAAACGAATGCCTAACAATATGTTTGATGTCCTATATTTGAATTTGTACGGTTACTTACATTACTCCTACTTCCCCGGTCTTGGAACTAATCCGATTGATATGGAAATGTGCGCTCTGTTTCATGACAGAGTTGCGGAGAGAGTGAATGAGAAAGAATTCCCAGGTTCGCTCTTACTCAAAATTTGCTAAAAAAAAAAAGACCTTCCTAATCCTTAAAATTCATATTATTGAGGAGAAAGGATTACACAAAACAGCTCCACAATGCAGCTGCTTTCTTTTTCCCTCTTCCATGCACAAAAGGTTAACCAGGAATGCATAAAGTCAATATTGCAGGCCACCATCAACTTACCTTTTTAATAAAACTTCATCTTGTCGTATTAAACATGGATTGCAATTTCTATGAAATGATACGCATTGTTGAGAAAAGAAATAAGCATATGGTGATTGTTCAAAGTATGCGTGAAGTTCAAATTATTTTTGCTAAATTCTTTAAAAGGTATGTTGAACGTTTTGTGGTGTAAACATGGAGATGTCATTGCAATCAAGCTTAGTCACACAAAGCACACATGTGGTTTTGCAGCCACTGTAATGTCAGTGCACATATCCAGCCAGTATCTCCAAACTTCCTGCACTGGACCCCAGCAGGTCAGGGTTTCTTATCTGCTCCAAACTCTCCGTTTTATCTTAAAGAGCATTTAAAATCATCACTTACCAATTCCCTTCTAGACGGCCATTCCAGCGTGTGTTGTCTGTCATTGGGGTTGAAAATTGGCAAATGGACTGGAAATTGGAACCATTGAGCTTGCCGTCCTAAAGGGGGGGAAACAAAAAAGGAAAAGAATAAAAAAGAGGAAATCAAAGTTAAATGAGATCATGCATGCCAAGAGAATGTTTAACCAAAGGGCAAAAAGGAAGCTGGAGATAACGGAGAAGAGAAAACAGCTTCATGTTGTGTTCTTGCCGTCTGTTTTGGAGGCATAAGCTACATACTGTCTTCGTGTTGATTTGCCAAAAAAAAGCAGTGCCATGTCAAAATGTACATTTAGTTGTTGTTGTTTTTTCCACATTTAAGATGGAGCATGTGTGTTTGTGCATGTTTGTACTTTTATAGCCACAGAGGGATGTGAACATTTACACTGCATTTGTTGTGCAGGTGATTCACAAGCCCTCCACGGTCAGCCCATGTGAAGTGAAGAAAGAGGAAAAAGAGCCCCATCTGCTGCTTTTAGTGGGACACTCTCACTACCTGCCCTTAATACAGCGCCATGACCGCCTTTGTCAAAAATAAAAACAGTTATGCCATGTCAAGAAGTATTGAATCCATGCCATTATTAAAATGAACAGATGTGCCACTTAACAAATAGAATTAAACTGTTTCATCCCTCCCCTGATGTAATTCAGGTTTAAATCCTTGATGACAGGCTGGAAGGGAACACGTCTGGTTTATGATTGTTTAATATAGCCTTTGTAATTATTCTCCCAGGTCGAGTTGCCAATATGCGCATGTGTGTGTGTCTCTCCACAGACTGACAGCAGCAAAGTTTCCAGAAAAAAAAAACCCAGCCCATACTTGTCAGTGTCCAAAAACATGTTCTTCCAAATAATCAAGGGACAACATAATGAAAACAGACTGTTGGAAGAAAAAAAAAAAGTACACAAGTCAAAGATAGCCACAGGTGCTTCTCTTTTTATCACCATTTGCAAACACAATTTCAACTACGCAATGACCAATGTTAGCAAAGCTTCAATCAACACGCCGCTGTCAATTTTACACAGGGTGATGTCACATGAGCAGAATACCTGTGAATGTGTGCCATCTTTTCACTGAATCATTTGGCGCTGTGCTTTTTCTTAAATTCCCACCGCCGTCAAACACTTCAGACGAAACATCAAGCCAGGAGCCATATTCCCAGCAAGCATCAACTAGTTCAAAGACACATAGCGCTCACTCTCCCCAATCCTGTCCTGGCATCTTGTCAAACTCAAATTTGCAGTGACTTTTACAAAAAAAAAAAAAAAAAAAAGCCCCCCCAGCCATTAAAACGTGCAGCGATTAGGTCCCAAAAAAAAATTAGAGGCATGATTTATTAGGGAAAATTAGCCCTAAGAGAGGTGCACGGTTGAAATGTGGCTAAGAAATCACAGGCTGAGAAATGTGCGTCATAAAAGAGTTTGGAGACATGATAGTTAGGCTATATTCCAAACGTATACAGTACATGGAGGGAAAATCTCTTAAAACATTTTGAGGCAGATCTTTAATTACAAGATTTAAAAAGGGTCAGATATGGAGGAAATTGACAGTCGTAAAACATACAGAACATGGAGGAGTCAAATATGGGGAGGGCGGTGTCAACAACTCACTTTTTCCAAGTAAGGAGCATGGCCATGAAATACTTTTTTTTTTTTTTCCAGGTGGATTATCTTTTCCTTGCGGCTGGCTCATTTCAAACGAATGTTTCCCATAGGAAATCATGTCAAGTAACTAAGGTGCTAAAAGTGCCCCCATAAAAACCTTGATTAATTGGACAGCAAAAGTTTCAAGTGACATGTTAGCTATCTTTCCTCCCACAAAAAAAACAGAAGACATTTCAAAATGCTGCCACTTTTTGTGAAGTGATGGTAATGTTAGACAAGGGTCATTGTAGGCAAAGTCCATCTCTTTGCACTCCAAACACACACAAAGCACCATGACATCACCTCCAATTTAAGCCAGACACAGTTCAATATTTCAAAGCAACACGTAAGTCATGGTTTGTAAATCAGCGCCACTCCAAAGACAGAAAACAGGAACAAATGTCCTTGGAATAAGCAAAACAACAATGAACCCAACTTGGTGGCGTTTTGGCCAACGAGCTGAGAAAAGAAAGCCTCGGCAACCTGACCCAATCGCTGCCCGTGCACAAAGCTGACATGCACTTTCCTGAGTGAAGTCATTTCCTCACTCGTCGCTTTGGAAAAACACAACCTTTGAATCGGATTGTATCCTTTCATCGTCAAGCACAGATGAGAAAATGCAAATATAATCATAAAAAAAATACATTGACATCATTTCATCCTTTAGTATTAAAATGGCGTATATTCTCCGACTGCAGCTAGAAGTCGGAAAACTGCGTGATGGATGCGTTGGAGAGATTCAAACTTAATCTAAAATGCATGTCGTGTTGTTTTGAATTTACCGCCCCGCTAGGGCCGGCCTTCTTTAATGTACTATCTGGAAATGTGGGAAAGAGAGGCCTTAAAATACTGTCTGTAAGAGATGTAAAATTTATGAATACCCGCCTCACATCTCAGTGTGATTTATGTGAAATAATAATACACTATTTAATGCTTAAACATAGCTAGGAGCGATCCCTGGCTATCAAGATGTACAATGGAGTAATGCGGCCGCAAGACAAATCACCTTGTGGAGCGCTGATGCTTATTTAAAGGTGCGCAGGCAGATATATTAAACTATGTGTAATTGTACACTAACTCTGCTGTAGGCAAACACAGGAGGAGGCCAGTCCTGATGCAGATGGAGTGGTGTAATCAATTTGGTCCAAGCGTTGCTGTCCACAAGACAGAAGAGAAGAGAAGAGAAGGGAAGGGAAGTGGAGCAAAAAGCAAATCACTTGTCATCTTATTCAGTGACATAGCACCAAACTTTGTGCAGTCGCTAATTGGATAGATACGTGTATCTATAGAATGTCATATATCAATTTCAAACAAGGACTCGAGAGTTCGAACAATTAGATCCGAGCGTGTGGACTGACAATTTGTCTTCATGGGCCACTTAAAATGATGTGGCGGGCCGTATCTGGCCCCCGGGCCTTGAGTTTGACACCTATGCTGTACTTTGACCTGGCCTACCTGATGAGAAATCAACGGTGACATGAACATTGCGTCTCTTGCCTCATATATTTGTTGTGAGCCTCGTTGTGAGTGACTTGTGTGGGCCTACAGAAATGAACAAGAGGCGTTCCGGAAACTTTATCGCCTTTCTTGTCTCTCAAGTCTTGCTGAGTCGGCATACCTAGATAGACGCATTACTCATGGTTTTCAGGGAGACGCAAAAAAAGGTGCCTGCCGCCCCCCATCCTGCTGCGTTGCGTTCATGTGCAATTATAGCGACGGTGATCCACAGGTGTTGAATTCTTCTGGCAAGCCATAAAACCTGATATGCATGATTTGTGCAGTCAACCAGGTCTGTAATTTCATTCGCCTTTTCTTTCATTTCCTGAACCCCACGATCCATTTTCCTCCTTTATGAGAGACCCAGAGAGACTTTCAGGATTATGACATGGTCTGTGCCATGGGGGGTCCGGGAAGCCATAGAAGCTGAGTGAAATGCTCCATTTGAATAGGCTTTTCAATGCCTGCGGTGCGTTTCAATTATTCTCTTTGACTTTCGGACACGCTCCACAACAGAAGCATTGACTCGCAGACAAACGACATCATCTAGCATTTATTTGCGCAGGTACGCGCGGCATGATTGAAATGATTTAAGTTCGGAAACCGAGGCTATGCGTGGACTTAGTACGTAAATCAAGCTTGCTCCTCGCTTGGCTCGTATATTTAAGGGAGATTCATAGAGGCGCTGGGTCGGGCCGGGTGTCGTGCCACGCGGGTTAGTGTGTTGGCGGGAAGTGCAATGTTCTCCAGGGGGAAACTACACAAACTGTGTGTGACATTTTAACAACGTTGCCTGAACGTGATCAGAGAGAAGTATGCATTGCAACTTGTGGAAGTGAACTTTCAACTCAGTGTATTATTACAGCTGCTAATCCAATTCAAGACTTCCATCAGCTCATTTCGGATATTAAAGCTGTACAATTGCTGTATGTCATGAAGGTAATGTTAATATCTATGCAAATAAGCAAGAGTGAATTTTGCATAATGTACAATTTGGTCGGGGTTGGCAAACTTGTCACCTGAAACAATTCCTCCAGCATCATTGCGCGTTGACTAAATCATATTCATGTGCAAAATTAGTCTCGGTGCCTGATTGACATTTTATATCTGTGACTACTTTAAATAATTAAAAAGTGAAATCTTGAAAAGTAATAGCCTCTCAAATAAATCCATTAAGTAGTTAAAGGTTAGGAGGAAAAAACAAGATTATTGCTTACAGCAAACTAATTCAATGACACTATGCAGTTGATTTGATAAACGGCGTCAAAGCAGAGGTTAAAGGAATGAGTAATGAAACATATGTACGGGTGTCGTCTCTCTGATGAAGAAACAATAAACGTTTTTCGACATTTTCACGAGTTTGAGGAAAAAGACTGAACGCACCAAATGATATTTCTTGCTCAATGATTTCATGACTTTTTGTTTCCATTTTTGAAAGAGAAGAGCCTGGCTTTCGAAGAGAGATGCTTCCCCCTCCTGGCTGCTCCCAAGAAAGCGAAAATCTCATGCTTCTCATCTCACTGGCACCTTTGCATTGCATGTGCAATGTTTCTTTACACTCTGCTGGAATAATATTCTTTGAAACATGGACAGTGTGTGTGTACGGGGGATTAAATGAAATGTATTTATTCATAATTTTTTTTGTTGTCATTCAAGTTGGCTATGACAGATCCCGGTTAAGATTCAGAGATTTTCTCCAATTTTATTTTGATGACAGTAGTTAGAATCTGTCTCGTCAGTGAGCATTCTCATCTTTGAGGTTATTTGATGGAAAGTGTTCAAAGGTGCACTCCCTTATGAGCCCGGTTTTAATAATGTCCGTCTTGATCCATGCAGGAAGCAGCCATATTGGATCCAGATTTCACTAGTGCAAAAGTCATTTGATTTGTCTTTCTTTCTCCATCTGCCTCTACTTTATTCCTCGCCGTCCCATCCGTTGCCCTCTGCCTGACTTATTGTGGTACAAAACCATTGCCCATATTTTGTTTTGAATAATCAATAAATAATTATTGTATTATTTAATGGCATCGCACAAGGATAGAGGAAATGGGTTTTATTATTTAAAATCTGTCACACATGACAAATGGCTACATTTGTAAAGTTGGATGGCAAAGATGGGGAGGCTGAGCTGAAGACTTCCTCTACATGGGGTTGTAAATATGATTTTTTTTTTTTTTTTCGGCTTGTCAAGACCACGAGTGGGAAAGCAGCAGGTGCTCAGACTGTAAATTTTCAGAGATTAATTAACCTTTTCCATCACCATTTCAACCCTGCATCTTTTTCTTTGCACAGTGCAACCCCCTTCAAGCTCAGAGGTGAGACCTGGCTGGAGTAGAGACGGCTCATTCCAAATGAGTTATTAACAGAATTTTTTGAATAGAAGGAAAAAATTGTAGCCTAGCCATTTAGTGTCATAAAGGCCTGGTCGGTGAGGCGACGGGGGCCTCCCAGGGACAGGAGGCAATACCATTACAATCAAATCTGAGATGGAAGAGGGATTGAGCTGTCCATTCGGAATTTTTATATTGTCGGAGGGCAGAGAAGGAAATAATGCCTTCCTAGAGTGTATTAACCTCTGGCTGGCGAGGTAACAAAAAAAAAAAGGCTAAGAGAGGTAGAATGGGAAAGAAAAAGAGCAAAACAAAAAAATGTGCATGGAAATATATTGATGGAATAAGTTGGAGATCAGGAGATAAACAGGAATAGTACAATAAATGAACTAAAAAGGGAGGACAAATGAGAAATTATACAAAGAAATTTGAAAGAGTATATGGAAAATTGCTTTTATATTTGAAATGAGATTTGACCTTTTTCTCTTTCTTTTTTCTTCGGAAATGAACTAGTGTGAGCAATTTGTTCAAAACATATTTTACGATATTTCTGACTCATGATTTGTTTTTGATTGCATTTCAGTCTTTAAGACCTTTTATCATGACTACTTCCAATGTGCATGATGTTGCTGTCTAATTGATCGACTTTTATGTTGACTTTTCTAGCTCTTGCTTTAATATTTGCAGAAGGTTTTCTTTTTGATTGCATTTTAGTCTTTGTTTTGGTTTGTTCTTTGTCTTTTTTTCACCTGACCGGATGGACGCCTCGCCTCCACTGGTGCGGTGGACCAATGGCAGCGGCGAGTGCATGCGCCGACCGGAAGTTGTTGGCTAACGCCGCAGCTCCACTCTAGCAACGACATTGCTAGCCACAGGGCTTCTTCCAGCTCCTTTGCAAAATTGCCAGCTTGTCACCGACGAAGAGGATTATGGACGAGTTTCAGCGTCAGTAAATATGACTTGCAGATGTTTACAGTTGTGCATTTCGCCGGAAAATGACTATAATTCAACGTAAAGATACCCGGAAGTGTTGTCGAAGGTAACGGGCCAGCCGGTCAGATTTGAGCATTCTTGCTCGCATCCTTGCAAAAATGTAGTCTTCCAACGTTCTGCCTTTCAAGTTGACTAACATGCATCCGATGTTGAAATGAAAGCATGTGATTTTGTATTCGGTAGCAAGTGTATTGCACAGATTGGGTCTATTGACACACACAAAAGCTTTTTCCATATTTGTTTTTGAAATCTCTCATTTGATAACATGACAGTCTAGCATTTGTATGTGTATGAGCAGTCGTAATAAATATTCTTGATTTGTTTTAAGATTGGTCCATGAAACACCTTCTTGAGATGAGATGTGTTTTTGTTCCCACAGCCACGAGTAGAAGCTTGCCACAATGAGTGCAAAATATGGCCTGGCGGGGTACAACAGTTCGCGAAAGCACATTTCAATCTCCGTTCCGGCATCTGCAGAGGTGATGTCCCCTCATATCAAGTCTCTGGAGGAACTGAAGGTTCTTGGAATCAGACTTGGCAACTTCAGTGCCCCCACACAGTTTTGCATCTGTGTGGCTGGGGTCTTCTTCTTTTACCTAATCTACGGCTATGTACAGGTAATAAAGCAAATACCTTGAAAGTAACACCTGACTTTGTGTAAAGAAATGATCTTGGTGACACAAAAAGGAATATTACCATTGTTATTTTGTCTTGCTGCTCAGGAATTAATCTTTTCAGTGGAGGGGTTCAAGCCCTTTGGTTGGTACCTCACTCTGGTCCAATTTGGGTTCTACTCTCTGTTTGGACTCATGGAGCTTCAATTCACAAAAGACAAACGCAGAAGGTCCAGCTATTTTGCTGCATGTCAAAGTGTTTGACAGCGATGCTAAAACTCCTGAACTTGTTTTTCTTTATCCCCTCCAGGATACCCGGGAAGACGTATATGATCCTTGCCTTTCTAACGGTGGCAACCATCGGCCTTTCCAACACCTCTCTGGGTTACTTGAACTACCCGACACAGGTCATCTTTAAGTGCTGTAAACTCATTCCTGTCATGATTGGAGGAGTATTTTTACAAGGTCTGTTTGAAATCATTTGAATCAAAAGTGATGATTGTGCTGAGGTTTGGAATGGTGTTTCAGATAAACGCTACAATGTGATGGATGTGACGGCTGCTGTCTGCATGAGTTTTGGACTCATCTGGTTCACGCTTGCTGACAGTAAAGTGACACCCAACTTTAATGTCACAGGTTAGTACTGTGCCACACAAAAGGCAAAAATGGTCATTTATCTTGGACATGACTAAGATGTTTGTTGGTCTTCAGGTGTTTTCATCATTTCCCTAGCACTGTGCGCAGATGCCGTTATTGGAAATGTGCAGGAGAAAGCCATGAAACTTCATAATGCCTCCAATTCTGAAATGGTATTTGACTTGTCGGCAAAGTTGAAATCATTTCTCATTGAGTTAACAATCTTTTTTTTTTTTTGGGGTCTCACATGTTAAGCGGTCTGTGCTCCGTTTCCAGGTGTTGTACTCGTACTCCATCGGCTTTGTGTACATCCTGACGGGGCTGCTCAGTGTGGGCGGGCTTGGACCAGCGGTCTCCTTCTGCTCGGAGGTGAGCTTGCGCAAAACGACACCTTAACAGGGTCTAACGTGAAATCTTTTTCAATTTGTTCTGGCATCCTAAGGTAAGATTGTGGCTTTGCCTTACTGACCCGGTGGAATTTGCCGTATTTTTGTTTCATGGTCTCTTTTTTAGGACCCACTGACGACGTACGGATACGCATTCCTTTTCTCCCTTTCGGGTTATTTGGGCGTCTCCTTTGTGTTGGCCTTGATCAAGCTGTTTGATGCTCTTGTTGCAGTAACTGGTGAGTTCCGTCAAATATCTGAACTTCCAAAGTCGAACGAAGAGCAAAAGAAATAACTGGTGACTGTTTGACTTCTTTGCAGTGACCACGGGTCGGAAAGCAATATCAATTGTTTTTTCCTTCATGTTCTTCACCAAGCCCTTCACATTTCAGTAAGTACTGCCATCTTTGGACTTTCTTCTGTTGAATCATGTGATCACTGCTTTGGATGTGCTTTTCCTGCCCCTGCCTTTCATGTCTTCAGTCCATTGGCGTAAACCTCTGACCTTCTCCCAACCCCCTCACACAGGTACATCTGGGGTGGCCTTCTGGTGCTCTTTGGCATCTTCTTGAATGTTTACAGTAAAAACCGTGACAAAATAAAGCTTCCCTCAATCAAGGACCTGAAGAGCTGGCTGTTGACGGGAAAGAAAGTCAGACTCCTCTCCCAAAATGTATGAGAGGAGGCATCCATGGGTGGATGCCGTCCATCACAGGCCTCCTAAGATCAACATTGAGCCAACGATGGGCCAGCCTCATATGCGACATGACTCAACTATGATACCCCATGGAATTATGGGCTTCTCTTCACCATAAGACAACTGGTACGGACTGAAACTAGCCCAAACTGAAGACTCAGTTGAAGAAATGAGTGGCTGTTTTTGAACAATGTGAACCACACCGAGAAGGGAATCAAGAGACCAAATCACACACTTTGCACTGAAAAACGTTTGTGGAAAAAGCTGAATGAATTGATATCAATTGATTGTTTTCTTCCCATGTAACAAATCAACATTGTAAGGATTAATTCACTGCAATTGTGAAATAGCCCGTGTCCCGCAACATGTGCCACAAAGACTGGATTTTTTTTTTTTATGAGAAAGAATTGTAATATAAACAATCTGCTCTCTGAACAGTTGGATTTTGGTGTGTTGCTGCTAACCACATGTGTTTGGGTGAAGGCATCATGATCTTTTTGCAATAAAACAAAGTTAAAAGTTTGTGTTGATAGTCAGTCGTATGTTCTAAGGGTCTATCAAATGAGTTTGTCACCGTATCAATCTAGGACTGCCCCACTGTGATGTGTTCAGGAAAGGCGGGACATAGACTATATCAAACTTTGATGTGGCAACTTGTGCACAGCTACAACATAACTCATTGGCAAATTCACTGTTTCAATTATTAGCGTTTTTTGTTTTTTTTAAATCATAATCACTCATATTTTCAATATGTTCTACGTCTTGGGTAAATTATATGTAAAAGTTAATATTTGAAAATATAGCACCTTGTGGTGGATTTTCATTTATCTGCCAACTCCCGCTTGGCACTGCTTGACACAATCACCAAAATGGGAAAGCCATGTTGACAGATGAACAGTGAAGGATTACATGAGAGGTCAAGGGTTCGTGTTCCCGTGTTAAAAAATTGTGCGGCAATAAACACACCCCTGCAGAGTACAGCTTCATCACTGTGTGAACGGCTACTCTCCTCCCTGAAAGGTCATTATTGGATGGGGGGAAAGCCCAGTTGACCAAAGGCAAAGCACATCATTTGTCTTTTAACACCAGGAGAACACACCTAGACCAATGCAGGCTGACCCCTGATTTCAACATGAAGAACTTTGTCCATTTTTCAAGGCCACATAGAAATGTACTTTCCAAAATGTCCACACACAATTCAATTCAATGACTTCCAGAGTTCAATGTTGCATAGTTGTTGTCACACGCTTATTTGAAAACACAGTGTACGGCTGTTGATCTTACCTTGTTGGAGATGAAGGAAGCATGTCCAACATGGAGGCAAGCATGGCCCAGGCGATAGCAGGCAGGTAAGGAGAGAGGGAGGGAGGGGTGCTGGCAGATAGCACACGGGTGCAGCCTATCCAAATTGTAAGCTCCAAGTGGGAAAAAGATAGATCACTCCAATCTTCTTGGCTGACTGAGGTTGCCTGCCATGTGGGAGCAGCCATCTTTACCTGATCAGGTGCCTGATCAGGTGGTTGAGCAGGTGACCCGTGGCTGTTTCAAAATAAATGTCCATGGCCTAAGGCCAGCAACTTTGAACCAGAGTTCAAAAATGAAGGTCAATGGCCCAAGGCCAGCCAATCCAAACCTAAATTTAACTTTAAGGTAAGGAAACCAAATTGGCTCCAACATAAACAGTATCATATCCTTTGTGCAGGTCAAGGAAGACAGCCCCTCCCCTCCTGGTCCAAGGAAGACTTGATTGCATTGGGTGATGTGTAAAAGGGCTATTGTTAAGGTGGCTATTTCATTTGCAATTGGAATTCGGAATACCAATCATGTGATATCAAATACATATTCAAAATATGAATTTGGTAAGGTCAACAAAATGAAGAACCATTGCTTCTACATACATGGTTGGCAAAATGGTGGAAACCAATGAGCCATGTTTTACAAACATTCATGATGTTGGAAGTGCAGAGTCAAAGTAGCCCAGCCACTGTTGGAAACTTTTCCCTGTATAATATGATGGCCATCTGCTAGGCGGAGCCACGCTTACCCAAAAGCCCCTGGGCTAGATGTTTATCTGCCTACGCCAAATCTCTCTTAAAACTGCGTTAAGGATGCCATGGTCGAGCGCGACAATTAAGGCAGGTGCCAAGCTGTAGGACGGAAACGCAATTGAAGCAGATTAGAGGGAGGGAGGATGGGGAACTCTGGTGGTTGGAGATGATAAATGAAATGAAAATTGTACAGGCTTGGACAGCGGCCCTTACTGCTGTTTTGAAATTCACTGCGCTGTGATTAAAATTGGAACAGAACGGTGCTTACAAGTCCTGGCAAGTTCTCTTACTTTATTAGCAGCTGTTTAGCTGTTGTTGAGAATGCTGCGCTCCTTCCTGTCAACTTGACAAACGGACTCGAGCGTGTGATGCTGCGCCATATGACCAAGAGTGCCATGTATTTTTCAGTCACACCCGGAGCATTGCGCTTGGGAGTCCAACAAACACACGTGCAGAATGTTCACACGCCCGACTTGCATGTCCTGTATAGCTCGATGGAGCAGGGGGTAAAATATTCCACTGCAGTCATTCATGAAGAGGAATTCTTAATAATAAATATCCCACCAATAATGAATGTGCTGCTGGCTGCAGTTGTCTTGGGGGCATAATATCTAATTTCCTCCCAATGTTTCATATTTCTTCTCCGGTGTGTGGACACAGTCCATCACTGCGCTCCGGTGTAGGTTCCTATCACTTGTTCTTTTTCAAATCAATATATCCATCAAAAGCATGGGCAGATAAATGACAGATTGCTGGACAAAGGGCCAATGTTAACCGCGTGGCAGAAGAAGACACTCCCGTGGGTGCTTCTTGGTGGCCACCGTGTGAGGAAGATCTGCCAAAATGTCATTTGAAATTACACTGGATATTACCAAACGTTTTTTTTTATAATACGAGCGGAGACACCGAAGCCATTGCTCTTTTTAATTAAATTCCCTGCACCTGCACGAGGGTTAGGATCAGATGGTTCTAGATCGTACATCTTTCTTGACACCCGACCTCTTTTTTTAAATTCATAATATCATATCAGTTAGATAAACATAAATAAATACACTTCCACTAACTGGAGCATGGTTGGACTTGACTTGATTTTGTGAGTCAACCCTCCCCGATAACAAGTCCAGCCACATGGAAAAAGACAGTTAGTTTAGGGAATCAGGCCAAGCTACAGGGGCAAAAAGGTGTAGAGCCAGATGAAATAGAGCAGACAAAACAGGGGAGTCACCCTCACAAATCTCCAACTGCCATGTTGAATCCTTAGCACAGACCTGCTTAGGTGCAAGGGGCCAAGCAGTCAGCTCGGGCACGGGCCGTAACGTGAAGGGCGGGGCCGCACACGCTCGCACACTTACAGTAGATTGTACCTGAACGTGGCAATCCTGCTGGGAATATGCTACCATCAGGCCCAATAACATCAGCAGCCACCTTAGCCCTGACACCACATGACATGCATATGTGCAGAGGCAGCGTGAGGCGATGGCGTCCCAGGTAGCGGCAGGGCTTGCTTTGAAGGAGATGCCCACTGACACTGCTTTGCAAAGAGAAAAAAACACAAAGAACATAGAGGAGGGGGTGTATGTCTTGAAATGGACAGCCAAAATTAAGGTACATTCAATGCTTTATTTTTTGAATGGGTATATCCAATTTGCAGTATTTTTTTTATTTTTGAAATTATTTATTTTAGAGTATATATATTTTTTTGTTTACAGCTACATAACTCTGTAACTGTTATGACTACTGAAATAAACGTGCACCCTTTGGTTCCCAATATTGTCTACAAATGTCTATGTTTTTTTATGCTGCACTGGGAAACGTTTCCAAAGGCCTTCTGCTCCTCTAATATGGAGCATATAAAAGAATAAATAATCCCGATGTCTGCGGTGTCCAATGCAAAGTAATTTAACGCATCAATGCCGCCACCTATTAATTTCTGGGAGAAGCAGAGCAGGGCAGGGGCAGGGGGAGCCTGCGAGCTCTGATTGGACAGACGCAGCTGCATCTTGTATCACTTTGCGAGCAAACGCAACGCATAAATAGAGCTCCAAAGCCTGCACACTCACATGGGAGAGAGTGACACTGTATTCCTAATGAATGAATTACCCAAGTACGTACGTCTATAGATAGAGGGGCCCATTTGGGGGCTCTTGTCCTCAGGGCGCTGGCTGCATCACGAGGAGCCCTGCAGGCTTCTCTGCAGGCTTCAATGGAAATCCCAGGCTGCTTTAATTAGATCCACAGCTTCTGACCCCCGTCCGTCTTCTTCCCCTAAATAGTTTTGGTGGGGGTACCCGTATCGCCACGAAAACAACAGACTGTGGAGACCACAAAGCCTAAATTCAGAGTAGTTGGACACAGTTGACTTCCCCTTTAAGTTTGAATTGTAAGATCTGTATCTGTTATGTCTTCACACGCTTGACCATTCTTTTCCTAACACTTGTACAACTTTTTTTTTTTGACGGCCTTACTGTATTATACTCCACTACCCTGTTAGCAATTAATATGAGCTGTCTCATAGAATCTCAGCATTTTATCTGATGTATGTTTTGTCATTATCACTGCGGTCCATCATTACTTCCCTATTATTGTCTGGGGGGACATTTGAGAGCGTTCGGAAGGGATGAGGGACGAGAGACATTTTTCTTTTCTTTTCGGAGGTGAATGCGGGGGAGCGGGATATTTGCCCCAAAGATATCATGTCTGTGTTTTCCTGCAATTAATTAATGGGTCCCCAGTTAGTTAGTAGAAGGCAGCTCTTGCTTCACCGTGGCTGGCGACTGCGAGAGGGCAAAAGAGGTCGGAGCCAAGCTCGCCTCCGTAGCTCCGGGCTCTTAGTTGGGAGCCGCTGGATTCGGACTATTTTTAACGAAATCCCTTTATGGATAGATAAATCTGATTTTATGCAAGAAGAGTCTCCTGGGTTTCAATTAACTGGAGATCATACTGCACCAAACCAAAGAGGAAAGAATGTAGATAGGAAGGGAGAAAGAACCTTTAATTAATGCAGTCTAATTAAACAAATGTGAAATGCATTCTGGCTTCTATTTTGGAGGCCGTAGGTGAGGGTCACTGTTTGCTTGGGTGATATAAATCTACAAAAGTGGATATTAACAGTGGATGCTAAAAGGCTTGGGAAACCTCAGCTGGGTGGATGAAATGGATCCAATCAAAAATAAAGGAGTCAAAGAGTCATGTCGAATGGCTGCGACCAGTTCAGGGTATACCCCGTGGCAACTTCCAAAGTCATAGCACCCCAGAAGAAGCATGGGGAAAGCCAGTGTTTGGTCAAAATGCACAGCGTGTCACCTTAGCACTCATCGTCACACCGTGACGCGTATTTTTTTTCGCCGTCAGCTCATTGTCTCTCGTTAAAGTAGCCACGGGGGTGCTCCTTGATCTCAGGTTATCGTCACTTACTCGCCATGCCCCCATTAGCGCCATGACATTTCTCTCTCCATTGGATTCCCAGCATGTTGTGTATTAGGTTTCTCTGCTGCGTGGTGGGGAATGATATGCTTCATCGGAGCGCGAAAATGTTTGGCTGAAATGCAAACGCGAGCTGGATGAGTACAGGTTTGTATACACACAAAATGTTGCTTAGGCTTGCAGCTGCTGAGCAATGAGCATGCAGACTTCATGGAGAGACAGTGAACATCCAAGCTGGCAATTCTGAAAAGAAAAAAAATACATTGAGCCATATTTCAAGCCCCAAATATGACAGGATCCATTTTACACATTTCTCTACTGAGTGGTTTCTTCAGTTTTCTATATCTGCTGTATTATTGTATATTTTTTTAATTATTATCATTTTATTTATTTATTACGGTTTGATAATTATTTTTCTGACATTTGATAACATTTCAATTGTTTGGTATGATATATTAACATATTTGTGGCAGGAACAGCGGGAGGCGAGTACTCATCTGTGAGAAATTATTCCATTGAATTTCTCATTTAAAATCGACCGCCTTTTATTACAAAGAAACTTGGACAGAGAGGGACAAAAGTAAAAAGGGTCCAATCTGGAGGCGTTATTTTGCCAAAACGCATAATCGACAACGGAAAGGATATCATTAAATATGGCCGGCCGACATTCAGTCGAACGCATCAAAGTCAAGTACGAGGCTCCTGGAAGTCGTCTTTGCTCCAATTAGTAGTCACACTCAACCAGATTGGGAGGAGGAATCCATTGGCCGCAGGGATTGGTCAATCTTTGAGGGATTATTTTCAAGATGTGCACAATGGCCCCAGGTACTCGTGGGAAATGTAGGCAAGCCTTTCTGGACCGTCCTGGAGATGTCCATTTGCTTCCAATGACCAATTAAACTATTTGATGTAGGTCAGATATAATGTTGTCATTAGACAGCCTCTTCTCCTTATAATGAAGGCCTATTATTGAGGATGAGCTTTAAAAAAATTGCTAAGCAGATCACGTGGCATGGATGATAACGTGTTGATTTAAAGGGCTATTGGCAACATTCTTAGGAACACGCTCAAATGATCAAATTCTTTGCAAACATGGTGAATATGTGCATTGTTTTTTTTTTGCCTCTCTCTCCAACTCTTGCTGCCGTTGGCTTGAGGAAAGTCACACTGCTTAATTAAGGACAGAGAAGAGTATGGGCGGGCCCCGTTCTATGCAGTGTCCTCATTAGTGGATTTTCCACCCGGAGGTGCTTTGGAGAAACACCATGTCTAATGAGGGACTAACAGTCACACAAGTAATAGCACGGCAAAACTTTGTTCATACTCATGGGACACTTTTTAGGTACACCTCCACAATCACTAAACAGGGAACTCATTTAAGGTTTTTGATGTTCAGAGAGATTGTTAAGTAAAAATGTTTATTTTTTTGAAGATGTATTTTGTCCTTGATTGCTCAGAGACGCCCATAAATAATCTATAGTGATGATGATTAGGATGATCATGATGAGGCATTTTTTTTAAACCTATGAAGTCCTGCAAAATGATATTTGACATTACTTTCCATAAGCAAGCTGCGAAAGGGGTGAACCTGCCCTCTGGCTAACAATAACTGTCTCTTCTCGTACACACACGCTCACAGCACGCCGCTGTACAGGTAATCTCACTTAATCATCTCAGAGGTCACAGCAAAGTGAGGTGGCTGATAATTGCTGTAGTGAGCAGCACCAAGTGAAGGATTGCAGGAGAACCACGAGAAGGACTTAGTTGAACGCTGGGGGTTGGTTGACACAATGGAGATAAGTGGACCTTCCACTGGCTCATTTATTGAATGAATCACATCAAATAGCATGTTCTAAAAACACTCGTAAAAAGAGAGATAGTCGCAACTAGAGTGGAAATAAAAGGAATGTCCTGCACAATTCCTTATAATTGCTTTTATATAGCTGACAATACAAACATTTTGTCTTTTGTGAAGGGGGTGGGGGGTGAGGAACGTCACCATATATATGGATTCATGTTAGACTACCACATATAGTAGCAATAATAGCATCAAATATACAACAAAGAGAAATAAAAGAAATAGGAAATAAAAATTCACTTAACATTGATGGTTACCGTAATGTTCATAAAACCCAGTGTGGCTTCAAAGTCAAATTAAGTTCAGTGGGCAAAATGATGGCGGTCTCCGTGTATCCATCCATTTATATGACTCTTTTTATGGCTGAATCAAAGCTGCCTAGCTAATCAACGCTCTATTACAAAGCTTCTTCATGGCGCCACTTTGATTGGCTTCAATTTACATAATGGTGGAACGCTGAGAAAGTCAGCTCTCAACTGCGTTCCATTTCTACCAGCAAACAGATTAGGTGGCTTTATGGATTTGCAACACGTGCAAAAGCATTTGTGCTCTTCTTCTTTTATTTCATGACTGGCCTTTTCCACCTGGACTAGGCAGTTGTTGACAATCACTGGTGTCTCGAGACATTTCTACTATTCTGTGAAGAGAATGTTGGGCTTGACTTCCTCTTTAATGAGGAATCAAATTGTTTCCTTGCTTTTTCGGTTACCAAGAGTGTAAAAGCAAAACAGAGACGGCTGAACTTGCTATCGTGCACGTGCATATTTTTTTTTCCTCCGCCGAAACACACCAGTTGCCCGTCCATATAACAGACTAACACCGACGAAGCAATCACGGCAAAGAAATTAACAGAGCAGCAAAGCTTGGGGGCGTCAAGCTGCCCTTCTCATGGGGCGCCGCATAAAGGCGAGCTCAGGTAGCTGCTACTTTTTAATGAGGCCATTTGCCTAATGCCTTCTCCATCTTGTCAATCTATTATCCCTTATCTCTGCCTTGTATGGCTGCATCACCCTCGCTCGCCCCTTGACTCCGACTCGCCAAAAGAGACGAGCCTTGCGATGTCGCTGCGGTGGCCCATTAGGAGCTTCCTCCAGACTAATTGCTGTGAGATGCTACGTTAAAGACAATAACAGAAAGAAAAAAAAAGGGAAGAACAGGACAGTCATAGTCATGTTTTTAAAGTGACACTGGTGGTGCAGTCTGAATAACCAAACAGCACTTTTGAACAAGGTGTTTTGAAATCCCCAGGAAAAAAAAAAAAAAAAATATATATATATATATATATATATATATATATATATATATATATATATATATATAATTTTTTTTATTTTTATTTAACCCCTCCAATTTTTGAGCGAAAAGCGCATTTCAGCACTGCTGGATGGACAGTTACACCATCCGAAATTGGTCAGTCTCCTTTTTCCAATGGTTCACTGCTGTTAAAAGCACATTGGGTATTATTTACCTAGACTGTACACTATTGTGCCACCAAGAGAGCAAGCCTACCATAATGTCATCAGCAGAGGTGCAACCAAAATGTCATCACAAATGACTTCCAAATAAGACCTCCAGCACACACGCACGCACACACACTTATCCCAATTCAGCCTTTTTATGAAAGAATTGAGTGACATGAAGTTCACTAGATGAATAGTTTGGTAGCCCTAGCCGGGTAAGGGCTGTAAATAGGATTGAAGTTTAAATGGAAAGAGTTGCTTCGCTGATTAGGGGGATGGGCAGAGCAGAAAGGGCCGAGGCCAGAGGTAACGTAGAGGTGAGTCGTTCACCTGCAGAGCAGACTTTTTCTTTCCGATCATTCCTAGAATGTGAGCAACTGGCTGTTTAGTAGAAACGTCAAAGTCGCAATTCGTTTCACAACCGAGGTGTCTGAATTCCAGAACATTTTTATACTCAATATAAAGAATTCAATGGATCTGGTCCGGGTTCTTTCGTGTGGAATGTACCTTATTTCTGATCAAATAGAGAAAGAAGATCATAAAGTAATGATGTTTTGAAAGGAGGGAGGAAAGGTTGTCCTTTGGAACTGATGAGTGGACAACCTGGTGTGAAAGGATGCTTCCCAGTAGGCCGACATTAGGAGATGAACAGTGCCTTGGTTCCGAGTCATTAGACAGCCTTAAAGCTGATGACACGGGCGGAGAAAAGATTGATATCTTCGGAATTGGTATCCAACAGGAAGCCCGTTGACGCCACATGTGACCATCACCTATGAATTCATTGAGGAAAGGGCATTTAGGGGGGGGGGCTTTTTTTTTGTGCAATGTTGTTTTTCCTGTGCTATTTCGTAAAGTGATAGCAGCAGGTGATTGTGGCGGTAAGTGGAGGTAAGCCGATCTAAAAGTAGCGTCGAAGAAGCCGATGTCGACATTTGCGTTGCAAGCTATCACACAGAGTAAGTTGTATATTTTTGATATCAATCAAGTCAATCAAGTCAAGTTTATATAGCCCTAAATCACAAGCAGTCTCAAAGGGCTCTGTCCTCTGCATTTAACCCATCCCCATGTGATTTTGATCCATCCCCTGGGGGAGAGGGGAGCAGTGAGCAGCAGCGGCGCCGTGCTCGGGAATCGTTTTTGGTGATCTAACCCCCCAATTCCAACCCTTAATGCTGAGTGCCAAGCAGGGAGGCAATGGGTTCCATTTTTATAGTCTTTGGTATGACCCGGCCGGGGTTTGAACCCACAACCTTCCAGTCTCAGGGCGGACACTCTACTACTAGGCCACTGAGCTGGTCAATTGAGGAAAGGGCATTTAGGGGGGGGGGCTTTTTTTTTGTGCAATGTTTTTCCTGTGCTATTTCGTAAAGTGATAGCAGCAGGTGATTGTGGCGGTAAGTGGAGGTAAGCCGATCTAAAAGTAGCGTCGAAGAAGCCGATGTCGACATTTGCGTTGCAAGCTATCACACAGAGTAAGTTGTATAGATCTATACATCGATCTATATATAAATAGATATTATCTTGAAATGCATTGTTCAAATTGCAATCCAGTTATTAAAATGAAAACAAATTGGACCTTTAATGTCCTCTATTTGGCTCATTCCTCTTCTATCCATCACATCAATAAGGAGCAAGCCGGCCATTATGTTGGCACTCCGATCAATTCACAGTAAATTAGTTACAATTAGAGCTGCCCGCGGACCATCCCCTAAATGCTATTAAATGTCTACCCAGTCAAATCTCCTGTTCCTTCTGTCCACTGGATCATTTCTCAAATCGATGATCTTTGTAAGTGCCTTGTTTAAAAAAAAAAAAGAATGAAAGGCCCGATCAGCTGCATGTGGACAATTAGGCATTATGGTACAATATGATGACAGCAGCAGCCTTATTGGCATGGGAGCTTTTTAGAGATGACATTCTGCATCAACAATGGATGTTTTGTTGACTTTCCCCAAGTTCCGCTGCAAACACCCAAGTCCTACACAGTCGACAGCAGGGCCCTGTCTGAGATCAGCGAAGAGCATGGATCTGCGCCGCGGCCAGAGCAAATGATTTGAGGCATATGTCAAGTCCTTGCCAATTCAAAACAAAGCACTGTCAAGAACACTCTGCCTTGGCCGGGCGGGCGGCCGGCCCGCTTCCTGCACGCGGCGGGCAATTTGATCCTCCGATTGCAAGACCCAGCCCGCCCGTCATCGTCCTTTCACTCGGTTGTGTTCTTTGCCCCCACAGACGACTGGGCGCGTGCGGCTCCCATCCGAGCGGCCGCCACACATTTGCCTGCGAGGCTTGAGAGGGGGGCCTCCTCCACACCCGGGAGACTAAGTCCCTTCACATTACCCGCTGTGGGAGAAGCACTGCCAGAGATGGGAGAGAAAGAGAAAGAGAAAGAGAAAGAGGGGGCAAAATCTAAATCAAAAAGAAAGTGTATTTGGGAAACAATAACGGAATGAAATTCACAGTTTGACACAACAAAGGTTGCAAAGTGGAACACAATCTGATACGATTAGCTTGTTATTGTTTGAATCTCATTTCAGGCCTTCCTGTTAAGAGTTTGCATCTTTTTTTTGTTTAATTGTGGCCTTGCTACGTTTTACGCAACTATTAACGTAAGTCGAGGTTGGAAAAAATGAGATAACTTTTTTATAATATTGATATGGTTTTCAAAGCGTATGATTTGGAAAGGAAATGAAATGATAATATAATTAATGATGCAGTCATCGGGTGCTATGTTAAGAGCTGCGCTCCACATTCCTTCTGATGGATCTTAATGACAGCTGGGCCTTTGATGAAGAGAATGAAATAATGTCATTGCAGGATGTGTCTGCTTTAATTATGAGCAGATGTAGTGTGAAAAGTAGCATAGGGGGCGGGCGCTGAACGTGCACTGCCATGTCAGATGAGTCTCCCCATTACATGGAGCCACAAAGTATTTCCACTGCTCCAGTGAGAAGCCAAAATTGTTGACTTTCATCGTGTTTGCTTCCGGCCAAATGTTAGACCGTAGACTGGGTATGGATTGAGCTTGTTAACCTCCATCATCCTAAATCAAAATAACCAAATGTGCTGTTTTGCTTTTTTTTTTTTCACCCCCACTTAGGAAGTTTTGTGAATTTGTTGATAACGCCGTCTGTCGTGCTCTAAATACATTTGGAGCATCAATGTTGTGAAATAGCAATTTAGAGAATTTAAAAAGGATTCGATCAATCCGAATTGTTCGCCTGGCCATCGCAGTATTTATGAAGACATAAATGATCGGATGGATGTGATTTTTCATCTTTTTACGCCACAAAAGATGATGGATGATTATCCATGGCCTCCCCCACCCCCCCTCTCCCCCATGGACCAGCCTATAATGTTCACTGTTGAAAATGACTGTCATCACGCTTCACAGCAGGCTGGATGGATCCACTCAGTGTGGACTTTCTGAACCGACACGACTAAGCCGGCTTTCTTTCTTAATGTAAACATCTCCGATAGGCATATACGAGTGTTTATCTGATTCCAATTGTCACGGAGTCGAGCTATCGCATGCATGTGCAAACTTAGCCGCTTGTCCACGTAGAAGCCGAGCACAAACGTGCCCGCTGATGGTTTTCTACCACGTAAAAGCCGTTGATGATGCTAATGCACAAAGTCTGTTTGGCAAGCAAGTCGAGCAAAAAGCAGAGGGCGGAGGGCTCTCCTAACGACTCTTTGGCAAATAAATGATGACAAACTTGAGCTCTCTCTCTCTGCCGCTGAGCATTACGTTGGCTATCTAATGACGTTGAATGGTGATGGTGAACAAAGCGACAACAAATATATTATGCCAATGAATCTTAAATGGCCATCCCGAAGGAAACACATCTGAATTGTAAATTTATGGATCAAGATGTCATTTTTTTCCCCCCAATTCCAAATAGCTGCATACCTAATGTGCATTTTTTTTTCTATTTACATCTTTATAACCACTTGTATGTGTTGAAGTCATGTGAAATTGTCAAGGAATGGACAACAACAACCTTGGATTTCTGCATTTGCATCAGGGGGTGGGAGGAAGAAAATATCAAAGTTTATTCCAAATGATGCTACTTAATTCTTTCCAGACAACACTTAATCCCTGAAATGCAATAGGAGTCGTTTATAAGTGTTTTCCATTAGCGTGCTTTATGTTATGGAAAAAAAATAGATTTTACCCGATTTTAAGGTCAACCTCTATACTTCAACCGAACCGTGAAAATTGGACACATTTTGCTTGTCGTTAGAACTCAATTTGAATATTCATTTGAATGATGTGTGCTTACCTTGCATTCACTCGAACCAAGATGTTTGTTTAGCCTTAATCCGCATACCTGCACCTCAAATAAAAAGTGTCTCGCCCAGTGTTACTGGCTTCCCATATGGGGACCTGAGTTTTGCTTCGAAAACTGTAAGAGGTCCCCATGATGTGACTATAAAAACAAATCTATCTCCAAAAAAAAAGGCATGCACGCGCACACACACACACACACACACACAGGCTAATGTTCAGGCTAATGTCCTTCTTGCTTTTATCTGGAGGCGATGTGACAGACAAAGGGCTCCAGACAGAGTGAAGAAGACTTTTAAATCTTTCTGTCATGGCCATCTTCCTATGGCTTGCAGGGATTCTGCTAAAGTAAGTCCACCACTTTGCAGCAATGTGACACATGTTGAAGTATAAATCCTGACTGGGATGCACAGAGACACAAACAGATAAGTCACCTTTATGAGGTGCAAAAAACATTTCACCACTGGGGAAATACCTTGCCAGAACTTAACCTCTAAAACTCTTGTTGTGTCAAAAGTGCTCAATAAATACACTTTCCATACTGTACATGGATGGTCGGTCAGTTTGTCAATCACAGTACCATTTAGTAGTTATTTCTTGGATTTCTTCCATTTGAAGAAGAAAGTTCCAAATGCCTTGGGCAAGAGTTCTAATTGCTGCATGTACAAGAGGTTAATGAGAAAATGTCTTCTTGAAATTCCCTTTTAATGTGAACATGTAGTCTCTGTGACGTCCCAAGTGGATGTCACGTCACTGTAGCCATATGTCCAACATTTTTACTATGCTGATTTGCCTCCATTTTCCAGCAGCCCCGTGTGGCCCTTTCCCACTTGTGGGCATCTCGCAGTCCCTATCACCTTCTCATTTTTCTACTCAGTAGGCATGGGTCAATCTTGTATCACTGATGAGCTTCTTATCAGACCCATGCGGAGGTCCTAATTAGCCAGCGGGCCGCTGCAAGCATCGGCTTCTGGATGAGCCTGCCACGTGCTTGCACCGAGGTTACAAAATGCTCGGCTTGCTTGGAGACTCCTCCAGCAAATCAAAGTAAGTCTTGACAAGACTGACATGGTTCCAAATGTTTTTCTAATGATATCAGTATTGTCAAAAGAGTTGTTATTGTCATTCTTTTTCTTTGCTCCACCGCTGTTACTTTTGGGTTTTGCACACTGAGCGCTGTAATTGCAATGGGCCACAGAAGGTTAATGTTTCTCACTGCCCCAGAGCAAAAGCAACATTTTATGTTGTTGACGGCACAAATAAACATCAATTATACACACAAGCATATATGTTATCCAAGGACTGATCTCATGGGAATTGGCCACACTCAAGAATTAGGCCACTTTTGTCAAGTGTTGTGCAAAAAGGGGTTTTGGGGTCACACTGTGTCTGTGTGTGACATTAAAAGAAGTGGGGTGGGCAATTCTAGCCGTCAAGTCATATTAGATGGAAATAACCGAGCCACGATGCACACAAGAAGTTCGGGTTACTTTTTTTCATTTCTATTCCATTGATTGCGATGTTTGTGTATATGAATATCTCAGCTAAACTGTGCCTTTGTTTCCTTGGGCAAAGTCTGCCTCCCTGGGTAGGAATGTCTACAGAAGTGGCGCTGTGTGTGTGTGTACAGTAAAAGGCCTGTTAGCCCTAACAAGGTGTTGGCTCAGGTAAATACACTTGCAAGTGTGTCAGAGCCCAGGGTGAAATACAACACGGATGAGCTCAAATTCAAGCCATGAAGGCTTTTCCCATTTACGTACGTGGCTTAAGGTGTGTTTGTTCATGCAACGAGGTCATCCAATTAGCCATCCGGCGTGCTCTTATTCACACCCTCCTCGTTATCCCGTGGGAGGTGTTTGAAATGGAAGATGACTGTCGCCAACAGGTTACCACTTATTCCTTCATTGGGTTTTTTTTCAGATGGTGCCTTTGTTTTTGACAGAATGATGTCACGCTACAGGGTAAAGGTGTCCACTATTATTTGTATCAGTTATATTTTTTTCTGCTCCGTTTGACCGACAATTATGATCGATTGCATTCATCCAAAATTCGCTCTGGGCACTTTCTCTTTTTTTGCAGCTGTGCTGAAGTTTGATTCTTCAGATCCCCAAAAGATCAAGAGGGCCAGCTTGAAAGTGATTTTACCTGAGGATTGAAGAGAATTCTCACAACTAGCTAGAAGGACATGCAGGCACCATGCTGCTGAGGTGGGGATTGATTTGAAGTGGAGGCCTTTCAAGCGTTCTCTCCAAACAACATAAATGCAAACTCGCATGCACGCAAAAAAAACGTGTGCTTGTGTGTGTGTGTGTGTGTGTGTGTGTGTGTGTGTGTGTGTGTGTGTGTGTGTGTGTGTGTGTGTGTGTGTGTGTGTGTGTGTGTGTGTGTGTGTGCAGGTGGCTTGAAGAAAGTCAAAGCAGTGGCATAAATGAGTGAGAAGGACCGCTGTCGCCGCTGTCGCTGTACAGTATGGTGCTTTGGAGCCACTCTGACTAATTGGGCTAATTTAGCGGCTGGAGAAGCAAAGGAGTCCCAGAGGACCGAGTGGGTCCTTCTTCTTTTCATCATGGCTCCTTGTCAGTGTTTCTGGCCTGATCTGAACCCATCGCTCTCGCCAAGCAGCGCTGCTGCACCTTGCTTGCACTTTGATAGCCAGCCCTCTCATGTTGCAATCAAGAGAGAGGTGAGAACGTCTGAAGTTACCTGGCACTCGCCACGCTTCTTATCACACTAGACAATCTATTTCTAGGGAGGTTCAAAATGACAAGTAATCATCAAATAGATCAAATAAATGTAATAAATAATCATTTGGACTTGGAGCTAAATAAGCACAATGGCTTCATGTGATGCAGTGGAATTTGGCTTCTTAAGTTTGAATTGATCTCGTCACATCATGGTTAGGTGAGGATAACGTCGAAGAATCCAAATGCAAACTAAATAAGCAAACTGTCAAACTCTGGATGAGGTCAAATACAATGACAGCAGAGATAATTAAATGCCCAATAGCGACACTGACCACAGAAACTTTATCAAAAGATCATATTTGTCTGCAAGGCTATTGCATACAAAATGAAAATTAAATACAAACTTTTAAAACCATTTGAAATATTTCTCTTAGAAGTCCAAAACCTCAGCGTGTGAACACATAGTCAGAGCTACAATAAAAATAAACACGACAAACAACGAATAAGTCATATCCTTTTGACGTATAGAAATACAAATGAAGATGTCATTATAGTCATTCACATTGTATTTTCCTTTGTTCTTCTCTCTTATTGACTAACCAGCATGTCCTACTGGCTTGGTATTAAATGAAGCCTTAGCACGGCCAGCTAGTGAAACATGATAAAGTGAGAAAAAAAAAAAAAAGGCTCACAATCTCCCGTAAAGCCTCCGAGTCGGAACACGTGCCAAAGAAACGATAATCTCCTTTCCGGAGGTACCTCAAGGCACCGTAAAGACTCTTCTCCACCAATATCAATAAAACACATGGGCAATACATTACAGCGCGACTCACAATCTAATGCATTATGGCTGCTCTTCTGTCTTTTGATGGGGAGGGAGGGAAGGAGTGAGGATTCATATTATGTCATGCCGGAGATGACTGATTATCGACATTATATGACATGTTTCCTTCCGTCTTCATCCGTCCGCAGCCTTTGGCACTGGCAAACTCTCTGGTCATCTGCACCAGTGGGATAAGAAAATGGCTGAGTTTGAGACACAACATATGTTATTCGCTTTTCCAATAGCGCCATGCCTGGCAGGGAAATTTGTGCCGTCGCATTATGACACTATGACATTATGAAAGAAGCTCAGTTGCGCCCCGAGATGGAGTACGGACAGCCACAAACAATATCCAGAATGGAGACATTGGGAGCTGGTGACAGTCAGACCGCATGGAGACATCACAAATAATCTATCCGAGTTCAACATCACAAACAATCAGGCTAAAGATAGACAAAGAATATGGAAGGGGGGGGATGAAAACGGAGCACTTTAGTTCTCCGTTGCTCCTTCTGCATCTGTCCTTTTGAATTTGGGCACGGATAAAGAGAAAGAATACATATCAATATAAGCTGGAGAATAATAGATGATACAAGGTTTGGAGATGGGGCTGCAAAGTGCCTGGAGCGTATTTCCAGAACCACACTTTCTGGAAGACTGTCACTGTTTGCTATTCTTAGTGGTCCTTTCTTTAAAAGGCAAAGGCACATCAGCATCACACATCTGCAAATGTGAATGACAAATTAGCACATGTACAAATGAAAAAGAAACATGATGTGATGTATTCTATTATGGTCCCCTGTCTTGCTCAATACAGATAAGGTTCCGTTCAACCTTCAAAAAGCAATCAGGAAATGGCAGCTGGCCTATAAATACGCCAATCACTGCATTTATATACAATGACTGTTTTTCTTTATTTGGATACATAACTAATCATTACAAAGGTGATGATGAGAAGAAGTAGAAAGGGACCAAATAAAAAGTAGGTTAAACTGAACAGACGTAACACAAATGTATGGGTTGTTCATAATTCATACATTTTGAAATGTCCATGAGACTCCGAATCTCTTTGACCCCTGCCACCAAAATGGCCTGGCTTATCATGGCACAGAATGTTCTGACAGTAAGACGAAAAGTCAAGATATGGCAGAATTTCCACAAAGACACAGCTCGCATTTTCGTAGCAAAGACAATTGTAGTAGAAGATGACAGCAGTTACGGGAAAACCATTGCCCAGGGTGCATTTGGCTCATAGCGAACAATATCACTCTCCGGCAAAGATAAATATGAGATCACAAGATAGAATTTGGCTTCAGTTGGAACAAAGTAGAGGAAAGAAAAAGATCACACCACTTCCTCCATTCTTGTACCGTAATAGTTCAATATGAATGTGTACTGTAGCGCTCTAGGTCCAGACCACAAGATCCACTTGGTTCCCCGCCTCCGAGTAGTCAGTCATGGCAGCGTTTGTGGCGCTCACTTCCATGCAGGCAGGTCTGGGTCACCCCATGGCCTGTCTCAGGAACAGATGTGATTGGCTGTGACAGCTCCTTGATGAGTAATTGCTCTAATCACTTGACGCTTCACGACTGACCAAACACCCTTGCACCACCCCCTCCTCTCGATGGGGTACAGCAGAGCCCAAGCAAACTCAGCTCACATTTGACCAGAACGGAGCCATGTCTAGTCCATCCATTCACCTAAGGACGAGCATGTTTTTCAACCAGATCGGATCAACCTCTGCCTCACAATTCTGTAGTTCAATCTGGAATCTGGCCTACCTGTCCTCGTCAAGCTTTGTGCGGCTCCCCCAAATCTGCATGTTAGATCCATGAATGTAAATACTATGATTTGTCTATATGTGCCCTGCAATTGACTGGCAAGCATTCCAGCGTACACCCAAAGTCACCTGAGATAGGCCCCAGCTTTCCTCTAAGAGGAGAAAATTGACAGATCCATTCAAGGCTTTTTAGCCATTTGGTTTGATGTTATGACAACTGCACCCATTTGTCAGGAAGCGCCTCTCCACGCTCAACTCTTGCTTTGAATATGAGACAACCAATTAGAGTTCGTCATCTCTCCGAGTGACCCTGGGATTTTCCTTACGCAGAGCTCTTGGACCGAGCCAGTGAGCGAGGGACCGGTGCAGAGGAGACAGAAGGAAGGAGAGGAGCTATAGGTACGGCCCCTCGCTGTCATCTCCACTCATAGGTACTGCTGCATTCATGGCTCTTAATTATATGTGGGTTGTCAGCGCTGGTAGAAAAGCCTGGCCGAGAAAGAACGGAAAGCCCGCTGTGGGAGAGAATAGTTAGTGAGATTGGCAAGCGCCGACGAGACAGGCATGACAGGCAGCCAGGCAGCCACGCAGGCAGGCAGGCAGGCTGGCTACCCGTTTGTTCTTCTTCGACTGTGACCGGCCCCCTTAACCCGCACTGCCCATTGGTCCTGCTTTGACTGGGCCACTTGAGTGGGAAGGTGAGGTGCTCTGTCTCGCTCGGTAATGATGGAGCTGTCTGTCTGTCTGTCCGTCTCAGTCAGTTACCTAAAAAGGAAATTGATCTAATCCACCTCCCTGTTTGATTTCTTTTATTCGCAGCTGATTTGTGTGCACTTAGTCACGGCGGTTGAACACATAGTCTGCTTGTCTGCCGACAGGTCGCATCAATGACTTTGTGCTTGTTATTGTCTCTAAAATACATAGCTACCACCAGGAAGATGATGTTCCCGTCACTCTTTTTGCTTACATAATATGCAAAAGCTTTGCCCCAGGATGAATCCATAACATTTGAGTGGAGAATTGGAGTTATTTTGGGTAAGAAAGCACAGAACCTGCTTTCTGTGTTTCACATTGATCACAGTTGTCCTGGCTTGGTCCCAAGTCCACAAGACTGAATCTTAAACTGAGACTCTTCAAAAGTTCTCTTGATATTGGTCTTGAGACCAAGGCACCGCAGACCAGGGCATGGGTTTGCGCTAAGGTGGCTAAAATTCAAATATCACAAAGGGTCGAGGCGGGTGTTGACACAATGGGATATCTGGACAAGGACCAGAAAAATCCAAAATCACAAGGTTCGAAATAACACAACATGGCCTGTGACAAACAACGAACATCTAGCAGTAACAAGGACAGTAAACTGACATGGACTGAAAGGAAACTGGGAGGTAAATGAACCAATGAAGATCATGAAAGAATTCTGGGATTACAACAAGATACACATTTAGAAAAAGACAGAATATACCAGTTCACCTGTCTGGTCAACAGCGCAGGACGAAGCCACTGACATTGACCCTGATTGAGTCAAATGAAAGGCATTAGTGCCGGGTCATTACATAGCTAAACTGGGGTGTCACACACACATGACATGGGACGGAACATGACATCTCCGCTTGCATGCATACATCTTAGTCCTGGGACGATTGCAGGCAAGTGCTGAGAAGGAGAAAACTCCCAGCATGGCCGACTCTATCTTATGATCCGAAAGAGCACGTCGTCGGCAGTTGCCTGAAAGTGTTGCTGCTCACCATGAGCAGAATTTTCCACAATATAATTAACATGTGCTGTGCTGTTGACTTGGCGGATAAACTCACTAAAACAGGGGGAGAAGCTCATAGGGACTATTGGTTTTAATGGTGACCAGTCTCAGCCGCGCTTCGACTCCCCATAATAAGGTTTGGGCTCAAGCTCCCAGCGGAGAGTTTGCTTGACAATCTGACAACGTTATCTCAAGATAAATAGGTTATGGGTCGGGAGGTGGCGGCAGCGCAGACAGAAAGCGACTTGACTTCTCAGTCTGCTGATGTTTTGATGGAGGATGCGTTTAGCCGGTTGCACCGGCAGCTTGCCCCCCAGGTAGATAGCCCAGATTATCTGACAACAGATCATTTTCCCAACGTACCTTTGCCCCTCTCTCTCTCTCTCTCTCTCTGTACATTGTTAAAATCTGATTCTTTAATTCAGAGGGAGATTCATAAAGACAGAACAAGACGCCATCAGCAAGGCTGGAGACACCTGAGGGGAAAGGTCACCAATTCAGGATCAGGGAAATGGACATTGGTGATTAGGCCAAACAATTGAGTCTGTATAATTGACCATTTAAGTAATAACAACTCCTGTCTCTCACTTATTCCTAGTCCTTAACCTGTGCACCAATGACTATCAGGAAGCCAGACCTCTTTTAGCCTTTATTTTTATCTTGACACTTCTCGTTATTGGAAACACCAGTCAGCCACCAAATTGGGCCTCGCAATGTCAAAATTGTACAACGTTATTGAGTAAATTAGAGATTGAGGCAACTTTGAAAAGATGACAAACACCTCTGGCTTCTCCTGTACCTAATAGTTTGGCCTGAGAGCAAATAAATCCAGATAAAGGGCTGTCTCACTGAATGATGATACTCTTCAGTTGAACTGTCTAAAATATACTGAATGAGTTCCAAAAGTTGCATGGCTTGTATCTTTGATTCAGCTGCACGTTGCATGAAGCAATCAATGGCCTGGGGATATATTGCCTGCAGCTTCACAGCTTCAGAGTTGACATGCTAGTTGCCAATGGAAAATGCGGTCTTGGGAGATACGGCTGAACGTGCATTACAAAACGCGGGAAAGAATTGGAGTTGTGTCTCGATCAAGTGGAATGTGAAAGTGGTGTTTTTTTCTTTCGTTGCATGGGAGTTTAAGAATGTGTTTTCACTGTGGAAGAAGTTTTACATGGCTCCCATGTTGCGCAATACCGTAGATCAGTGCTTCAGAGCAGGGGTACCCGTAATTAAATCTCAAGGCACAGCACAAAAGGCTCATGTACTTGCAGGAAGCCATGATTTATTCTTTTGTAGGAATGGTAACAGGTGGATGGCTATACGTACATTGAAAGAGCATTTCAATTTTACGCCTGCTCGACTAGATAGATGAACAAAGATAGATATGTAATCAATAAGTAAGTGTCAGACAAATGGGGTGAAACTGAATGATAATCATGCCTGCAGCAGCACGACTACTTTGTCATGGAATATATTCAAGCAAGCTACTCCAAGGAAGCCAAATCTTTGTCAAAAGTATTGAATTATTTTAATCATATTTCCAAAATATGTAGCCTATCTGAACGGCAATCCGCTCGGTGATTCCCTCCATACGGCAGCCATGCGTTTATGGCTCATAGTGCATAGCGGCGGCACCTTGAATGCATTATTTGGCTAGCCTTCAACGTGAGCGTCACAGGTGAGTCCTGGTCGCTTTTATCACAGCGCGAGCATTCGGCCGTCTGGCTGGCTGGCTGGCTGGCCGTCTGGCTGGCTGGCTGCAGTCTCATCTGTCCCAGGCTTGAAATTGCCAATAAAGAGGGGCTCATATAGATCACCCCCGACGGGCGCCGGAGACCTGTCATGCGGACCGTGATTCCTTGCTCTCAGAGAGGGGAAGAGGGACAAATAACCCAGGGAATCTCACCGTATCTAGCTCGCCCGCCCCCACGCACACAGACATCCCGTTTTACTCTCTCCAGGTCATAAAGCACCAAGTTAAAGAGATAAACTGGATAGTAGTCATAGGAGAGACAGGTGCAAGTCTGAGCTTTCACTCTCCATCTTTAGAGGTAGTAAATCAAACTAATGGCTTAAAGACATGAACACAGGATTGGGAGAGATTTAAAAGGGCCCAAATTGCTCAGATCAAAAATGAAATGGATTGATAAATCCACAGGATCCTCACAGTCCTCAACTTTGCCAGCATGCATATTATTCCTTATACAGTAATTTTGGGACTTTAGTGCATAAAATTACATTTATAATGTAATTCTTTGATATTTTATCATTTATAAAGTTAAAAAAACATCTATTTTATTTTGTATTAGGTCTGTAACCCTGTATTTTTATTTTAAATATAGTACAGTAGTGGTTAGTACATCTTCAGGCTAAAGATCTTGACTCTGGCCCAGCTGTATGGGGTCACATGTTCTCTCCATGCCTATGTGAGGGCAATCATTTTGAAATAATCATTTTTGTCGTTTTGTCAAAAATGAATAGTCCTGCTACACAACATAGCATTCTGTAAATTTTCCAAAGGCATAATATGGGTTATTATGATTATTTTAAATGAAAGAGGCAAAACCATGTGAGAGCTTATTGCAAGTTTGTGATTTCTTTGAAAGAGCCACAGTGCTCCCTGCTGGCATAGAAGAAAGCAGCAATGAGAGTCACAAGTTGTGATGTCCCTGCCCCTGCAGCTGCACAGATAAGAGGTTGAAACTTCATGTTTCCGTCTCACGTGGGTCCAAATCTCATGAGCGGGTTCGGGAGCATCCCGCTTTGGCATCACCGTTTCATCTGAATCAAGGACAAGAGACGCCCAGCGAGCGTGAGAGCTGGAGAGAAACCTGCATGGCCAGTGGGCAAGTCCAATAAAAGACAATCTGACTTTTCAGAAGCTATCATAATCAAGATCCTCCCACTGAGTTTGTTTGTCTGTGGGGGACACGGATGACGAAGGGTAAAGGGAGAGGATATTCCGAGCTGTAATTAATAGTCTTAAGTGACTGCTGCCGCTTAGCTCGGAGGCAGTCACCGGATTTGTCGTTCTGGTTAGCTGGTACCGCGGCCTTCGGCGTGTCCTACGGCCTTCTGGCTTGGCATGGAAGCGCAAGAGGAGGAAATAGAGAAAGTGTCTTTTATGGCCGCTTTGTTTGTCTCTGGGGCCTCTTCCTGATCAGTCACACACACACACAGACAGCATCTCTTCCAATGTGTCACAAACGTTAAGGGAAAGACATGAAATGCCACCAAAATGTCAGCACTCCGCCCCCCTTGTAAACACTCATTTGCATGTGAGTATATCTGATGAGATGAAGGGAGGAGGCTGAGGTTGGACCAGCTTGTTCTTTTTAGCCTTTGGGGGCCTAGGAGAGACGGGAACTGCTTATTTCTCGCCACTGTTTCCATTAGGACGGCCTGAGTGGTTGCATTTTTAACGTTCTCTGCTTTTTCAAAACTGCTTGATTGTATTTCTTAAGGATATTATACCATACATTATTTGCTTGATGTCAACTGTGAAGCAAATGTAATGAATTCAAAGTGAATAAAAGGTCTATCCCTTGGTACTGTGGTTCTGAACTAGCGCCAGCAGTGTCCAAAATTGGACAACCATGTTCTTGTCAAACTGCTCCTTGCCTCGATTGCATCTATCCTACAGTATTCAGTTTCCCCAGGTCATAAAAGGTAACAGAGGAGACAGGCAGGCAGGGCAGTGGCCGTGTGTCATCAGCAATGACAAATGAGCATTAACAGCATGTTCTAGGCTCCAAGACCAGGAAAAAGGAGGACATACGTACAGATGGATCGAGCAGGACTGAGGGCTGTGTTTATGGCTATGCCTGCCTTGGAAAGCCCCAAGGCGCTCCGGGTGACCCTTGCTGTAGATTTTCCTGCTAATGTGACCCTCGTATTGTGTATCGCCGCCGTCGAAACTCCCACAGGCTATAGTTAGTCGTGGGCACTGGGGATCGTTGTCCTCAGTCCGCCTGAGTACAGACAGGATGTGGCAGCTCGGAGGCATTTAGTTCAAGGAGATGTACTTGAATGCTGCCGGCGCGCACTTATGGAACGAGTAAAAGTGTGTGACGTGGCCGATAAATAAAACAAAAAAGGGAATGTTGGGAACGGGGGGGAAAAAAACACTGCGAATTAGCCTTGCCTCAATTGTTCTAATCTAATCATTTATGATAGTCTCTGCACTCATTTCTATAATTAATCTGTTTACTGGGATAGTACTTTTCGTCAAAATGGGTTTAAAAAAAAAATATATATGTCTCTGCAGTCTGACCGCAAGCATCGGTATTCTGTTCAGGTGAGACGTTAGCAACTTGACTCAAGTCAAGATGAAAACAATGCTTGTCACCTATGTTTTACTATCACTGTTTTGCACGCACTGACACACACACACACACACCTGGACAAAAGATGGTTAAGAAGGCCACTCTTGAATGACAGGTGACATTTCATTATGGGGACATCATAGTGCAAATGTATCCAGACATGACACGCGGCGGGTCACACAGCAGACACAGACAAGACAGACCAAGTCAACTTTGCTGGAGGACTCAAGAATGAAACTCCGGACCCTCCTCCCTGTCATCTTTGATTCCTTTTGACCACAAATCTTTGCAGAGAACTTCAATGAAAACAGACACACTAGTCTAGTCTGAACTCGTTTTTTGATCAGTATGCCATCCTTGGAGATGTCTAAAGAAAGACTGTCATAGTCGCTATTATTATACCAGCAAACTCAAACTTGAGTTTGTGGTCACTGGTCAGAGAAAGAAAAAATAGAGGGAAATTTGCCATTTTCAGTTTATATTATTATTATTATTATTATTATTATTATTATTATTATTATTATTATTATTATTATTATTATTATTATTATGAGAGAGCGACCACTGTCTCTACCGTCTCTCTCTCTCTCTGACGCAATATACAAGAGGTTCCATCCTATTGGTCAAATGAGCTGCCATTCAAAGACAGAAAGGCGGGCTTAGAGAGCAAACAGCCAATCGAGTGATATGTGGATGTCCTCCATCGTCAAGAATCATGGCGTTACGGGAGCTAGCATCGCTCGAGAAATATTTAGGACTGAAAAAAAACAACAAGTATAGTACCCGAGGGGACAAAAAGGTGACAAAAGCGTGCATGGGTATGGCGGGTAAAAGTGTCATTTTGTTTGAAAGTTGACAAATGAAACATTGTGGAGAGGAAGGTAATGCTAATAAGCTAGCCATCTTCGCTATGTTGTGCTTTGTGTGAAACGTGCAGCTTTCATGACATTTTAGGTCACTTGACATGAGCAAATCTACTTTTGCAGGTGTTTATTTACAGTGCACAATGGAACGCGTGCATGCTTGTCCATAGAGTGAACCACTCAATGATTGTTTATTTTGAGAAGATTGTTGTATAGTGAATGTGATCACTGGAATTTCTATTCTTATGGGGGAAGATATACATTTTTTTTTAATTGGTATAAAACGATTGACCTACCTTCTTCCAGGTGCCTGTGCTGCAAAATAACAATGGTCCTCCCCTGGTGGGCCTGATAACCATCGCCTGCCACCTGGTGAAAGAAGCCAAACGTCCTGAGCTGCTGGGGGATGATGCAGAAGACAGAGCAGTGGTGCATCAGTGGCTGGAGTACAGAGTCAGCAAGCTGGACGGCTGTAACAAGGATGAAAGTAGAACTATACTAAAGGTAGGTGCTTGGAAAGTGCAAAAATGTCTTTTTCCAGGGGCTCCTGAAGTCTTTCGAAATGTTTGTGTATATTTCCCAGAGCTGACAAGCAGAGAACGCAACCACATAATACATTTATATTTCAATTTTCAAGTGTTATATTCTTCCAATGATATTATCAATGATAGTCTTAGGAAAGCTCCAAGTTAGCCTAAAAAACGTTGGTACTTTATGTTTGCGCAGTAATTCACCAGTTTGGTGTTCACTCAATTCGCACTTAAGAAGTTTTACTCTGTGCAAAAGGCTTTTGTAGTATTTCTGGAGCTCCAAAAAGAAATTCCTCTGAGAGGCGCCTCAACATTCCTCTCTCATTTGGCTTGCCCGGAAGTACAGACGGTGTGTGTGTGCGTGCGTGACAGCAATACAGACTGATGTATGGCCTTTCAGTGACATGGCCCCTCATGACAGAGAAAAATGCCTTCATGTGCCTGGCGCCAGTCAGCGTGAAATGGATGGCCAGCCACGAGTCTGCTGGACACTGGGCGCCTCTTGGCACTGTCCTGTCAGCATGAAGCGCGTATGTATGTGCGCACTTCTCACAGTGACACACACGGTCGTCGTGTGTCCAAGGAGTCACGCTGGGTGGCAGCGTGTTATCTGGACAGGCCTCTTAAATATTTTAATGGTGCCACTTACAAAAGGAAGTCGCCTTGAGCATCTCAAGCTCTGGTGCCCAGTGCTCCCTCACTACTGTGACTGTCCTGCTGTGGCCGGCGCACCACTTCTTTTTTTTTTTTTTTTTTTTTTTTTTTTTTTTTTTTTTCCCCCCCCCAACCTTTTCACCCCAGGATGCAAAGTGAAAACTTGTCGCTTTTCACACAGACTGCAATGTGACAACAGGAAAGTCAAACCGTTTGACCTTGGAATCCAATCTTCGTTTGCCATCGCTGTTTTGTGAAGCCGTTTCTTTTTTTTCCTCTAAGATTGCACGATTAGAAAATTGCTGTCTACCGCATTGCAACATGAACTTGATTTCCATAAATCGATCAGCCCAAAGTCTCGACTCCATTTGTGTTATCTGCAAAAAAAAATGAACAGCTGTATTTTTTTCCAAGCTTGGCGGAGGCAGCCGGAGAGCACCGCCTCCCTTCCAATGCTCGACTGGTCTTCAGCTCCGTGGCTGTAGGCTACAAAGAGCAAGGATCTGATGGTGGAAGTCTGCAGTCTTCATGCCTTGTTTGGCATCAGCCACTTTTGCTGCACAATAACTCCATTTGCCCCCAAGATGCTCAGTGTGCATGGCGAGAGTTGCGCCGTGTACAAGTGCTAAAGATGGTCCCCCTCCCCTGGGACCAGCACTTCCGTGTCCCCAAGTTTCGACGGCTTCATTAGATATGCAAAAAAAGAGAGTTGGAGTAAACAAACAGCCTGTTTAGTGGCATCTGTGCTAAGTCGCCAGTCATGGACAAGGGACAAACCCCCTCAGGATATACATTATTGTCTCCCACACGCACGCAAGCCACGATTCAGATATATAGGTTAATGAACCTGCTGTCATGCTTCCCTTTTTACACTCAAAGTAGAGGATGAGCGACCGCAATAGACATTCGATCAAGTCTTCTTTTTGTTGCCTACACAGGCTCAGTCAAAGGTTCAAGAGTTTTGTCGGAAATATATTTGTATTCAAACCAGACTACAAAAATATATTTGTATTCAAACCAGACTACAATACACTTTTTTTTTTGAAGCTATTAAAATAAGTTATTAAATCTTTAATTTTCCACTCCAGATACCCCGAGGAGCACACCACAGCACACCACACACCTGATGTGTTTTGTTTTTGTTTTTGCTCTTCCAGGACCTCAACCTCTACTTGCAAGACAAAGTTTGCATGGTCGGCAACCACTTCACTTTAGCAGATGTGCTCATGTACAATGGACTTCACCCGCTAATAGTGAGTTAGCAATTTCTTCTAAATCAATATATAAGCACAGCACACCCAATTAGTCATTCATTTGGTTGTTTACCCAGTGCAGTTTGCAATCATTTCTTCACATTGTCACAGCACTGCAAAATCAACCCGAGGACATAAAAGTTTGGCACTTTTTAGGATTTGAAAAAGTAAAGTGAGGGTAGAGAAGATCCCGTAAGGAGGTGTCAGTGGGTTTAAGCGTAGAGCGAAGGTCAGCTTCCCCACCGGGCACAGCGTCACTTTGCTTTGGACTCAATGTTCCTTTTAACCTCGGGGACATTGAGTCCTGCCTGCCACTAGATCTTGAAATGTTCATTTCACGCGCAACAACATTTCACAGTCATTAAAAGCGACTGATGTTCCGAGGCGATGATCTTGTCAGCTTCCAAATTCCATTTAATTAGATACCAAAGAGTATTTTTTCCAAGGACACGCTGACTTATTGGTCTATGATTCATCTGCTGTTTAGCGCGTGACCTCTTTTACCTTCACCGATCCTGCCGCGCATTGTGCTGATAAATGACTCCATGTTCCTCTCGCCGCCAGATGGACTTGACTTTTCAGGAAAAGGAGCGGTACGTGAACGTGACCCGATGGTTCGACCACATCCAGCATGGCAGCGGCGTCCGACATCACCTCCCCCCGGTAGTTGTGCTCAGGAACGGAATTTACACCACAAAACACCATTGAAGCCCGCCCGGCCAGTCCGCCTTGAAAATTGTTCTCATTGAGCACGTGTCACATGAGGATTCCAGAATTTTCTTTTGTTTGAACTGGTCCGAGACGACTGTTTTTCAAAAGGTACTCAAGCTGTCGTCGGATGGCTTCTCCCACTTGTCTTGTTGCATCATATTGACTTTTGACATCCTTTCACAGCCTGGAAGATGGCTTAACCTTGGATACATAAACATGTTTCAGGTTTTGTGTTGTGTGGTGCTTTTTTTTTTAAAGGGAAACTATGATAATTGCTTCTAACTTAATATAAAGGTGTTCTCAGTGACAATTGGACAATGTTGTGTGGTGTGTTTTTTTTTTTTTCAACGGGAAACTATTAGAATTGCTTCTCATTTCATACAAAGGTGTTCTCAGTGACAATTGAACAAAGGACAGCGTTTGTCACTCAAAAGGTCTCTGCCCTATTTTTGTTTTTTTCCCAATGGTCATGTCAATCTCAGATGTTTCACAGGCCCGCATTTTGTGCACCATGCGCTCTGCCCCACTTCCTCATTGGGCAGGGGCGGGCGGCAAGCAGTCGAGCATCAGACCTAGAGTCAAGAGATCAGACCAAGGCTTCGCTCGCTCAAGTCCCAATAAGCACCACTGTTGATGCTGCAGGCCAGGCAGAGGGCAGCGGGCTCACCAGCTGCCACACACAGCCAGCCAAGGCCCGAGCCCCGACTCCCCTTGGGCGACAGTCAGCCACTGTGTGTCACTTCAACCCTCACACTACCAAGGGGGCATAGAGAGAGAGAGAGAGAGAGAGAGAGAGAGAGAAATTAATAGTCATCAAGGTGAAGCCTAACTTCTACGGAAGTGCTGCATTTGTGATTGTTCACCTTATTGATTTAGTTAGTTTATTTGACATCAATGAAGGTTTGCGTAGATGCACCAGAATCAGCCAAGGGGCTAGTTTTCATGGAGTCCTTGAGGCAAGGCTGGGTTTCAAACCACCGACCCTCCAGTTTCGGAACAACCAGCTCTACTGCCTGGGCCACGGTCGCCACAAGTCTTATTTCAAGAAAAAAAAAAACACACACAATTGAGAACACAGATTTTTTGGTGACACAAACTTGAGCATACGGAAAAACAAAAAATTACCAATTTGTCTTCTAAAATGATTTTATTCTTGTTTTTCAAAAACACCAAAATCTGACTTGATCCAGTTTACTCTGGCCGACCAAACAATTTGCAATTGCAATATTGCTATTTTGTCATCAGGCAGCCAACAGCAATAAGAACACATCAAAGGAGCTGGACCCACAAGACCCGCTCAGAAAATCCCGTGCGTGCCTGTGTTTTCTCACCATTTGTTTTACGTAAAGACCAGTGTTGGGAAAAAAAAGTGTTACAAAGATGTAAGTCGAGGGGAAAATGGCTCGCGGTCATCCATTGGGCCCTTGTGACTAGATGGGGCTCTTTGTGGTGTTGGGAGCCATTAAAGCCGCCTTTGTCTTCTTGCTTGTGTTAACATTTACTTGGAATGTTGTGCTGTCAAGACTTCCCACCGCAAAACTTGCCTCTGGATGTATTTTTTAATTTCATTTGTCTTTCTGATGATGCCATGATTCCTTGTTTTTTCTGTAAGATTAATAACGTGCTTCACGGAAAATGAAAATGATCTAATTATTAAGTTTGCAGAAATAATATATCGACGTAAATATTTCTAATTATTTGAGAGTGTGACCTGTTTTTTTTTTTTTCTTTTTTTGTCAACAAGCAAACACACATTGACCTTGAGCGAGCAAAGGAATTCAAGTAAGAGTTGGCTAAAACACGACAACACCTGCAGACATCTGCGAACAACAATCCATGCCTAGAAATATTGGCAACGTCATCATTTTAGGAGAAAATACTCATATTGTGCCAATAATATGCGAATAACAAGCCTTGCCCAGAAATACTGGCAATGTCATCATTTTGAGGTGAAAATTCTCATATTGTGCCAAAGGTTTCTCTCCATACAGATCATGATTTATGGAAGGATGCTTCTTTGAGTTGAGTCGGGAATTCAAGCTTTGAAGCGGTTCCCAAATGGGCTTTGAGCAGCTTGCGTCAACCCTGGTGGGAAGGTGACGGGTGAAAAGAGTCAAGCGTTCCCCGCACGTCACCTCCACATGCTCCGTCAACACCTTTTGCCAATCACATGAGATGCGCCACCAGCCCTTTCATTGCCTCGTCACGGTGAGGCCACGCATCGGCCGCGACGTGTGCTAAGATGAGGCCGGCGTCTCTGGCTGACTGAATCACCACAACGCCAAATGGTGCGGAGGGAGGCCAGTGTTAGCGTGTGTGTCATAAGCTCTTTTGACAGCTCTTATTGTTGCGCGCTTGCTTACGCAGCGTGACAGTTGTACCATGCGCCTGTAAAGATGCCATCTGATTGTCTATTGCAATTACACCAGCAAGGCCATCAAGGACGGGATTCCATCCCAACGACCCACTTGACCTCTGAACACAACTTCTAATAGTGGCTGTGCCTCATTCACAGGTTACGTAAGTTTTCCAGGTGTGGGAGCGAGCCAGAGTGTATGATGCACATCCATCAGGGAGATGGTTGGCTGATTCGGCACGTAAGGTGCTGAGGTACATATGTGTAACCCGCGGCAAGGAGGTTGCGCAACCTGGAGTGTGTGGATGTTGTTGAATTAGCCGCCTGGATCGCTCCTCGCCACGCTCTTCCTTTGCATATGCACGTGTGCGTGTGGGGAAACGGGATTTAGAAAGTAAGGTTCACGTTCGCTTTTTGTTTCAAGCCAAAGCAAAAGTGTCATATCGCTCCATCATTATTTTAATAGTGCTTCCAAATTTTGAGTGACGGACTTTCCATAAAGTACGAACGGAATGCCCGCTTTTGAATCGAGATTTGCGCTTGACGCTTGTGACGATCACATGAGCAAAAGTCAGAAAACAGATGGGCCAAAAAAAAGTGTGTCAAGATAATTCAACTTTCACATAGTGCTCGTTTTCAAATGGTCCTATAAATCAGCCATCTAATTAGAAGTCCACTGTGTCATCATGGGCAGCCTAGCCCAAGCCCTCCCGCCCGCCTGCGTCTGCTCCATCCAAGCAACCCCAGAGGTCATGTCACTTAACTTCAGCCTGCCCCCCTGCACTAATAGGTTGTGAGAGGACGCCTGCAGGGAAGTTGACTTCTCACTGAGAAGTGATACTAAAGGTAATTGCGACTGAAACCTGGTGAGGGTTTGGGCCGGGGTGCATTTCAAATAGGCATCGTGGTACTATTATGGGTGGGGGGTGGGGGTGGGGGGGCAGAGAGCACTGCCCTTAGCTATTTCCTGTAATGTGACTACCATGGGAGGGGGAAAAAAAAGTAACAGTCGTCTTATTTACATAATTTGCATCTGCATACGTCACCGGGCCGGTGAATGTTTATCCGCTGTCTTTTATTATTAGAAGGGATGGGCTTTTAATTTCAGCCGACTAATTTATTTCAACCTGCAGTTAAATGGGCTGCAGCCTTTCTTTTTCGCAATGTGCCTTGTTTGCCTAATGAATGAATAAATAAAAGCAGGGGGGTCGGCGGAGCTGGTGACGGCTTAAGAGAACAACTTTTCATTTTTCACTTTGAATCAGAGTAGTTATGTGGAATGACCCATCTTACAGTTCTTTTTAATGACTTCATCTGGAAAGAATTGAAGAGTGTTCCTTCCTAACTTTTCACAAATAAACACATTCCCTTTGGCAAGAATGAATCCAGATAGAAAAAGGTCTGCATTCTAAAGATAACTCTTTTTCCATGTCTTATTATAGGCTGTGCACCCAGTACACAGAAAAGCTTTTCTTGTAAAGGTTATAAATTTCAGTGAACTGTGCTGTAGTGTTGGGCTATGATGGAGACTGGTATTTTTATTTCGTTTTCCGTTTCTGCTCCGGTGAGCTTTCATGGCTTCGGATTGTGGTCGGATCATAACTTCAATCGAAACCCCCACCCGCATTCAAATCAAACAAGCAAGATTGTTACAATTACTCAGCAGTCAAATTCAATCTGCAAAAAAAATCTCATTATTTATTTGTGTGGAAGAAATGCTATGCTTATTCATTTTTTGAACTGAATGGGTGAGAAACTATTGGAAGTCAGATGTTGTTGCCATAGAATTGCTACTGTGTCAAATCAATATTTTGAATGATTAATATTGGGATTGATTATTCTGGTGAATGAATTGATTTGAGCTAAAACAAGAGCGACTTTGTATTTTAGTAAGCTATGGCACCTCGCCTGAGGGAAGACCTCAAGTTTAAGTCGCACGTCATTTGAACTCAAGCTTCTGACAAGATGGCTTAAGCGTGTGCGTTTCATCTGTAAACCTCTTAGGATGAGTTTTAAGTCGACTTGGTGCTATGGCGTTGACCACATTCAACAGAACGCCATTAAAATTATTCATAAGAGCATCAATTCAACCATTGTGTAGGAAAAGGAAAGGAAAGGAAAGGAAGCAGTTGCCAGAGGCAGCAGCAGCGGCGGCAGCAGCAGCAGCTCGCAAACTGCAATGGTGGTTGAAGAACTCAAATTGTCACTAGTAGCTTTGATTGCGGTTAGAATGATAGCAATGTGCCTCGACTTCAAATTTGATAACGTCGTGGTCAGGCATAGCAGTTGTATGCGGTAATAACACGATATTTGAGCTTGTCAAGACTCAAGTCCAAAGTCTAGCCCTTTTCAATTCTTGTTTGAAATTCCTGGCAAAGTGGGGAAATTAATATGAATATGAAAGTCATCCATAATTCATATATGATCTGCGGGAGTCACCTAATCAGCCATTTTGTTTTCATTAGCTATAATAACTTTGGCATACATCCAAGCTTAATATCTAGGTCAGCATCCATAATGCAAAGCATCCCAAAAGACCTTGAGTGTCAGGATATTTCTATTGAACCAGGACACTCAGTCCAAAAAGTTGGTAGCAAATGGACCTACTGAGCGACAACACCTTCATCTGTATCAAAGCATGCCAGTGAGTCTGAGTGTGATCACGTCCGCTATCATCTGCAATGAACTATCCTAAAAAAAAAAAAAAAAAAAGATGACAGGCAAAACGCAATGTGTGAAACGAATTAGGAGAGCACAATAGCCAGCCAGTGGGCCTTCTTAACTTACACTCGCTGCCACATTCAAGGATTCTTCTTGAGTGAGCTAAAACAGTTGACTCAAAAGTCAATGCCTTTTTGCTGACCCCGGGGGGGCTTCCACTTACTGCAGTGTGTCTTAAACAGCATTTGATCCTCCAAAAGGAAAAAAAAGAAAAAATCAAGGGGAAAAACACTTCATTCAGGCCAAATTTCACAGCACATGACACACAGCTGATCAGTGGCTGCTTTTGAAAGGCACCCAAAGAAAAGGGGGCGTGAAATTGACATTTGGAAAGGAAAACACAAAGTCATCTCTGTGTCTCCTGATCTCCTCCTATCGCATTTAACTCTGAAGACGTTGCCTCAGCACCTCGTAAATTTTGACCCAAACGTCGCTCTTTGAAGTGCGCTACTTGGGAGCATTCATAGAAAGATGACGAGATGGAGGACAGCAGACAGATTGAGTGAGGGGGTGCTGTTAGCTTCCACAATAGGCTCCAGTGTGCGCCACTTAGCTTCAGGATGCGCAAATACACAACAAACACATATTGAAGGTGTTTTTTTTTAAACCACTCATAACAGATGTTAGATTTCAGTGACATCCAAACGTACACACACAGGTCAGACCCTGGGGGGCTTTTTTTTATGACTCTGGCGGACTACCTTGTGACTTTCATAGTTGTCATGTTTTTTTTTTCAGATCTAATCACTGAAGAATGCTTACATTTGAATGATGTGAACAATGAAATATGTGCAATTTGGTTCGGATTGAATTCTTGTTGGATTTGATTACAAAAAAAGGTCATTAAGATCAAAAAAACTTTTTTTTTTTCCCACCTCTCACTGGCAACAGTCCTCCATGACAAAAAGAAGTGGCCTCACCTTGCGGCTGCATCTGAAGCGTAAATCATCCGCACCCTGCCACGTTTGGCTTTGGGTGACGACACACTGTGCCCTGCCCTGCCTGGCTGCCTCCATTACAACTGTGCTCCTATGGGCCAGCGTCACTGTCAGGACTGACTCAAGTTTAGTCAAGGACATTAAGAGAGCACCTCTGGGGAGAAAACATTAGTAGAGGGAAGACAAGTGAAGAAACGGGGGGGGAGAGGCAAGGAACTCTCTCACGACTACTTTATTGCTTTATTTTTTGCCCAAATACGTACGTAACTTTTTATCTATCTGTCCAGCCATCCGTCCGACACGTCAAGTCAACTTATAAATGGCTTTAAAAAAAGTTTTTGCGTGCAAGTGCTTGACTTGCCCACCATGACTGCACCTGGCATACTGGAGTTAAAAATCTTCTTTCTCATTGTTTTGCCAAATGAAAATGACCCATCGTTCCTTTTCAAGTCATATTAAGAAAAGCAAATTGATTTTAGTTTAGAACATCCATCCATCTATCTATCTCTACTGAATCGAATTTGCGGTCACATGATGCAGAACAATTTGGCAACAAGTTTGTTATTAAAGTTCATCTTGTGTCATTCTGCTTTGGTGTACACAGTCGCTCTGTGTTTGTTTGTTTCAGCTTCTTTAGTGTGTGTCCAAGAGTCATAGCCAACATGAGACCAGAAGTTTCAAACAAACCCAAAATGTCTTAGTGGGACTCCTGGGCCACTTGGCCTTTGGCACTTTGTTTGCGTTCATATCTCGATCAACATGCCCTAAATGAATAAGCTCACCTTTCCCACTTGGAGTTTTTTTTGGGACTCCAAAAGCAAGCTCATTTAATAAGAAGCCTCCCACCCCACCCCCATTCTCGCTCTTCCCCGCCCGACGAGAGGCCAAATCTCTTCAGCATTTCCAGCCCTGTGAGCTAATTTGACAGCTCACGGGGGTGACGCTGATTCCAGTTCGCCGAGACAGGTACCCTAGGGCTAGCCAGCTGGATCGCAGTGGATGCTTACAGATTTGGCTTTAGATTCATGCTGGGTGTCATCTGTCTCTTTGGGCTGGCGAAGAATTTCTGTGTGTGTGTGTGCGCATGCATGTGTGTGTCCGCCCTGACATCATGTGCCTGAGCAGTTTGTGCCTGGCAGGCTTTGTCTGTCCAGGTTGGCCATCAAACACAGCCAGCGTGGCCCTAATGTGACGAGGCACCGCTCCAAACATGCCACAGCAGCAAGAAGTCTGCGCATGTGTATGTTTGTGCATCATGCGTGACCTCAGGGTGTATTGCCTTTAATACACACACCCCAAAAATATACAAATCTATTGGATTATTATTCTTGCTCCTTGCCTTCTTGCTCCGCCCCCCCCCCCCCCCCCCCCCACGTCCACACAAGGCGTCAAGAAATCAAGTTTTTACATGTTCTACTGCACAGGCAGCAATTATCTCCACTCCAAACAAAAGTACGTTCACGCCACTTGGATTGTGAGCACTTCAACAGGTCCGGTGTCCTCTCAAGCCTGTTGCCCTCAGTCAGAGCAAAGGCCATTTATCCGTCCCAATGCTGGGTGGGGCGGGAGAGGACAGACGGGGGTGGGTGGAGTGGGGGGACGAGCCCCCATGGGGAAAAATGACATTCCAGTTCCTGTTAATCTCCAGGATGAGCCCCAAAATGGCGCTTGACGCTGATGCTTCCCGACACGCTGAGCTCGTCCAACTCTCTGACACTCAGTCGTACATAAAGAAACGGTTCTCCCTGATCTCAAGCTGAGATTCCTTTGACAAGGTTTCATTCCCATCTTGCAGCTAAAGAGATCAAAATGTTCCCTGAAAAGTGCATATGTTGATTTTCAAGCCAGCGCTTTGACTTCCCGTCATGCCTTGGGACAGAGCAGTGACAGCGAGGAGTCACGCGACATGCACTTCCTTTTGCAAAGTAGTGAGAAAGAGGATCTGGAGGTAAAGTTGGGGGCGGGGGGGGGGGGGGGGGGGGGTCCTGGAACCAACAGTACCCACCCAAGCCCTGCTTCAACCCCCCCACCTGTTGTGAAGCATGATGCATTGAGTGGCAGTGAGCGTATTGTGAGCTGTAAAAGGCGGGCCGCTGCCCCCCCTAACCACACACCCCCGGACCTTTAGTGTCAGGACCTGAAAGCGTGTGAGAGCGAGAGGGAGCATCCAGGGCAGATGCACGAGACCAGCGTGCAGAAGTGTTAAACCACACTTGAAGCAACCACCCACCAAGTAGAATTCACCATTGAAGTTCAAGTAAAAAAGCACCACCGCTAATAAAGATTGAAAAATAAATTCACTCATAAATCCATTCATTCAAATGAACTGAGTGGGAAATAAATGGTCATCGCTTTTATTCTTGCTAGCTGAGATATACACACATTGCGTTTTGTTGTTCTCGCTTGTGTGCAGAATGTGTGCAGAGGTGTCAAATAAAAAAGCCACATTTTCTTAATAGAGCTGAAGGACGAGAAATAAAAATAAAACAGCTCTTGCACTCGCTGGCAGGATGTAGCAGCGCATTTGGAGAACATTCCTTGCAAATAATGATGCAGAGGGACATTGCTTGTTCTGTTGATGCTAACTGTTGCAATTTGACTCAATTGTTCCAGTTCTCTTTGAAAACGCACAATTCAAAGTGATACTGTTCAAAACAAAACTTGCCAATGAATTGAAAATCTTTGTTGATTCACTTTTATTTATGTTGAATAACGTGAGCCACCTTTTTGGACGTATTTAAAAACGCAACAAATTATTTGAATCCAAATTGCAAATTAGCTTTGGAAATGAATAGTCGCATTTAAAAAGCCTTTCTTTTCAATTCCCCTTTTTAATATTTTGAATTGCCCCCTCCAGATTCATGAATAAACAATGCACAGTGGTTTCCCAGTGGATGTGAGCTGGTCCTGACATTGTCTATTTATTTTGGTGCTTCTTCAACTCCCAACAGTGGGCTGCAATGAAAGCCTTGTTTGCCTTTATCCTTTGGCAATGGTCAATCGTTTAATCTTTTTAATAGACCCAAATCAAAACTAATGGTGCATGTAACAACTCTGAGTAAACAATGTGGACAGTAGGGCACTTGTGGTGCCTTAGTGATTTTTTCCTTGATTGAACGTGACAGTTGAATCCATTTTGAGATGAGCAAGGTATAAACTCTTTGGCCCAAACAATGCCTCTTGTCACTCTGTATGCTGCTGATTTTCTTTTGCCACTACTACTCTCTTAGTAGATTCATTTATGCACATATATTTACAATTTTAGCATACATCTCTAATGTAATAGCCAAGGGAGAATTTAGGACCAAATTATGGCCAAGAAGTTAAGAAAAAAATTTGCTTATTCACCACTGTAAAGTAAGTCTTTGTCTAAAAATATTGGATGGTTTTAATGGGACTATTAGTAGGCCTATCATAAAGTAAATGTCTAGAGACAATGCAAAAATCTATATATATTGACAAATTCACAGTCAAGTATGTGAATGCATGTGAATATTTAAAAAAGAAATATACAATGTAAAAAATACAAATGGAAAAATGCATTTGTTTTTTTCTCCACAGAGCAAGACTGACATCTGCTGGGCACCTTCCTTTTTACTAAAAAGGGACATTCACAACTAAATAAATAAGTAAATAGGTCTTTCCAAACGCATTATAGCTTTACTCTATGTGTAAGCGACACTAAAACTTATCTATCATGAATTGGTAAAACAAGAATGCACCCGAATGGTGCACCCCTGTTTATGTGACTTGGTTCGATCCACATTGTTGTACTCGGAAGTAGTCGTTTGTTTGTTTTGGTTAGCACAGTCAGCTGACTTTCTGTTCACATGACTGGAATTAAGCAGAAACCTTCACACAGTTTATATACGATACAAAATTGACCATACGTGACACATTCAGCACAGATTGCCTTTGTTACAATTACGCTCGTTTTCCGTCTTGCTTGTGTTTCAAGGAGTTTGAAGGTAGCATGTCGAGCTAGCTAGCTAGCTAGCTCATAGAGGATATCAAAATGAGACTTCACCCCAGGGGAGCATCTGTTTAGCAGGAAAAATGGACAAAATTATTAAAGGTGAGTGACACTGGACAGTCAAGTCGTACTTCATGCTTAATATATTATTCCTCACGGGTACAAGTTTATTTGTTAATTGTGGATATTCTATGTAGTTGTTTTCTTTGTTGCATCTGCAGATGTTGGTGATATCCAGTCTCGGCTGCTTGACCACAGGCCTGTTATTAATGCAGAGATCCGTTACTTTGTCAGAGAATTTGAGGTATAGAAGATAGAACACAAACACATATGTATGTCCTTTCCATCACGTCTCAGAATGGAATCAACCAACCTCTGCATTGTTGCTCAATCGTCCTTTTGATTTTCATGTTATTTCCCAGGAAAAACGGGCTCACCGAGAGAGCCGACTACTGGAGAGCATGAGTAAAGTGGTGCAAGAAGCAAATGAGGAAGTGCTCCCCTCAGATTTAGAAGGTGTGAAGCAGCAGCTCTCCAATATCATCGCTCGACGTAAGTATTGGCCCCCACTGTTCCGCTGGCGCAAAGACCAAAACTAGTTTGAAGAAGGAATTTCCACATGGATTCAGTTTGAATTGCAAAGATCATGTCACATTTTGATGACCACTTTTGCTTGCTTGCCACAGTGAAGGCTGCTAATCACATGGCAGAAAGAGTCCAGCAGAGGGAGCTAGAAACACACCAGGTATATAAATATGGCAAATGGCACGCACTGCTTACTTCACAACAAAGCTCATAAAACATATGTCATAAATTGTGTTTATTTTGATACCCTTTGATTATTTTGTTTTCCTTCCAGAGCGGCCAGCTGCAGGAAAACATAGAGCGTCTGAAAGATGAGTGGGCAGACTTTGTGAAAGAGCAGCAGCGACTGAAGGAAGAGGTGAGCCAAGAGCATGCCGAGGCTGTCGGACACCTCAGCACTCGCTACAGTGAGAAGAAGAAGGAGCTGGATCACTTGCTGGCAGATCTTTAGTCATTGTGTGCCACAGGGCTTGTGGTTAGAAAAGCTACAAGAATTAGCTCATGAATTCAAGTGCGATTCGTATTGTACATAAACATAGCAGCGGAAAAAGCACAATAAGGAAAATGTCGGCAATATGTCACTTTTAAACATGAAAAAAAAAAGTTTTGCCAGGTTATAAGATTCCCCTGCCTGAAAAGCAGTGATGTATCATTTTGATAAAGGAAAGCATCGTCAATATCATCAACATGCCTAGCAGGTGTGTTTAAAGCACAGGTCAAGTGTTAAACAAGTAAGTGCAAACAGAACTTTGGTTTCCAGAATAAATCACCAGCACGCCCGTGTTTGCAACATTTGACCTTTGACTTTGTCTTGAAGTAACGCCACTGTCTGCTGGAATGATCAGTAGCAGCTGCTTGGCCACATCAAAAACAATGGCACATATCCACAGTGTTTGTACTGCTGCTTTGGCCGAATAACATCATCATGTGACACATGTTGTTCATCTGCTTCCAATTTCCTTCCAATGTTTCCATGTGCACATGAAAAGGATTCTATGTGTCATTGTCAATGTCAGTCCTCTGCAAATGAAACATTCAATAAATAAAACAATCCCCCAAAACAAAATGCAATTTTACATTCTTATTGAATTATTTTGTTTGTTTACAATTTCATAAACCTAAGTGCACGATTTTGTCAATTCGCAATCTCGCCACTAGGGGGTGAAATTAGACTATTAATGTATTTAGATGATTGAAAGAGCAGTGCGTTTGACCAGGGGTGTGTACACTTTTCATACTTGCCATACTACTTGATTCTGGAAGTGGTCTTTAGCAGGTTTTTGTCACAGGAGAGAAAAAATATCTAAGGTACCTTTATTTTCTTTCCATTTGGTTCCCAGCGACTTCATGCAAAGAAAGGCCCACTTAATTTCCTCTGCTTGCATTCACCGGTGTCAAAGCAAGAGTGGAGATGGCCGGCGCCAAAGCAGAACGTGGTGGTCGCTATGTCATAAATCAGAGCGGGCACAGCACAGCAGATGTTTGCAGGAAAGGAAAAGGGCCAGCACCAATTTGCCTTGTCCATATTTAACGTGCACGAGTTGACGTGTGCACCTTCTCGTGTTAGTGACGCGGCGCAGCCGTCCAACATGGAGACGGCTCATCATGGGCTAATAAGGAGTGACAAGACGGAAACGTGGTCAGCCTCTGCCAACGAGGCGCCTTTTCATCTGCCCTTGTTTATTTTTCGGTTTGGCTGTAAAGAAAGAAAAACAGAGCCTGTGAAAAGTCACATCCAAAAGTCGGAGAGCAGGGCAGGGCTGGGCCTCTTCAAGCCTGACGTGAGAATGCTCAACACTCAGCGGGATGTTGTCAGCTTGAAAAATCTATTCCAGTACTTTATTCACGACAACCAAATATGAGTAGTCGCATCGAGTAGTTGTTGAACTTTCAGAAACATCAGCAAACCTCATCATTCTGTCAAATTAGAACCCAGCAAATAAAAATGTTCCTATGCCGTCCATCTATGTTGAGGTGAAAATAACCATTCCTTGGTCTTTACGGCTGCAATTATATAACGCTAATAAAATACCAGGGCGGTGAAATTTGAACTTGCAGAAACAAATAAAATCGGCACAAGCCCCCTAGACCGCTAAAGTTTCAAGCAAGCTGTCGCATTTCCCGTACTCTGCTTCACCTTTCACTGGGGTCCAGGGATGAGAAAAAGCAGGTCTTCGTGTTTTGCTGGAACAATGGGACTTGGGCTATTCATTCACTCCAGCTTTCCTGGCGGCTTTTGAGAATTCCCAGCCTTCTTCTTGCTATTGTGCTACAAGATGGGCCCCCGTGTTACTCAATTACGGCGTGTCCAAAATGAAAATGCCAGTGAAGAAAAGTTAATAACTCTGCACAACAACACCCGAGGGGGCCTTGATGCTTCCTAGGTGGATGCTAATGCAGGTGCCGAAATGAATTCTCAATGTTCACCCCTGCCATCACTTAACGGGAAAATTGCTGCTCTCCAAGCTGCAGTAAAACTAATTAAGGAATTGATATTTTTCCAAGGGAACTTGCCAGGCGTACTGGACAGTTTCATCTTAGCCACTGGCCTGGGTGGCATATAAAAGTCATCATTGCCAAGAAATGGACCGCAAATGAAATGTCCCACCTTTTATTTTTGCCCAACCTCACTTTCAAGAAACGGTGTCAAACTCAAGGCCCGGGGACCAGATACGGCCCACCAAGACAAATTGTGCATCAAATTTGTGTGGCATTGCAAATTGTCTTCACTTTTTCAAAAATAGAGATATCACCTAACCATTTATCTTTTTAAACTATTTGAACAGTTTTTGTCACGAATGGAATGGAGCAGGGCGAGCGACCAAGTGCAGCTTGGACCAGGGTTTATTGGAGAACACAAACTAACACACTCGGCAAACTGACGTGACCTAACAAAACCATAACATGACTGACTAACCGAAACAGACTCGAAAACGACAGGAACCAAAAAGACATGAAGACAACAACCTGACAACATCAGGAACCCAGAAAGACAACAATGATCCGATGGGGTGCGAAGGCGGGGCAAACTGGACTTATATACACCACAGGTAACAAGAAACAGGTAAGAAGAATCAAACTAATTATGGGCACACAGGAGGGGAGGGGAGGGGCGAGCACACTGACAGAAACCGTGACAACAGACACACAGTGGAACGGCTGGCCTGAGGACCAGTCAGTCTCTGATTTCCAAACTCATCATGGCCCTCCGAGGACTCCAAAAATGAGTTTGACACCCCTGCTCCAAATGCTAGGTAGCAGGTTCCCAGCACCGCCAAGTCAAAGTCATTAGACGGCTTAATGGCTTGTGTGGACACACCTTGGCTCGCTGTGTGACTGCTTCTGCACATGCTCCGTCCGAGGTGCAGACTGCACTCAGTCACCCGCACGCTCACAGTAGGACTTCCTTTTCTTGGTCACTTGCTTTAGAATAGAGACATAAACTCACTTTCATGAAACATGCACACACACACACAAAATTAGACAGAAGCATTGTGTCCTTCACTTGAGCCAATGTCATTTGGGGAGCTCAGAAACTTGTGTTTTGTAATTGGGCCACTCGTGGACTGCAACGTGGGCCAGACCTGAACGAAACCTGGGCGGGCACCTTTTCGCATTTTCCATGAGAGTGAGCAGAAGCACCGATGGGCTGGTGACAGCATCGTATAAACAAACATTGACTCAAGTAATTCATGCAGGAATACTTTCTTTCTTTCTTTCTTTCTTTCTTTGGGTATAGACATTTTTTTGTTGAGATCCTGACAACAAAATACAAGCTGACTCTAAATCCGATTCATCCTCAGAACGATTTACTGAAAACATGAAGTGTGACTTTGTTGGATAAGTCAGCAGCAAGTGAACATGCGTCTGTCTGTCTGTCTCTGTTTCCCCTACTTCATTCCTGTCCTAGTTTGGCAGGTATATCCTGATGACTTCCCCAGCAGGAAGTGGGCGGGCCTTTTAAAATGAGAAATATAGTGGCGCACATTCAGGTGACATGTTTTTATGTCTGGTTACATTCTTTTTTTCTTGTTGTTGTTGTTTCTGTGTATTTAGACCACCCAAGTTCAGCAGATTTACAATTGTTGCCAACTTTATTTAGATGTACAATTGCAGCCAACTTGATTACAATCACAAATAAGGGCAATGAGTGTCTTCTCAGTTTCAAGAACCTTGATGACTTGCAGAGTTGTGCTTTTGGTGGCAATTCCAATCCCGTCCCTGTCACCCTGTCAAACCACGTAGCTTTATTTGTCTTTGTGGATCTGGAGCATCGGCACCAATTACGGTCAACCCGTTTGACTCCACATCCACTCTGACCAACTTTGAAGACATCCTTTCCTTTCCTTTCCTTCTCTGTCTTCTGCTTTTCTTTTCTTTCCACTCCAAAATCCCATTCACACCCACGCTGGCACTTTGTGTCATTCTATCTCACACCTTCCACCTCCTCCACATTTTCTTTCTTTCTTCTCCCCTCGCCTTACTTCCTTTCACCCACTCGGTCCTATGGGGAAAAAAAAATAAGATGGAATGCGTTGCAGTTTTGAGTGCAATGATGTGGGAGAAGGCTTTCCTTTCCCATTGCTAGCACAGGTGTCTACTGCTCTAGTGACTCATCTGAAAAGGACATTGGTTCCCCTCTGTTGGTCATATCATCATATCCTGTGTCCCGGATATGATATTGTCATGTGGACCTAATGGAAAATCATCTGGCAAGTCATGGGAGGAGGATGCTGAGAGCTTTATTGGAAAGTCCAGAGTCATTCCCCGCTGTTTTTACACAAACCCAATGGACACTGTGCCTTTCTCACGCTTTGGAGAAATTCATCAATCATGGTTATCTCTTTATTCCTTCCTCGTACCAAGATATCATCAAGACATTTTGCAACTCATATACTGCGTAAGAAAGTGCTGCCTTGCCGCAGCCGTTCGAGAGGGAGATACAATCATGCCATCACGTACGTATCACAAGTCTTGTTGGTTTTCCCAGTGAGTGACTTTCTCACAGTTGGCCTGCCACCTGCCAGTTCATACAAAATGTCTACTGACTGCACACAATCTGGAAAATAATCATCTAGCCCCCATTCATCTTATTAAAGTATGGCGGCAGCAGCAGGCCTGGCAAGGTGCCCTCCCATCAACAATGTGTAACCAAGAGACACCCACAAGTATGTGGCCTCCACTTAATGACACGTTGAGATGTGTGCTCATGGGATCTCCATGGAAACAAAAGAGTCCAGCTGCAAGAAGCCCACCTCTGAGCTTAGTTGGCTATCACTTTTCACCATCAATTAACAGGAATGTGTTTGACTTCAGAAAGGATTGCAAAATGAGAAAGTGGCAGGACGTGGGAGACGTGAGCCCGTGTCAATTCCAGTCCAAGATGCAGGAACTCAAATAAACGTGAGCTTATGCTTCACATCTGCACAGTTGACTCAATCAGGGCACAAATCAGTCATAACACTCCAGATAAATGTGTACTTTAATCACAAGCACTCCGAATGAATGTTGAGCAAAACGTTGATATTTTTGCGAAGGTTTTGGATGGTTGCTCACATTCCTTGTGGCGTAACGTGATCCATCCAGTGACTTGTAACCAGACAAGCAGGAAAAGCAGCGCAAACGCCTCCAGGTTTGCACGGATTGCGTGGATGGAGAACCTTGAGAGGCGCGCGGGCGCGCGGGCGGGCGGGCGCATCCACATCTGCATCCCTTTAATCGGATTTCGAAAGCGCAGCGTGAACGCGCTTTCTCCATTGCAGCCGGCGAAGCCGCAGCGATCGGGCACACACTCATCATGGCATCCGCAATGAATTGCACTCCGTTGATCCTATTTGTTATTTCTTTCTTCTTGTTATCTTCTGTATTTTGCAATGAAAACGATACAGCCGATCCAGCAGTGGAGCACGCCAAGCACACGTACACGGTGGAAATGTTCAACGAGGCAGTTCCAACCGCAGCGCACTTTGTCATGTTTTACGCCCCATGGTAAGTTTCACGATCTCGCTTCTTATTCGAACTTTATTTCACACGACGCGTTGCGAAAGCTATGCACTGACATTTAGCAAGCTAGTTAGCATAGGCGCTAGTTGTCACTTGGCTTTTGTTGCTCACTTTGAGCTTGAGCTTAGTTTGTGCACATTTAGCACGGTTTGAGGTGAAATAACGTAAGGCTTTTAAGCTCGTTGACTTTGCCAGAAACCATTGCATTGCTTCTTTTGAGTCAATAGCTGAAGAGTTGTTGTTTTTTGGGTACGTAAATGACGTAGCTCAATGTTGTGAGTCGGGATGCTCACTGAGCTGACGTGGCACAAGCAGACGACCTATTTGTTTCCATAACTCCTTCATATCTGCAAGGCTCATATTATATTGAAAAAAAAATCATATTCCAATAATTGAGGAATATAAAAGAAAATATAAGTAAAAAAATGAAAACTTTGAATGAAATAAAGTTTGGAATTCCACTTTGTTTGTTTTTTTGATGTGTAAACCCACAGCACAGCAGTAATAACCGTAATATATGTCTGTCCGTTTTGTTTATGTGCAGGTGTGCCCATTGTAAGAGGCTGCAGCCGACGTGGAATGAATTGGCAGATAAGTACAACAACATGGATGACCCTCCGGCCTACGTCGTCAAAGTAGACTGCGTCCAGGACACCAAGTTTTGCTCCAAAGACCACAACATAAGAGGCTATCCCTCGTACGTATTGCTCTCCATATCATGTTGAATTCACATGGACTTCTTGGAATTTACTTCCATAAATAACCTTCATTTTGACATACCTTTCATCTTATTGATTGCTTTCCCTGCATTTTAAGTCTCAAATGTTTACATCTAGCATGTTTGGGTTCTTGCTAGACTGGTGTTGTACAAGCCCGAACAGAAACCTATCAAGTACCAAGGACCCAGAACGCTCGAGCTTCTGGAGGAGTGGATGTTGAATACGCTCGAGATGGACCCTGCCGTAAGTGATGGCGCATCACGTCAACTAGTTGTGTTCAAATGTCATGGATCTCGCTTGCCTCTTCTCCTGCTTCCTCCAGGAGGTAGAAGCTGCACAGGGCCAACCTGGAGTTCCTCCAGAGCCCAAAGACGGCATGTACGAACTTGCCACCTCCAACTTTAAGGATCATGTTTCGAAAGGTGATGACAACTTTTCTGTCAGCAGGTGAAATGAATTGCAAAACCTGCTAGTCAGGTTCCAACCAGTCAAAGCGGTCGGTCGGTTCATCTGGATGCATTCCTCCTTGCCTTAATTGACTGAACTGACGTTTTATTGCACAAGTCTATCCGCCTCCATGAAGTCTCTACTGTTTGGGTTCTCAAGCGAAAATAAATGACCCCAGAGAGCAGGATATGACATCGGCATTTTTAAGCCTGTGTTTATTGCTCCTCCCTTCACATGTTGGCAACAGAGGCATTCAAGTGTGTCAATCAAGCAGCTAGAACCTCAATATAGAAAAGAATTGTTTGTCCCTCCATGATAGTCACGCGACAGTTAGTTTGAGTTGCCTGATGATCGGTTCTTTTTCTTGTTTTTCCTTTTAGGTTTTCATTTCGTCAAGTTCTACGCTCCATGGTGTGGCCACTGCAAAGCCTTGGCTCCTATCTGGGAACAGATGGCCTCCACCTTTGAGCATTCTGATGAGGTCAAAATCGGAAAGGTGGGCCATTACCCGAGAAAAGCATTTGAGTTCTTTCGTTTGTGGGAGTTGTAATGCAAATGTTCTTGGGCTGTTCTTCAGCTGGACTGCACACAACACCATGAAACGTGCATAGCCTTCAAAGTGCGGGGATATCCCACGCTGCTCTTCTTCAAGGGAGGTGGTGACAAGGTATCTTTCCAACTCACCACAACTCAGCTTTTTGGAATTTGAAGGTTATGGCTGACGTGTGCTTCCCACTGCAGATTGAGATAACACCTTTCAAGGGAAAGAGAGACTACGACACCCTCAAAAGCTTTGTGGACGAGACGGTGATCGCCGCAAAGGCCAAACTCGAAGAAGCTGATGAAGACGAGGGGGAGCCTGGGAATGATGAAAAACAAGGAGACGGAGAGGAGACAAAAGAGGTCAAAGAAGAGGTCAAGGAGGAGGTAGAAGTCAAGGAGGAGCCTAAAGAGGTAGAAGTCAAGGAAGAAGTGGCCGAGGAGGAGGAGAAGGTGAGTCTGAGGAGCATCTTGATGGGAAGAAAATGTTTCAACTGTAAATTGAGTGCAAAATTGGCTTTTGCTCCAATATCACATACATTAGGCACAGGCCAATATGTCATTTCTATTTGCAGTCCAACGTCCTCAACCTGACAGAAGACAACTTTGACGAGACCATCGCCAAAGGATTCACTTTTGTCAAATTCTTTGCTCCATGGTAGGATTTCTCATGCTCAATTTTCAGATAAAGAAGGGTACATGTTCCGTTTAATCCGACCGACGTCGGTCCTGTCCTGTCCTGTGCAGGTGCGGCCACTGTAAACATCTGGCTCCAGTGTGGGAGGATCTTTCCACTCAGGACTTTCCTGCTCAGACCAACGTGAAGATCGCCAAGGTGGACTGCACGGTGGAGCGCACGCTCTGCAACAAGTACTCTGTAAGTATGGATGTGTCAGCAAGTGTCCCATTTTGAAGACCTGCTCATACTCCTCCTCAGCTATAAACTCTTCATTTGCTGTCATGAGGTCTGCTAAGTGCAATGGCTATCTGGCTTTGTTTGCCTTTCATAACGGAGCGCTTCATCTTTAGCGAGGAAGCGTTTTGATTTCCCCTTTGTTGCCGTGGCCCCTCCTCAGGTGCAAGGTTACCCCACCTTGATCATGTTCAGCGCCGGGATGCAGGGCGCCGAGTATAGTGGCCCGCGGGACCTGGAAAAGCTGCACGACTTTGTGAAGAAGCAGGTGAGGGATGAGCTGTGAGTGTCGGCGGCCATCCCAGCAGCAACCTGTGTCCAAACCTTCCTGTCCTTTTCCTGCGTTGACAGAACAATTCTGGGTGGTCGGGTACACGAATGTATTTCTCATTCTTTTGGTCTTTGAAGCCACTTTTTTGGAGGGTTTTTTGTTTTGTTTTCTACTTATGTATTCAAGTGCAAGCCATTATTTGATGTTGAGTGTTACCTCTGAGCCACACCAGTGCTTTTGTGACTTCACTCTCAGGGACAAAGCTCAGTGAGCTGGGGAGCTCCTCACAGGAGTCTGACATCAAGACGTAGATACTAATCAGGTCCTCCATAAGACCCATATTTTTTTTTTTTTTAGTTTCTGCTCCTTCTGTTGAACCTGAACGCTACTTTATGGACCTGCTTAGCACGGCGAACCACTAATGGTGTGGTTTTAAAATAGCCTTATTGTTTTTATACTTGTCAAAGGAAGTGTTTTCTGTGGCCCAGTGGGGTCAAAGCACTGAATTAGTTCCTAAAAAGTCAGCGAGGCGTTGAATACTCCATCCATAAGTCAAAGCATTCTTTGAGCTCCACATGCTGAAACAGTTTGTGAATGGGATGTGGTGCACATGTTGCTCCTTGACACCACTTCATGTGACAATGTAAAAGCAGGTAACACACACACATAAAGCAGATTTTGCCAGTAAATCTTGATGGAAAGCACATGGTCTGAAGGAACTCCCTTTTGGGTGTGTTATGCACTCATGGCTTGTGCACTGCCCATGGCAAGTTGTAACATAAAATTTCATAATAAAAGAAATGTCAAAGTAAGTACTTGTTTCTCGGTGTATCTCTCGTAAGGTGTCCTTTATTTATTTTTTTTAACTTTTAAAAAAAAAGAAAAGTGCAATAAATAAACGGAATGTACAACTATTTACACAACAGTCTAAACATGATCACAAATGTAAACAGCAGCTTACCAGAGGTATATTTTGTGTTTGATGATTGGCTAGGCACATAAGGTATTGAGATTCTTAGTATTGCTATTAGATTTCTATTCAAATATATTGTCCACAGTAACAAGAACACACACAAACTGGAGTGTCTTTTTGCACACTTTCTGGGCGTGTTGAGCGGATAAGGCCTTATTCTTCACTCATTTGGACCAGAACATCCATCCCTTTAGCCGCAACACGCATCATGGTGAACACACAAATATTGACACTGAGGGCCTTTATTTGGAGGACGGTGCTGCTGAAATAGATTTGATATTTTGGGAGTGTAAATATCATTTGCAAGCAAATAAAAAAAGGAACCCCAAAAAAAAGGATTTCACTGCAAATCATGGTTGATTTTTCCTTAGTTTAACACACTTTGGAAACATTTGACACCCGTGACCTCGCATTAAAGACCCCGCAAAGTGTATTTATACATACGTTTTGGGAGAAACGTACAGCATTGAATTGTATTCTCGATTTTTTGTTCATAGGCTGAAATGGCGTCAAAGTACAAACTTGCACATCCTATAAAACTTCATCGCCTTCATCATATCAGTGGTTCACTTGCATGATTGCGAGTCACAAAGGCACCACGTGACCGTTCATGTCTGATGACAACATGTCGTCAGTAAATCTTAGATATAAATCGATTCAAATTTATCAGACATTTGTTTTCACTTTACAGGGACTTTAATGATAATGGCTTACTGATGTGTTGATGGGATAAATGAGTCCGTTTAGCAAGACTTACCGAGAATGGGACTTTGGCTGCCACTTCAACTCATACGCAAGAGTTGATAAGAATTTTTACAGCCTCGGGGAATGCAGGCCATTAATCCAGAATGAGGATCATAAATTCCACTCTAATGCGTAATAAGACCAAATGAGCATTTCCTGTCTTATGAAGGCTGAGGAAAAATGAAAGCAGCGCTGGTCCAATCACAGTTTAGTTTTGACCACCCACTCGCACCACAATCGGGATCACTTGGAGCATCTTTCCTGGAAGTTGCCACCAAATGACACTTGAAATCCTTTTCCCCCAAGCAACGTTTGTGAAAGCACTCACTCAAGCATCTTTCAGTGTTGAACACCTTGTGCAGGCCTGAGGAAAACATGGAGGGTCAGCCCAAACGCAATAGCGTGCTGCTCTCCGACAGCGGGTGTCAGTGGCAACCGCACGCTCGCACCACCATGTTCTTGTATTTCTTCAAAATCACGTTTGAGTTGTCGTCAAAGTAGAGCACAGAGATAGCGTGGAGCTTAGTGGGGGCACAGCAGGGCTTCGGGACGTTCTCGGGATTCATCAGGTGCACCTAAGTAAAAAAAGACCACCGTTGATATGTGATAATTACGTTTGACATGAACGTGTCATACCAGAGTCTGGACGATGGCATGGTTGGTGGCGTTCATGTGGGCATTGAGAGGGAAGGAGCACTCTCCGTCGCAATAGTTGGCGGCGTAGCCTTCGGGAGCGATGATCCAGTCCTGACACATAGCAAAAAAAAAAGCTCATGAACTATTGATTAAATCATAGAAAGAAAGAAAGAAATCGCTTGCTTTTGCTGCGTTTTGGCTGGCGGGGTGGGAAGGTAGTGAAAATGTGACCTCAAATCAATGTTTTTACCAAGATTCTCGGCATGAGTTTGTCTCTCAGGAAAAGTCCTGTTCAAGCATTTTGGTCTGTCGACTCACTCAGGGAAGTCATACTTCTTGTCTCCTTCCTACTCTTTTCTGGCACCTGAGAGTGAGTGCATGCATGTGTGTGTGTGTCACTTGATGTCAGTTCAGTGTTTCCAGGCAGCTTGTTTGAAAGATATGTTCTTTTTATTCTTCTCTGTCTGTCTCCATGTAAAACAAACACACGCCAGCTGTGTTACATCTTTCACATCCGAGCTCTTCAAGCTACTTAAGACCACTTTTACGGTACGGACGAATGTATGTTGTTCTGCTGGCCTTGGCTGAATGTGATCTTTTTTTTTTTTTTTTGTCTTGTTCAGGGTCACACATTTGAAGTCTGGCTCCTTGGACAAAGTGAGTGGGAAATGAACGTGAGCTGCCTGCACAGCTTGATTTTAGTTTGAAATGCATGACTGTGTTGGATTTGAGCAAATTTGGACGTTTCACAGCATCCAAGGTTTTCAATCTCACGCCACTCTACTTTATAAGGTCTTGTTGCATTTTTCTTGTATCGGGCCTCATTGACTCAAAGTGCAGTGTAAAGGTCTACCTGCCAGCCCAGCTCTCGAAAGCTGACGTAGAGCTCGTGTTTTCTGCAGGCCGCCTTCTGATCGCTGCCATTGTAGTCTGAAAGAGAGGAAGAATGATTCGGATTTAAAATGCTCTTTCCAATATCAATGCAATGCAATACACTTGTGAGGGTGGAGACCAAAGCTCAGGCCCAAAAAGCACATTCACATGCACCCCATTAAATTCAGCAACATTCAAATCGTGTGCTGGCCCAAATACAAGAGGTGACACACACACACTGCGCAACTAAAATGGCCGAGTCGAGTCCTCCTGCCGCCGCCGCCGTGGGGTTTGCATTTGCTCTTAATGATGCTGCGGCCCAACAGCAGGGGAGGGGGCGGAGACGGCACAGGTATTGCTTTCAGAGTGGAGGAGGTCATTGCTGGCGTGCGTCACCACGCTTAAGTCAGGACGGCGACGCTGACTTTCCACTGACGCCTTCTCTCACTGAGGAGACGCTTTATGCAGCGCTGCGCTGCGATGCGATGGAGACAATGGCAGGAAGAAAATGGCACCGCGCCGGGTCCTGCCAAAACATCCAGAACCAAAAAGACCTGGCTGGGTGTGAAACCACAACCGCACGCAGTAAGCTCTCCTTTGCACTCTTTTGCACTCTCCTTTGCACTCTTTTGCACTCTCCTTTGCGCTTCCAGACAATGATGAGTGCTTCTGTCATAGAAATTCAGACACTTGTTTGTCAGTGGTCAACAGCGGCCTTCCTTGTTTAAGCAGCTGCAATTTGTTTTCATTGCATGTGATGCAGCTGTTTGAGCAACAAACCTTACCTGGACTCAATCACACTGTACCTTCAACAAAACTCAACCATGACATCATCATTCAACAAAATCAGACATTCAAGGGCATCGTGTTCATTTCAAGTACAACAAAGCACAGCGGGAAACACAAATAGCGCGTTACCAGGTGACTCAAATGGTGGGATACGTCGAGTTGTCTTTTGTGACCTTAACCTAAGTACAGAGGAAGGCTGAAACGTACAAAGTTGAAAAATGGTGAGGTGCCAGCTTAAGCACGTCAAACGTGGCCTGACAGATGACTTGGACTGGCTCAGGTCTGCTCAGGCGTTTCCCGTCTGTTCCCAAGTTCCTTCCTCTTTGATAGGAAGCAGCGCTTGCTGGTTGTTTATTTGAATGTGTGAGTGCGCACTGAATTAACAAGTGCATTTAGGAAAACCATTGAAAATAAGATCGCTTGAGATAAAATGACCTGTGAATGTTTGGTATCTCGGCTATGGACAGGAAGCGTCCGATGAAAGAGGAAGCTTGGCCTAATGTGAACTTAAGGTCATGTGCACACATTATGCTAGAAGAAGAAATGGAGTTCATGTATACAGTGATGAGTTTGAAGGCCAGAAGTTAGCGGCAAACGATGAAATCATCTGATCCAAGCTATTGCAGCAGATTGGAGGAAGACGAGAAGAACATATCACCGGGGAGGGGACATCAAATCTACTGATGTCATTCTGGTCATAAAAATGAGACATGAAGAAAATGTCAAAATAATCTTCTCGGCCTCCGTTTGCATTTCAGTCAAAGGTCGTTGGGTTAGCAAATAGTAGCATGCGCTGTCTATGGGGCTTTTTAAGCGGAATAAAGGCCATATTTACATTGAGTGTAAAGGCCCAGATTTGTGGTAGCTATAAACCGCATCGGCCCTTCCTGCCAGTAAAAATTTAACGCCACGCAGCTACCGCTGAGCTCCGGCTCCCATGAGCCCTCCATTCATTTCTTTTTCCTTTACCTAACTGGTAGCAGAGGTGGGAAAGAAAATGGGAATATAATATTAGGAATTGTAACATGGACAAGGCTACTTGTGACACTTCCTCTGTCTTTGGGAGTGGTTCAGTCTCACACAAATGGCAGTCCAAAACATCAAAAGAACTACTAATGAATAAAAATGATGTGATGGGATGCAGTAGGCCAACTTAGATTCACATTCAAGACTGGAAAGCTTTTTTTTTTTCAAGCAGACTTGGCGAATGGAATCTTGACTACCTGCATACATGTCAATGCTGGTAGCATTATTTATTTGTTCTCACATGACAAAACTTCACCCCGGAGATAACAGGAAGGTGAAGTGATAACCATGAGTGAACTCTGAGTAGCAACAGAATACATAAACATGAAGGGAGCGTGACCCCCCCCAAAAAAATAAACATTTAAATATGTGCCACTAATACACACGGACTTGACTGAGGTCATAAATGCTTTCACAACAAGGTCCACTCAATAGTTGAGGAAATGCAGCGGAACACTTAATATGCGCCAGCCACCAGTGGTGAGCATATATCACTAGCCGCTATTCACCGAACTCCAGCACCTTAAATAACTTTTGATCGCGTGTCGTTCCAAAAACACGCAGCTCAAATGGTGTCAATTGGAACATTTGGTGCTAGTCAATTAGGAAGTGAGAAAAAAAGATGACAATTCCACGTAGAGCGGCAAAGCGGAAGCGCGTCGCTTGGGCGTGGAGGAGGACTTGAAAGGAGAAGGCAGGCGAGCAGGCAGGCGTTGGTTGGCCCTGACGTCCTGATGTTGTCTCACTCCTCCCTGCAAGTTTATCTTTCTTCCTGTCTTTCATCACTGAGGTTATTAAACCCTGCAAGGGAGCTCTGCCTCGTCTAATTACTCCAACGGTAAACAAAAGGAGATGGGGCGGGGACGGAGAAGGATGAGAAGGACCAGCAGATGAAAAAACACAGCTGGCTCAGCACTGGCTGTGTTATTATAATTCTCCCAGCGATACTGTTAGCGTCTTTTAGTTACGCGACTAATGACTGGCTAGGCCTAATTACAGGCCGGCCACCCATGTTCTGTTCCTTCCCCAGAACCCGGCCTCGGCCTGACTCCCGTTCCCTGCCCCACATAAGTCAAAATTAGGCTTCAAGGTGTTTCATTGGCCCACAGGAAGTATACAATTCAATTGGAAAGTCACGTAAACCATAAAGCATATTTTCCCGATGGCAGCTGTGCTGAATCCAATTAAAAACCAACAAACACAGGACTTTTACACAGTACTAAATGTCAACGTGAAGGCAAGCAAACAAGCCACTGGACTGCAGATTGTCTGCTTTGGCAAGTCCAGCCTGATATCATTTATCACACACATAATGATGTCTCAAACTAATGCTTGTGTCATCTGGAAGACATTTTCCCATCATGATATCAATGTCATTTTCAAATTAGAAAAATGACAAAACTCTCAATGGGAACACAGATGGGGAAAAAAATGTTACATTGAGAATGAGAAGCTTTTGTGGGCTTTTGGATTTGAAGAAGCATCAAAGAGTCCATTAAAAGAGTACGATGGGTCCGGTCGTTTCAGAATCCGTTTTTAAATAGCGTCCAAAAAGTCGAGCAATTACAACGCTGTCTTTCATTTTGAATATGAGTGGTGTGTGATTCCATATTTGACACCCTCTGGAGTTCCTCTCCGATTCTCAAATCCCGAGCAATGGCGCAGATGCTCGGCCGGTTGGGCTCCTCGCTTCCTGTGTCGGATCTAAATATTTACCCTCGCCGCTGTCCCGAGTGGCCAGCCTGAGGCTTTTTGATGTCCCGGGTTACGCAAAGTCCAATTGGCCGGTGCACACGGACCGTCCCGGCCGCTTAGGATGGAAAATGCCATTGCGTGGCTTCTGCCGGGATGCAACGGCAGATCTTTTTGATTCAATGTAGTCATGTACTTGTGCAAGATGAATGATGGGCCTTTGTTCTCTGTTTTGAAAGCTTTCAGACAAAAACATTTCACTCATGGCCTCTTGTGTTAACAGCCGTGCACACGGAACCGCACTGAGGACGGTGCAGGTAAACACAAGCGAAAGCTGGAACGTCTCAGACGGCTTACGGGGGGGGGGGGGGGGGGGGAACAAAATAAGCCAGAGGAGGTGGAAAAGATGCAGCTCAGGTAGTAAGATGAAACCCACTGGTGATACTTTTGGAGTTGTCTTGGATCACTACATTGATTCTGTTGGATCATTTAGTTATTCCTCAGTCCCGCAGGTGTGTGTCGGGCCAACGCTGCATTTCTTCAATTGTGCTTTTCGGCTCCATCCATTTCCCATCGAGCTAATCCTCTTCAAAATGACACACGAGGCTAATTCAAGTTTGCCATCCATCCCCATGATTGCCCCCACCTCCCCCCCTTCCAATAGGTAATTATTATGAAAGACACTCATCGCTGGAGTTGCGGACTGACCTGGTTGGCCGGGCCCTCTGGACGCCTCCTGCGTTTGCGTGGATCGATTGCGGTTCTGCTGGCGCCGTTTGCCGCCGGTGGAGCGGGCGCTGCGGATGTGCAATTCGCTGACCTTGAAGAACGCCACCATGAAAGGCTGCTTTTCCAGGGCGCCGTCGCGCCCCACCAGCCCGGCATCTTTGGGACTAATGCTCTTTCCTGTTTTGGAAAGAAATGATTCAGGGTGATACAGCTTTTCCAATTCATTCGTGTGGAAGAATGAAGATATTGTTTGCTCAATATGGCTGTATTGCTTACCGCTGCTGGTCTCCACGCTAATCTGGAGGCCCAGGTTATGCAGTGGACTCATCACCCACAGGTTGCTTGTGGCCGTGATGCCAAACTCCAACCAGCCCTCTTCCAGTGCCCAAAGCCTGCGAGACTCTAGCAGGAAAAGATCGGCCTCTCTAGGAGAGAAAAACAACAAGTCAAGCGACTGAAAAGTACTTCATAAAAAGAGAGCAGACGCAAAGTGCGTTTGAATGATAAGAGGGCCTGCCCTCCCATTCCACGGATAATGAGACGGCGGGTTGCGACGGGCCTGGCCTCTCGGAGCGACATGAAAAGCCCCGCAATCATCCAGGTGTTTGGAGAATGCCCCTGCAGTCATTGGGCCCGTGAGGCTCGCTTCACGGAGAGCCCCGCGTGAAAGCGCTTTGTGACTGACTGCTTAAATGGACTGGAATAAGAAGGTCAATGGTCAACTGGCTGCTGCTTTTGCCTACAGTAAATCCCATTCACAAGTTGTTCAGCGGCGTCACAATTGGAGTGGATTGCCATTCTTTTTCTTTGGATGCATTTTTTTTAGAGTAGACTCCATATTACGAGACGGTCGTAATAATAGAAGGGGAAAAATTCCAATATAGAGAAAAATAGGGAAAAAAAATCCCAAATCTGTTCAATCAAACCTTGACATTAACAATACGCTATACTCTAAAGAAATGTAAAGTGGAATTGCCTCTTTTATTGGCTTTGTTTTATCACAATTCAATAATTAGTCCAAAGTCTCAAGAAAGTGAGACGGATCAGCTGTTGAATTTAGATGTGTGTGTGTAATTGGAGCTTCTACTGTATTTCTTTTCAGTCCGGCCAGGCTTAAATGAAGTTTACCAAAATAATACAGTGCTATTTGGGCTCTTTAATCTGCAAATATCGGTGAAAATAAAAGGCTTTACCTCTTGGCTGGTGAGTACAAACCGCCCATTGTAGGGGTAAAGGAATGCAGAAAATAAGTAGCTCCTGATAGCCATAGAAAGCACACCATTGGTAGATGAACTTTTTCAATCCAAAGAGCTCCACATGGAGAACAATTTTGGAGCACAGCCAAACATTTGACTTTCTTGTCAAAGGGGATCTCGCTCAATATACAGCCACACAACAACGCAGTGGACAAAAACGTGTCAAAGAACAGAGACGATTTGTTTTGTCCTCGCGTTGCCCCGCTGTGCCTAATACGGCCGTCGAGTCCATACCATAAGCACTCTCAGCAGGTCGCCATTAGCTTTCGTTAGGCAGGGCTGATCAAACGCAAATATGACTTGAAAATCTCCCTGGATGTTTATGTAGTGCTGCAGATGCAATGTAAATGTTTGCCATGTATTAGCTCTGCGTGTTTTGGGCCAGGAGGATTTTCAAGCGGGGCTATTTCAGTGAGACATGGCTTTGCTTGAGTTCACATTGTAAACATGGCCTGAGAAAAAAGGAGAAAGAGAAAACAGAGAGGGAGGCTCACATTTCTTTCTTCCTAACTACGCCTGTTTTTAGTCCAAAGCTAGTTGACTCCAAAAGTCTCCCCTTACGTACCTGTCTGGGTGCTCCTTGACCACTTGGTAGACTTTGAGCAGGAAGGTGTCGTTGCAGAAGGCTCGGCTCACGCACTCCTTGTAGAGGCGGAACTCAGCGGCGGTGACGGCCTCGCCCTCGGGGATCTGCGATAGGTTGAACTTATACTCTTTGTGGTGACGCCGCTGCAGGGAAAGCTCCCGGTCGTGCTCCACTGTGGGATGGAAAACACACAAAGCGGATACTCGTTAACATGCCATTTACACACAAATAAAACATCATTGAGGACACAGCAAGCTGTCCAGGCCCTGGATGAGCAAAGCACGCCCATACCATGTTATCCCCGCCACCTCTCTTCAGAGCTGCTTTTCAAGTGACATTATTGCTGCCAAAAGAGGGTCAACTCATTATTAAATCCATGTTTACATGTTATTTTTCAACCAAAACGTGAAAAGCTATTCTCCCGACGTTATATAAATAAATGTGGGAAATAATGGAAGAGGGTGGTAATGATAACGTGCTTTGTGGCTGATCAATTCCTGTCTGAAATGAAGCTTTCCGGGGCCCTGCAGCCACTTTGACGGACAGACGGACGGACGGATAAAGAAGGGAGACTTAAATAGCAAACCTCAAGAATGTGCTCAATCCTGCAAAACACACATGCAAAAAATGTGCAAGTTAATTGATTGTACAGATCATTCACGACAAGACAAACAACCAACACGCACACACACACACACACACACACACACACACACACACACACACAAGTTGGTTGTTTTCACTGCGTGCACTGAGGTTGAGAAGACTACACTTTCCTCACCGCAGACTGGAAGTGCAGACGGACTGGGAACCAAAGATGGATTTATGCGAGCCAATGAGTTTTTTTACATGCAGCATGAGTCGGCCATTGGTTCATAATTGTTACGTACGCGTCAAACGGTGCGTGGAAGACGCCACTAGCCACACAATTGTTTGGATTTGTAAATGCAATTTGACTCCAGAAAGGAAGATCTGGCACGCGCGAGGCTATCATTAAGTACGTTTTTAGGTCATGTGTGAGCAAATAAAGAACACACCAAATTTGCTGGCGTTGCAACCGTCGCCACACACACTTTGCCATTTAAATGCCACTTACTGCTTTGGTGGACCGCATTCCCCTTTGCTTGCTATCACAAAACACAAACACCTCCAAAATCATTACATACCACAGTGAATCTGTCGTCATACCCTTCAAACCTTTGGGGTCATTTCAGTATTGACGCACGAGGTCGACGGACACGTCTTCAGGGCCACACGTGGAGGGCCGTATATGGCCCCCCGGCCTCAGGTTTGATATCAGTGATAGATGCGATTGATTTTGATTTCATATTTCATATTATTTTCTTTCACAGGCCAAACATGAGTCCTAATCTAGTCCTGCGATTGAGCCAGGCTCGTTAAGTCCTTTTACGACGTGGGGAACCGCCCCAAGTGAACCAGTGTCACATTTTGTTCCGCCAGTCTCGGCTTGAAGAGTAAAACTTGCATTGAAAATGTCGGAACGCCAGGCCAGGAATGCCCACCGCAATGACCTCGTGTCAACATTTTGCCAAGTGACATACAAAACCAATAATAAGCAAGAAATACGGCTGTCGCAACCCAAAAAAACCCATCACCAAACGTGGCACATCAACAACGTAAAACATCCAGCAACATCATACGGATGTGGACGTGGGTGAGGTCACAGTACTGTTTCAAATGATTTTATAGCACTGCCGGCAACACCTTGGAATGACATAGATAGATAGATAGATAGATAGATAGATAGATAGATAGATAGATAGATAGATAGATAGATAGATAGATAGATAGATAGATAGATAGATAGATAGATAGATAGATAGATAGATAGATAGATAGATAGATAGATAGATAGATAGATAGATAGATAGATAGATAGATAGATAGATAGATAGATAGATAGATAGATAGATAGATAGATAGATAGATAGATAGATAGATAGATAGATAGATAGATAGATAGATAGATAGATAGATAGATAGATAGATAGATAGATAGATAGATAGATAGATAGATAGATAGATAGATATAGCTGCGAGTAGAAGGTATTATCATGAGTGGACACATCTCGATCTTATATCTTATTAAGAATTGGGGGAAAAAATGGTATTGCCAATAACATTGCCATATTCTGTACAGAAATAATCCCAAAAATGATAAGAAATTGGTTTATTCTACCAATTGACCCATTTTGAATATGGACCAGTGTTTGGTCAGCAACTTCCTAGGGAATTTCAGTCTGTACTAGAAAAATAAGCGGCTGCATGAGCTTGCTCCGCTTGGCCGCAATTGGGAGTGTTTCTGCTCTTTGTAGTCAGGAAATTGGTGCTATAAGCTCAGAGGCCGGGGTGCAAAAATGAACGTCCGCTGGGACTCGTCATTATCTTCATGTGTGTCTTTGAGGATGAAGCGGCAACACTTTCTATGCACAAAGACTTGATGCAACACAAACATACGCAGTGAGGTCACATGAGTGAAAAGACACACACATACACGCACAGCTCAGTGATGAGCATTTGGAGCAAACATGAAGGTGACAGACAGCTGGCTTAATGGCCAGGGCACTTGAAAAATCATCTGTAATCATTGCATGAATGTTGCAATGAGCCCGTCAGGTGAAAAACGCTGCGAAGCGAGCAGGCCGGCGCTTGACGGGAGGGAGCTGATGTCTTTTATGTCTTAAACTGCTTTGTTTGGAATAAGACTAAGAAGAACTTCACATGCTTCACTGTAAGGCAGGGAAAGTGCCGTTCAACCTATACAGGTACATTCTGGTAAAATAGCCCAAAGTATGTGTGCGTTTCTTCTCGCAGTTGTACTTCATAGCAGTAGCATTCCACGACAGAGATGTTTTGCCCATTACTCCATCAACAAACCCTAACCCTAAAAAAGGGCCCAATTCATGATTGAGCTCTTCTAATGGATGTCATTAGATTTGGCAGGGGTCCCTAATGAAGTGTCTGTCGACACAGTGGCGCATTCCAGCACGCGTGTTGATAAACAGACGTTGATAGAGATGGGGGCACACTTCTACCGTCACATGGTGTCTGCAGCTCTCCACAGTAGCTAGATAATGTGCTGTAATTGCTTGTCCGCTAGGCCTTTGCGAGCAGATGGATATGGAAGCTTTGGCTTGTGGCCTTCTTTCGCTCTCAACAGCTCCCTTTTGCCCACATCGGCTCCTGTTTCGTGGTCACAAGCTGCATATGATGGGAATTGGGAACAAAAAAAATTGAGATAGGTATAAAATCAAATGTTTCAAAAGCTTTTGTGAGGTGGAGCGGCATCCCGTGGCCACTTTTGCCCATTTGCCTATTTTATCAGCGTGATGGCAGCAGGTGTGTAGGCGTGCGTGTGAATCTATACATGTTTGGACTCGGCCGGAGTGCTCCCACATTTCAAGGAGGAAGCCGGCGTCAGGGGCAGGAGATGGATCTCTCCCGTGGGATCTGATAAATAAGGAAAAATATCTTTGAAAAAGGGGAAAGCAGCTGTTTCCAAAGGAGAAGTCCAAATATAGGTGGCTGTGTGTGCATTCCACAGCCACGAGGTAGAGGGATTATTTTCTGTCTCTCTGAACACCTCATTTTCTCTCCCATTCCCGGCACTTCTGCTCTCCCTCGCTCATGCAATATCACCCCATGCTCACCCCCTTTTTTGGGGGGGGGGGTGCACTGATGAATCCGTTGATTGTAAATCTATTGTTTCTCTTCAATAGAAACTGTGACTGTAGGCTTTTCAAATCGTGTTTTTGTCCAAATTCAAATCAAGTGATGTCATGCTCCTAAGACTCTTCACAGTACTACATATGTATATTGCTGGTATATAAATACTGTACGTGATGTATTTTGGTCCGTTTGTGCCTGAGGACAGAACCACATTTCTAAATTTGGCCTTTTGAGTTGAACAAGTTGAGGAAACCCTGCATTAAGGCAACCATCTGTCAAACTGACTAAGTGGCATTTATCGACTTTAGAATCGCAAGGAATTACGATCATCTGAAAGTGAAATTGCTCGATGTAGGCAACACTATACAATCAGATTCAAAGTCTTGACACTGTAAATATTGTTGTTGTTAATGGAATTTGTCCCTACCTTTTTTCATCTCACCCCTTCCTCCCTCCCTCCCTCCCTTATCTTCCTTCCGACCGTCCGATGAGCCTATGACTGTTTTCCTGCCCGTATCGTGTTTGGAAAGCCAAGCGAGAGGGTCATTCCAGGGCTCGTAAATTTGTCGGCAGCGGCGAGGTAAAAAAGAAGGGAGGGTCAAGAACTCCAGAGTTCACACTGAAGCCTTTTTCGCTCTCTCTCGTCTCAGCTACGCTTGTTGTTTCAGGCATGTCCTTTTTAGACAGTCCACCAGCTTGTGGCGCTCTGAGGGATGTGAGTTTGATGATGTTCCTAAACGTATTGGATTATGCCAACAAAGGTCCGAAAACAACACACCTTTTGTCTGATAATGCGACTGTGTTACGACGTGCCCCAGGGCTCTGTACTGGGACTACTCTCGTTACTATTGCACGTTTTACGGATAATACGGCAGTTTCGTTTCGATGATCTCCAATTGCATTGTTCTTTGAAGCCGCGACTTGCAATTGCCCCAGATAGGGCTATTTACACAATGAAAGAGTGAACGGAGCCTATCGGCCAAAAGCAAGCTAAGGAATTCTGGAGTAATGAGGTCATGTCACTAGAACATCACTCACTGGCACTTGGTTAGGAACCGCTTAATATTGCTAAGCTCCAGTCCATGGAAAAGGCAATCCAAAACATGAAAAAAAAGAATGCGTAGATACTGGAAAAGGCAGTCTGGAGAATGATGGCCTTTAAAAGACCACTAATAATATCAACACCTCGTTCAAAGTGATTGCAGGATTTACTGCAAAGTCATGAAAGGAATTCTCTCGTCAGTGTGCGTCAGAGATTTACGCACACATAAATATGCATAAATCCGCTAGAACAAACACATCTCAGTAAAGCATCCTCTTTTCTACCTTTTCTTCTCTGTTGACTTTTTACAGCCAATTTTATAGCCACTGGGCTTCTCCGAGTCTTCACATAAGAATGTGACAGACGGAATGTTTGCCGTGATTGCTTCATTCCTGAATAGCGTGACGTGACCACAATGGCAGCGGGGGTCACGACAATAATGGATTAAGTTGACTCGCTCGGCACACAAGGCCACTCCGTCCGTCCAATGGTTCACGGGCCTTCTCAACACACGGGCGAAATTCCAGATAGTAATTGCCATCGGACGGAGCAGGGCGACCAAATGCGGCTGGGACCAAACTCAAACAAAACAATAACTGGACTGACGCGAGACAAGACGACTACGGCCGTGACGACATCGAGACATGACGACGACGGCGACGACCCTACGGGGCGGACGGGACTTATATACACCACAGGTAACAAGAGGCAGGTGAGAAGAATCAAACTAATCATGAGGGGAGGGGAGAGCACGCTGACAGAAACCGTGACAACAGACACATAATGGACTGACATTTCCATTCTTCTTTTTTGTCCCATTGAATTTCTCAGAAGCACTTCTTTCGTCAGCTGTCTTTCCTTCGCGCAAATAGTTGCTTCATGAGCTCCTATAGAGGCAAGACCAAGTCTGACCTCTTATGATATGAAAATACACACTCTCTTTGGATCCTCTCTTTAGGCCTCACAGCTGCACTGGACATGTTATCAAATGAATCGTTGAGACAAAAACAAAGGTAAACATGCCTCATTGCCAAAAGTAAATACTTTGCACTTGTGTAAAAAATGAAAAATGCATGTTCCTGCCAGAGCAAAGAAAAGGGGGGGGGGAGAAAACAGACAGACACCATTTGGAACCAAAATGGAATAGATCATGCTCCCAGAGGAGCCTGTCATTTGGAAACGCCGTTGATGAGCCCTTTAAGCAGGTGTTGCTCATCCAAGCGCAACATGTACGCCGCAAAGGAAGGTTAGACGGAGAGAAAAAATAGGGGGAAGCCTGCCTGCCTGCCTGCAGCGGGCCTTAATCACACGTTCCGCTGGGGTTATCAGCTCCGTTCAATCCATTGTTAGCGCCCGGGAGGGTGTCACGTCTCACTCGGAGCTGGAATGTCCCAAAAAGAAGATGTGACGCTCAAGACAAGAGGGATGGATAATCGCAAGTGGCATCTTGTTAAGTAGGAGAGGGGGAGATAGTATCAGGGCGGGAAGCAAATATTTCGCTCCGCCCGTCGTTGGCTGTGATGACTTGCTTTTGGAAATGGAATCTTGTCAGAATGAATCCTTGGATTTATTTCAAACAGTGAGTCAATTTGTAATGACAAAATCGGATGTGATGATCCAAAGAGTCAAAATAAACAGCGGCTTGTTGTTCGTTGAGGTTTTTTTATTTCCCCTCGCTGATCCAAAAGGGGCTTTGCTGGCCAAAAGCTTTTATTTCCTCTCAGTATCGCATTCCTCTTTTAACCTCTGGCTAAATTGAGGTGACGTGACGGGCGGTCTTCTGTTCTGCGTTTCAAGAGCATTTAAAGGTGCTTTTCTGCATCAAACAATCCACTCTTTGACGGAAGCCCACGAAATATTGGATTGGGGCGCGTTTTTCCGCGGAGGAGGTGCTTTACGTGACTTGAGATTAGCAGCCAGACTTCAGGAGACGTGCAAACCTTGCCTCCTTCAAAGCTTCCTGGCTTGTTTACCATGAAATGTTCCAAAGATAAGGCAGTGGAGGTCTGGCTTATTGACTTAGGTAAGAGAGTCAAGTGCTGCTATGCAGGGGCCAGACTGATGAGTGTCAAGAATAACAGTCAAACTTTCCTGAAATTGATGCATGGGAGTTGAAACGATGTTTAAGAACACACAATATTCTGGAGTCTCTTTGGCACTCTCCTGTGGACAATGGTGCATTTTTTTTAACAGCTCTGCGGCAAAAACCACAGCCGATAGGAATAGCACATTTCCTATTATAGCTCCTATCTGCGGCTTTGCATATTTGTTCCGCGGTATGTCACTACGTATTAATTGAGTGAGCAATGATGGATTGTGTTTGCTTTTCATGGTCTTTGCGGTCTCGCACAGGTGGGCCCGAGCACACATTCAAATCCGGGACTACGAGGTAAACTGTGCCGCCGGCATTTGAGCTTCATTTATTTCTAGTCCCATTTTGGAAGTTCAATTAAAACAACAATATTGACTCGCCGGGTCGATTCTACCGGTTTGCCGATGTTTGACTAGGTTTGGGAGGTGGACATCAAAACAGAACAGGATATGATTTACGTATCATCAATTTGAAAATATGTGTCCCCTTCACTTTCATCTGGACGCAAATACACGGCCCCCCGCAGCTTGGAAAACAGTGGGCAGAATTTATGACAGCGCCTCCTCTGAAATTCTTCTCTTTTGCTGTCAAACTCAGAAACACATTCACACAGAAGCCACGGGTCACAAATTGTGATGGGCCACTGATATTTCTATAAAAACAGAAATCCTTTTGAATGATCCCAACACAGCACAAAACACAAGCTTGAGCACCTAAAAGTTTTTCTCACATCCAAACTAAATTTAACCGAATGATCAACAACACAGACAGTTACAGCCATGAAAAGATGCTCATATTTTCCACTAGAGAGGAAGCAATAAAACGCTGAGTTCATGTTCCAAGTCTGTGTGTTTGTCTGCGAAAGGCACAAGAAAACAGAATGGACATCACAGCAAACAAGTCCGGGCAAGTCTTAAACCACATTGAGACACGTCAGAAGCCGCACAACGTGAGTCACACAGCTCGGCCGGAAAGCGGCCCGGGACGGACGGCCCGGGACGTCCGCTAGCTAAACAACCATGAATGTGCTATTCTAGGAATGAAGATGAAAATGGAAAATGTGCTTCTGGTCCCCAATGAGGTGTTTTTCCACTACTTGGACTGCGTGATGAAAGCTGAGGTGAACAAGTGACCAGGTCCTGACATGACTCATGCACACTGTAAAGAGTCATACAGTAAGTCCATTGGACGTCATGCAGCAGCTACTACATTGGGCCGTGCCTCATGAGAAAAGATCCCAAAATAAGCGCTACTGTTGCAGTGAGCTGCTAAAGTCATCAAAGAATCAGGTTAAATTTCAAAGTCTTGACTTCACACAAATGGATTGTTCAGCACCAAACTTGTCCAAGCACAGTGGAGCACAGTTATGCCGGAAGCATCGTCAGTAACATAAAGGAATGTAAAATGATTTAAAAAAAAAACAGAAATAAGCAGAGTCCAATGGTCAAAAATAATTGGGAAGGATTTGTTTTGAGATGTCACAATGGGCTCGGTCAGCAAATCATCTTGATAGCGTCCGCTTTTGAATCAGATCACTGTTGTCTTTTGAAATCACTTTGATTTGGTTCTTTATGGCTCCTGTTTGATGAGCACCATTTGGGAAACAAGGCCCTTGTGTGAGCTGAGCTGTGTTGATTCACCCAGTTGTATAAATCCTCTAATTATTTCAGACGTTTGTCTTCCTTGACTTTCTTCCTTTCATTTGTCTTGATTCTAATTTCATTTGAGCAACAAATGACATCCAGACTTTTGGGGCCTCCCAAAATTGTATTTGTACATGATACGCAATGGTCTTTTTCCTATGTAGTTTTAATGACAATCCATTTTGGTAGCCGTGCCCAGGATGGCGAAAAATCCGAGGCCCCATTGTGATGAATCAAAACTGGAAGCCCAGATGTGAAACAGCACGGAAGCCCATACTGACACGGGACTGGAATAATAAACCACACACACATTGCTGGACCTAGTTGAAGATCATTACTGTACATCGTGCTGCAGAAGAAGAAGAAGATTGTAAAGAGAAGGACAATCAGTCCTCCTTGAGTTTGTTTATCCTCTGACGCACTGTTTAGAGTCCCCAAGTAAACACTGCCGCCGCTAATGGAAGTCAAGAGCTTTTATGTGTGATGAAGCAAATGAAAGAAAGGCTGAGCTCACTCGTTGACATCATTAAAGGAGACAATATGAAAAATGGAAATTGATTCAATGTGGCAATGGCACCTGTTCCCATTTGGACTCGCGCTCAGGCACCATGACGCACGCACGCACAAACGACTCACCCAAATTAACGAAGCTCATCACCATGTCCGCGTCGTTGAGGAAGGCCGCTTCTTGCAAGGTGGCCAGCGGTGGGCTCCGCGTGGTCCTCATGGGCTCGTGGAGGTCCGCTCGGCTCGTGTCCCCGCTGGAGATGGTGTTGTACAGGTCCAACATGAAGAGCGGGGCCGAGTTGTACTTGGCGTGGGAAAGATGCGGCCTGGGTCTGTGCGGTAGACCCAGGATGGAGAGGATCTCCTTCTGCATCTCCCTCCTCTCGTGCGTCCTGAGGCGCCGCTGGATGAAGCCTTGGTGCACTTGGCCGCTCCCGTCCAGTGAGAAGTGGTTCCCCGCCGCCGTCGCCGGGGAGGCGCAGAAATAGGCTCCCAAGCACAATGCGGCCAAGGCAAGCCAACCGAGGCTCATGGTGTTGTCCCACTGCGCTCTCGGGGTTGAGCGCGTCAGTCGCCTCGTCGGAAGGCTGCAACTCAAAGAAAGAACGAATAAAAGTTGATACGGACGCTCAGTAAAAGCGGAGCACTCTTGCGTCAAGCCATTGGAAATGTCCTCGTGAAGAAACGCCTTTGTCCCCTTCTCATTGCGTCCTGTGGCGGTCTCGGGACAAAGTGCAGCATGTGAATAGAATTCTGGGCGGCTCTGTCACTCAGTGAGTGAGTGAGTGGCTGACTGAGTGAGTGAGTGGCTCACAACACAACGACGCTCGCATTTGAAAGAACTCCTCTGGATGAAGCCATGTCGTGTCGTGCAAGTTGCGCATGGAGCAAATAGCCAAATGGGTCACCTCCACCGACAGGTTGCACTCAAGAATATTTCCTCTCCCTCTCATTTGTGCGTCCTGAAACCGCCCACTCGCTCGCTCCATGCGCACTTGTGTGTGTGTAGAGGAGAGGTGGAGCTCTTTGAGCCAAAAGTAGAACATTTGCACATTTGGAAACACGCGCAACAGCATCATGTTGATGACAAATGGGACGATTTTTCCCAAATAAAACAAAACATGGTGCCGGTTATTGAAGAGAAACTTTCCAAATATCTAGTGAGTAACTATTGTACAACTGCAAATGAAGCGCACATAGCGCAAAGCAGAATAAATGTCCGTTCCCTAGTTGAGGCGCGACCCCTAACGACCAAGATCAAAACAGCTTGGACCTTCAATCCACCTGCACGTCTCATGTCAATGCAAGAGATGAGCTTTTCCTACAAAGTAAACCAACAATACGTTTACTGTTGTTTTGGCAATGTAGTTGACTGAAATCTGTTTTCTTGAAAGTCCCACACAAAAGAGGTTCTTGCAAAGCTTTGCCTCATTCTTTCCACCCTCATTGCTTTTCCCCAAAGCTGTGTTATGTCTTCACGCTGCCACATCAGATCTCGATGGTCCTACTGATAAGCTCCAAAAGGTGTCCGGATCTCTGCGTCTCCGCTGCTGCTGCTCGGAGTCGATCTTATCTATGTGTGAGGAGTGACAAGTAACATCAAAGCTGACGCATATCGTCTCACACACACACACACACACACACACACACACACACACACACACACACACACACACACACTCACTCACACTCAACATTCTCTCAGGTTGATCATGTGAATTGCAGTAAAAGTGCTTTGACAATTTGAGAAATGACATTTTAATGAGCATGATTCATTTTGATTCAAACATATATTGGCAGATTGCGCAAGAATTGGTTTTAAAATCGATATTTTAATAAGATGCACATGATGATTTTGTCATAAAGATACATTTATTTGTATGAAAAGAATCTCTCATCTGGTGACAGACTCGTAGAGCTCTCAAGTCGTGAAACTGCGTGAGAAAAGAAATATTTGTAGGCACCTTAAGAAAAGTTTCCTCCTCTCCCAGTTCCAGTCGTAAATTGAATTGCCCCAGCAACAGCTTCTGACAAGATGACTGGTGCTCCGTGATCCATCTCATACTGCATGGCCTGGAAGGGGGCGATAAAAAGTCACTCGTTTTCTGCAATGACATGCCAATTGGAAAGGAATCGCGGACCTGTGTGACGGAGGCTGCGTCGTAGCAGCTGTAGATGGCCGAGGAGCGATCGGCCCTCACGCACTCTTGTGGGAAGGAGCTGATCTGCTTGGCTAACTCCAGGGCCGCCTGGAATCCTGTGCTTGCCACACACACACACACACACACACACACACACACACACACACACACACACACACACACACACACACACACACACACACACACACACACCGTGCACGTGAAGGACACGCGGCCACCTCCACTCGTTTCCTTTCCCCTCCAAAAACGTCTTCAATGTGCATCTCGGTTGCTGTGCTGAGCTTTGAGCCAAATCCGCACCACAAGAGAGAACATCCACATGTGAGGAAACCACGCCTCGCAATTGATGTTTCATGTGCGTATACAGGAAGGCTTGGGAAAGGTCGCATCGTGTTGCAGAATTCAAAGGCTCCGACGTTCTTCTCTGTATTTCGATTAACTCGCCTACCTTGTCCATCTGGGACGAGCCTGTTGGCCAGTCCGTACGCGAGAGCTTCCTGTGCTCGGACGGGCCGCCCGGTCAAAATCAGGTCCAGGGCTCTGGACAGACCGATGAGGCGCGGGAGTCTCACGGTGCCGCCATCAATCAGTGGAACTCCTGCAAGAACAAAAGAGCGGGCTGAGCTGTACAATGCAATGTGTGCAAAGTTTTCAATTGTACTTGATTGACAAATCAACGTCTGTCCCCCCCCCCAAAAAAAGCTGAACTAAATCACTTGTGTCAGTCAACTTGAATGGTGGTGAGAAGAGGGGGGGGGCAGAAATGGTTTCCAATGGTGCATACATAATGGCAGTAATTGCGCTTACTGCTGTCAAGGTAATAGAATTTGAAACTTACTTTAACAGCGTCTCTGCTTTCTTTTTTTTTTTTGAGTCCCCCTGGACACATTTGTAATGTTCCTGTCTCCAGCAGAGACCAAGAGGTGGGAAAAATATTACAGCGCAAGGTGTGCTACACTTTTGGCATGTTTCCGAATATTTAAATAGTACCAGCTGGAAGTGGAATGACACACACACACACACACACACACACACACACACACACACACACACACACACACACACACACATAAGAAAGTTTGCCCGCCCGCCCGCTTCCAATACCTCAGTGAGTCAAAGCCGTTCCTTATTGAGAGCATATGTGCCAAGCGTGTTTTCATAACCCCAAATCATCACCCCTCCATGAAAAACTGTGATCCTATACGCCACAAGCGTTGGTAAATGGCGGGAAGCACAACACACACACACAGACACACACAGACCCTTGCAGCAGGCAAGCAGTCAGTCAGGCAGGCAGGCACCACGGCTATCAGCAAGCGGAAGGATCCCTCTTAACCTTATCCACGGCACCTCCAGCCCTCAGCGAGCCCTCCCTCCCTCCCTCCCCAATTTAGTGATAAGCTCATCTTTGCAGGCAGGAATGTTGGCTTTTGTCCACAAATGTCAGGGTGGCCTTGATGTTGTTTGAAATTCATCATCAGCCTTGCCAATGGTGCTAACAAAAGATAATCTGGCACCGCTCAGACCTTTGTATTCTCTTCACTACCTTTCAAAGTACTTCTCTGGATTTTTTGTTGTACTTAACACAACTGAATGGCACTCATTGGAGATCCCATTTGTGTTTTGACGGCTTTCAAATACTTCTTATTTGAGTGTTCTTGTTGGAGGTTTTGTGTCAAAGTTTCTGTTTTGATTCCACTTCTGTATGGATCGTCTTCATCTTGAATTGATTTTTCTTTTTTGGGGGCCCACCAGTGGAGACCACACTCAGCGGAAGCAGCAGCAGCAGCAGCGGACTGGAAAAAAAATGAAAAACGGGACGCACACTTTGCTGCTGGTCCTGCTGGCATCCTCAACAACATCAAAGTTAAAAAAAAAGTAGTTGTGAGGGAAGACAGAAGGAGGGAGCAGAGGCGCAGCAGGAGGCTGCGGCTCACCTGGGCTCAGGTAAAGCACTCCAACAACACCCTCACTTGAACGTCAAGTATTTCAGAAAGAACTTCAGGAATCACGCAAACGTGCACAGCGCTTTCAATTTCAGTGGCAAGTAGCAGACACCACTACTGTGACTGACACAAGCATCTCCTTCTCATTTCCACCCAGTAGAAAGAAATAAAGGAAGCCAGCCAGCCGCAAGACGGATAAGAAAGCTTGCTATTGGCCCACATCAGAGTCAAGTTTTTTTTTTTTTAATCAGGGATTCCCTGCAGCTAGTGCCATCTGTATCCGGCCCAAAAAAAGTAACCACCATTAAAAGAAAATTATCTGAAGGAAACTGGCTCTTAGAAATAACATTGGCTGTTCTCCAAATGGCCAGGCAAGTTTGGTTTTCGCTGTGGGGATTGTGGCTTTTGTCGCAAATTAAAATGGGTCTTAATAATAGGGCATTCTTTGGTGAAAATTCACAAATCATAAGAACATTAAAAAAAAACAGCCACTTGCCAGACTCTGGTTGAAATCCCACTGTGTCTCATTTAAATGCTATTTGTTACCAAGATCTGTGATGGAGCTAAGGCATACGTTGCAATCATTTGCTCAATTCAATAGGACCAAAGGATTTTGAACATCCGCTTAAGTTAGCCAATATGATAATTAAAGACTCGGTTATAGATTTGACGACATTTTTTGATTGGCTGAGAGAACGCGCAGAAGGGCAGACAAGGGCACGACGGCTGGCCACAACACTCTCGGCTAAAATTACAGGCCAGCCCCTTGGTGTTTACGCTCAAAATCAAAATCTGCTAGTAAATTATTGAACAGCAGTTTGATTTCTCCACAGCCAACTTCCATGAGAGATGCCGTAAGGGTCTTACAGGAGCCACTCGAAACGAGAGGCCAAACCTCCAAAGTGGGCTGCACAAATGCTTGTTTATGAGGAAGCGGCGCAACATCCATAAAAGGCCTTGTTTGGCCTTGCATTCATTCAGTGGCTTCCCACCAGGTCAGACGCTCACGGTGTTTCCACACCACCGACCGGAGCTGGGAAGATAACCCGGACGGACGAAAAATAGAAACAATGAGCCCTTCCCGGAATGACGTCCAGCCCTCCTTGGTGCGACTTTGAGACAAAGTGGACTGCGACGTACCAAACCTGCGGCAAAAGACCCCCATGACGGCACTCTCCTCCACCACTCGTAGGTCGGCTAGCAGAGCCAGTTCCAGTCCTCCGGCCACGGCAAATCCACTGACCGCTGCTATGAGGGGCTTGGACAACTGCAAACGGGAGGGACCCTGCAAGGAAAACCACATGTTACTTACTTAGTTGGTCAAACATCTTGACTCGGTTGGATATACGCACAGAGGCTTGGTTACTACTCACCATCGGCCCGGGACCTTTGGTGACATCTTGCTCCAATTTGAGTGAGGCTGTGCTATTGGCCAGTTCTTTCAGATCATACCCAGCGCAGAAATTTCCTCCTGCAAAGAGAGACCACAAAATGAGAAAGTGTGGCAGCTGCTAAGTCAAAGGGGAATCTGGGAGCTGCAATTTTGCTTTGGGTGTAGCTGGCACGCACACTCACAATATGGGGTTGATGCTAAAACCACTCAAATGGATATGTTACATTGTCTTTTTTTGCTGCCCGACTGCATACAAGAAATGTAAAACATTCCGAGTGGATGGTCATCAGTTGAGCTTCACTGCAGTGGCTTGACATTTCCATTGGAGCTGACCGCAAACACACAGAAATCTGAGCTCCTAACACTTTCAATAGAATACTGACAACCTGCAGGGAGCAATCATTCAGATTTGTATTTTTTTTTTTTTTTATGAAAACTATCGGTGCTAATTTGACCCAAATTGATTCCTTATGTTTTGAAAGCACAACATCCAGAGTGGAGTCTCCTTGCTTGTCATCCCAGACCACAGACAGGCTGCTAGGTCAGTCCTTCTGATACGACCCGCTGTCTGTCATGGCTATTAAAATCTCAGAGCAGCAGCTATCTTCTGTGGACTGAGTGTTGAACCATCTAAAAGTAGCTTAGATTTTTCTTAGTTGCCAAAATGCTGTCTCTCTTGAGGCCACTTCATGGTGCAGACACTTGCTGCAGATGGGATGATTTTTTTTTTCAGGCCTTTAGTGCAGCGACATCTAAAGGCGCAGCAGCACATGTGCACAAAAAAGCTTTTCGTGTGTACCTAGGACTGGAAATGGATGCCTTGACAATATGAAGCAAGTATTGCATCTTACCTATGCCATGCAGAACAGCCACACTTAAGGCCGGCTCACGCTCAAAGGCCTCCAGCTCCCTCAGCAGATGCCTCGCTGTCTCCTCGTTGACCGCATTGCGCACCTCGGGACGGTTGATGGCCACACTAAGCACAGGGCCCCTGCGCTCCGACACCACACTTTGTCCTGCGGCTGACAACAGAAGGACACATGGATCACAAATGGAGCTCCTGTAAAACTGAACCTGAAAGCGGAACTTATTAGTGCTATGGTTGCGAATGGATGAATTGAGGCATTTGGTGACTTTTCCTCACAAAGGTCACGGGCGTGCTGGAGCCTATCCCAGCTGACGGATGGAAATGTACAGATGGATGGATTGGATGGATGGAAACTTTTCCATCCATAATTGTAAATTTCAAAAATCTCTTTTGGTTTCTAAGTATCATTTGAGATCTGAACTGATCACAAACTGGGTGCGCTTTATCTTTAGATTTCAAAAATCCCCAAACTCTTCTTTTTTCCTCTCCTTTGTATTTGGAACTGGCATGACAGACAGCCTGATTATTTCAACATGCATGTTTCAGGGACGTGCGGTGGGCTGGAGCACAGATTGGACCGTCCAAAGTTGATACAGATGTTTTTTGTACCTTTCGTTGTGCTGCACAACAACTTTACTGCCGTCAGGTGTTTGATTGGCAGACGAGTAAGGCTATTTCGATACAAACTCGTTGGAACAAATGTTACATACATTGTTAAATACCTTACAGAAGAATGAGAAACTCTTTAAATGAAAACTATCCCTGTCAAGTTCAAAGGCACTATTTGAAATGATTTGAGGCGTGAGCTGCGGCGGTGAGTGAGTGTGTAACACATTCACAGGTCCCTATGGAAATTATGCTAATAAGACCAAAGTTCCTTTTCTCTCACGTCGACCATTTTCCATTGGACAATTTAGAACTTTGAAAAGGATTCAAACCCTTTTTGACATTTTGTCTTTTGTTTGGACATTTCTGTTCATTTGGGGGTTTTATCACGTCATGTTTCATTTTGTTTTGTTGAATTATACTGGACTACCGTAGTGCATTGCAGTAGTAAGAATTCAGAATAACCAGCAGTGGGCGCCATTGCGCCGAGTTGAATTGATGACGCGTGGTTGCACTGCATCTGGAAGAAAATACGCACGACACATTTTTCCATTTTTTTTAATCAAAGAATTCACTTATTTGCATTTTTTTATTATTCTTTAAGGCATCATGCACACAAAAATAAGCAATACTTATGGCGTTAAGATCACCCTCTTCCAATAATAACATTTTGATGTTAAAAAAATAAGTTTGTAAAAATATGGCATGGAAGCTGGCATGTCAATTTTCAAGCAGAACTGCTTTCACAGTATTTGTAAACAATGCTTTAAACAGAAGGAAAGAGAAGACGAAAAAGTGGAAGAGCATGCAACAACTTGAGGGTTAACTCTGAATAGCATGCCATGGACTAGACTATATTAACAATGCTTTTTCATTCAATTTGAGATTAAAATGACAAGAACAGACGGGCTGACAAAAAAGACACTGTCAATAGTGATACTGTGGTGCCTTGAGATACAAGTTTAATAAGGCTAACTCAAAACACTCATATAAATAACACTTCTTTTTTTTTTTTTTAAACAGTAATGATTGACCTTTTTTTGGGTCCCAACACAACAACAAAAAGCTGCTGCATCTGGTGCCTGTGCTTTTGCCACTTGGGGGAGTATAAGATTGAGGATCATTGAGGTGTGTTTTTATGAATCCCAGAGTAGGCAATTCTGTTTTTGCCTTCGGTGGGACTCATAACATCTCAACTCCTGTCTGATCTCATCAATATGGCACTGATAATTGTTCAAAGCATACGAGAGAGAGTATATGACATTTTCTGTAAACATGTTGCAGAACCTAATTAGCAATAGCGATTAACTGGCGGAGGCTTTATTGAGGCAATTATTTGGCCGTGTTAAATACACAAGATGTCATTTTAGTTGAAAAGTAAATGTCAAGTGCTTGACTTGTATCTCAAGGCACCATTGTAATCCCTAATTTGGAGTGCTCGATACATACATGAATGAAGATTGGTCCTCAAGTAAAACACTACAAGATTTTTTTTTGGGAAGTTTGCACTTGCCAACTAAAAAATAAGACACAAAAGCACCCTATTGCAAAATGTGTCAGTAAAGTTCCAGGACTGGTGTCACTAAAGCTATATTTCAAACTCCCGCTGCACTCTAATGTTGTCCAGACTGATTTTCAAACTACCACGAGATCCTGTTGTGTTTGCGAGAAGAGGTGAGTGAAAGTTGCGGCAGGACAACTTGCGGTTGCTTCACCATGAAAACATGCCTGCTCACAATACCCTGAGCATCCAAAAGTTCCTGGCTGAAAACAATATCGTAATGGCTGTGCTTGAGTAGGCTCCCTACTCACCAAAACCAACCTATTGTCTTGTCGTTAACAGGACCCATTTTGAAAATTTGGACAACATCGAGATGGTCAAAAGAATCCTTCCAGAAGTGCTGTGTATTATAGACATCAGGGAGAAGTCTTTTCTGACACATCTTGGATATTCACTCGTTTCTATATCAATGCTATACATTTGTGTGAGCGAGCCCGACGTAGCGGCAGGCGGGGAAAAAAAATCTTGTAGTGTCCACCGTGGCGGACGTCCAGGAAGTACCAGTAGCTTTTTTTGGCACAGTTCTGTCCAGTTGGTTGTGCTGCACTTAGCTGCCTTTGTGTGCCATTATACGATATTAAAGACCATGGATAGATACTGTTCATATGACACTTGGATCCAGCCATCCTGGTCTGTGTCGTACCTCCTGAAAACATCAGTCAACCTCTGCAGAAGAGAGGAAGAGGTTATTTCTTGAATGGATTCAAATTGTTTCGACGCTTTGCGATGATGCTACCTGAAGTACGATACAGCATTGGATGAAGTCGTCGAAGGCCACCTGTCCCTTCCTTTGTCGATCAAACTTCTCAATCAGCGTACCGTAAAACTGATCTGATAGACGATACCCTGCAAACGGCAAAAAGTTAAAAGTGTTCTTTTGGAGGGACAAAATAATCTGTGCCAACGTGAGGCAATACAAGTCCCCAAAGAAGCTAGATCTGACCTCTTCTGGGAAAGGTTGTTGACAGAAGTAGCGCCACCCTCCACCACACAAACCAAAAGAAAATAGGCATACTTTGCTGCTCACCAAATCCGGTCAGTGCCTGTCTGAGCTCGTTCTTGTCGATGAAGCCCGAGTTATCCCTGTCGTAGGTTCGAAAGATGTTCTGCCAATCTGTGATGTATTTCCACACGCCCGCAAACTCGTTGAAGTTCACGCCGCCCTTATTTTCCCTGTCGAACATGGCTGTGGAAGAGCGAGGGGCGGAGTTTAGGACGACGCAATTGTCTAATGAATGCATTTATTCGTTAGCAGGAGAGGGTTACTTATGACAACAAACACACATTTAAGGTCTGCTGAAATTGTTTCCATGGCGAACAAACACCCAAACACAGACGAGAGGACAACAGCCTGTTTTGTAGAGGTAAGAAGCCACATCAGCCGTTACTTACATATTATGGAGCGCACGGTCACGGGGTTGAACGGTGTCCATGTGCCTGAAGAGTCAAAGGGAGAGAGAGACATCCGTTCAATGAGTTGTTCCAAAATGATGAAACAAGGATGCCGAGTTCAACATTTTACTTGTATTTGATTTAGAGGCAAAAAAAATTCAATCATGCCAAGCGGTGAGCAATTCAATCACATCGATGCTTCACACTTCTCCAGCATGGGGAAAGTTGAGTAGGACAATAAAGTCTCTATGCTGGACACAAGACTCTCTCACACGCTGAGGTGTATGTGCAGGGGAAAAAAGGGGGATGTACACCCGCACACACATTTAGGTACTACATACGGCTGGCTGGCTGGCTGGTATAATGCAAAGATTGCTTGGATAAATTATTTGGATTCATGGAAATCATAATAACGTGCATATTTGTTCAACTTTTGCAAACATGGCTATTAATTATTATCATTAATAGTAATAATCATCATAATATTAAAGGTGATGAAAGTCAAAGTCGCAGGTTTTTTTTCAACACAAAGAAAGATGGGAGGAAAGACATGAATGTGTACCATTTGATAAGGCCTGCTGAAGCTCTGAGTCTGATATCACCCCACTGCGGTCCTTGTCCACCCTGCGGAGGGAGAGAGGACACCAAAACGCAGATTAGATATCACCTGTATGAACAACTTCACACTCTGGCACAAATTGCTGAAGGCAACCCACTTGAAACAATATCCGCGTTTGCAACAGATCCAAATTCAAACGGTGCCTGTCTCATGAGCAATCATCAGCTGACTGATTCAATGATTAACACGTCATTGACAACTTATGAGGCTGCCTGACCAAAATGTGACTCTGTTGTTCCTTAGCAACAGTGTTTTCCTAACAAACATTCTGGATTCCAGTAGAGGGAGGAGCTGGGGAAATAAAAAAAATAAAAAAAAGGCCCAAAAAGTCAAGCTCAGCGGGCAGACTTTCCACTCGTAGGTGTGACACCTAATGTCTGCTTGTATGGCACAAAGAAAGCAAGCATTGGTCGGGGTGTCTTTGGGAAGCAAAAGCAGCCCTCCAAACATTTCCATGAAGGAGTGCTTTGTGGAGCTGAGGCCAAGTGCTCATTACCCAACCTTGACCAAACAGTGACAAGCAAAGTCAAAGCTGTGACTGTGCTGGAACTTTTTAACCCAGCGCAACCTTCTTCCTTCCCACTGAGGTCAAAATGGACGACATCACGAAGAAGCTTCATGCCGAAAGCACTGACGGACAACCATCTGGTAGTTTCACAGGAAAAAATTTGGATGACAATACTTCAAGGCCACAAATATAAAAATAAAGAGGGAAGGAATTGAGCATGTTTCACCGCAGCTCTTTGATTGTGTTTGGGTATGCAAATAAGGCACTGACAGAAAGAAGCCTATTTTTGTCATCTGAGGAGCACTTGGAAGTCAAATGTTATCTTTGTGTTCCACTTCTGCATACGCTAGGCCACATGTTTTCAAAAGCAATGTGTTTTCTTTCCATCAACTTGTGTGTATGAAAGAGGCCAGCCACCCCAACTAAGCTCTATTGACTGGGATCACGTGACAGAGGAAATCCCAGAAATGCTCATCCGTGAGAGAGGCAGCAGATCAACACTGTGCCTTGATACTGTCACTTTCAATGACACACAGACAGACAGACAGACAGACAGACAGACAGACAGAGACAGACAGACAGGCAGGCAGGGAAAGCAAAAAAACGGATTCTGCACCACACATAAATAATTTGTGTGTCTAGCAAAGCCTGCAGCATTCCAATGAAACAAAGCAGTGCATCTGCAGTCTTATATAAGACGATGGAGTAAAGGAATGTCTACCTGCAACATGAATTCATGCTGATGCATCTATCTAGCCGTTTTGAAAGTGACCATACTGTCTCTATCTCAATCAGGTCAACTCACTGCGAATTACTTACAGCTCGGTCCGGTGAATTCACGTCACGGTAGTAATGCAATGCAGCTACATGACGTCACTCCGCTTTTTTTTTTTTTTTAGTCACATACATTCACACCGTCATATGCGGGAATCGAACTCACTCACGGTGTCACCATCAGCGACTCCCATGACGTCACTAAGCTGCCGGGGAAGTGACCTTTGGAGTGACGTGGATGTATTCCACGCACCGTGCCGTAGTAGCGAGCGTACTTGAATGACGTCTTACTCGTACTTTGAGCTCAGGCGAGCTTTCAAGTGAAAACAGCGTAGTCATTAACACTCGCTCGGGCCTCTCTCGTACTCACCTCTGGAAGATATTCCACAAAAAGCTCTGATCCGGAGGGTTGTTTATATGCGGGGGAGCTCTGTAAGGACTGTGATAAGCCATTTTGAAGACAACGTGTCCGACAAGCAGGTCTTCCAGGAGTGGAGTCTGTCCGCCGTCTTGACTCGTCCGTGTCTCTCCTCTTTCGACTTTTCCCTTCCTGGCTCACGCAAGAGGGGCGCGGCCAATCATTCATCGCTTACAAAAAGGAGTCGTGACGTCACACACCCTCGATCACTTTCAACGGGTTCAAAATCGTAAGAGGTCGCACTAACTTGTTTTGATCACATTGATCTTTGCGTATTTTTGTCGAAATCAATATTTCAATACATAACGGACATTAGGACCGTGCCTCTCACCCAAGAGGGAAGCAGTTGGGGGCGCGTTTGTTCTTTGGTGCGCAATATAATGTTCTTTTACTCACTTTTGTCTTTACTGTGATTAAAGACTGGTTTTTTTTCTTTCAACTAGGCCCTTCCTAATCTTAAATCTTATAACAAATAAACATGAGCAGTCAATCAAAACACAATCACAAAAGTTTGAGAAAAAGTGGCTTTACTTGTTCCTGTAAAGTTACAAAATACAAGGAAGGTATTTTGCTATGATGTAAATCTTCCTCAAACAACAGTTGCTCATCTCTGCTCGCAAGTCACAGTCTAAAAGCAACTTGGGATGGACATCATTATGGCAGCCACCTACCTTAAATATGATGAATGGTTTAGAAAAGGGAAATAAATCATTGATTTCTGCAAGCTTGCCAGCCATTTCCAATTCATGTTAATCAAATCTATTGTTACCGAGAAGTGCTCCATAAATAGCACCTAGAGAGCTGGAGCATTAGCTCTCACTTATTTGAGCTCTGCAAGATCACTTCATATTCCAAAGAAAATTGCTGACCAAATAAATGTTATGATCACAAATTACAAAATAAATTATGAGTCAATTCTGACAAGAAGACCAAATATTAGCAGTGGCACAATGAGTTGTTGTTTTTTTTTTTGTAACTATAAAAAGTAACTGCTCTGCCTGCCTGACTGTCCACCATGCAACTTGACATCACGCCGTGCTGATGACAGCGCTGATCTTAGCCTGCTCCTCTCCGGGAAGCGAGTTCACGGCCGCTTGGAAGTCTGCCAAGTGCTGCTTAGTGAATTGTTTTAACAACGTGGCCAGAATTGTCTGTGTTTCTGCCCAATGACAAAAGATACAAGTGTGAAAAAGTCCGTTTTGATGTTGAGTGAGTAGCGTGCGCCTTCAATACTTACCTTTATCCACTTCCTTGTTGCTGAGTACGTGACAAGATGAATCAACTATGGGCTTCATTAGCTTCACAATCTGGGAGGCAGCAAAAAAAAAAGCATTAGAACATTGGGTCAGTGTTAAAAAGCCCACTTGATGTGATAAGAGACATGGTATGATATTTTTGGGGCATATTATTGGCTTTTTTTTTTTTTTTCTCCAATGTACGCTACCAGAGCAGGACTGTGCGAGTAGAGCATGGCCAGACAGCTGAACACAGTCTTGTTCTCCTCCAAGTCCTCTTTGAGAGGAAGACGGGCAACCAGAACTGGGACAACCTGCCAGAGAAGACGGTGAATATTTTGAGCATGCACCTTGCCATCGATGGCAAATCGATGCACGCGAGGTGGCTCACCTGCTCCAATGGGACGACATCCACGTTACTTAAAATCATCCTGCAGAGTGCCGCGCACAAGTTGTCAATCACTCTGGGGTCGGCCTCTTTAGCTAGCAAGTTGGAAAAGACGCCCAGCATGGTGGGATAATTTCTGAGACGGACTTTGCTAAAGAAACATTTTTGGAGGTGTAACATTTAAGTCGCTCCCCAACATAGAAGTGCAAAAAGATACGAGGCTACGAGGGGCCCGGCAGCCTGGGCCAGACATCCCAGTCCAAATACACTGTTGCTGCGGACCTCCGCGTCACTCTCTTTCACTCCGGCCACCAAGACGGGAAAGAGACGACTGGACAGTTGGCCCGCCAGTTCCCGACCTCCAGACGAGTGGATCAGAGCCTGTAGAATTTCTCCAAGGGTACCCAGAGAAAAGGACTTCTCTGCCTCGGTGCATGATGATTTCTTTTGAGGAGAATAACCCAAATGTACACCTTTGTTCAAAAGGTTTGCTTGTTTGCAATCAGCGAGTCGACTGTCAACTCACAGTTTTGCTCAAGATGAGAGGCAGCAGGTCAAAGATGAAAGGAGCACAGCTGTCGGCAGGCACGGATGCGGCCAGGAGGGGGATCCCTTCACCTGCAAACTCTTGGAGCATGGCGTCGTACTCTGCCTGAAACAAGCCGCAAGAGTCACACACTGCAGAAAGTAAAGGCCAAAAAAAAAAAAAAAAAACGCTGAGAGCCAACCTCTTGGTCGTCATCATCCGCTTCATCGCTGTCCTGACATGCAGTCTGGAAACAGGAAATTTAAAAAAAATGCTCTGTCAACTTTAGCTCAAACAATTATTTCCATGGTCAGGTTATGGTCTCCTCACCTTCTTCTTCAAAACGTCACGGATGACAGTGCTGATCTCCTTGAGGCGAGTGGGGTTCTTGAAAACCTCCTCCTTGCAGGACTTGATGACACTGTTCATAGTTTCTAGGATACCCATCACAACTTGGCGCTCTGGCTCGGTGCGCACGGCCTCCAGAAAGCTGGGGATCACCACATCCAACATCTTCAACAAGGCTGCCGAGGGGAGGAACACGATGAGACTTTTTACTTGGTAATTCTCTCTACTCACTCATAAAGTAATATTATTATTTTTTTATATATGCAGAACAGTATAGTACCTTGATGATTGATGTCGGTGGGATTCTCGATCCAAACCTTGTGCTGAGCCCGACAGAATTGGCCCATTGCTCCAAATGCTGCCCTGCGAACATCCTCGTGCGGGTACTGGACAAGGAGGAGAGAGGAAAAAAATAATAATGTAAATAACCATAAAAAAGTGGAAGGTAAGGCGGCGTACAGAGAACCTTACATCTCTCATTTCCAAAACCTGCTGGAAGCTGGACTCTAAGAAGGGCTGGAAAACAGCACTGTTTAAAAAAACGGACAGGATAAATAGATGGATACGGAGAAAGAGACAGACAGACAGACCTCGACAGAGTGAGAGAGAGAAGAGTTTTTCCTCTCATCCAAGTTTTATACATCGCGTATGTACACGTTTAGCCGTAAACTGTCATTATTGAGGCTGCAGCTATATGCTATCGAGGTGCTTGGAGATTGTCATTTTTGGGATACTTTGAGGATAAATCGTCATGATTGTAATAATACCCAGTGTTGTAGGCAATCTCCCCCAGCGCGTCGCAGGCATCCTCCTTTTCGTCAATGTAGGCGTTCTCCACGCTGAATCTAACACCAGAGATAAAGAATAAGGGCAAGATTCTTTTATGACGTACAATGATTGAAAAAATGATGTCTATACGCTGCGGCATCGTGGACATCCATATCGGGCTCGTCGTCCGCAAGCTCTTCCGAATCCTTTGCTCCCTTGTCGTCCTCGTCGTCATCCAGCAGGGCAACCTCGTCCAGGTGCGCCTGAGAAGGGGCGACAATTTTGTAAGTACGCTTTCCGTAGCATCTCAAATGGATCACACTGGGATGGGATGGGTCATACCGTGATGCCTTCATTGGACTTGAGGGCAAGTAGCATGATTGTTGTGATGGGAGTGAGATGAGGAGTCAGGCAGTCCGGGCTGACTGTGGACACTGATGAATAAAGACTGTACCTGATGGATGGAGAAAAGGATGTGTGGCCGTCAACGTTACTTTATTGAGGGCCAAGAAAAAGCAACAAGGATGAACATACGTGCAGCGTCTTAGGTCAGGGTCATCTATGGAGTCGGTGAGTTTGAGACCCAGTTGAACACATTCAGCAGCGAGAGGGCTGAAGACCTCTTTGCCGATGGTTCGAGCCAGCACAGACAGCGTGTCTGGGAAAAAAAAAAAAAAAAAAAAGTCAGCCGCTTTTAAAAACCTTTGGAGAGAGGGGGTCCACTTACCTAAAGACTGAGTTTGCAGGGACCTCATTTCCTCTGTGGTGGCTGTGAGGAAAGCCTTCAGGCTTTCGATGACCGGGGGGAAGTAAGGAACCAGCAGTTCCTTGGCGGCATTGGCTGATATGAGATATCAAATGAGCACTTGCGCACTACACATACGCTACAAGATCATATTAGCGTGATGATAGAAGAGCAATGCCTAAAAGCTGATAAGATAAAAAAAGCATGGCTCACCAATGGCGCCGATGGCAGATACAGTGAGCTCTTTGATTTTCAGGCTGTCGGTGCTGTTGAGGGCCGACAACATGGTGTCCATCAGGGTGGGAAGGTAGGGCTCAATATCTGCTCCTGTTTGACAAGAAACAACCATTGAGGTTATTGATTGCTTCAAAACCCCAAATTCCGACCATAATCTAATATTGACTCCATATGAAGGTAATAGGTATGTCACGTCGCTGTTCACAGCTTACCTAAGTTCTCCATGAAATTCTCCAGCGCATAAAAGGCCTTGGTGACATGGCCAACCTTGGTCTGGTTTAAAGACGAAAGATAGCCGAGGAGCAAAGGCATCAATTCCTCACAATGTTTGCTAACTTCAGGCTGTGAAATAGAGGTATACACACACAGTACAGAGGAGTTAGTGTCATGTAACAAGAACAAGAAAAACAGCACGATATAACGGCTCACCTGTAAATGTTCCGAGAACTGTCCCAGTGCAAAGAGAGCGGCGCTGCGCACCACCTGATCAGAATCCGAAAGACTCTGGCAGACCGTCTGCAGCACCGATGACAGCATCCTGCGTTCGAGTCGCGGTTCATCCATGGTTCCTCACAAAAATCCATTTTCAATTGTACATACTTGTTGCGGATATGATCTGCACATCCTTCAGCCAACACAGCCAGACACATGAGGCCCCCTTTCCTCTGGTAGGGCTTTTCGCTGGTCAGGCACGTCTGAGTTAGTGGCATCTGTGGTATCAAATCAAAAAGGGAAGCGGCTCACTTTACGAAAGAACCTACCTTTTTTCCCCACCAGGACATTTTGAAAACAATGTGTGTCCATTCAAATAGTATGTGAAATAAAATGTTCATACGAAAGTCATTACTTACCAGTTCATGGAAGAGTTTCTCCGGGGGCATGTGGAGTGCCATGGTGTCAATGACCTGTGTTCATAAGGCTTTTACTTGTCGACTCAACAGTGAAAAAATTGGAGCGCAGACAAACCTGAGCAGCACAATGTTTGGGATTGTCATTGTCTGTGCCATCTCCGTCGTCATCTTCGTCATCCTCCGGGTCGTGCTCACCGGGGGGAGGCTCCGCGGTCAAAACGGGGAAGATGGCTTGCAGTATGGGAAGCAGCAGCTTCTGCTTCAGCACAGTCTACAGCGTTCAAGACGGCAAAATAAAGTCAGGAAGCTGCTTGTCTTGTAGCTTTCATTGTAAGCTGCCTACTTTGCTCTTTAACTTGATGAGAAAGGCAATGCAAGAGAGGGCTTTGACACGAAGCGAGTCAGTCAGCGTGGTGTCCCCGCCCACCTAGTGTCAACGACAACAACGCATCAACAAATGGCCACCGTTTGATGACGGCACGGAGCTCCCCACCTCCAACAAGAAGCCAACCATGGCTGCAACGTGAGGTACAATGATAGACACCTCGCTCTCCATGAGCTCATTGAATACCTCCATTGCCTCAGCAGCTTGGCTCTGCGTCAACAAAAAGTCACGTTAAACAAAATAAATCCAAAAACATCAGGTAACATGACTCCGTTTACCTCGTCTGCTTTAATCAGGTGTTTCAGAGCAACAATCAGACTCGGGATGATGGAGCGCATCTGGTTCTAAAAAGTTGTGATAACATCACAAAAGATCACTCTGCATGTTCATTTTCGACATTAACATATAGAAGTGTATTAAAAATGCTACAATTCACCCCTGGAAAAAAAAAACTCTGTAAAGATTGAACTGGATTTTGGACGCCCACTTTAAAAAAGAGAAACAGGCAGCTAAAAAAGAACGGTAACATTGGTCTTACCATATGTTGGGTGCCAGTGTAAACTGTCATGGCTGTAAGGCTGAGGATACAGTAGTACAAGGCTGTCGGGTTGGTGTGGTCCTGTAACACGGTGCTAAAGAGCTGCAGAAGCTGGTTATAGTGAGGATGGAAAGGCTCCGGGTTGGACTCGATCACCTTGTTCAGAAGCAGCAGCCCGACCTGCGTGAGGAAGCAGCAAGTCTTGAGCGAAGGCTTCCATTTTACACATTGATTGTGACTCAACCTGTCTGTCATGTGGGTTGGCACTCTTGGTTGCTTGATTGAGGAGCTGCAGCAGGGCGGGCCAGCTGTCGGGAGTCTCATGTTTGACCATCATGGCGCACAACTGGGAGAGCGAGTGCTGCACTTGGTGTCTGGAACAACAAGCTTATTTTAGAAATGTAAAAAAGAGGAGCCGTTGAAATGTGCAACAGGTAGCTTACTCAGTTTCCTGCATGAATGCCTGCAACACCACCGCCTTGAGGCTGTGTGAAAAGAGGTCAAAGGTGACATACCCTTCTCCCCCCTAATTCTCTGCTATTGGAAAATGTTCCGTAAAAGTCGTTGAATGTAACCTTTCTCTGTCAGGTGGGCTTATCTTTCTCCATTGTTTCTTCACCCTTAGCCGCAACATCACTGCAGCAGACTGACGGACCTGGTGGACACAATCATAATAACAAACACATCCATGTGAAAACAGTATTGTTGTTGTGGGACCAACATCCACCTGCCTCATAGGAGACACTTTGGAGATGTCACAGAAAGTGTGCAGTCACCTGAGGATTTTGGGAGCCTCTCATGACAGCACAAAGGGCAGGGATGATGGCTGGGTCTTTGAAAAGCTGCTTCAGCTGGATTGTGGCCTTAAAGGGAGCACACAGCTCAACATTTGACATTGTCTGCAACTCCATAGCAACCAAGCCAAAAAATTCCACTTGACTTTATCAAACTGTGAAGTGATTTAGTTGTGTGACAGTTGTCCACTGCTGATTTACCTGCTGGATTACGGCATTGTCAGGCTGTGTCATTCGCAGGAGGATTTGCTCAAGTTCTTCTGTCATTGTTACCATTTGGTCGAGGTGTCAGCAAAATTGACAGCGGAATAGTTAATCGTTTCTCCTCCCTCGCGTTGTCCTGTCGTCGTGGCTGCCTCACCCTTCGAACAAGTGACGCTTCTCAAAGGAAACTTGGCGTTTATGGCGCTTGCTAAGACGTTGCCTATGACTAATGCTTGTTATCATGCTAACATAAATGAAAACGGGATGATGTTGAAGGTGCGATTTGTTAGCCTCTGCTTCCAGCACGCGAGACAGTCCGAGCCAACAATCCCACGTGAGAGGCTTAAAGGGACCGGCGTTTTATTTTTCTTTTGACAGCTAGAAAACCAAACAGCGCCACCATTTGACAAGGAGGACTACACGCAACACCACTATTCAGCACTTTCCTAATGGATGGACACAAATCGATCATATTCACAGCGTCACGGCGCCATATAATTTGTGAATTATAATACACACAATATGTACATGTATTGATAAACACAACACTCTCAAAGTCGTGTTTGGTGTCAGAGTGAACATTTCACTGCATGACCTTTGTGTGGCCTTTCCGAAAATGGAGAGGGAAGTTGACAGAGAGTGCAAATTTCACAGAAATACGAACCAATTGTGCTTGCTAATTTTTCTACGAATTTAATATGAAGATACAGTACTCGACAAAACATGCAAACTACGAGGTCACGGTCGCACTCATTCATGGAAAGCTTAAGCCTTTATGATGTTGCAATATGACGTTTTTGAGTTGTTGCCATGGTTACTTGTATCTAGCCACACATTCGTGGAATAAAGACTTCAATTTGATTGTGTCATGTTTTGATTCAATCATTCAAATCAACTGTTTCACTACAAGTTGCCGCCTCATGATCTAAATGAGGAACTGAAGCAAAGCTGCATCAAAGATTCAAACTAATCATTGAATGATGTTTATCATCACGGCTACTTTATTGCGGCTCTAGGATTTAGCACACCTGCCTCACAGGTGAGAGGTTCAAGGCCTTCTTGCATATGGGGGTTTTCTCCAGATGCTCCCACAGTCTGAAAGCATGCATAATGGGTTCATTGAAGACTCTAAATTGGCCATGAATGTCAATGATTGGGGTTTTTGTTTTTTTTGTGCGTGTCCTGCAATGCACTAGTGAAGGAGCCTTCGATTGCATGGCACTTTTCCTCCTAGGAGGCACTCCAACGTGCCCAAAATCATCTGGGATGAAATGAAAGATTCATGTATTGTGTTGAATTTCATTCACTTTCAGTCAATATTATCACATTGATATGAAGCATGTAGGAATGTATTGAGTCATATTTATGAATAAAGGTTAGGATCAGCAACAGGTGTTTTTTTTTATTCTGAAATGTCATCATGCTAAAGTACAACATGATCAAATTTGTATTGTGCAATCTTTTATGGGTCAAACCTATAAACAAAAATGAAAATATCTCAAAAACCTTTGACATCAGTAGCTACGTGCTTTCCAAAAAAATCATTTCAAAATATGCCATTTAAAAGACTTCCAAACCTCCCAAATGACGGTTTTAAAGTTCAAATGCAACTCTGCGGACTTCAGAGCACATTCCAATGCTAATGTCACTCGCACATCACAGAAAGTCAGTGGAGTTCAAGATCACAAATGCTAATGTGGCCCATCAGCTCATCACATCAGCGCTAAGTGAATCATTAGCACGTGAATAGAAGCAAGGAGGGAGGAACACAAACGGCAGCAAGCGACCCGCCTAATCGGAATCGTTTTTTTTTTTTTTTGTTTTTTTTACAAAGAAGGGCAAATGTGGGCCGCAGGTGAGCCCAGCCGATTGGCCCACCAGCCACACCTGAAGGCGTCTCCTTAAAAACAGCCCCCACGGAGGTGGCGCCCTTTTTAAATCCAACTTAACCCAGTGATCGTCCCGATCACTTTTTAATTGAAACCAAACCATGGCGGACTGGAAGACGCAGATCAACTACAACTACAACGCGTCCTACCATGCCTACGCTTACGGCCTCATGTATCAATCCGGACACGACCAGAACCACCTCCACGTTACCGGCTGGAGCGAAGGGGGGCCATCCGATTTGAATAACTACACACCCGGGGTGACGCAGGTCTACTACGCGGCCACCGCAGCCGCCAGGACCCGTGAAGAGTCTCCGCCTCATAGTCCGGAGCAGTGCGTTGCCAACGGTCATTGCCATTACCAGACCTCCGGTGTCGTGTACCTCGACGAGAGTCAAGCCGGTCGCCTGCAGGCGGCTGGAACGCCCCTGGCCGACTACGAAGAAAGCAGAAAGGCCGTCAGCGATTCCACAAGCGACTCGGAGGCACACGCCTCTCCTGGTACGTCCGTTTTCAAACTCTTTCAATGTTCTCACTACTCAAGCTTTCAGCAGGCTACTTAAGTGCTCTTTAGTGGGCACCGTCTTTGTGACCCCCTGACCTTTAGGATCCGATGAAAACTATGAAATTGTCTTACAGGCTGTTATTTTCAGATTGTCACGAAAAAAAATAACATTTGTATCCTACACTTCCTTGGGGGCTTTTCCATACTATAGCCGTACGGACGGACCGATCATCAGATTGTTCTTCTATTCTTTCTCAGATTCCTGGAGTTTTAGCAGTAGCCGAGAAAGTGGTCTTCCACAGGCAGACCCCGGCGCGTGGGTGGAGAAAGATCCCGGCATTGATCCAAACAGTAGGAGCCCTGACGCAGGAGACCATGTTTCAAGTTCCCATATGGAGGAGCTGCCCTCCTTCAATGACATGGGCAACCACAACGCTCTGTCTTTCTCCCTACAAGCGCCCTTACTGGCCCCAAACAAACTAAGCACTAACGCTGGGACCCCTAAAGTAAAGGTGCGCGTTTCCTTCTCCGAAAGCCAGATGAACGCTCTTGTCCAGCGTTTCAGCGTGCAGAGATACCTCACCCCGGCCGAGATGAAGAACTTAGCTGAACTCACGGGGCTTACCTACAAACAGGTAAACACTTGACGTGAGAGTTTGAATTGGACTCTTTGAAAGAATCCTCTTGAATGTTTCCTCTTTTTGCTCGTAGGTGAAGACCTGGTTTCAAAATCGAAGGATGAAGCTCAGGAGGCACCAGAAAGACAACAATTGGGTGTCAGAACGCTACGCCGCCACCACGACCACCACCACCATCAAGAGTCGCAGCCAAGCCATTCGCGGAGCTGTAATTAACCACGCTCCCCTTGTAAGGACATACTATTGACTGTTTTACACTTTGGTGTCACAAATATCTTTTTGTTTGTCCATGATGGAGGTCTAACCACAGTTTGGTTGAGATGCAAAACATGTAACTTGCATTTGATGAGCACCTGTCTTGTCTTTTCAGTATCAAGCAGAAAGCCAAAGACCACCACTTAAGGAGCACTACAACCACGCCATGATGGAGCCAGCCTTCCAAAAACCATCTCCACAGAACCTGGCCTTCTATCTTGCTAGGATGGGGAATAGCGCCGCATCTGCTCCTTATTCCACATGGTCGGCCGGCGCACCTCAAGCTGCCATGGCCTCTAGGTCCCAGGCGGTTGGCTGGTCTGTGCCTCCAGGCATCAACCAGTACGAATACTACCCAGGTGTATTCCACTCGACCGAGCCAGACACCAGCTTGGATGGCAAAGATGCGGAGTCCGTCGCCAGCCATAACACACAAAATATAGTCATTGTACATGACATGGGCCAGTAGGCTGCTTCTGTTGTGTGTAGAGGTCCTGAAGTCTTTTTATTTTTTTTTAATCAATCATCATATGTGGTTGATATATTTGAGCAAAACTACGTCTGTCTTTTTTACCACCTAGTTTTATTTTTTATATCCAACTATTTAAAGTTTGATGGTGTGCTCTATGTACACGTCAACACCTGCACACGCTCAGGTTTTTTTGGAAATGTTTGAAGATAAAGGACTGATTTAAATCTGTCCACAATTTCCCCGATAAATACATTTGTATGGAGAACAACTATGTCTTTGTGGCTATATTTAGTTATATAACACCTCAGTTTGCAAAATACAATTCCCAGTAAGCTATTGGTCTATTAGTGTTTTATTATAAAGCGAGAGAGAGAGAGAGAGAGAGAGAGGAAAAAACAGAACAAATCACAGTTGATGGTGGCCACAATGTCAATATTGCTCTCCTCACCAATATTATGCAATGCATTTTCCCAAAATGTCATTCTCTGCAGGGTTAATGAAAAACACCACCTTCAAATAGTTCAGGCAAAGAAGATAAATACCGTAAAATGACATTTTTTTTCCAGGGGGGAATTGTAGAACTGACATCTTTTTTTAATACAGTTGGGCCCAATTTAGCGTCCTTTGAAACTAGTTTGTCAACATTTGTGGATGGTGACAAGTGTTTGGAAAAAAAAAAAAAAAAACAGCAGAAACGTCTGAGTCCTGATCATGCTCAATTTTGTTGTTCCACTCAGCCCACATGCACCCATCATCTGACAATCCATGATTATGATCACCATATATTGTCAGGTGTGTGCTTGAGCATGAAAAGGAGACCAAAGCCAGCTGTTGTTCCAAAGCCTAGTCCATCTTAAGACTGCGGTAGATGTAGCGAATAAAAGTCAGCGAGGCCCAGAAGGACACGCTGCCCAGCATCAGTGAGAAGACCAGCGCCGTGAGCAAAGAGTAGCCAAAAAACTCCATGCTCTGCACAAGGCCACTCATGGAGGACCTGTTCTTGTAGTAGAAGACAGAGTAAACAAAAATGAAGAGGCCGGTGGAGCCCGTGCTTAGCACGCTCCGCCACCACCAGCGGTAGTCTTCGCCCGACAGCAGGAAGTAGGTGAGGGCCACCGAGATGCAGGCGCCTACAGACAGGAGGATGGCAAAGACGCACAGCAGAACGCCGTAGAGCGTGTAGGGTTCCCTGCCCCACACTGTGGCGAAGATGTAGTAAAGCTCCACTGAGATGGCACTATGAGGGATGGAAAGAACAAACTCAACTGCACCACTCGGCGGAGGGAGGAGAAACAGCAACGCGGGCCCGGCCGTCTTACCTGAATGGCAAGAAGCCGCCGATGGCCATGTGCACGGCAGCGTGCTTGTACCAGGGCTGCTGCGGGATCTGCCGGGCGATGTTGCGAGTGCGGCAGGGGGCTTGGAAGCTCCCCGGTCGGTTCTTGCCCACGATGCCGCCGATCACCGTGAGCGGGAAGCCCACCAACACCCAGGCGCCCAGCAGGAGCAGCACGGTGCTGGCCGGCAAGGCTTGCGTGGAGCCGCTCCACCAGTGGACCGAGTTGACCACGCTCCACGTTAGGAACAGAGGAGCTGTGGGAATCCATTGCTCAATTTATTCACTGGTGAGATGCAACCCATAAAAAAAAAAAAAAATCGAGACTCACCGGAAAAGAGGCTGGAGGTCAAGATGATGTTCCACACCCAACGCTTGCCGTTGATTTGCGTGTAAAAACTGCAGGAGATGTAACCCGACACACAGCTGGTCAGAGCGTACAAAACGATGGCCGCAGAGTTAATGGCACCGTGGTGATGCACGTTGAACATTCCCAAGAGCGCCATGACGATGATTCCTACAAGACAGTCGAACCGGATCAAAAAGGAGATTGCTTTGTTGGAATTTGAGAAGGAAGGAAGGAAGGAAAGAGCACCTGTGGCCAGGGTAAGGAACTGGGCCCCCACGCCTAACACGGCACACAGCAGGCTTTTGTAAGGTGGGAAGCGAAAGACGTCAGTGTGGATGATCTTCCAACCGTTGTCTCCTTGGTCCAGGTCATCGCAAGCCGCGTCCTCCTCCACATTGTACCTGCAGGATGAGGTCAGGCGCGTAAGAAGGCAGGACGCTCCTTCTCCGACATGACCATCACAACAAATCAGCGGGTTCTTTTCACAGACCTGGCAAAGTCATTCTTAAGGACCCGCATGAGAATAATGATGACAAAGCCCAGCAGCAGCACCACCAGCACCAGCGAGTTGATGATGGACAGCCAGTGGATCTCTAAGGTTTTGGGGAAGAAGGAATAGTCCCGAAGGCGCTCTGCTCGACGAGCGTGAGGCAGGGGGGAGTCGAACCAGCGCACGCTGTACGTGTGCGAGATGGTCAGACTTCCTCCGCCGACCCCGACGCCACCCACGGCTGCTCCGGCGCCGTCCTCCAAGGGGACAGGTTTGACATCCTTCACGGAGACATTGGCAAAGATCACCGAGTCGCCGTTGTACTCGATGTTGAAGTCCAGGTGAGTCCACAGGCCCACCTGTTGGCGGCAAGAGGAGCAGAAAGTCAAAGAAAGAATATTGCAACAGGAACAAAAGGATGAATATAAACGACGACGTGGTTTGACTCTTAAAACGCCACATTGAGACGTGAAAAAAATTACTTTGTGGCTGTGAGGCAGAAAGCCACTCTCCTCGATGTATCCCACAAAACCCCAAAGCGGAATGTCATCCAGGACAAATTCAAAGTAGTACAGCTCCTCGATGGCCTCGCGGAGCTGGTCCACCTGAAACATAGTTCAAAAACATATCTTGTGAGTCCCAAATGTCCAAATATCATTTGTGATCTTAATTCAATTGAAGGTATCTCTACATGAAAACACTGAGACACTAAATCAATAAATACTCAGTTTGTCCAGCAGTGTCTTATAGTCCAAACTGTAGAGCCATTTTTTTTTCACCTGTTTCTCTGAAAGCGTGAGCTGGCAAAGAGTTTTCTTCTCAACATTTTCTCGAAAGCGAATTTGATACAATGATTCTGCCATTCTGTCACCATCCAGCACTTCTCCCAAACTAAGAGACTTGTGATGCACCTGCAGAACAAGGAGGAATGGAGATGGCACAACATTTTCCATCCATCTATTTTCACGCGCACATCCAATATAAACCTCGTGAGTGACATCTGACTGACCTTCTCTGGCCGGCAAACAGGCAAGGTGTAGAAGTGATACGTCTCCTGAGGGTTATGGTAAGGACCCACTTTGTTGACATACAAGGTCACATTGTCCCCCTGCTTGTAGCCGAGCGCCCCAGCTGACAGGAAGCACAGGACCAAGACGTAAGGCCGGATCATTGTATTCTGTTGGCCGTCTGACAGGTGTCCTCCTGGTGCAGAAAAGAAAAAGGTCTCCATCCATTTTCTACACCTCTTGTTTCACATCATTTCCGTGGTTCACTTGGGATTTCCTTAGTCCAGAGTGTGTTCTGGCATCTCCTACAAGTCTAAAGTGCCCTGAGATAACTTCTGATTTGGCGCTATGGAAACACAACTGGATGGAATTGATTTGCTTCCATTGAATTGGAAATGCTTCGCATATCTTCAAATAAGGCTCTCTCACAGTAACATCACAAATCAGATGAGCTCAGAGCACTTCCGTATTGGTTTGTAATGAACATTTGGGAGCGATGAGCTGTTGATGTTGCTCCAACAAACCTGTTTTCCCGTCGGAATCTTCCAACTCCAGGCCCCCACGTCTACGCCGGAGCTCGAGTATACGCTTCAGAAATCAACATTCGGAAGAATTCTCGGCGAATCAAGCGTTATACACGCGGACGAGCCATTGCTACTTCAATTCTAGCACCGACGCAAGAAAACTAAAGCACGAAAGCTGAGGCGTCGGACTCCACGTCACCTCAACAAAAAAACAAAAATAATCAAAGCTCACTTGAGTTTTCCGGCCGGAGTGGGCGGAGAAAACAAACGGCTACGATGTCTCGCTTGTGACCAAATTTAATTGTCCCCCGTGGACATTTTGATCAACTATCTATGACGGTTATACGCTAGCAAATGTGTCCATTTCAAATGAATGTGAAACGTCAACCTGGTGGTGGAAACAAGCGCATATTGTTTGCCGGATTTCCTTGGCGCCTGACTGGCCAATCAAATCCATTCTTGCTATAGCAAGTCATAGTAGATGCATATGAACGCATCGATAGAAAACTCTTTGCTGTACTCACTAGTGGTACGCTCGATAGATAAATTAGTTGTGCCTGCTTGTTTATTTCCCGCGAAATTGACGCACATCCCAACGTCTAGCATATCGCGACACTTGCAGGTAAGCTTGTAAGTATTTGATGAAACCATTTCGAGCTAATTTAACGTCAATTCAGTTCGTTTGAGTTTTGTATACTTCTCATTTTTGATGAGTAAAACGTGTTTCGTTTTCAAGCTATTGGGAAAAAAATGTGCCTTCCCTAGCCGTACCATTGAAGGCAACAGTTCATGATTGTCCATCAGCATGCATTTAACACGGGAGCCTGCGTGGCATGCGTTTTGCTCAAGTACATGAGATTAGAAAGAGTTTGGAATGCTTTTCAGATTTGACCACAATGGGTATACATGGGCTTGCCAAGCTCATTGCTGACCTGGCTCCGAGTGCCATAAGAGAGCAAGACATCAAGAACTACTTTGGTAAGGGATGTCATATCTTACAACGTGATTATGACAAGACCTCCTTGGTGATGATGGATAAACAAGGCCATCCACTGTGACAGGCCGAAAAATTGCTATAGATGCCTCCATGTGCATCTACCAGTTCCTGATTGCTGTGCGACAGGATGGCAGCGTACTGCAGAATGAGGATGGCGAGACAACTAGGTACAGATAACGCAAAAAGAAGCATATTGATGAGTCAACTCAGACTTAGTTGTTTTGTCTCCGCTGCTTTGAATGACTCCTCTCATTTCCAGCCACCTGATGGGAATGTTCTACAGGACCATCCGCATGTTGGAACATGGCATTAAGCCCGTTTATGTGTTTGATGGCAAGCCCCCGCAACTCAAGTCCGGAGAGGTTTGTTTCAACCTATGCTGTCGTTGTTCAATGTATTACAGCTTTGTTTCGAACATGTCCGTCTAACCGTGCTCCTCTGTTTCACCGTAGCTGGAAAAGAGAGTGGAGAGAAGAGCAGAAGCTGAGAAGATGCTTGCACAAGCCCAGGAACTTGGTACGGTATTCCATTGACTTTATTATTATTTTTTTATTATCATTTACTTTACAATTGTACAGATTGTTGTTAACCGATCTCAACTTAGGGGAACAAGAAAACATCGACAAACTCACAAAGCGCCTGGTCAAAGTCACCAAGCAACACAATGATGAGTGTAAGAAGCTGCTGACTCTGATGGGAGTTCCTTACGTTGAGGTTAATATGAATTTTCCAAGACTGCTTTTTTTTTTTTTTCTTCTTTTTAACGTGTACACAGGTCTGAAGATGAAAAAGGGAGCTTGTTGTCTGCTCACAGCTTGAATGGTGTTTGTATTCGATGTGTTTGCAGGCGCCGTGCGAGGCTGAGGCCAGCTGTGCCGCTCTGGTCAAAGCAGGGAAGGTCTTTGCCACAGCAACGGAGGATATGGACGGCTTGACATTCGGAACCAACGTCCTGCTAAGACACCTCACAGCCAGCGAAGCAAAGTCAAATCCAATTGAGCATTTGGAGAATTGGGACTCCCCTTGAACATACTGAGAATATATCCTATCTTTTTTTTTTTCCTTTCTAGGAAGCTTCCAGTCCAAGAGTTCCACTTCAGTCGCATACTTCAGGACATAAACCTGACCACTGAACAGGTACAAATAAGGCCTAAGCAAAATGCGGCAGCGTTTTTACAATTATGGGCTGAAAATGATCCTGAAAACAAATCAATAAATATATATATACCTGCCCGATTAAAATATTTGCTCAATTGCCTTTCCCACCAGTTCATAGACTTGTGCATTCTGCTGGGATGCGACTACTGTGGCACCATCAAGGGGATCGGTCCCAAGCGAGCCATCGACCTGATCAAGCAGCACGGCAGCATCGAAGAGATCCTCAAAAACATTGACTCCAATGTAAGTTTGATGACGTTACAACGAGTGTCTGGTTTGTTGAATTCTTTTTTTTGGCTTACATGTAGAAGCACCCGGCTCCAGAGGACTGGTTATACAAGGAGGCCAGAGAGCTATTTATCAAACCCCAAGTGGTGGATTGTTCCCAAGTGGAGCTGAAGTGGAGCGAACCGGACGAGGACGGCCTTCTGCATTTCATGTGTGAAGAAAAACAGTTCAGGTAAAATGCAAGCACGCGCCGCGCCACGGCCAAAGTCCCTTTCGTTCATCGCTCACCGTTGCAATTGAATTGTGTGTCAATGTAGCGAGGACAGGATCCGCAACGGCTGTAAGAAGATTGTAAAGAGTCGCCAGGGGAGCACACAGGGACGACTGGACTCCTTCTTCTCCGTCACTGGCTCGCTGTCGTCCAAACGGAAGGTACTGTACTCCATCGAGTCGAGGATGAGAAAGGAACCTTCTAAGGTCAAACACAATGTCATTGTTTTGTGAAATATGATCAGCAGAAGCAATGTGTAGTCTTTCTGACTAAACTTACATTTCCCTCATAGGAGCCCGAAGTCAAAGGCTCTGCGAAAAAGAAGATGAAGACTGGAGCCACAGCGGGAAAATTCAAAAAAGGAAAATGAAAAAAATCCAAATCATTTGGAAAAGAACAATTCAACATTTGACCTCCCCTCTTTCAAATGTGTTTCAAGGCTGTTGTGCATGAAAGTAACACTTGTTGGAGATCATAACAATAAAGATGCTTTTAAAAATTTTATTGTTTGAAATATTCTGTTGCATTCTTTTGCAACAATGACAGGCACTTTGAGATATATCATTGCACTGTACAAGGAAAAAAAAAAAAAAAAACTCATTGCATATTGCTATTTAAAATCCCTAGAAAAGAAAATCACAGTTGCAGTTGTTGGTCCGCGTTACAATTCACATCAGCTGGAATCATACAAATCAAACCATTGACACAATTGAATGTGCTGTGATTTCAAATAAGAGGCGATTTTGTGGCGACAGCTGTAGTTATGGCTTAGAAGAGGTTTTTCGAAGAGCTGCTGTAAAAATGCGCTTCAAGTCATCTTAACGGGTTAGGCCCAAAGTCACTCAGTTCAAAATAAGCACGATAGGAAAGGTGTTAAGGTCTTTGGGCTTTCAGCTTGTAAACAGTAGCGTGTGGTACTGAAGCAATATAGCCTTCATCTCAGCACCGACAGTAGAATCAAGTACACGAGAGGTATTTGCATTGTTTAATTATTAGCTTTTCCTGTCCAATGCCCCTGGAGTTATTTCCCTCCTCCTCCAGCAACTACTTGGCTCCTCACACACACACAAAGAAATGTGGCTTCTATTCCTCTTCAAGGCGCATCTCGGGGATTTTGTTGGAACCAGGCCAACATTTCGGATATTCACACTCACAAACATTGTTAGGTACACCTGCACAAATCAAATGCAGAATAAAAAACATCCCAGCTTCATGTGTACTTGGCGTCTAGTTGTATACGCAACCAAAAATTTGTTTCGCTACCACTTCTACAAAATAAAAGCACAATGATCAATTGCATGATCATTGCAAATAAGGAAGCATGATCATTTACGATGGATGGCGGGTGTACCTGAAATGCTGTGTCAGTGTTAGAGAAGGGGGGGGGGGGGACAAAAGTGTGCCAATTTGGCCAGTGGCTGTGATTGCACCCTGATGTGACTTACTGCAGGGGTTACAGGCCGTGAACTCTGTCCTCCAGAGCCTTCAGCTCAGCCTCCACCTGAGCAGGCAGGTCAGCACCCACCTGCTGGCTGAAGTACGCTCTCAGCTCCTTGGTCTCGTTCTGCCAGAAGTGCTTGGGCACGTCGAAAAGGGCGCCCATGTCTACGTTGCCGCCCAAGCCCTGGGTGTCGACGGCGCCGTCCTCCGGCAACCAGCCTATGGCGCTCTTCTTGGCGCCCTCGTCGTGGCGCTGGCGACCGCAGCGCTTGAAGATCCACTCTAGCACGCGGGAATTTTCGCCAAAGCCCGGCCAGAGGAAGGCGCCGCTGGCGGGGTCCTTCCGGAACCAGTTGACGTGGAAGATCTTGGGCAGGTGAGTCGGGGCCTTTCGTGTCTCCATGCTCAGCCAGTGAGCCAGGTAGTCCCCGAAGTTGTAGCCGAAGAACGGCCGCATGGCAAAGGGGTCGTGCATGATCACCTTTCCTGGAGTGCAATAAAAAAATCATAATATAATCCACGTTGAACAAAAGATGGATACTATTATGATCATTGTGTACCTTGATGCTCAGCAGCTGCTGTGGCCTCAGACCTCATTGCAGCCCCAACAAACACACCGTGTTGCCAGTTGAAAGTCTCATAAACCAGAGGAACCCCTGATGACATTTGAGCAGACTTGATTTTGAACAAACACAGCCGCATCCATTCAAAGTCATAAATGGTCCCGAAAATCCCAATACATTGAAGCGGATGTCAGCAAAGAGCGGCACCCACCTTGCGGCCTCCGACCGCCGAAGATGATGGCATCGATGGGAACGCCCTCTTCGCTCTCCCATTGAGGGTCAATGATGGGGCACTGAGCTGCCGGCGCACAGAAGCGGGAATTGGGATGGGCGCAAGGTGTGCCACTTCCTGTTTGGCGCAAAAACAGTGACAACACTAAACAACGTGACACCGATATTTTCTTAGGATTTAAAAAACAGGTTCAAGTGTTCATATGGAAAGAAGGAAAAGGTCACTTTTGTTTTGTGGCAGAAAAACATTCAAAGCCTGGTAGAACAGCATTCCATCACCTGACTGGAATCTTTCAACATGCACATTGACCTCCGCTCAGTTGACAGCAAATATCCCATCTGCGTCATTCTGTCTAGTACGCAACGTTGACTTTCTACCCTCATTATCTTCTTTACAAACATTTGCACACACAGGTCAGACATTCTTCAACATAAAAAGTCGGAAAGAAAACAATAATCCCAATTACAAAACGGGATCTCTCGTCTTGCACATCATCAGTCAGTGGCCAGTGAGGATGATTTGAAGATACCTTGCTTCCAGGTTTTTCCGTGCCAATCCGTCAGCGCGACACCAGCCGCGGGGGGGTCCAGACCCTCCCACCAAACGCCTCCGTCGCTGGTCTCGCCAACGTTGGTAAACATGGTGTTTTTGGCGATGGTGCTCATTGCGTAAGGGTTGGTCTTATCCGAGGTTCCAGGAGCCACGCCGAAAAAGCCGTTCTCGGGGTTGATGGCTCTCAGCTTTCCTGCGCAACGCAATGGAAAGCAGGTGAGAGAGATGATGAAGCCACACTGAGCAGAGTCTCCTCTCACCTTGGGCATCGAACTTCATCCAGGCGATGTCGTCGCCCACGCATTCCACCTTCCAGCCCGGCAATGACGGTTTCATCATGGCCAAGTTGGTTTTACCGCAGGCGCTTGGGAACGCCGCTGCCACGTAACGCTTCACTCCTTGAGGACTGGTGATGCCCAGGATCTAAAAATGTACAAAGCATACGAGGAAATCCGTGTATTCACAAAATGTTTTGGGGGGTTCATAAAATCAGAATGGCATCACAATTATAGCTTCAGAAATGTGAAAAAAAATCTGCCCTTCTCACCAGCATGTGCTCTGCCAACCATCCTTCATCCTTGGCGATTCGTGAGGCGATCCGGAGGGCAAAACACTTCTTCCCCAGGAGGGAGTTGCCTCCGTAGCCGCTGCCGTAAGACAAAATCTGTCTGCTGTCGGGCAGATGAGAGATCAGCACCTTGTCTGGGTTGCAGGGCCACGCGTTGACCAGTGGCGCTGAAGACGCAAAGAAAATACAGTTGAGCAAAATCAAATGAAAATATCCCACTGCCTTCAGACGATAACAAAAAAATGTCGTTTGTACTTCATCAGCAATGGCACGTCTGACGAGACAACAAACATTTAAATCGCTGACGAAGCTCCGACGTCAATGAAGGAATGCCTTACGCCTACCTGTCAGTGGTAAAGGCCGCCCCAAAGAGTGCTGACAACGGACAAAGTCCACTCCCTCGGCCAGCTTATTCAGAACAGGCGTGCCCATGCGGGTCATGATGCCCATACTGGCCACCACGTACGGTGAGTCCGTCACCTTAAGAAAGAAAAAACTCTCTAAACATCCAAGTATATACAGTATGTATTGTTTATCATGCAATACCTGGACACCATATTTTGCAAGACTGGAACCCACTGGTCCCATACTGAAAGGTATAACATACATGGTGCGACCTGGAAAACAAAACAGGCCAGCTTTGGATCACAAAAGTCAAAAAAGAAAGAAAAAAAAAATTGGACCTCATGCATTCTCACCACAAACCGTGCTGCCTCCTTGCATCAATAAAATGATGAGTCATATTATTTTGACATGATATAGAACTACTGCCATGCTTACATCTACTGTACTATTAGCTAAAGATTGACCAGAAAATCAATAATCCATGGCATGCGACAACACACGCACTGTGTACATTATTAAATGACCAAAGGTGAGTACAGCAGCCAAAAATTCAACTCTAGTATTGTTACGTTCAAATAGTAAGACTCAAAAGTTTTCCAAATTACCTGAGTAAGAGTCAATAAATGACTGTTCAGCAAAAAAAAAAAAAAAAAAAACACAGGTAGTCAGTACATTTATCTAGAATTTGCATAAACCTGTCTACGGCGAGGAAAAAAGAACTTCAAACAGGTCTGAGTGGGTTGGGCTGAACTAATATTCACATATTGCTCTTGGCGAGATTCGGAGGCATATCTGTCATGAATTTAATCATTTTTTGGCGTGTCAACAAACAACAATCCTGTGTACAGTATTTTAATAGCTGCTAATTGTACACCGATTTTCATTATTCACGGGCCGGTCGGCCCGGTCGCCATCCCCCGCGGGGTTCCGCTCTAATAGTCGCTAGTAGATAGGCAGACACGCCTCACTGGCCTACATTACCAGACAAATATTTGTTTTGCAGATTTAGAAGGTTATGAACTTCTGTAATATGATTGAAAGTTTCCCAACATACCCGCCATGCATCCTGGGAAACGCTCCCGTCTCGCTTTCTGCCAGTCGGATTGGCTCATCCAGCTGCCCAGTTGGCTCTTGGCTCCTCCAGCAGGGATGGGGACGGTGTCTCTCTGGCTCTTGGTCACAATCACCGTCTTGCTCTCCACCCGAGCCACATCTTTTGGGTCCGTGCGTGCCAGCCAGCTGTGGCAAACAGCGCACGTACGGGTCAGTCAACCTTTAAAGCCAACGCACACTGGGAATGGAATCAGTTTACCAGTTTTCGTATTTGGGGAGTCTCTTGACCATGCCTTCTTTTTCCAGGCCTGCCAGAATGTGAGCCGTCTCCTCCGGCGTGCCCGTCACCACATGCACCCCGCTGGGCTTGCACTCGTCCGCCGCGCTCTTCACAAAGTCCGCCACCTCAGGAGGCAGCGAAGGGATGGAGGCCAGGGACCGAAGTCCCAGACTGCCACCGACGGCCCCTTTTCTGCAACAGACAGTGGAAATGATAAGTAAACATCAACAATCAGGAAATGCATGAGCCGTTGTTAAAATTAAAACAAATTTTATGACCGACATTTCCTAAGAGGACAACGCAATTTCCCTAAGTCACGGGTCACCACAGAAAATCATTCACATGATTTGTTAGGCACAGTTTTCCATTCAATTGACTTCATGATGGAGATGGCGGGACGCTTTTGGCACCAGCCATTTTAATGTATTCTGCACATTAGTGGATTGAATGTGCTTCATCTCTTTTTAGAATGACACAGCTGGACCGGATCAAATACGTTCAAGGGCACGTACATGGTCCACGAGCCATAAGTTTGACTTTTTTTTTTTTTTAAAGCAAATGAAGCGTTCACGACGAGAGTGAAATCACAAGAACTGTCAAGTAAGCAAAATAAGCCGTGTTTAAGAGAGTCAAAATGAAATAAAAATCACAATGAACCGCGCTTACCTTCGTATAACTCCCAGGAATAGGCAAGACATCTTGGGTGGGTGCAGAAAAAAAAAAGTCAACTTCGTAAATTAGCGTAAAAAAAAAGGCACCTGAAAAGCGAGCTCTAAGGGCAGCAGCGGCTGGTCAGACTGAAAGCTCGTCGCGGCTCATATCTATCTGGACTCGGATTCGGACTCGGAGGGGACCTTGCACTTTGCTCAGTGTGCACATTCACACGGATGTCAGCAGCACCCTCGCTGGCTGAGTAGATAGAAAACTCCTTCCCTCCCCTCTTGTGAAAGTTGCCCGAAAAGCACAGCACAGCACCGGCCGGCGGCCCTTTTCGAAAATCAATGACAGGTTTCGAAAATCAATGACAGGGTGGGTGTCTGTCCCTCAAGAACTCTACTCCCAGCCGGGTCGCGTCCTCTCATTGGCCTGTTTTCTCTCCCCCAACCCCCTTCACTGTCTGTCCATCCGCTCAAGTCAAATCCACGGCTGGCTGACGCAAGTTTCCAGAGTTCCTACGCCAGAACAACCGCGGACGGGACGTGAGGGGAACATTGTGCGCGAAAAAAAAAAAAAAAGAGACTGCGAGGCAGGATCTTCAACCCGGAAGTAGATCTTCAACATCTGGAAGTAGCCACACAATGTTTGCCAAACTGGTTTGCAAACCTGTTGCAGTTCTGTGCAACAAGTTGATTGCTGTCATGGCATGTTGTTTTTGCACAAGAAGCAAAAACAATGACCAATTGAAACTAAACTCATGACTCCTTCAAACAATCGCCACAGTAATTTGTCAAATCAAAGAATCGACAACAAATGGATCTCTCATGTCAGTGTCAACAAGAACAGCCTTTGCCCTTTGGCTCCGACCAAAAAGCACACTTTTAATGAGTGACTTATTATGTGGCACTTCTGCCCCCCAAACATATCATTTAAAAATTTAGTTGATGTTGTCCTTCAAAATAAAAAAATAAATGGGAAATGTAATGAGCAGTGGTGGGCTTTGCATTTGGTACTTGAGTCTTCGGTGGCCAGAGGAAAAATGCCTTATGGACTCTTCGGCCTGCACAGTAGAATTACGGACGGACAGATGAATGAATCTGAAAATATATAACATGCAACTGAAAAAGAGAAGAAATGGAAATGAAAAGCAAAAATACATAGTTTATTCAAAAAACTTACCAAAGCGAAGCATGACTATTTTGCACTCCCAAAAACTTTTTATACAAGTATTTCTATTTTGAATACATTGTTTTATTTTTCAAGATTCAAGCTCAACACCTTTATTTTCAGTTTCTAGGTTTTTCAAGAACGAGTTTTGGTTTTTCAAGTGCAAGACCTTTGACCCCAATCTACCGCCATATTTTCTTCCATAGTAATCGGCGGGCATTAGGACCGCGACTATCACATAGTAGGCATGCACTTGGGGGCGTGTTTAGATGCAGTTACAAAAAAATAAAACAACATTAATGAGATCGTCTTTTAGTTTCGTTATTGACTTGTTCGCAGTCTTTGATTAAAGGCTGCTTTCTGTCTGCTTCCTACTGCCACAACACTTTTCGAAACGACATGGCCGCTATGGAGATTCCTATTGAGTCGAAGCAGCAGGTAAGGTGTTTCAATGTCTTGTATGACGTGGAACCACTTGTACACAATACATTGACGAGCTGAGGCAGGCACTGCTCAAAAGAAAAGAAAAGAAGAAAAAAAGCGTCATGTGAGCAGGTTGAAGTCAACTGTTGTGCAACGAGCTGACACAATAAAGATAGTTTTACATGACTCTCTTCTTCTCAGGTGGATGACTTCTCCATGAAACTCAGCAAGGAGGTAATGGACCATACTGTCAACTCATCCACCACATATATAATGTGTCTCATAAGAAAGAAGCACTTAGTTTCGGTTTCGTTTTCAACTGACTCCAAATTGGTTGTCTGTCCCTCTTTGGTGTGTCATTTCAAAGCAAAATAGCCTGCGCAAATTTGTTTTGTGACGCTCGTGGGCAGAACTAAACATGTGTGGGAGTTTGGTCGTTCAATGAGAAGATGCTAGGAAAGCTGACTTGGTCTTGGCAGCTAGCCTTTGTATTCTTTTCTTCAGACTTGCCTTGATAAGTTTTTGCCAGTCACTTCCGCCTTGGTCAGAGAACACAATTCAACAGTTTTATTTGACATGTTCTTGTCGTTCTTTCCATTGAATAAAGGCAGAAGCGGTCGTCTCAGCATTTTTCCCTCAGATGATGGAAGAGCTGCAGGTGCTCCTGAAGGTTAGTGTTCAGATGAGATCGTACAAGAAATAGAATCAAGACAAAGTTGAACAATATCAAATGCGTTCTTATAAACTAGTGCTTGTCTGGCCATTCAAAATATTTTAAAAAAATATATGTTTTGGTTGTCAGACCTTTTTCAGTTGTGATGCCCGGGCGTCCCTAAAGGCACCGCTGGATATCCCCATCCCGGATCCTGTGAAGGAGGAGGCCAAACGCAAGAAGAAGGAGGAGCAAGAAAAAGATGTAGGAAGCTACAAATGAACGGGTTCCCTCAGCAATCGAATACGATTGATGAGAGATGAAAAAAATAAATAATGCAACCTGTACTCTTGTCACAGAAAACAGTGAAGAAAGACAAGAAGGAGGAGGAGGAGGATTCAGGTCAGTACCTTCAAGTCAGGAACCACACCCGGGAATTTAAAATGTTAAATCAGTAAATGTTGTGCGTAACAGGGCCTAATTGTGGTCCTATCTGCTGCAATGAACGAGTGGAGACGCTCCTGAAAGAGGTCAAGCCTCAGATCCAGACGCTAAAGGAGAAGATCAACACGGTCAGTCTCATGAGAAGGAGCTCTTCAGGACATGGATGAATGGAACAAATGTGGATACTACAAAATGTAGCTACACATTTGTTCTTTGTATGGATAGTCTTTTTTTTTTTTTTGTCTTTCAGGTGACCATGTGGATACAACTTCAAATTCCCAAAATTGAAGACGGTGACAACTTTGGAGTTGCGGTGCAGGTCAGCAGCAGAATAAATGGAATGACTTTTGCAGGTGTGTTTCTTTAGCTCACGTTTGTTCAAGTTATTTTGCTTTCAGGAAAAAGTCTTTGAGATGTTGACAAGCTCACGCACCAAGGTGGAGGGATTTCAGACTCAGATTTCAAAGTCAGTGTACCAGTGTGAGTGTGTGTGCGTGTGTTTGTTTGTGTGTGTGATGTAATCCTATCTGCTTTCAGATATTACCTGGAGAGAGGGGATGCAGTCGCCAAAGCGTCTAAAACGCCCCATGTGGTCAGTAGTTCATATTGTACTCAACTCGTATTTCTTGCACATTTTTTGAACGGCGTGTCATTGGGTGCGGTCCGCAGGGTGACTACCGGGAGTTGGTTCACGAGTTGGACGATACTCAGTACTTGGAGCTCCGTCTAATGGTCTTGGACATGTGTGCCACATATGTAAGAAGCTGCCATTTATCAACTAGCGCTTTGATGCCACTTATCACTCGCAACCCAACTGAAAACACGAAAAGTTTTGTCTTGCTGTCAAGTGAATGGACTTATCTTATTTAACGACATGAGAGGGAGCAAATATTAAAAAGAGCTTTTGGTAACAGTGCACATTGTACCAAATTTTGCTGGGCCCACACATCACAGTGCAACAGATGAGCAACCCAATTGCCATATCTGTGTATAATCTTCTCCTTTCCTCCCTCCGGCCAGGCCGCACTGTATGACGTTATCAGCAAGAACTACGCCAAGATTAAGAGGCCCCGAGGAGACAGCAGAGCTCTTATCTACTGAAGTGTTGGACCCCCAACAAGTTCACTCATGAGATAAGATGCAATTGACCAAAACTGGAGATGCCATACAGTGCCATTTTTGAACACATTTTGGAATGGATTACCAAATAAAACAGCAAACACTCGCACTTGCAGTCGTCCTCTAATTTGTGAAAAATCTAAGCAATGGAAGAGCTTTCTACAATTGTTTCTTATAAAGCAAACAGAAACACAAGTCAAAGTTTTAATGATACTGTCAAAAGTGTGTTGGGTGAAATATGACCTTTGATACAAGTGCCAGAAAATGGCAAGAGTAAATCTGCGGTGCTTGCCACGCACACACTATTTTTAATTGGACACCTTTTGTTCATGTTTAACAGAGTGTATTTTAAAAAAAGAATGCATTTTTCAAGAGATAGCGTTCCCACACAAAGACTTTGATTTCTAAGTATTAAGACCAAATGCAAGCAAGCAGCCACTATGCGCTCGCAGGCGCGTGAAAGCTACCAAACTTCCATTTTGGGGTTTACTTTTCTCTTTGTGTCATAATTTGGCTCTGGGAAGAAATAAGAGGTGACGTCTTTTCAACACACTTGAGATTATAAACGTCAATAGAATACTATACAATTTATACACAATTGCCTATCACTTATATATTTCTCTTTCAAGTTTAAAAAAAACTCAATAGTTAAGTCAATTCAGCTTTTGGCTCTTCACCAAAGAGTCACAGGCCATAAGAAAAAACAAAACCAAAGTTGCGCTTGTGACTAAAGCAAGCGTGGAGGTGTCTGTCTGTCTGCCTCTCGATAGTGCTCAATTGTAATGATAAGAGCCAAGTTCAGTCTCTGGAGAGCGGACTCCCCTCCATCCATCCATCCGTCCGTCTTGGTCTCCTGGCAGCTCCAAGGTGTCATTCTCTCTCCCGCTCCTCGTCAAGAGGGTGAGTTTGTCTGTGCTCCCACATTTGTACAACACAGTCCCACTGCGGACACACCAGCACAATTGAACTTTTTACTAGCTCGTTTGAAACGTTCATATTTTCGTGTCCGCTTGGATTTTAGTCGACTTATTTTTCTAACACATCGATATATTTCCAAATCTATTCAATCAAATTGCACACTTTTCTACACGTGTATAAGAAGCCTGTAAACTCACAGAGCTACTGATGATGTTGTCTTCATACGGGTGCCAAGTGACATCCCTGACGCAGGCACCGTGACCCAACAATTTTGAAACGACAGCACCCGTCAGCACGTCGTAGACTGGCGCCGGCGCGTAAAAAGAGAGAGAGAAGAATGACGGCTGCTGAAAATGGAAGTTCCACTCACTGACAATGAGAGAGAGGTTACAGAGAGAGAAGAGTGACGGCTGCTGAAAATGGAAGTTCCACTCACTGACAATCTTGCCGGTGGAGCAGCCAGAATAGATGAACCTCTGTCCCGTGCTGAATTCGGGGGAGAAACGGCAGCGAATGAGCGTGTGCAGGACGCCGTGGCCGCGGTACGTCATCACCGAAGTGTCGCCGGCCAGCTTATGTCGCCTCAAGGCTGCGAAGAAGGGAAAAGTTGCATTCTCATTTTGTATCTATGGAGCTTCTATGAAGTCCCATACCTCTTTGGGGAACCCGCTGCCAGCGGTAATCCCAATTCTGCTGGGTGACGGCCAGGCGAGAGGCTGCCAATCCCTCTTTGGGTGAGAACTTCCTCACGTCCCAGAGCTTGATGGTCTGGTCCTTTGAGTTGCTGATCAGATAGCGAGCATCGCCCTGGCACAGTATGAAGGATGACAATGAAAAGCTGATGATCCATTGGAATTTTCATATGATGAAATACAAATTGAAGTGAGGTCATGTTAGCTTGGACAGATTGATGAAACACCTTGCTGTGGATGAAGGTGATGCCATCCCGGTGGCCCGCCAGCTGTCCCACAGGCTCCGGCCGATTTTCCCGCAGCGTCCTCCTGTCCCATACTTTGCACAGCGCATCGTCGCTGCCGGAGAAGAGCAGCTGGGACGAGCTGTCGGCAAACGCCACCGCGTTCACGTCGTCCTCGTGGGCATCGATCTGACAAAGACGAGAGAGAGCGAGAGAAAAGACAGCTTTCAGATGGAAGGATTCAAATTTCAAGCCACATTGAGTGATGCCAAATGTTTCTATCCATCTCTCCAGCTCAACTGCAAAGTGAGCCACAAACACTCACCTTCAGTGTCCTTTTATTCTGCTCAAGATCAAAGACATAAAGACAGCCGTCATTTGCTCTAAATGGTGAGGAAGAGACCAGAACAAACTAGTGTCATTCGCAGGCGAGTTGGACATCAAAAATTCAAGTTAACAGTGTGTCACGTCTCAATTGAACAAACAGATATTAGGAGATTGAAATGACAATTTCTTTTCAACTTGGGGGGGGAAATCGTGATTATCCAGAAAAGCAAAGTGCACTCACTCACCCTCCCAGGATCTCTTTGCCATCTGTGGATGCAGCAAGTGAGAACACACAGAACCTCCTCTCATCCGGACTACAAAACAAAAGAGGTAAGATCACATCTTTGAACGATCTACATGACATTTATGGCGGCGACACAAATGGCAAACAATGAAGGTGAGAAAAATGATTACAGACATCATTCTTATCTGGTAATGGAAGGAAGAGTAGATCCGTTTGCTGAGTAGTGACAAATTACCTGCTGTGAAAATGCCTAAGTTATTATGAGGGGAAACACTAACTTGAGGTCCAATGCAGTGTGGTTTTCACTATCCCCATTGATACTGCACAGATGAACTGCAGGCAGGAAGGGGGAAAAAAAAATAAAAAATCAAAAAAATACAGCATCTGCTCTCTCACAGTCAAAAAGTAGGTAGCAATTCCTTCAAATAATCGCCAGACAACTAAGTCCAAAGCTGAGAGGGCTAGAAGTTCCAGGCTCAATTGCACCATCTACTCACTGTAGTCCGACCAGCTGGAGTAGAGCACGTGCTGCGCGTCCGGCGTGAAGCACACGTCCAGAACGCTCCAGCCGACATCTCGAGCCTTCACCGTTTGCCGTAGTAGAAAGCGCCCTCTGCTTGTGTCGTACAGGCGGATGTTCTGATCTGAAGCGCAAAATATTCTTCAACCATATTGAGCAATTTCAATGCCTCTGTTTTCCGGCTTTCGCTCCAATCATGAGCACCTCATGCGTACTAGACCATCTATGTATTTATTGAAGTCAACAACTGTTGGTGTGGGTCATTTACCCTGGCAGGCAGAGAGAAACATGTTGCCGTCCTCGCTGTAGACGCCACAGAAAGCTTTGTGGTTGTATTTCGCCTTCTGAGAGACATAGTTTGGCAGGAAACTAGGATGGGATGCAATAGGAATAAAACAAAACAAAAAATGGCATCATTTTGTTCAATATTGAATTGGAGCAGCATTTTTGGAACAATCTGATTTTAAAAAAGCACTCCGTTTAACGTGTTGGGGAAGTTCAGTTCACAAACAGTGAAAACAAGCAAAGTTCCAAACGCGTGCGTTCTGCCTTTTAGGAGTCACTTACTTGGAGCGGATGCGACTGCACTCTCCATGGGAAAAACTCGAGCCTTTACATCGTCCTTGTGCCCTCTGATCAAGACAAAAGTACAAAAAAAAAAAAAAAATGCACACACATGAATACATAACAAATAATATGACGAATCATCTCAAAGCTTTTTATTAGTTGTCAACGAACACCTCTGCTTTTCAGATTTGACAGTTGAGCTTCACGACTCACCTCTGTTAGCATGTGCGTGAAACTGGTTTTGCCTTTCAGGTCGGACGAAGCAGTGGCCACCAGGATCTGAGTTCGGATCTCGCTGTGGTCCACCTCGTGCGTGTCAGGCTGGGTGTCCACTATTAGGGCAAGACACGAAACGACTCAGAATTGTCCACAGTTAGGCAGAACATTTGCCAGTCGCTTGCTTACCAGGAGGATTGTAGTGGTTTGCCAGCCGACCCTCCCACGCCCCGTCGCTGTCCTCGTCCGAGTCGGAGTACGACTGGACCAGCTGCAAGCCTGTGGCTCCGCTGCCATGGACCAGTCTGACCTGGCCCCTGCACAAACACGATTTACATTCAAAGCCAACATGGAAAGGAAGTGGTCATTGGAATGGAATGTGGTCAGCTTGTTAAAGCAAATCAAATTCACCTCCTCAGTAGATAAGCCAGCACTTCAGCTAAGTCAACGTCCTCTTCTGATGCTGACACTGCGTCTCCTTGCTGCCTGCTGCTGCTGCTGCTGCTGCTACTGCTGCTCCTGCTGCTCCTGCTGCTGCCGCTGCCCTGGCTTTGCTCTTCGAAATTGGACTGATCAACCGGGTTGTCACTGGAAGATCCCCTTCCACCAGACATCCCAGAACTGGACTGAGAGCCCATAGACTGAAGAGCACCTGCCCAGAAGAAAAAATTGACATTAATATGACATAGACCAGAATGTTAACCATAGTAGCATAGCTGAATTTCCATAATTGATGCCCTGATTTTTTTTCTCAACCTGTCAAGAACTTGAGACACTGCACTTAGCAATGCGCAAAGTCGTTCACTGAGTACGATATATGATGAGATTACAATCAAATGGGAGCGTTTTTCTACTCATATTTTGCATGCAGGAAAACAGTAAATATATACATTGAAATAAGGCTAGAGAGGTAAACAATGTGATGATATAACGCCAGAGCCTTGCAATGTACAGGAAACAGCAAAACAATATCAAAGCGTAGATCATTAGAATCGCGTGGACATCCGGCTAATTCGAGATCAATGATATGATGTCGCTTCGAGACTGCTAGTTGGAGTCATCTATCCATCCATTTGACATGTTTAGCACACGGAATGTACTGTTTGCTTCTCGTGCTCTTGCTCGTGCTCTTGCTACATTCGGGTGAGCTAGCCCCAATGCTTAACGACGACTTTGACGTCAACAATACCGTTTGGGTGTCAAACGGTCTCCTTGACACAGCTCTGAAGTTGATTGGCCCGTTGTGTTAGTTCTCTTGAGAAAATCATGAAACGTCTTCTAGTTGATGAAAAATCCCAAAGTGTTTCATCTGTCGGCCAGTCGGTGATACGCCATGTTGTTTACAAAAGTGTACCGCTGCCCCTACGCCGTGACGTCACTGGCAACGCCGAGGCTTCCTGGTTTAAATATATTACAATGCAGTCATATAATGATTGATTATGGAATAACCAATTCTTCTAACAGACCAGTGGATCTTGATTCAAGGTGTGGATTCGTTCATAGAAGATATCATATATAATACCGTACCATAGCGTATCTTATTGGATCATAACATATCATGAAATCTAACTTTGTAATCAGCTCAATGTTAAGCCAAAGTTCGACTTGGTGAGTTAGTCACTTTTATGAAATTTCAAAATAGAGAAAGATCAAATCACCCATAAGAGCTCTTAAATCCAGGAGTCCTACTTTGACGAATAGAACAATAAAAGCAGAAAACACATTTATTGTCTTACTTGCAATCTATTTGAATACATTGAACAATTAAATAACAGCACTGCCGATGACTCTTCATTGCGACAAGTTGTCTACAAAATGTATTGACTCAGTAGTCTTGCATAGTGCGCTGGGAAGTTTCTTTGAAGGTAAACAGACATTTTCCCATCAACTGCCTGATCTCCAGCCACACCTGGGAAGAAAACGTCAAGAAATTCAACTTCTATCAAATTGTACTCCTCTGCATAACATTTGTATTCTTATTCACATTAAAGAAAGACCAACTTGCAACACAAAATAATTTGATTAACGTTGTTTTCATTCTCACTCTGCCTTTCTTTCATCCTGTGCTGTGTGTTTGCAAGCTCGGTGCAAAAATAAACCTAATTATTAGCTCTGAGCTCACCAAGCTTCTTTGCAGTTCTGTGAATCTTGTCCAGGGCAGCCTGCATATCCCCTCCCTCTGGTATGAGGACTTCTATCTCTCCTACACTGTAGCCGAAGTCTGCGTCGTCTAGATCTACGTTGACGCCATCCTCTTCTAAAGTGAATGTCCGTCTCGTTGTGGTAAACTCTGCAAAGCATACCAGATTCATAGCACTCGCCCAACCTTCTTTTGGCACACGGTTCATTTCTGCATTGCCAAGAGGATGGTGGTCAGTTGAAGTCGGACAGCATTCGGTTATCGGGGACTTGTTTTCACCAATGTCTTTTAGAACCTCGTTCAGCTTCAGAAGAATATCGGCCACATTGGTTAACTCTTTGTAGCGAGTACACAGAGTGGCTGCTTTTGATGGTTCTCCTTGTGACTCTTCCCCTCCTTTGACTGTTGTGGTTGGACACTTGAGTTCCCAGCATCCTTTACGTTGACGCAGCCACACGTCTCTTAAAGTGAGGTCAAATTGTGGGGTGTCAAAGTATCGGTCCTGGAACTGGTGCTGACGGACACAAACTAAATATAAATGGGAGAAAGAGGTACACGATAAAAGATCAGGGTTAAAAGTGTAAACAAGAATCTTATCGATGATTCATGTAGCTATATTCTATTTTGATGTATGCAAGCAGTTGAAAAGTGACTTTTCCATAGTTGCCCATGTCCTGTTTTAGGTCAATTAAAAACAACAGTAAAACATACCTCCAATTTCTTCCAGAGCTTTCAGACTGTTGGCATTGCATACAAACTTTCTCTCCACTTCGATACTCATCTGAAATAAAATGTATTTATATTCACAACATAGCATTTTAACAAGTATATGAAATTCATGTCAAACCTGAGGGTCGTTATCGGAAATATTGTTATATATATTTACATTTATGTTTATATTGATATATTTCCCTATATATATTACCCTTTCGTGTTGTATTTGCACCTGACCCTGCAAATCAAATGCGACTGCAATGCAAATTCCACTATCTGCAGCTAGTTAAGCCACCAACATGACAATTTTACAACACCGGATCTTGAAATTCACACACCGTTCAAAGTCAAGTCGTTCTTTCCCCTCAATACATCGACATCGAAACACGCAGCGACGTACGATTTTCGGACCCCCCCCTACACGTCAGCAAGTCAATTTCTAGACAGGCGCAATTAGGGACACCTATTAGGGCTTCAGGACCGTCACTTCCTGTTCCAGTAATGCAGCGGCATGCAGATGGTGCCTAGGTTTTTTAAATTTCCTGTATTTTTTGGACACATATTTACTCTGAACGGATGCACGTGTTCATTTACATAAATATAAAGACATAATTGACGCGAGAACCCCCCCCCCCCCCAAGCCGAGTGGTTATATCTGTTTAATGTATCATTAATTATCTCGCTGTAGATCTATTTGAACTGGCAGAATTGGGGCATCTTTTTGTTTTGTTTTTAAAAGTAATAAATGCGTATGTGCAGGTCTTATAAATGTAAAACAGTGGTATAACGTGATTCGTCACAGTTCATTTTCTTTGTTCCTACGTCGTTAATTTAAATACCTGCATTTGGATTTTTCAATTATCTGTTTTATCTGGGCGTTACATAAGGGATTCCAAGACAGAATGTGTTTGTGCGTGCGTGCGCGCGCGCGTCCCTTCTGAATGTCAGCAATCAGCCTTGGGGGGAGCTGTGGTGTGTTTACTAGGGTAAGGAGAGAGGGCGAATGGAGGGAGGGGGGGGGAGAGACACTGAGGGAGAGAAGCAGAGAGGGAAGGCAGGCAACAAAACTTTTCACTTGTGAGGAACCCACGGAGAAAAACGCGTGTGTGTGTGCGTGCGCGTGCGCGTGTGTGTGTGTGCTGGAGCGGCCACCATGCAGGTAAAGACGAGAGATATTTGCTAATTGCTCCGAACTTAATTAAAACGCCAATCGCGATCGGTTCGCTAGGGTGGGGGGGTTGTTGGCCCGCAACCGATAGAAGATCGAGCGACGGATTGCGCCGTGAACTAATCCCGATCCTTTTTGGAAATCCAACGTTCGATTGGAAACTTTTTTTGGGCCGTGTTTCCCCTTGTTCTGCTCTCATTAGACCACCCCCATCGCCGAGGGAGGCGATCGCGACTGTCGACTGACCAGGTTAAGTCGTTGCTTTCTTTTTCTTTGACGCCCTCCCCAAGCGTTTACTTCCTAGCACCAATTACGCTTTTATAAATGTCACCGTAGGACGAGCATGTGTTGCACTGCGGGGGCTAAAAGATACCGATGAGGGGGGGTGGGGGGCATCAAAAGGAGGTCTGAGTGGACGAGGAAAGGGGGAGGCGAGTGTTTTCGAAACACATCTGTAAGCTGAGAACGTTCGTTAATTAAACGGCTTTAGTCAGTGTAGGCCTCAATTTGAGCTGTTAAGCAAGCAAAGCAAGCAGGCAGGCGAGCGAATCACCAGTAAATGCCCGACGGGTAAGACGACTGGAGGGCCGTGGTTTTTTTGGGGGGATAAGGAGTTAAAGGGAGTGCATATTCATGTCTCGGGGTGAAGTGGCTGCTGTTGAGGGCCACCTGGATCATGCGGAGTACGAAACTGAGGGGGAGTGGAGAGAGACTCGCCCCGTTCGGAGCTTAATTATCTCGCGTGCTAACAGAACTAGCCTAGCAAAGTGACACGACTCGAACTCCCCGTTTTTTTTGTTTACGACCGAGCTCGAACTCGCCTGGAGTCTTGCTGCGGTGTGTTTCTCTTCCAGTCTCACTTAATTTATCTCATCTACCCCTGACTTGTTTTTTGGTAAAGTAACCGGAAAGACCCCTGTTTTTGCGGTGTTACAAGACCGGGGCGAGCGGAGGGGGGGGGGCAGCTTAACCTAGCTTGCTAGCTAATTGATTCGCTTATCCAGCTAATTAGACTTTTATTTAATTAGTCAACTATTATCGCGGAAAGGCCAGTCAAGTTGCGTCTTCGCTTTTAATCTCAAGTTACGCCTCATGGGGCTTTTAAACATGAGGCTGTTTGGCGTCTCCGAGTGTTATTTGGTCATGTACCCCTGCTAGCTTGCTAATTGGCATGACGAAGAAGTGAGGAATTGAGCATTGACGATAGTTTGTTCGCTGCATTGGGCAACTTGAGTTGCATTGTTACTGTATTTATATTCAGACATAAAAGAGACGACATGAAAGGTGTTTGATCATGGCATTTGGGTGTTAAAAGCGACCGATACGCTAGAAACAAAAGATTGGCAGTTAAGTTTTAGGCTTGATTGTTGATGTCCTACACATTAGTGTTTCACAACATTTATTTAGCCAAGGAACACATTTTTCCCAAAGAAAAATTTCTCAGCCTGCAATCCAATTAAAATGTGACAAAAAGTACAAGTTAAACTATTTATCGTGATCAGTGGAAGATCATTGAATTGTTCTGCGTACCACTAAACAGAGTTGGCATGGATGGATAAAAATAAATAAATTGTTGTATTAAATAATTACGTGGAATCTGATTTTGTTTCCCCGTGGCACATTTGATGATCCCGGAAAGTGGCTGGAAGAAATCACTATCTTAGTTAACAGACTTTTGTTACTTGATATTGGTCCTATAATTGTAACATCACTGGCATTACCTTACTGACTCATCTAAAATTGATTATTCTCCTTGATGATCCAATATTAGTGGCTCAAGCGTCATTATCTGAAATGTGATTTTTGGGAAATGTGAAATTCCCCTCCGCACCAGCAACTCGGCTACTACTGCGCTCAGTGATGCTAAATATAGTCACGCTAATTACGGTTTGCAAACGTAATACTAACCAATAAAGTTCTTTGTTGTCGCAAAAGCTGTTGTGGAAGACCGATATAAAGATGCATTGTATTGTATAGAGTAACCACGTTTTAGCACGGTTTATTACCCCCATGTCCGTTGTTTCCAGGAACACCATGTTTGGATTTATGTAGTAGTAGATTCCAAATTGATGTTACCATTGAATGAGCTATTGTGTGTCAACTTTGAGAAGCATTTGAAAGCCTGCAAAAGACGTGACTAACTCAGGAGGAATGTTGCCTGGATTGTGGTGTTGAATCTCATATACAGAAAATGATCATATGAAATGATAAGAAGCCACTTTGGCGTGAACAAGGAAGTTTTTTTTTTTTTTTTTTTTTGGGTCTGCGTTTTTAAATGAACTCAAGCCGTGTTCAGTCCTCTCACAAGTGCTCTAAAGTGAAATAAATGCTTGAATTTCAAGGTTTCTTTAAACATTTATCATTTTAGTGTTAGTGACTCCTCTTCTAGTTAAGCATGTTAAATTAGATTAGGTAACGTCTGATTTTTTTTCATAGAAATGCACTGTTAACTCGGTTAGCTTGAAAAACCAGAAATTAGACAACTTCCCTACCAACTTGTTGTTGTACTTTTATTTTTTTTCCTAGGAGGAGTCTGGGGAGAAAGAAACCAATTACAGCAATGGCAAAGCAGCACGGCTGTGCCCTTTGTGCCAAAAAGGCCAAGAAGATCAAGCCTCCCTGTCTCGACACCTCACTGAGCAACACAATGTACTTCCAACATGTGTTGACAAACTGTTAGACATCGTAAGTGTGGCTCCAAATGACACATTGTTGCTTCTATCTGCGTTGAGCGCAAAGCAGCGCACAGCTCTTTTTAAGATATTGTCGTTTCATCTGACAAAAGTGTCCACGTGATCATCGAGAAACATTTTTGTTGTTTTTCTTGGAATCCTTCATCACATAATGCCGTTGATGGTTATACTTTTGACAGACAGCTCTTTGACTTGTTAAATGCATGCTAAGGCTTCAGATTCCTTGACTACAAGATATGTAGACAGATTACAGTCCATGCTTGCTTGACGTAGCAAATTTGGTCATTGCGCCAGGCAAGATTATCCCTGTGTTCCGTTTATCTGAAATGGGTGCAGTGTAACGGTTTTGTGTTCTGGTGGATAAAAGGAGTTGTCGCTATATGTGTGCCTTGGGGCTAATTAGAAAATTAAAGGCATTCCATAGTTGCTATGTGTAATCAAGCCACGCCCAAGTACTGTGGAATTGAAAACACATCGCAACCCAGCCGTTGCTTTAGAATTATTTGCTGACTCTCCTCTTTGATTTTCTTTCCCCTTTTTTTTTTCCCCAACAGTCTGTTTTGAAACAGCGTGCAAGGGAAGAAGAAAACGAAAGTGCTCTACTATCTTCAGGTAAGAGTAAAAAAAAAAAATAATAATAATTTTTTTTATTGATTTAAGTGTAAATATTCAATGATTAGATTCCACATATGATATTGTTATCCTTGACTTGGTTACTAGGAACTAAAAACGGATTGGTTTTGATCGTCCCGTCAAGGCATTTTGACCTTGGAAAGGCCACACAGTGAACTAATTTACGCAGTGGTGTAAGGATGTCTCATCATGTGACGTGAAACAAGACTCTGCTTGCTTACTGCCAAACTTACAGAATTTCCTTTTCCCTTTTTTTACATTTTTTTTTTTATCACCTACAAGTGCTTTTATTGTTTAGGTTTTTTTTTTTTTTATTGTGACTTTACTAGCAAGTTAGCTTCGCTTCGTGATAGACTAACAGAATTTGTACTGAAGTCAGAACAGGAACGTAACTAAAAAGCCGTTATTGTGTGTTTTTTCAGTGTGAATGGGAGTGACTTTATTCTGAGCTTTTATTACATTTATTTTCATAATTGACTCTCTTATTGGTATAGTTACTTGGCCTTCTAAATTTTAAGCCCATGTCTTGTATTGTCCGATCAACAGTATACTAATATGCGCCATTTATTCCGTCATGTTTATCAGCTGCAGTTTGTACACAAGTGAGGCCATCCGACGACATCCGCTCCAAAATCTGCCGGCCTCGTTCAGACGCACCTCAGCGACATTGTGATAAAGAGATGGAAGAAGACAGAATGTTGGATCGGGAGGGGAGTGAAGCTGAAACGGAGCCAGAAGATGACGCGAATGAAATCACGGGAGTAGCCAAGCAAAGCGCCGCTGAAAATGAAGCGATGGCAGAGAACAGTACCAATTCCGCCGGTCAAAATGGCGTGCCTGCCGAAAATGGCACTCAGTTCAAATGCAACGCCTGTCAGGAAACCTTTCCCAGCAAAACTGCCCTGAGTGTTCATTATTACTCTGCGTCCCATATTCAAAGAATGACAACAATACAAGGTGGGGAAAGCGAGCCTCCAGCTTCTTCCAGCCCCGCTCTTTCTCGGCCATACGTATCAAACAAACCCTTCCAGTGCGCTACATGCCGAGTCTCCTACAATCATTCCATCACCCTCGAAAGTCATATGAAATCCGTCTTGCACCAATCACGCAGCAGAAATGCTGTGAGCAATGCAGGTGCCCCTGGGAGTGGCGGAAGCAGAAGTGCCACTACTCCAAAGGCCACAGCGAGTACTTCGGCCAGCGGAGCCAGCAAGGCGGCGACCAACGCTAACTGTGCGACGACTGGAACCGTGATGGTGACGAAAGCGAGAGACGCGGAGAACGTCCAAACATCTCCCTCCCTCATTGCCACCCCTGTGGCCTCTGCTCAGGCTGTCTCAGCCTTTCTCACCCTCCTCACATCCAGCCCGAGTACTCTCCCACACCCCCTCCTCCCGTCCCTGTTTGCACCCAGCCAGCCCACCGGTGCCGATACATCTCAAATTGTGCCTCAGCCCCACATGGTCTTGCCATTGATCTTGAACGGGCTCCAAGCCCAGCAAACCCAGCAGTCTCTAGAGAACCAGCAAGGACAGCTCCTTACCCAGTGTGTGCCATTTGTAGGTCTCAATGCAGCACAGCAAGCCCTCCTGACCCAAAGACTTAGTTTATTACAGAACCAGTGGGCCCCTGTTGCTCCACCGAGTAATACACCAGCAGTTGGGGAGAGTGTCAAACAGGAAACCGTTGAAAAGCCCTTGGATCAGGTCAAAGCCAAGGACAGCATAAAAACAGAAGAACCCGATGAAGAGGGTTCGGATGTCGAAAGCAAAGCGCGAGCTGAGGTGAGCGAAGACGTTCGGGAGACACCTCGAGAGAGCGCAACCTCGGCCCGTCACGCGGATGTGGAAAACGAGGACTCGGCAAGTCCGGCGTTCTCTCCGGTTGCCATAGAGAAGAGCCTCCATAATAACATCCTCTCACCTTCCCCGCCCATGGTGAGTAACCCAAGCTACAGCCCTCCTCATTTGAAGCTCACGCTTAGCCCTGATTCTACTCCACAAAAATCACAGAGAGCAACGAGTCCTTGCGGCTCTGTTGGTACCGCCAAGTCCAGTCCACTTTCAAATGCCTTAAGCAACCAATATCGACGACATTGCAATACCGTGGGGTCCGTTTATCCAGAACTTCCAGTGTTGTCCGAATTTCAGTCGGAGGTTCTTTGGGCTTTTTTCGAGTCGCGAAGCGAGGCTGATGCCGCTAGCCCTCCCCGTGAGGACTGCGAGGCGCTGGGAAGAGAGGTCGGGCTGTCGGAGGAGGAGGTACGGAAGTGGCTTTGCCAAGCCAGATATGCCAAACAGAGAAAGAGAGCCTCAGAGCTGGCGCGTCAACAGGGCTCGTCGTCATTTGTAACCAGCACGCAAAGCAGTGACAATGACTTTGATGATGAAGAAAGCTCCCTCATTATAGCCGAGGAGGAGGAGGACGACGCTGACGTGTCGGGTAGTCAGGCCATTGATTTGTCTTGTACGAGAAAGCGCCACAGGCCCAAAGGTGTCGGGAGAGAGGGCCAGGGAGATTCCTGTCTGACCTCTGACTCAGAAAACGAGGTCTACACCTCTGTGATCGTGACGGACGAGGAAAGTCAGAATGCGGTTTTTCGGGAGGCCCCGGACAGCCCTGCCAAAGATGAAGTGCGACATGAGGTGCATTGTGAAAAAGGCGCATTTGGGGGAAAAGTCTTGCGCTCCACAACCGTGTTTCTCTCCGACGCAGAGGATGAAGATGAGGATGAGGATGGTGGGGGGACCAATAAGTCGGGGAAGAAGAAAAGGAAAGGAGAGTTTGAACATGAGGTGGAGGTGAAAAAGGAGAGACTGGATCCTGATGTGGACCTGGAGTTGGAAGCCCAAGGGGATCCCCCAGGTTCTCTGCCCTACTCTCTCGACCACCAGAATCCAAGCGGTGCTTTACACTCCCTCCCGCTATCTCTCGCTCCCTTCTCGACTCAATTCCTGAGCCCTTATGTCCTCTCGCTGGCGCCGTCGTTAGTTGGAAGCAAAGTACCGATCTTTTCAAACTCGCCCGCCATCGCACAATTCTCCAGTTCTCTCCTTTCTCAATCGCCCGGTCCCATGAGCCAATCCTCTCAATATTTAGCCAACGGCGGTGAATGCGAGACTGCGCTAGACCTTAGTATGGGCAAAAACAATTCGTCCTCATCCCAGGTTGATAACATTTCAGCACAGAAAGGGCAGTTGCTGGATGGTCTCGGCTTGAGGCCGACGTCTCAAGGTTTGGTTGTCGTTCAGGTTAAACCCGAATCTCTCGCCACTATGCCTTCCTCGTATAGTCGTGTGAACCTGGTCAATAGCAATAACTTGACAAAGGCCAGCGTTTACACCCGGTCGGACGAGAAAATGAATGCCGCCGCCGTGTGTGACAATGAGAAGGAGCAGGAGCAAGAACAACAGCAGAGGAAGGCCAAAGGAAAAAGATACCGCGATATGCGCCGTTCTCGGACCATCATTCAAGCGGAACAACTGGACATACTGTACGGATGCTATTTCAAAGATCCCAACCCCGGGAAACAAGAGTTTGAGCAAATCTCCGAATGGGTTCACCTTCCCAAAAAAGTGGTGCAGATCTGGTTCCAGAACATGCGGGCGAGGGAACGGAAAGGCGAGGTCCGATTCATCAGCGACGGCACCCTGGCGGCGGTGGGGAAACCGCTCATCAAATTTACCTGGCCGCTCTCAAAGCCCATTTTTTCAAACAAGCCCGTCGACCACAACAGGGGCTTCATCACCACCGCTCCCATCGTGCGCACCCTCATCAAGACGGAGCGTAAAGCCGTCATGGTGAAAAAACACACCCCTGTTCCAATCAAGCCCAAGGAAGCGCTTTCGGCCACACCCGCGGTGGGCGGCGCTGCCTCTGCGACGTCAAAGGCCAAGCTTGAAAGCACCAGCGGCGTCACCGCGCTCAAAGTTGCATCTAGCGTCGTGCCCGCCCTTTTAGCTCCTCCCAAGGACCCCGTTCCCGTCGCCTCTCGACTGAAGAACTTGGAGGAGGAGAGCGAGGAGGAAAAAACCGACGAGGAGGCCGACGACGAGAACGAGACGGCACCTCCGGTGACCAACCGCATGGTTCCCAAGCTGCCCGCGATGCCCATGGATAACAGGCCCCCTTCCGCCTCTCCCCACAAACCAAACGGCCTTAGCTACTGGAACCCAAAAGCCTCCATCAGGATCAACACTCTGTCGCGAGAGCAACTGGCTCTTCCCGCCCATCCGCCTCCCCGTACCATCCCCCCTCCTCCCACCCCCAGCATCGCGCCGGTCAGTCCCAACACCCCTAACTCGGCCAAAGTGGCCCGCTCAGCCACCCCAACCCCAGTCCTGGGAAAATCAAGCCCCACGGACCACAACTTTCTGGCCCATTCTTCGAGTCGTCGGCCGCGCACGCATCTCTCCTGCCTGCAACTCTCCATTCTGCAGTCCTGCTACGAGACCTGCGCCCACCCTAATGCCATGGAGTGTGAGGCCATTGGTGCAGAGCTTAACCTACCCCTGAAGGTGGTGCAGATCTGGTTCCAAAACACCAGAGCTAAGGAGAAGCGCTGGAGGCTACAGCAAGAAAAACTGGTAAGCCGCTTGACGCATTTTAGAAAAGAAATAGGTCCATGACTGACAGTTGTATGGATAAGGTAAGATATCGGATGAAGAATTTGCTGCCTGATATGAACACCTCTCTCCTCGTTGGTGTGGCCTTCTCTTTACCCCAGGGTCCTCAAGCCGGGGGGAAGGTGTCGATGAGCTCGGGAAGTTACCTGCAGTACAACGCTCTGAAAGCCAACCGTCCCATCCTGCCCAAACCGGTTCAGCTGACCATCACAGAGACTCCGACTTCCCTGGCGAGCGGCCAGTCTGCATCCAACGAGACGCTGACGGGCTGCTGCGAGGTCTGCAAGGTTTCCTTTGAATCGCGGGCGGCGGCCAGGGCCCACGTCTTCTCGTCGCTTCACCTTGCCAAGCTACGCACCACTAACTTTGGCCAGCCCACCGCGCTGGTCAACAAGAACGGAACTGCCGCCGGAGGTTCGGGCGGCGTCAACCTGAACTTGCAGGTTGGCCATTCTTCTCCGGTGACCGGTTCTGCTTCCGGAGGGGTGGTTGTCATCAAGGTGCCCCCAGCCGCGGCTACCAGCAGCAGTTAAAAGAAAATTCAGATCAGGATTGGTCTGCACACTAACTTTGGACCCATTTGGGCTCCTCCAGTTTTAACAAACACGTTTGAGCACTATTCCTCACCACCTAACTTAATTTTTTTGGTTGGCTTTGAAGTTGGCTTTTTCTCCTCCCCCCAGCACGCCATCCAATTTCCCATTTCTAACCTTTCTAATGACTCCAATGGACACGTTGGTGAACGTCACCCCAAATCAACACCAAACAGTTCCCCTGCTGCTACTGATTTAATCAGTTTGCCGTGAGTGAGTGAGTAAGTGAGTGAGTGAGTGAGTGAGTGAGTGAGTGAGTGAGTGAGTGAGTGAGTGAGTGAGTGAGTGAGTGAGTGAGTGAATGATTGAGTGATGGATGATACTTTTTTTGAACTCATCTCACCTTTAAACAAAACACCTTTGATTTCAACGACCTTCCTACCAAGCTCTGGAGGGACGTGACTTGTGCGGCTTGAATTGAAAAGACTGATAACAAAGCTTTTGAACCACCATGTCACTATTTGGGAAAAACATGGAATAAATCCCACTTTGCTCCCATGGAATATTTTTGGGGAGGGAATGCTGTCACTTCCCGGGCAAAGATTGCTTCTGTACGAGAGGAATGGACTGAATTAATGTGATGCATTTTTGACGGTGGCTTTTATTGATTTGCTACTGGATATATGATCTATGGACTATCGCGTAGAAGTACGTTTGGGATACAATAGAGGTACATAAGAGAGTAGGGCTTTTAAACCCCTTCTCTCCCACCCCCCACCCCCCTGCCATGTTTCTAGTTTATGGTCATGACAATCCAGACAAAAAAAAAAAAAAAAAAACTTATAAAAATTGCAAGGAATCTTGGCATACCGCACTTTGACGCATATTACATTGAAATGTTTTGAAGCATTCTAATGCCAGTGTCTTTTTATGGAAAGATGCATTCATGCATGTTGGATGCCTTAATATATTTTTTTTTCTTGAGTCACGCTTTAGGTGTAAACATAATATTGTTCAAAAAGCAAAAGCTTACGGCATATGGAAGTGAAATTAAGCGCTGTCCCTAATTTACACATCTATATGAATGTCATTCTTTTGATAGAACATGAGCAAAACCTGCCTCGGAAATCTTTGCCAGCTTTTTCTCAGCCCGGGACAAAAAAAACAAAACAACCAATGTCCAACTCGTGTGGTGTTGTGTGAGAAAAAAAATACTTCAAGCAATCCGCTCGGTTTCATTTGCCCGCCCTAAAAAGTTTGGAATAATGGGCAAAAACGCATTATATATATTTTATAGGTGAAATGATTTTGTCCTTTTTCTTTTAACTTTTCATTGTGCAGCACTCTTCAGTGTTTTATCATTGTTTGGGCACAGCTTGGTGTTTTATTATAAAGATGAATGGCAGAATTCCTCAAAAGGTTGGATCAGAATTCCAAAGCGATAATTAAGACCGCATGACAAGTATCTTGCCATTGCAACAAATTCATCAGAAAAGGATCTTAAGACTGAATGTCATCAGCAATTTGCATTTCATTTCATGGGTTCTGGTGAATTTTGCCATTCAGCTTCTTGTGTAGTATTAATACTGAAACACTGAACAGTTGAAAAGTTTCGAGTTCCAATTTGGTCCACATATAAACATGACAGTGCATTCTATAAAAAGAAAGCGAAAATTCTTTATAATATATTATTTTCAAAATAAGAATTTCACCGCAAGTGTGGAAGGGCCAATCAAATTTGAAAGGCACGAGTGCTTCTTCAAATCCCCCCCCCCCAACCACAACCTCTTGTTCATACCTAGCCTGGTAATGCACATGCTGTGAAATGCGATGTGATATGTGCAAACCAAACAAGGGAGGAAATTGGCTTTCCCCAATATCTTGCAGGCCAATTGTGGCTATTCCATTCTTGCAATGTATCCTTTTGACTGAGAGCTAAAAAGATGGTGCTGTGTTGGAGGACACAACTCACTTAAGAGCTTTTTCCTTCCATTTGAATTTGTATATTAATGTTATAGTTTTAACTCAAATGCAGAACTAAAATGAACTTTTTGTAAATGATATATATTAAAAAAAGTGATATTCCAAAGTAACCTTTTTTGTGTCATTTAAGAAAAAAAAAAAAAACGAAAAAAAAACCACAACCAAAAAGCAATCAAGAGGTGTTCACAAATGCAAACTGTAAAGGACATCCCACGGCTTGACTCTTGCACTAGTTCACAATATTTGCACAAGTTACAGACATTTCAAAAACGACAGCCATGGATGCAACATGACGAGCGAATCGGTGCGTGGCAGTGTTCTTTCATGACTTAAAACACGTTTAGTCTGTCGGGATTCATCTTGTATGCGTGTGTTTGGATGTCAAGACTGGGATAATACACAGAAAGGCGGTGTTGCACTGTCCAAATCAAATAGGTTTTTATGGAGATCTGCTTTTATTATCTTACATTTCATTGTCAACTTGATTATCACTATCATTATAACTGTACTACGACTTATTGAATTGACCATTACTACTCGTGCTGTTTTGATTTATTCATTCTTGTTTTCATGCCACCTCTCTGCTCAGACTGAGCATGTTTTTCCTCTGAATATTGAACAATAATAGTGGCAGTGTTATGTGTTGTTAGACCTCTGATTAGGTTTTTTTGCCCCTCCCCCTTCCTCACTGTACCTTGCCTTTTGTGTTTGGTCTTCATTATGCTTTCTTTGATATACAGAAAAATAAAATCAGATGAACCTGGGAAACAGTGGAACTGACTTTATTTGATTATGAAGAACTGGTAATACACACTCTTGCACAGTAGATGGCGGTAACCACCTGAAAATTACTTAAAACCCGCCAATACCCGGTTGAAGAAGGAGGAGGAAGAAGAAGAAGTGTGATGACTTTACTATTAGGATGCTCTATTATTATTGTAGCATGCTTGCTACTTCTTTTACGTTTATATGTCGTTGTCAGGAATGGGCGCAACTATAAACCTGGTAATAAAGGTCGGATTGTGCTCCTTGTCGTTGCAGGATCAGGTAAAAGTGATATTTGGCAATTTTATCGTACCCTTGAGGCACTCTGACAGACGTTTTAGGCTTCGAAATGTACCACAATCGATAATTGAGAAAACTAGATCAACAACCGCAAGATTCTGTGTTTTTTTAAGACCCACATCTATCATGTTTCTATGTTCTCTTCTGACTCATAGCAAGTTATAAGGCAGCAGGTATTGTGCCCAATGTATTGATCCCAGAAAATATTGTGCGTCCCGTCAGGCCAACCTTAAGGAGCTTTATATATGACTATTTGTTGTAATTGTGTTTTCAGGCGGTCACACGACAGAAATCCTGCGATTGATGAAGAGCCTTTCCAGTGCCTACTCACCTCGATTTTACGTTATTGCGGATACAGATACGATGAGTGAAGAAAGAATCCGTGCATTTGAAAAATCCCAACAGCTCTTGGATTGTGATCCACAAGTAAGTAGCTTATTTTACTTGACCGGTGTTAAAGTTGTGGAATAGAACAAAGTCAACTTGTCAAATATTGACTCTGTCATATGCAAAATTTGATGAATGTATGTTTTTAGTTTACCATTCATCGGATCCCTCGGAGCCGAGAGGTCCATCAGTCATGGAGTTCTTCAGTTGTAAGCACACTGAATGCCCAATTTTACGCTCTACCCCTGATCTTCAGGCTCAGACCAGATATGGTGAGTCAACATTCTCATCAAAATATGTTGTGTGTTTGCACGCGCATGTGCGGATACACTCCCCTGAAGGGACGCTCAGCTATTGTTTCACTCACACAGTCTTCAGTAATATTATGCCATTATATTCCTCCCGAAATTATAATCACTTTATACTTTGTTGTTTTAGGTTCTGTGTAATGGCCCAGGAACCTGTGTTCCCCTTTGCCTAGGAGGACTCCTGCTTGGAATTGTGGGAATTAAGAAAGTCACGATTGTTTTTATTGAAAGCATTTGTCGGGTGGAGTCGTTGTCGCTCACAGGGAAAATCCTTTACCACCTTTCAGACTATTTTTTTGTGCAGTGGGCCAGTCTGAGGAACAGCTATCCAAAGTCTATTTTCCTCGGCAGAATTGTGTAATCATTACTTTTGGATCAAAAAGGTAGCGTACACAATGTTTTGGGATCAATGTTACTTTTTAATTTTTGTTTACCTCAGGTCACACCACACTTACAAGTGATTCAAAGTTGGTGGCGCGCTTGCAAAACAAACTTGGGGTGCTACGGTACATTGCAAAATATTGAACCGTTCAGTATGCCTTGATGGACTGCGGGATTTTGTTACTTTATTGACACACATGCGTTTGTATATTCAACCCATTCCAACTTTACTATGCCTACTGACTCCAAGAATTCTCCCCGATTAAAAATTTTACATTCTCTCTATTCCAAGACCCACAAGTATTTGGACTCATTCCGTTTCCTCCCTTTAATTTCTACATTTCTTGGCAGATTCAAACCTTTCCACCTTTAAACTATTCAGGTTATGTTTCATGTAAAAGCTGACTGTAGTTTTTTTCGTTTAGGACACTTATGCGGCGCTGTCAAAAAACTTGAGTCATAAAGGTAATGAATTAGTAGTCTCATACCTCTATCTGGTCTTGCCTGTAGAGGGCAGAATTACGCATTCTCCGCGTAAAGACTGCCGAAACAGTATTAGAAGAAGAATATTCGTCGCATGCCATATCCATTTTTGGTATTGTGATTTGCTGGGGTGTTGGACGCGAGCAAAAAAAAAAGCATCAACAGTAAGTTTTGTATTTTCTATACCTTTTTTTTTCCTTGATTGTATTTACCTGTTGTTTTTGTGTGCGCTTTGACGATTTTGACTAGCGATTGTCTTTCCCTTTTTCATCATCAGAAATGTCAAAGTCATTGAAGAAAATAGTGGATGAGAATCGGGAGAAGAACCTTCCCGATGTCGAGATGTGTGACAGAGGCATTTCGAACATGTTGGATATACCCGGACTATGTAAGGATGGATGCATGACTTTCTTTGCAAGCTCATCGTGAAGTGAACGAACTGTGTACCCGTTCTGCCCCTCAATCGAAGGGACTGTAGTCATGCTACATCAGATAAAAAAGATCAAGTTTATTTTTATTCCCAAGACGTGCTTTTAATTGTATTGTTGGCGTTGTACAGTTATAGACAGCTCGAACGTTAAAGTACAATCCAAACACTTGATCATTTCCTAGTAATCCAAACACTTTATCATTTCATAGTTCATTCATCTTCCCTCCGTCTGTCTGTAAAAAAAAAAAAACCAATATACGTATGTGTATATATCTATATGTGTGTTTGTGTAGTATATATAAAAAAATGTTAAATATTGATTGATTTCATGTGCTTTGACTTTTTAGTCACTTTGTCCCACATTACTCAATTGGTCCTGAGTCATAACAAGCTGACAGGTAAGCCTGGAAATATTTTGCTTTTGTTTGATGATCCGATGGCACACGCGTGGCAAAAATCCCGACTAACTCCTGTATAGCAATTTCTAAGATCTAGCTATTTTTCTTTTCAGTGGTGCCAGCCAACATATCTGAGCTGAAAAACCTGGAGGTTCTCAATATGTTCAACAACCAAATTGAAGAGCTCCCAACTCAAATTAGCAGTCTTCAGAAGTTGAAACACCTTAATCTCGGGTACGCTTGCTTTCCACAAGGGACAACAGGCGTCTCTTTTAGAAGGGATGATCGAGATTGGTGTCTAATACTGTTTGACTAAGCTTTCTTGCAACAATGGCTGAATTTTGTGTGCAGAATGAACCGCCTTTACAACTTGCCCAGAGGCTTTGGCTCTTTGCCAGCGCTTGAAGTTTTGGACCTCACCTACAATAACCTAAGTCAAGATTCATTGCCCGGAAACTTCTTCTATCTAAGTAATTGCTCAGTAAATAACTCGGTTGTTTTTAAAGAGTGGCATCATACATGTATATTTATTTTGAGGCCTTCTCTGAACAATAATATCAGTTGTATGTCACAGCAAAAGTAACTCTACAAACGAGGGTTCTTGTATTACAGCAACTCTTCGTGCTCTATATCTGAGCGATAATGACTTCGAGGTCCTGCCAGCTGACATCGGAAAGATGACCAAGCTGCAAATAGTAAGTGAATGGCACGGAGCGAAATAATGGTTGGAAATGGGAAATGAACTGAATGTTTTTCTCCCACCCAGTTGAGCCTACGAGACAACGATCTGATCTCACTCCCAAAGGATATCGGGGATTTGGTACAACTCAAGGAGCTTCACATACA